>NC_067291.1:188654-817163 GCF_020740795.1 Apus apus | reverse complement strand
GTGTGACCTGCCCTAGGTGAACTTGCTCTGGCAGAGAGGCTGGACTTGATGACCTCCAGAGGTCCCTTCCAACCTTGACCATTCCATGATTCTATGATCTTAAAATCTCTCCTGTAAGTAAAGCTAATACCTTGTTGTTAGACTTCAAGGACACAAAGGAGAGGATGCAGCATTTCTGGCTGGATTTTGCAAATGTTTCCCTACCAGATTCGACCAGACAAAGTTTTAAAGGGCAGAACCTGAAGCTCAAACCTACCTTCAGTCCTTGCCAGGGCAGACTGCCTCGGAGGAAATACATAAACATATGGCCAAGGGCTTCCAAGTCATCACGACGACTTTGCTCTAGAACAGAAGAGATGACAAATTATTGCTGCAGCTGCAGAAATGGATCTGGTCTCAGCAGCCACACGTCTTTCTGAGATTAAGTTACCACAGGGGAGTTCACTTGCTGTCTCTAGTTCAAACCTTGTGCAAAAATACCTAGAACCTGTTACAAATAAAATAAAATATGCAAAGAAAAGATCAGCTGGAAGGCACGAGATAACACAGGATCTGCCAAGATGTACTGCCCAGCTTTAGGATAAGAGTAAAAATATTAATCACCAAGGAATAAAGTGGTTCCCCAGTTCCTCTCTGCTCTGCAAGCACCAATGGTGCTACTGGGATGTGGTGCTGGATTATCTGACTTCCTCTGAACTACAGGGGATGATGCAACCAGCTGCAGGGAACTACCACGTTGCACAGGGTCAGCCCTGCCCCATCTGATTCTGCAGCTCATCACATCAGAGCAGAGCAAAAGTAGTTCCTAGCACTGCTCCTCCTTGTGAAACACGTGCTGCTGTTGCCATGCAGATGTTAGGGCTGTAACTGAGAGGGGAAAAAAGGAGCCTCAAGTCAAAGGAAAAAGCAGCCTTAAAATAATCCACCAAAATGCATCAAAACACCCAAGGGAGCATCCGGGGCTGCTGTGCGGGGCTGTGTTGGGCAGAGGTGGGTTCACTGAGCTTGCAGAGCAATCTGATGCAACCTGTCCTCCTGCAGATCTCCCCCTGCAAGCTGGTATCATGCTCTGAAGCTGTGTTCCAGACCAGCTCTACTGATGCAACCCCCAGGCCACAATGGTCCCTGCCTGAGCTGATCCCTGGCTCTGCCTCATCCGCAGGAGGAGACAAAGGCAGCACTTCACTCAGCACGGCTCCTTCAACAGCAGCAGCAACTTTAATCCCCAAAAGATGCTGGGGGTGAGGACTCAGCAGAAGCGAATCCAGATGACAGTTCCTGCAGGTTACCCTGATCTGACTGTAAAAAGAGGGGTAAAGAGGATGTCCTGGGTAATTTAGTGCAGATGAAGTTCTAGGGAAGTTGGTTGAGCGTAGCTGTCATCCAGAAAAATTGCAATCAGACTCCTTTGTTTTGCTTGGTCTTGAAACGTCAAGGGACCAACTCCACCTGGGCTGGTCTCACCAGACTCCTCTGGGCAGAGTCAGCCCCCCACAACCAGCAGCCAACCTTCCACTCCTCCAACACACCCACCCAGAACCACCTCTTCACCTATAGGAGCTGCGGTGGGAGCGGCAAAACCTGCAGGTAAAAGGGTTCTCAGGAAGGCATGTGTACTTCAAACACAAGAGGATCTTCTTTCCACATCCACCTGCACCAGCAGTTCCCAAGTGTGCTCCCACTACAGCTCTTCATTCCTCCACCCCTTCTTGACTCTCCCCCAGGTTTTCCAAACTTAGAAGTTGGGCTCATCCCTCCTTAATCCTCAAAGAGAGTGAGCTCTTCAGGAGACACAAAAGTCAGTGACACCTTGATCTCCTACCTGGGAGGCTACTCAAAGAATATTCCACTATTTTCCTGCTCTTACGAGGTTAAGTGGATATCAACATTTACTAAGGCTTTTTTTGCCTTTAAGCTGCAGAAGTGTCATCTTCTGCTATGAAAGAAGGCAGTGAGGAGAGGAGATGAAAGCCAGGTTTAAAATTAGTTACATCATTAATTTTCCCCAAACAATCATATGGTGAGGGAACATTGAACTCTAACCCCTGGAACTGGAAGGTACTGGTGCAGAGCTGTGCTATCAAGATCTAGTTGGTCCCCATTTAGTCTGGCAATTACTACCCACCTACTGGCTTTTTATCAGGGCAGGGCTCCTACCAGTTATTTACCTCCTAATAAAACTGTAATTAAGAGGCTTCCAACACTTCAGCTGCCTCAGTTCCTCAAAAGGTGCCAAAATGTCCCTCACACCTGTAACCAGCGCCACGGCACCGAGCGGCACAAGCAGCTCAAAGGCCCGAGAGAGGTGTTGGCCAGGCTGCAACCTGAGGTCTACAGGACTCAGCACAGCCAGCTCCTGCCAACCACACAGACCTTTGCCAAGATGAGTGTTGATGGACATGTATCTGGCCGTTCCAGTTAAGCTCTTGTGTTCCCTGTAAGGTATGTGTTTTTTGGTTTCCGGGTCAATGTACTCCTTGGCCAATCCAAAGTCTATGATGTGGATGACGTGCTCTTTCTTATTGCCTTGCCGGCCAATGAGGAAGTTTTCTGGCTTCACGTCTCGGTAGATGAGGTTCTTGGAATGCACGTACTCCATTCGAGAGATCTGCAAAAACAGAGGGTGAAAGTTATTCCCCTCAACAGCCTCCCAAGGGTGTCACCCCATCACTGCGCCCAGCCTTGTTGTAGCTCAGAGTTCAGCTGCTCTACCAGAAACACAACAACACATCATGGAATCACAGACTGGTTTGGGTGGGAAGGGAGCTTTAAGATCATCTAGACTAAACCCCCTGCATGGGCAGGGACACCTCCCACCAGCCCAGGCTGCTCCAAGCCCCATCCACCCTTCAACACTGCCAGGGATGGGGCAGCCACAGCTTCCCTGGGCAACCTGGGCCAGGGTCTCACCACCCTCACACTCCAAAATTTCCTGCTCATGTCCAACCTAAATCTCCCCTTCTTCCAGTTCTCCCTTGCCCCACCACACCCCGCCCTTGTCCAAAGTCCCTCCCCAGCTTTCCTGGAGCCCCTTCAGGCCCTGGAAGCTGCTCTAAGGTCTCCCTGGAGCCTTCTCTTCTCCAGGCTGAACACCCCAACTCTGCCAGCCTGTCTCCAGAGCAGAGCTGCTCCAGCCCTTGGATCATCTCTGTGACCTCCTCTGGACCTGCTCCAACAGCTCCATGTCCTTCTTATGTTGGGGGCTCCAGAACTGGACACAGTGCTCCAGGTAGGGTCTCACCAGAGCAGAGTAGGGAGAAGAGCAGAGGGGAGATGGAGCAACCTAAGGAAGGAGTCAGGAGTGGAGCTGGGTCATGTCCTCTGATGCAGCCAGAAGAGGAACTGGTCATCTCCTCCTTTCTCTGGTAACACACTGAGCTCTATGACTTCATCCCAACAGAAAGTGCAAAGGCTGCAACATATGTGCTGGGACACAGCTCTTGGAAAGATGCCAGAGGGAACTGCAGCAGCCTTTTGGTATCGATTTTAAAGATACTAAACTGGTCACCACGAGCTCTTCTCTTGCCCACAGCCTTCCCTTGTTGCTCTGTGTCTCACCACCTTCTTCCCTCGACCCATATGTTGTCTTAGACCTGCCAGATTCTTCATGGAGGGGGATTTTTGGGCAGGAAGAAGCCTTAGGATCCTCAGCACTGACTAAAAGGAATAATTCACCTCAACTAGGAATAACCAGAATGTTTTTCAGCTTTTGACTAACTTTGTTGTGGCAGCATGACTGAGGTGGTAGAGAAAGGAGCAGGAACCCCACGTCCCAGGCCACGGTGGGCTGCTGCCCCCTTGGCAATACCCCTTATTCAGATGCTCATCATTAATAGTGCTTTTAAAACTCAAGGTCTTGCAGGTGAAGTTCAAATAGGTTGCTGAGCAGCTCTCCTGTGGGCTCCTAACTTATTAGATTATTCCAATTGGAAAGAATTCAATTTCCAATTAAAAAAACCCTCAAGGATTTTATTGAATTTATTATCTTTTGAATGGTTTTAATAGGTGAAGAGACTAAAAGGAAAGTCTTGTAGGGATAGGCTGAGGGAGCTGTGGTTGTTCAGCCTGGAGAAGAGGAGACTCAGGGGGGAACCTTCTCACTCTCTTTGACTACCTGAAGGGAGGTTGTGCTCAGGTGGGGTCTGGGCTCTTCTCCCAGGCAACCAGTGACAGGACGAGAGGGCCTGGCCTGAAGCTGCACCAGGGGAGGTTTAGGTTGGATATCAGGAAGCACTTCCTCATGGAGAGGGGGATCAGACATTGGAATGGACTGCCCAGGGAAGTGCTGGAGGCACCGTCCCTGGAGGGGCTCAAGGAAAGGCTGGAGGTGGCACTTAGTGCTGTGGTCTGGCTGATGTGGTGGTGTTGGTCATGGGCTGGACTTGATGATCTTAAAGGTCTTTTCCAGCCTTGGTGATTCTGTGATTCTGTTTTAAATGAAAATATATTAATTCCCACTTCTGGCTTGCTGGCTCCATGGCTGCCCTGCACACATGGTGGCTTTGCTGAGCAAGATGCTTCTTTGGAGAGGCCATCTACCCCTCTGCAGGCAGGCTTGTGACACATGAAACCATGGCACAGTGCTCACCAACTCTACATTCTGCACCACGTGTCAGTCCACAGAGGTCAACAATACACCCTTGTGGTGGACCTCACAGCATGATGCTATCAGATCTGGGAAACAACTAAGGTGAGAGCCACCAGCTGGTCACCCCCCAGATGCTCCCTTCAGGGAGTCACTGGCTCCTAAGTGGTTCTGCACTGGATTGGTACTGGGAGGACAGCTCTGTGCCTCCAGCACAGGGCAGGCTGGAGCTCTGGAACACCCAGCCAGCTTTGCCCAGAATCACAGATTGTTCTTGTTGGAAAAGACCTTTATGATCATTGAGTCCAACCATAACCTAACTCTACCAACCATTAATCCAACTCTACCAAGTCCAGTGCTAACCCATGTCCCTCAGCACCACATCTACATGGCTTTTAAACACCTCCAGGAATGGTGAATCAACCACCTCCCTGGGCAGCCTGGGCCAGTGTTTGATAACCCTTAGAGTGAAGACATTTTTTCTAATATCCAATCTAAACCTCCCCTGGCACAACTTGGAACCTGTTCCTTTTCCTTCCATCACTTGCTACCTGGGAGAACAGACCAACAGCCCTCACTCCAACCTCCTCTCAGGCAGTTGCAGAGCCAGAAGGTCTCCCCTCAGCCTCCTCTCCAGGCTGAACACCCCCAGCTCCCTCAGCTGCTCCTCACAGGGCTTGTGCTCCAGCCCCTTCCCCAGTCTTGTTGCCCTTCTTTGGACTTGCTCCAGCCCCTAAATGTCCTTGTAGTGAGGGGCCCCCAGCCAGGCAGCTGTCCTGGCAGCAGCAATCCCACATTGGTCCTTCCAACCACCCCACTTGGCTCAATCATGACCCCACTGGGCTGACAAGACCTCAACTGCTCTTTGGTTTCTTGCTCAGAATCCAGACACACCTCAGCTGGCAGACTCAGATCTCTCTTTCTCTTCTCAGATCTTAGAACCACACCTGGTTGAAAGCTACACATGTGTGTGATGACTCCATCCTGCTCCCACAAGTTGATCAGACAGGTTACTTGAGGAAAACCTGCTGCATTTCCACCAGGCAGGAAGAAGTAAGAGGCAGGAGGGGGCAGCACTCCTTCTAAAATGAACAATGCTGTCTAGGGAGGCAGGAAAAATGGACTGCAGGGGAAACAGTCTTAAAAAAATAGGCTCTTCAAAGAAGGCACCAGCACATGTTGGTGTTCCCCTCCCCTCTAAGTGGTGATTTATTCCAACGTGCCGAGAAAATGGGTTTCACAGCCAACAGTCATTGTTCCTCATCAAATACAGGAGGATGCAGAACAGAGCAGGTGCTCTGCACCTCACCCATACTTCAGGCTTTGATTCAACTACAGGACACAGCAGCAGCCTGGAAGACAGACGGCTTGTGGGGAGGCAATTCCAATGAAGATGTCACCCCTAAAACTGCAACCAAGGGTTTCCTCGCCCCTCCAGACACAATGAGCTTTCCAAAAGAGCCCAAGGGGATCATTTCATTTGCCTCTGCCCTCAGAGAAGCTCAGGTGGTGAAATGGCCAAAAGCAACTACACAACCTGAAAAAAAGCGTTGGGTTTTTATTCCTTAAAACCTCACAAGAAGTTGCATTGGGCCAGGACAGCAACCTGGACAGCTGAGATATCAGATGAACTGATAGGATCCAGCAGCACTTAGAGATACTAATTTTCCTGCTTTTTTTTGCTCCCTTCACACACAGGCAGCTGCTGTTGGGTCTTCCAGGTTCCTTTTTCTTCACTTCCACCTGTCTGGATGTGCTATGATGTTCTGCTGCAGAGCTGCACACAGCCAGCAATGGCTGAAAGATGCTCTCCAAGCCAGAAAGACGTTTCCTGGAGCAGCTTCCACGCTTTCCTCACCCTGCTCCTGGCTGCTGGTGCTGGGGAGCTGGTGACCTTCTGTGCTGCATGGCCCTGCCAGGCAAGCTGCCTGAGAAGGCACCCAGAGCAGCACAACCGTGGCTGGACTCAAACCCATCACGGAGGTGAAGAGGAGGAGAAATGGAGTTCCCACTCCAGGAGTGTGCTGGATGTGGAGACACCACGCCCACTCCCTTGTGTTGGAACTACAGGCTCTGATGTCTTCTGTGATGTCCACGGGCTTCTAATTCTTCTATGGGACAGTGATCTACTTGAGAGTCCAAGGGAGGCTACAAGGATGATGAAGGGACTGGAACACCTGCCTGATGAGGAAAGGCTGAGAGACCTGGGGCTGTTCAGTCTGGAGAGGAGAAGACTGAGGGGGGATCTAATTAATGTTTATAAACACATGAGGGCATCAAGGAGGCAGGGACAAACTCTTGTCACTTGTGCTCTGTGGTAGGACAAGGGGCAATGGATTTTGAACTTGAGCCCAGGAAGTTCCACCTCAACATGAGGAAGAACTTCTTTCCTGTGAGGGTGACAGAGCCCTGGGACAGGCTGCCCAGAGAGGCTGTGGAGTCTCCTTCTCTGGAGACTTTCCAGACCTGTGTGGATGCCTTCCTGAGTGACCTGCCCTAGTTTTGGTCCTGCTCTGGCAGGGGGGTTGGACTGGATGATCTTTGGAGGTCTCTTCCAACCCCCAACATTCTGTGATTCTGTGATTCTATGAACCAATGCAAGGAGCTGGGACTGACTGCTGGAATTGCTTTCACCCTGGAAAAGCTGATTGCCAGGCAGGGTTAACACCCACGCTGCTAATTCAACAGCAATAAGAACAGACTGTGGCATCTTAACACAGGGCACAGGGACAGTAAGGCTGGTTGGGAGACTCTGTGAGCTAAAGCAGGATTGCCATGGCCAGGGCCAGCAGAGTCTGTCTTCAGAGCCACAAATCTCAATTTCAGATGTTGGAAAAAGCCCCGGGAGGGAAGAGCATCCCCTGGCACACAGCAGGACACCTGCACCAGACTGAGAAACGAGAGGGTCTTTGTGACATTTAACCAGATGCCAGAGAAAGCCAGGCTTTTATTTTCCTTTCTCCTACCAAGAAAGCAAGTGTAATAAACCGTTTTCCCCCAAAAAGGTCACTCTTAAGGATCTGATTTTGGTTCCCATTCCATTTCTAGACCCTCCTGATAAATTTGAGGCATTCTTCCACACATCATCTGCTTGAATATAGCTCAGATCCACAGAGAGAAAATGATTCCTCCTGTTTAAAGGAATTTGTTGGTGTCTCC
Source organism: Apus apus (assembly GCF_020740795.1). Lineage (NCBI taxonomy): Eukaryota > Metazoa > Chordata > Aves > Apodiformes > Apodidae > Apus > Apus apus. The sequence continues at coordinate 809,419 of NC_067291.1, read as the reverse complement.
TTTGCAAGGTGATTTTGATTGACATAAGTAAAATATTCACCCTAACTGGGTCCAGACTGTGACCAGAAGCATTTGCACAACAGAAGCATTTGCACAACAGGGCTTGTCTCTGACAGCAAGTGCTTAAAGTGAGTTGAAAACAACATTTCCTGCTGACAAAATTGAGTTGTCCATGAGCACTGCACGTGTCGGACCCAGCCAGGAGTGAAAAGGTGAAGCCAGAATACAAAAGGTTCTCCCCCAGCCCACACAGTCCACAAACCCCTGAGGTGACTTCTGATCTATGGGGCTTTAGGGACTCGTGTTGGTGAAGATGTTTTTAATTGCCAAGCTTTGCTTCATTCAGGAACATCAACCACTTGATCCCTTCAGCTGCATCTGGAGGATGAAGGAAGCAGTTCCAGTCTGATGCTCCTTGCAGAGCAACATGAAGCATCAGAGACACATGATTAACAGAGCTGGAAAACTTCCTCCAAGGAGGGAAAACCAGAGAGTCCTTCAAGGCAGATTTCCACTGAGAGATATGACCCAGTGCAGAAGAGCCAGAAAGCTTCTGCTTCAGCTCAGGCTGTGTCTGATAAGCTGCTGTCACAGCTCTGAACACAACCCATGGTTACCAGAAGACCATACAAGCCTAGGACAAACCTGAGGGCCGAGCGGCTCTTCCCCCTGCCAAGGCAGACCTTCCTACTGTGGCATTTCCTGCCCCTGAGAAGACTCCAAAATGGGTTCTCTTTGCTCCTGAGAAGACTCACTATCATCCAGTCTCTATCTCCCTCAGACAGGAGAGTCTTCTTCACTGTGAGGGAGGTGAGACACTGGCACATGTTTCCCAGAGAAACTGTGGCTGCCCCATGCCTGGAACTGTTCAATGGCAGGTTGGATGGGGCTCTGGTCTGGTGGGAGGTGACCCTGCCCATGGCAGGGGGTTGGAGCTACATGATCATAAAGGTCCCTTCCAACCCAAACCAGTCCATCATTCTATGATTCTTGATGCAAAACCATGTTTAGATTCTCCCATATCCACACGTGACATTCCTTAAAACCACAATGACATATTTCTTTCTCCAAAGGGCTTTTCTTTCTTCTAATATCTGTAGTTAAAGGATCCACCCCAGTCCTGAGATGCTGCTTCTTGTCCAGCCAAGTAAGACCAGCCCCGCACACACGCTCATTAAAAGACATCTCTCAGGGATGCCCCTGGTTCAAAATGCAGAGGTGACTCCTAGCATTGTGGTCATCTCCTGGGAGCTCCCCAAGCCCCACACTGCAGAGATGTCTCCCAGATGAGCAACTCTCCTTTACCTTTGGGTTTTCTTCCTGGGCTAAAAAACAACCCAATGATTTGATGACATTTTGGTGAGAAATGAACTGGAGCAACAGCTCTCTGCAACGTGCTGAATTGTCCCTCACTACCTACACCAGGGCAGGGTGCTCCTCTCTGCTGCCTGGAAGACTCCTCTTTTTGGAAGACTCCCTGGGTATTAGGCTTCATGAACAGGCCTGTCCAGCATCAGAGGACAGAAACACTGCTGGTGGAAGGCTCTGGATTCTGACAGTGAAATCTTACGTCTCCTCACACCTGTGGTTAGAATCACAGCAGTTCAAGCAGGCTTGGCTGGTCAAAAGCAAGAGCAAAACATAATTTTGGAGGTGAATCCACAGAATTTGACCATCCAACTTCCTCTGATGTGTCTCTGACACAGTGACTGCAATGATGCAGTGTAGGAACTAAGATAAATCCAAGACAACCTGCCCCAAAGCCCTGTGGCTGGAGCAAAGGGTTCTCATTCCAGTGGAGCTGTAGGTGTCTGTCCCTTCACAAAACATGTCTCTGAGGCCCAGGTGAGCCCTTTTTACTGGAAACCTCCCAGGGAAGGAGACAGGGCAGACCTAAATGTGCATCCTCACATGGATATGGTCCAAGCTGGTAACTCACACCGTCTTCCTGAGAAGACTGCAACGGTCCTAAAACATCTCCCCATTAAGAACTCCCCACTCCCTTTTGGAGAACATCAGTTCCTCCATTTCCAACTGCTTTTGGTGTCTCTCTGCATCACCCTAAACATCTGTCTTTCAAATTGGTACCAGTGTCTGGATGAGCTGGGAGGCTGGTTGAGGTCACAAGATCAGCAGCTGATGCCAGTGAAGACCCTCCAAGCACAGAGCTAACCTGCAACCCTTGGACTTGGAAACAAGCAGCTGGACACTGCTGTGACCATCCTCATTTCCCCAGCAGTCTCATGGGAATAAACTGACATCTTTACAACCAAAAGCTGTAGTCAGGGCTTTGCCACCTGCTGCCACTTGATTTAATCAAATTAATACTATCTACTGGTTTTCCACTGATGAAGGAACCACTTAAAGCCAACAAAAACAGGCTGTTCAGCCACAGGAGGACAACTTAATGAACCCAATACCAGGGAGGTGCTGTTCAAACTCTTGCATCTGTGACCTCAGTTTTCCACTTGAGATTCTACCCACTTCTATCCACAGATCTGGTAACATGACTATACAGTCCCACCTCTGCTGGGCCACTTGGGTAGCTGCAGACCAGAGGCTGAAAGAAACCCAAACTGAGGTGAGAACTGTTGGCCCTGCCCACTCCTGGAAGGTCACCCCCCACGTTTAGCACATACAGTTTTCACATCATCCACTTTTGGCAGAAACACAAATCCAAGCTACCACCTTCAGCATGGTCTGCTCTCCTGCTCAGGCAAACCAGTGTCCCGTGATGCTGCCCATAGACCTGTGATTTTCCAAGTGTTTGTCATTTGAACCCACTGGCCAATTTTGAGCAAACTTGACCAAGGCAGTGACCTCAAATGCTGGTATTCTGGCTAAGTGGAGCTCAGCTCCCATCGTTCTGAGAGGTTTCAGCCTATGAGCAGCCTGGTGGCACCAAACCAGTAGAACTGGTTGGAGTGTGGGACAGTGCTGTGCTCCCTGTGTCCCGGGGAGTGGGAAAGGAATGAGATGTTTTGGGGGATGTCCAAACACAGGGAGGGAGCTGGGGCAGAAACTGGGGCAGGGGTGTGTGTAGGGGACAAGGGATGCAAGTCCATAGGAATCTGGCTTCACTGGTTCTGCTACACCAGGAGCCAGTTTGCTCATAAGCATAATTTGTCCTTCCCTTCATAAGCAAGAGGTTTTCTCAAACCTGAGGAACTTTCTTTTATAAGAAAGGTGGAGAGAGACTTTTTACCAAGGCCTGGAGTGACAGAACAAGGGGCACTGTTTTTGAAATGAAAGAGGGTAGGTTTAGACTGGACAGAAATTCTTCATGATGAGCGTGTTGAGACACTGGAAGAAGTGGATGCCCCATGACTGGAAGCTTCAAGGTCAGGCTGGATGGGGCTCTGAGCAACCTGGTTTAGTGAAAGATGTCCCTGCCCATGGCAGGGGGTTTAGACTAGATCTTTGAAAGCCCTTCCCAACCCAAACTGTTCTGTGATTCTACAATGGAAGGAGATTTTCTCTCCAACCACCAGACATTCCTGAACTTTGCACAGTACCAAGCCCATCCCTCAGCTAACCCAGGGCTGACAGACTGCCCAAGGGAGTTGTGGCTGCCCCATCCCCAAAAGTGTTGAAGGGCAGGTTGGATGGGGCTTGGAGCAACCTGGTCTAGTGGTAGGTGTTCCTGCCCGTGCAGGGGAGTTGGATCTAGATGATCTTTAAGGTCTCTTCCAACCCAAACCACTCCATGATTCTGTGATTCTATGACATAAAGCTGAGTTGGCATCTGGAGGCTGCTGGGCAGAGCCCTGCCTGCTGCTACTCACCAGTTGGATGGCTATCATCAACACTGTCTTCAATGTGAACGTCCTATCACAGAGGTCAAACAGATCTTCCAAGCTAGGACCAAGCAGCTCTAGTACCATGGCGTTGTACTTTCCACATGGTCCAAAGTAATACACCTGGGGAAGCCCTTCAGCTGGAAGAATATGGAAAGAATTGAGATCAGTCAATGGGACAACATTAATACTCTCCCTCCTGCATGTCAATCTCCTGCTGGGCAGAGCAGAGCCTTTGCTTTTCCCCCCCAGGTGACCCTTCTGTCTGATCTTGCCCAGCAAACAATGAGTTTCAGCTCACACTGTGCATGAACCCGGGGCCAAATCAGAGCAGCTTTGCTCAGCTACACCCTTCAGCAGACCAGGGATTTCAAAGCAGTAACATGACCACATGAAAGCCTCCAGCTTTGGCAGCTTAAATTTGGAGTTCTGGAGGAAGAGACTGAGTTCCCTAGGTTGCACTGAACACCCAGCAGAACCCCAAAGCACTGAACCCCATGGAGCAGCCAGGAAGGTGACAGCCCTCGTCGAGCATGAAGCGCAGCCTAAAAAGAGCTGCTTTTTCAATCAAGATAATACATAGCCATCAATTTTCAGCCCACCCTTACATCAAGTAGACTCATAAGAAAGGAAAAAGATCAAGTTTTCCTTCAAAAAAGAGCAAAGATTGAAATTCTGACCCATCACCAAGCAAAAATAAGCAACCATAGTCATTAAACAGGAGCACAAAGCATTCTGCTGTGAAGTCACACGCGAACCCTTAACACCCAACAGGGAGGAGCTAGAGCCCACCCTCCCCAGGCAACAGTTCAGCACCAGGTTTCTCAGCAAGAGGACCCAGCATTTATACCCAGCTGACAGTGGGGGTTTTTGCATGGATTATCTTGCTGAAAGGCACCAGGAAAAAAGGCATAAACCAGCCTCGGTGGCCAAACACTTCCAGAGCTGCACAGCACTCCCTGAACTACCTTGTAGTCTAAAAGAACAATCAGACCAGCCCATACAAGGAGAAATTGGGTGTAGGACTGAAACTGCAAATTGTTCTCATCAGCATCAGGATGCTTAGTGTCCTGGTATCAGTATTTTAAAAATACATATATTTCCAGTCTACATCTCATAGGGTTTTGTTTTGAAATATGGGGCTTTGTCCTGTGTCAAAATAACATATTTTGCTTGAATACATGAAGAGAGAAGGTTCTGCTGGTCAGTGCAAAGGCTCAGCATGGGGAGCACTACCATGTACTCAGGCTTTTTTCCACAAAGTTGCAGAGAGGTCTGTAAAGTCACAGAATCATAGAATTGTCAAGGTTGGAAAAGACCTTCAAGATCATCAAGTCCAACCATCCACTCTACAACCCCTCACCATTAAAACATCTCCTGAAACACCACGTCTACCCCTTTTTTGAACATCTCCAGGGATGGTGCCTCCACCACCTCCCTGGGCAGCCTGTTCCAAGGCCTCACCACTCTTTCATGGGACCTGGAAGCATTGTGATGATGGATTGTATAGCATGTTTGAAGTAAATGCACCCACCCAATATTTACAGAAGAGATCAACACTAAAAATAGCAAAAAAAGGTCACTAACTACCAGACACCAGCACTGGGGTTTGTATCTGCTCAGCAGCAGTGTGCTCAGACAGCCCAGCCTAGGACAAGGCAGAAGAGGGAAGCTCTGAGGCTGGAGCATGGCAGCTCCATCGTGACTTTATGTCCTACAACAGATTTGGGAAAGGCTCCTTCATCTGCCCAAGGGCACTCAGCAACATGTCAGCAACAGAAGAAATGTGGTGCTGAGATTGCTAAAGCTTCAATCTCACACAACTTGTCCTCCCATCTATGACTCAAAAAGGACCAACTGCAGCTTGACAGAGATTCCTGCAGGGTGGTTATAACCTCATTAACTCACGGGCTTGGGGAATCAATTAGGTGCCAGTCACTGGGATGCATTGAAGAGATGTTACAGGGTATGGCAGGAATTCCCAGTCTAACTGGACTTTTACAACCTCTGTTGAGCAAAATATTTACCCCACCTGGTCTTGGGAGACTGCTCCTAAGCTTCAGGGTTTAGGAAGCATTAACAGCAACTAAATCCTCTATGAAAGCAGGATGGGATTATGCAGAAGCAATTCAGAAAGTTGAACAATGATGGGATGTGACCCAGGCTGCTCCAAAACCTTTTCAAGTATCCCCAAGCCAACATGAATGAGAATTTAATGCCACGAGCTTAGTACTAAAGACTTGAGTAATTGCAACAGCTCTTGAAGTAACTTATGGTGAGACACTGAGTTTGCAGTAAAATCTGATGGGGCCTGCAAGGCCAGGTTGGACAGGGCTCTCAGCAACCTGGTCTGCTGGGAGGTGTCCCTGCCCAGGGCAGTGGGTTTGGAAATGGACGATCTTTCAGGTCCCTTCCAACCCAAACCATCCTGTGATTCTACGATTTATCTACAATACTTCAAACACTAAGAGCATCAACTCTACTTTTAAGAGAATAATAGAGAATAATAACAGGATATTGTCTGGAAAGTTTAAAGCTGAGACCAGTATAAAATCAAGATACATACAGGGAATGCTTCTACCACAGTTTCTCCATCAGGAGAAACAACAGCCTTGAAAAGTGGAAATCAAGAAGGAAATCACTCAATTAAGCATGTGCTAATTGAGGTACACGGAGATTAAAAGTGCAGAGAGGCTCTTAAGAAAGGTGAAGGATCCCATTTCCAGAGCAAGGAGAAAGGACTAATGTACAACCTGACCTGGTAAAGAGAGAGGACTGCAAATAAAATGAAATTCCTACTGGACATAAGAACCAGGAAGATAAAGTAAAGCAAGACTCAAAAGATGGGGATTTGATGTAGGGAAGGAAGCAATGCAACTGTTCAGCACTCTTTGGGGTCCCAAGCCCTCAAGCTGACTTTACCCACTCAAAGCCTTCCAAGCCAAGAGCAACCCAAGAGCTGGGAGTACCAGTCTCAGCTTTAAACCTTAGGAAGGCTCTGCTCGAGCTGGGAACTCCTACAAGGTGAGACTGCAGCAAAGAACGTTACAAGAGGCATCCTAAGTGCCAGCCTACAGAAGACACGATGAGTTTCAGGTGTATTTTTAGGGTTTGATTTTTCTCTCGAGGGCTTCCAGCAGCAACCCTGCCAGCTCTGCAGTCAAGAACTTGCCTCTTGGCTTTGCTAGGATAAAAATGCTGGGATGTGTATCTCATTTTCAGACCCCATGCTGCATCACTCATCTATCCTGGACCCAAAGGAGCCCCGTAGAGCCTCCCAGCCCAAGCCAGGGCTGCTCAGCTCCATGTTGGTCACTGAAATAAAGTTATGAGGGACACGGGGTGACAGACTCTCTGCTCACTCAAACACAACTCACCATTTAGCATCATTTTAGGAAGGGGCAAAGGTGGAAAGAGAAGTTGTAAGCTTGAACTGTATGTTATGATATAGTGATGATTATATTAAAGCTTGATGTCTGCAGGATCCAAGCAGGCAGATGAAGGCAGACAATTACACAGAATCACAGAATTGTTCTGGTTGGAAAAGATCTTTAAGATTGAGTCCAACCATAACCTAACTCCATCAACCATTAACCCAACTCCACCAACTCCAGTGCTTAAACCATGTCCCTCAGCACCACATCTATACATCTTCTAAACACCTCCAGGGATCATGATTCAACCAGCTTCCTGGGCAGCCTGTGCCAGTGTTTGTTTAAACTTTCAGTAAAGTAGTTTCTTCTAGTATCCAACTGAAACCTCCCCTGGCACAACCCGAGACCATTTCCTCATCTCCTCATTTCAGGGTAGTTTTCTGCAAACTTGAAAAACAGGTATCTGTGGACCTGTTCTTCTAATAAACAGTAAAAACAGTTTTTTTAAGAAAATCTATACAAAATGTTTTTTAATCATGTCCCATCTGCACAATTCAGGATGTAGTTGGCTCTACTTCAGCAACAAGCAACGTGTCCTGGTGCCACTGAGTCGACTGCCACGGGGAACCACTGAACTCCACAAATATCACCAGTAGGTCCGTAAATACTTAAGAAGGACGTTGCCAACAAAAGAGATTGATTGAGGAAAAAGTATCTTTTGTCTGGGCAGTCAAACTTGAGGTTTTTAATGGGGAATAACCTCATCAGCAGAGGACTGGAAAGGTCAAAGCAAGCCACAGAGCTGGGAAGAAGTCAGATGAGCAGCTCTGGATCCAAAGAGGCAGGATGAAAAGCCACAGGAAGAGCAAAGGTCTCCTCTTGAGGCTTCAAAGGAACAACCCAACACTTGAAACACAAAATCTGACTAGTTTAACACAATTTATGTATAAAATCACAACTAAACAAGGAATTGCTTCATGGCATTAAACACATACAAGACATTAAGACATAGGAAGGACATGGAGCTCCTGGAGCAAGTCCAGAAGAGGCCATGCAGATTATCAGAGGGCTGGAGCACCCATCCTGTGAAGACAGGCTGAGGGAGTTGGGGGTGTTTAGCCTGGAGAAGAGAAGGCTCCAGGGAGACCTTAGAGCACCTTCCAGTGCCTGAAGGGGCTCCAGAAAACCTGAGGAGGGACTTTGAACAAGGGCAGGGAGGGAGAGGACAAGGAGGAATGGATTAGAACTGGAAGAGGGGAGGTTGAGAGGAGATATTAGGAAGAAATTCTTCCCTATGAGAGTAGTGAGAGCCTGGCCCAGGTTGCCCAGGGAAGCTGTGGCTGCCCCATCCCTGGCAGTGTTGAAGGGCAGGTTGGATGGGGCTTGGAGCAACCTGGTCTGGTGGGAGGTGTCCCTGCCCATGCAGGGGGGTTGGATCTAGATGAGCTTTAAGGTCTCTTCTAACTCAAACCAGTCTTAGATTCTAAGATTCTGTGATAAAGGGAAGAAAACTGAGGCAGGACCTGGGCAAGTTCTCCTTTGGAGAAGCAGCAGTCTGGTGTGCTGGAGGTGGCAGGAAGCAGAAATCATCGGAATTGGATGCACAGCTTTGGTTTTGCTGCTGAGTGATTTGCCTGGTAAATGGCCCCAGTCCACCCTTGTTCTCTTGGAAAGTTTATCATCCCAATAAACACAGATGATCACTGCACTGGAATCCACAGGCAAATCCTGCTATTTCAGCAGTGTGATGTCTTGGAAAAAATTCAAGCTGAGCACAGCGAAAACGTAGCGGAGCATCTTGAAGATTAAAGCATTGTGGCTGGAATGAGAGCAAATGCAGACATCAAAGCTGAAGACTTATGACTTGATTTTGCTTCTGTCATGCTCCTGGGCAGCCACACGACCTTGGCCTCGAGTTCCCTAAGATGCTAAAACCCTCCCTGATCCTGTGGGCTGCCACCTAAAGGGACCATCCCATCCTCACCTGTCCCACCTCCTCCCTGTGCTTGCGTGGCTGGGGAGTTAAGTCAAATCAACCCCCAAAAAAGCTCAGCTTTAAGGCAGGAATGTAAATGAACAGCAGGACCACTGCTTTGGAGAGCTTCATAGAGCTGGATGAACACCAGGGAATGACACCTTTTCACAAATTCCCATCTCAAGATAGAACCACATAGTTATTTACGTTGGAAGGGACCTTAAAGATCATCTAGATTCAACCCTCTGCATGGGCAGGGACACCTCCCACCAGACCAGGTTGCTCCAAGCCCCATCCAACCTGCCCTTCAACACTGCCAGGGATGGGGCAGCCACAGCTTCCCTGGGCAACCTGGGCCAGGCTCTCACCACCCTCATTGGAAAGAATTTCTTCCTAATGTCTCATCTCAATCTTGACTCTTCCAGTTTTCATCCATTCCCCTCATCCCACCAGTCCCTGCCCTTGTTCAGAGTCTCTGCCCAACTTTTCTGGAGCCCCTTCAGGCACTGGAAGGTGCTCTAAGGTCTCCCTGAAGCCCTCTCTTCTCCAGGCTGAACACCCCAACTCCCTCAGCCTGTCTTCACAGAGCAGGTGCTCCAGCCCTCTGATCATTTTTGTCACCCTCCTCTGGACTCACTCCAGGAGCTCTGTGTCCTTCTTGTGTTGGGGGCTCCAGAACTGTTCAAAGTGAGGGATACTGGCAGCTTCTGAATCACCAGTTTTATTTTTGTTCCCATGAGAAACTGGTTCCACTGCCCTTAGATGTGGTGTGGCCACATAAAGACAAGCTGACTTCTTCATTTCAAGAAGAACTACAGAGGAATTTCATAACCTCTCTGCATGTGGGGTTCAAAGCCGAGCTCCACTGCAGAGGGGATACACTCCTGAGGAACCCCAAACGAGATACCCAAGGACAGAGGGAGGGGAGAAAAACCCAACATGAAAGGATTGACTGAAGCTTGACGCAAAAACACACTCAGCATGAGCAGCAAGAGAGACTCCTCAGAGAAATGAAGGCAGAGACACCACAGCAGCTCCAGAGCACCAAAAGTCGGAGTGATTTTGAAGCAGCCCCGATGAATGGGATGGAGATTGTAAAGAAATTCTCATTCAGAGCAGAGAGTTTATTCTTCCAAATCACAGAACACAAAATTACATGATGAACAGCACCAAAAGCAACTGTGCAAGGGCTGAACATCTACAGCTAAAATTAAACATGTTCCAAACAAATTAAACAAATTGCTTTGGAGTAGTCAGCCCATTTAAGCTGATTACACTAATGAGGATCTACCCTTCTCTTCATTTTAAAATCAGAATAAAATCCTGGCTGAAACAGAAGCTTTGCTGTCAGCATCGACTGGGCCAAGATCTCATCTTTTAGCCTCTTAGAACATGCCCCATGAGAGTGGGTTTACATCTACCCAAATATGTTGGTTAACGGCTGACACCTGTGAGCCAGAATGACAAAGGCTTGTTCTGAGCTTCAGGTTTCTGAATAATCTCCTTCAAAAAGAGAAAGAAGGCAGAAAAGTTACAAGAGGCTTGTTACTTGGAATAAAGTTGGCCTAAAAGTCTTTAAAATATGTGAGTGCACCTGTCCTAATCATAGAATGGTAAGAGTGGTGAAGGTTGGAAGGGACCTTAAAGATCATCCAGTCTCAACACCCTGCATGGGCAGGGACACCTCTCACTAGACCAGGTTGCTCCAAGCTTCATCCAACCTGCCCTTCAACACTGCCAGGGATGGGGCAGCCACAGCTTCCCTGGGCAACATGTTCCAGTGCCTTCCTACCGTCACGATGAATAATTTCTTCCTCATGTCCAACCTAAATCTCCCCTTCTTCCAGTTCTCCCTTGCCCCACCACTCTCTGCCCTTGTCCAAAGTCCTTCCCCAGCTTTCCTGGAGCCCCTTCAGGCACTGGAAGCTGCTCTCAGGTCTCCCTGGAGCCTTCTCTTCTCCAGGCTGAACACCCCAACTCTCCCAGCCTGTCTCCAGAGCAGAGCTGCTCCAGCCCTTGGATCATCTCTGTGGCCTCCTCTGGACCTGCTCCAACAGCTCCATGTCCTTCCTGTGCTGAGGGCTCCAGAGCTGGACACAGCACTCCAACTTACTCTGACTTAACTTCAGTCTTACTTCAAAGCAGGACTGCAAAAGCTTTTCAGCACAGCCCTTCACCTTTAACCGTAACTGGAGGAGTTTGGAGATTTGGACAGAGATTTTGGGGGATTGAGAATGTTTTCTCATTTGCTTTAAGAATTGTAGAATTCCAGAATGGTTTGGGTAGGAGGGGACCTTAAAAGTCATGTAGTTCCAACCCCCCTGCTTCTTTCTTTGTCTATGTGGAGAGAGACTCTATTTCATAGAGTCAAACCATGAGAGCAAGGAAGCAGCTTGTACAACTGGAGGGACATTAAATGCCACCCTGTTTCAATAACACAACAATTGGGGGAACTTGTTTTTCTGCAACCAAAGTAAAAATTAAACTATTTGGATTTTTACCAGAAGCAAGAACAAATATGTTCTTCCTTCTGTTCTTCCCATGTCTGCTTTTCCCCTACCTTTTTTTCGGTTGATTCAAATCCTAACAAGCTACTCAAAACACAGCAGGGATTCAACCCATCCTGCATGTCCTGAGAAGATGCACAAGAATTCTGGAGGGAATCTGGAGTCTTGGAACTTGCAAGGAAGCAACTCAAGAACTCATGGGAGATGAGAGTAGCTCTGTCTCCTGATGGTTTGTAAGCAGCTGCTGTCCTGCTGTGTCATCTCTTCCCATTAAAAGCTCAGCTTGCTATGTGGTCATCAGGGGAGAAGGTATCAATGCAATTGGAGCTGTTCTCCCTTGCTTTATGTCCAAGTACCTCTTGGGTTCAAGGACTGTTTGAGCTCTGCCTCTGCCATGTCCAACGGCAGGAGAAGCACCTTGCTCACCTCTCCTCCCTCTCAGCAGCATCTCAGCACCTTCTCACCTGCTGACAGGCTGGAGCGGAAGGTCCTGCTGCAGCTTCTCCTGCTGGTAGGGACACTGCAACACTGAGGATTTCTAAGGGAGATGATTCCATCCAGTGGGGCCTGGACAGGCTGGAGAGGTAAGCATGAAGCTCAACAAGGCCAAGTGCCTGGTCCTGCACCTGGGTCGGTGCAACTCCTGGCACAAATACAGGCTGGGTTGGAGAATGGATTTGGAACAGCTCTGAGGAGAAGGACTTGGGGGTGATGGTTGATGAGAAGCTCAACATGAGCCAGCACTGTGTGCTGGAGCCCAGAGACCACCCGTGCCCTGGGCTGCAGCAAAAGCAGCGTGGGCAGCAGGGCCAGGGAGGGGATTGTCCCCTCTGCTCTGCTCTGCTGAGACCCCACCTGGAGTGTCCAGTTGTGGAGCCCCCAACATAAGACGGACATGGAGCTGTTGAAGTGAGTCCAGATGATCCGAGGGCTGGAGCAGCTCTGCTCTGGAGACAGGCTGGGAGAGTTGGGGTGTTCAGCCTGGAGAAGAGAAGGCTCCAGGGAGATCTTAGAGCACCTTCCAGTGCCTGAAGGGGCTCCAGGAAAGCTGGGGAGGGGCTTGGGACAAGGGCAGGGAGGGAGAGGACAAGGGGGATGGATGAAAACTGGAAGAGGGAGATTGAGGTGAGACATGAGGAAGAAATTCTGGAGTGTGAGGGTGGTGAGACCCTGGCCCAGGTTGCCCAGGGAAGCTGTGGCTGCCCCATCCCTGGCAGTGTTGAAGGGCAGGTTGGATGGGGCTTGGAGCAGCCTGGGCTGGTGGGAGGTGTCTCTGCCCAGGCAGGGGGTTGGGACTGGATGATCTTTAAGGTCCCTTCCAACCCAAATCAGTCTGGGCTTCTATGAAGTCACGATGCTGGATGAGTTTTGCTGGTCAGTACAAAGCCAGATGACACCTGTGGTGGCCACCTCAGCTTTGCTGGTTAATACTACAGAGAAATTATTTCACATTAGGTTTTCCTTGGCTGTGCAGTTCTTGCATAGGGTCAGCTCCACCTGCTGAAAGGGAATGAAGTAGCAGGTTTGGGCTTCTTCATTTTAACCAGGTAACAGAGAAACTGAGATGACTATGGGTAGGTTCTGGGATTGCATTTTTTGATAATAAATTATGCCTGTTAATTATATTACAGGTATAATCTGTATGATTTGTGTGTCCAGAGAAGGGTCTGGAGCAAAAGTCTTACGAGGAGAAGCTGAGGGAAGTGGGGGTATTCAACCTGGAGAAGAGGAGGCTGAGGGGAGACCTCAGTCTCTACAACTGCCTGAAAGGAGGTTGGAGTGAGGCAGGGTCAGCCTCCTGTCCTAAGGAACAAGTGATAGAACAAGACAAAATGACTTGAAGTTGCACCAGGGGAGGTTTAGATTGGATACTAGGGAAAATTTCTTCCCTGAAAGGGTTGTCAGGCTCTGGCCCAGGCTACCCAGGGCAGTGGTGGAGTCCCCATCCCTGGAGGGATTTCAAAGCCATGTAGATGTGGTGCTGAGGGACACGGGGCAGCGGTGGCCTTGGCAGGGCTGGGTTAATGGTTGGACTGGATGATCTTTAAGGTCTTTTCCAAGGAAAATGATTCTACGAGCGACAGGATATTGAAGAAAAACCAACACCAGAGCTTCTGGGTTGCAAGGGAGTGCTTGGCAGCATGCATGCTTAACTCCAGAAGCAGTGCCAAGGAAGAGGCTAAGAAAGCAACAATAACAAATGACTTCTGCTGAATGGCTCCTCGGCTGCCCAGAGAAACATTTTGATCTGATCACATCAAGTCTCAGGAGGCCTCTGCCCATCATCAGCTCATCTCCAGTGCAGAGGGTGGGCTGCAGGCACAGCTCTTCCTGGCTCCCTGCTGCCCCCCCAGCCACATGCCAAAAATCTACAGCGTGACTTAAGTGACACTTTAAGCTCAGGGTGTGGTGGCCAGCTGCAAAACAAGAGTGAAACTGCTGTGATGATCATGCAGAGCGGATCTGACAGCTCGAATCACAGCTCAGCTGCAACCCACGTCTCTGTGCAGTGACCAGGAGTTGTTCCAGGATGGGGGAGCAACAGGAGGAAAAACTGGCACGTAGAGGCTGGATTCGTCGTCAATCCATCACCATCTGAGTATTGGATGACCAATCAGACAGGTCCGATTTAACTGGATGAAGCAGACAGTGGTATCAGCCCCTACTTTGGGGTGTACAAAGGAGATGATGCTTGGTCAGCTGAAGCTGACCAGCATGTCAGCCCATGGTGGGACAATCCAGGTGGCACTTCAGGCAGCACAACCCCACATGCCATCCCCTTGGCCAGGCTGAGACCTGCCTGCAAAGCCAAGGGTGCAGCTCAGCCCCACAAACACTCCTACTGGTCCTACTAGGAGGGTGGTTTGATGGAGGGAATGCTTTGTGCTGCCATCAAAGCTGCTCTGGCACCAGTGCAGAACACAATAGGAGGAGCGACTAAAAAGCCACGAGATGGACATTTGTTCCTGCAATAGCATCAAACTAGTAACGACGGATGCCGAGAGTTAAACACAGGGAAATTCCCCACGAGTCAAGAGATCAGCATTCATCAGGTTTTGAGGGAAGAAGGGATTTTTCAGATGAGTAGGAAAGTGTTACCCACACGGTCCTTCCAGCCTGATGGCAAAACTCCCACTCCCTCTTAGCACAGGAGACCTGCCTGAAAACCAGCAGTTCGGAGGCGCTGAATCAGACTCTTCCTCCAGCTCTCATCTCTGTGTTGCACCCTAAGACAGCTGAGCACAAGCAGGTAGGAACAGTGTTTGGAAGAAAAAACAGCTGCTTTCAGACAGAAAAATTATTCCAAAGCTGCAAGTCTCCACCCAGGGCAGAGCTGGCTGGAAAGTTCTTCTCCATAGCTGGACCCGTTACACACTCAGGGGGAGAGTCTGTGGCTTATCTGTTGCAGAGGGGAGGAGGTTTTTGCACAGCAGGAAGGGCACAGCTCAGAAATGCCAACTGCAAACCCACTGAAGAGGTTCTGTGGGAGCTGGGCAGCCCTACAGACCAGAAGTTCCCTCATACCAAACCTCCCTGGCACAGCTCAAACATTTCACTCTTTAACCTGAAGAGAACCAGCATGCACAGGATGCTCCTGGGGCTTAGGAAGCATAACCAGATGAAAGGGATTTCACTACATCAGGTACCCACCTTCCAAAAGGGAATCAGCTTTGGCTGAATCAAGGCAATGCTCAACACCAGATACATCAGCCCTCCAGAAGATGAATCAACTTCAATAGCTCTAAGAACTCCATTAGTTTCTAACTGCACTGTCCCAACAGCTTGAAAAGCTTTTAAAGAAGGGTTAGGAAAAGGGGACATGGATAACCAGTCGCTACATCCTTATTAATTATTGTGGCCCTAATTGCCAAACTGGGTTTTCCATTCACAATGTAAATACAAGTTCCAAAATTTATCTTCCAACATCAAGTATTTTCATCTCCTCACTCAAAGGGCTGAGGCACTCCAAGTCCCAAGCCCAGGCTGCTGGGAAGCACAAGGTGCTGCAGCTCAGGGCTTGCTAGAAAGCACCAGAAGCAGCACAGAGACCTTCACGATTTAAGGTCCTGTCCCTCTCCTCAAGCCCAGCTGGATCCTGAGCACATCACACAACCCACTCTTGGGAGATGATGTTGTCTATCAGAAGAACCCAATGAGGCATCTGGGATGACTCAGATGAGTCTCACCACCACAGATTTATGACCACTGTTGTGGGCCATGTCAGGCTTCAAGGAAAAGCAGCAAGAAAGGCATTTTTCAGCTTCCCAGCATGCTGTCCTTCCCCTCCAGATGCTGCCCAGGACTGCTGGGTTGATCTGTGGTTTCTGCAACAAATACCAGAAAAGAGATGCAGGAGAACTTTCTGCAATACAGAAAGGAAACTGCCCTAATCTCATATTCAAATATTAATGGCCCTGCTTTAAAAGCATCTGATAGCTTCCAATTGACAAAGCCTAAATTTAGCCCAAGGAAGTAAAAAATTCGGATGTTAAGAAAGATGCTGAAAGGTGCACATTCAGGAAGCCCTTCCTAACACGGGAACCGCCACGGCAGAAAAAAGTCCAAGTATTTTTAGACAGTAAAATATTAATTTTCCAGAGACAACAGCAAGCCAGCTTTGAAAGCAGGCAGGCTTCCACTGGGTGTGGTACAGTAACCCACTGCATTTTATTTTGCAAGTCAAAAGCTCTGAAGTCAGAGAACCCTCAAGTTCAAAAGTTCGTTGGGCTTCCCTGGCTTTATAATGAAGCTGATGACCAGGTGCAGCCAAGTATGTGTTGCACTCTTGGTTTGAGAAGGCTATTTCCAGAGGAAGGAACATAAGTCTTCTTGCTGAGGCACCTCACACCAATAGCACATTTCTTTGCAAGATGTGAGACTGAAGGGAGGAGGTTTTTCCACACTGTTAGAAAATGACCCCAACAGCTAAGGTGAGCATTAGGGTCTATGCAGGGATCTGATTCAACTCGAGCTGGGACCCAAAGGTGCAAGTTATTTTCTGTGCAAATGGAAGTTTTGTATCATCTTGCACAGATGAGTCACTTTTAAAATACAGTAACTGAACACTCACATTCTAAATTTTTTCTAGATCCGTCCGAGAGGGAGGCTGCTGTGCTCATTGCTTTCCAGACAATGAGGCAGGACACAAAGGTGCTCCAGGTGGAGGCTGTGTCACCCCACGGCAGCACAAACACACTTTGGGGCGCAGAGGGACGATCCCCACCCAGCACCTCCTGCCCCAAACCAGCATTGTGCTGTGAGGTGATCTTCTGCTGGCTCCACCCCCAGCTATGGCAGCAGGGGTGCTGGTAGCAAAGAGAAGTGGGATTGCTGAAGATGAAAGCAACCACAGCAACAGCTAATGTGTATGTTCCCACTCCTTAATTACACCGGTTGGTGGCCTCCAGTTACTCCACCTTCCTTGGGGATCAGCCTTGCACGCAGGGAACAGCTGGTATTGGCAGCACCTTCCACCACGGGGACTTGTTTACATCCATCCATGCAACAGCTCATCCCCAAATGCCCCCTGCCTCTTTGCTATGTGACCTATTGTGCAACCAGCAGCGGAAGAACTGCTTCATAAAGGACACCGGTACCTACAAAGTGTGCAGCAGCTCATGAGTAAAGCGAGAGCAACACAAGAGGAGGGAAACATGCTCAATGCAGGCAATTCCCAAAACTTAATATGCAGACTGGAGCAGCAGACAGCTCAGCTACAGTGGAAGATCCATATGCAAATCCCACCCAGGCTATGTAAAAGGCTTGGGTATTTATACCGCCCTCCTCTTCCTTGGTCCTCCTTCCTGACAAGTAAACAGACTGCTCTGCTCCAGAGAGTTGTGGAACAGAAAGTGGTCCAAAAGTAAACACACAGACTCCACACTTCATTAGAGGTGAACTTGTTTACAGAGCAAGAATTAAAACAAAACCCCAGAATCCGTGGATATTCTGTACGTAACATCTCCCTCCCTGGCTCAGTATGTTCCGCTCTTGCTGTGATTCATCCAGTGTGTGGGCAGGGGAGAGCAGAGACCTTCTTGGTTTCCTGGGATTCTCCAGAGTTTCTGACTCCTCTCCTGCTTTCCACCACCATCCCTGTAAAGGCTTGTGACATTTGACATCCAGTTGCCTACATCACCTCCCTGTCCTGGGGTCAGGGGCTGGCTACTGAGCTAGGGCATGGAACTGCCACAGGACTGTTATGGATCCCATGTGCCAAGGTGGGGTGGGGAGGGAGCGGGGGAAGGTGTGACTCATCTGCCAGCTGATATAAAAATAAGCTACTACTGAATAAAAAATGCATGACTTCTTCACACACTGTGCACAGGCAGGAGCTGTCACTATGCAGGAATTCAATCGTCAGCCGAACGCAGCCTGGAAATCAGCTCTACTCCATTTTACCCTCCCAAGGCAGAGCCTGCAACGTCACATGTGGCGTTAACAGCCACAGGGGAGAGATACCAGAGAGGCCTGGAAATGCAGTAACAAAAAAGTAGTTCATTCTTCTCTATCTGCTGGTCACTGCTGGGAAGTCAATACCTCCCAGGATCACAGTGAATTATTTATCGCGTGGAAGCACAAAATGAAAGAGCAGTTTCCTGATGGCATGGAGATGTTTTTCAGCAATGGTCATGTCCTGAGAAGGAGGAAGTGGGCTCAGAGTGATGCAGTAATGGTCACCCAGCAGTGGGCTCCCTGTCCTCCAGAAAAGGCTTAAGCTAGGGGGACAAACATACTTTGGATAAAAACAACAGTTCCAGCCTTGCAAGTACATCACAGCAGCAGAGGTGTGTGCCTCAACTTCTCAGCAAAGCAAGGCCTTTTTTTTTTCCCCTTCCAACCAGTACAGCTGGAGAGACAAACCAAAAGCCTTTGGACAAAGCTCATCGTGAAGTCTCAGCATTTGGCTTCCATGTCCATGCAGAGGCTCTGCAGACATGGATGTGTGAGCTCCACTGGATGTGACAGCAGCTGGATGAGAAGAGGCAACAGCTCCATGGCCTGCAGCATCCAGCCATTCTGCAGCACCTTAAGGGCTGAGGAGCAGCTCAGTGGATTCTGCTGCTGCACCCAGGAGACAGGGCAGGCAGGGGAAGCAGCAGCCCTGGCACACGGCTGTGCCTGGCATGCAACAGCTTTCCAGAAGTGCCTGTGAACAATGTCTTCAGCTTCCCTTTGGAAGAGGGATCACAGAATCACAGACAGGTTTGGGTTGGAAGGGACCTTAAAGCTCATCTAGATTCAATCCCCCTGCATGGGCAGGGACACCTCCTACCCACCCAGGCTGCTCCAACCCCCATCCAACCTGCCCTTCAACACTGCCAGGGATGGGGCAGCCAAAGCTTCTCTGGGCAACCTGGGCCAGGGTCTCACCGCCCTCATGGTGAAGAATTTCTTCCTACTGTCTAATTTAAATCTCCCATCTTCCAGTTTTCATCTCTTCCCCCTTGTCCTCTCCCTCCCTGCCCTTGTCCCAAGTCCCTCCCCAGCTTTCCTGGAGCCCCTTCAGGCACTGGAAGGTGCTCTAAGGTCTCCCTGGAGCCTTCTCTTCTCCAGGCTGAACACCCCAACTCTCCCAGCCTGTCTCCAGAGCAGAGCTGCTCCAGCCCTTGGATCATCTCTGTGGCCTCCTCTGGTCTCACTCCAACAGTTCTATGTTAGGGGCCCCAGAACTGGACAGTGCTCCAGGTGGGGTAATAGGGGCATCTTACATGGCTGATGAGAGAGTAACAGAACTAGTTTGCACAGAGATTGTTTGAACCACTCTAATTACCTTGGTCAGCAAATGGATTGTATTCCAGACTACCTAAAACCTAAAGGAATTCTCCTCCTTCCCTGAGACACCCTACAGACTCACCATCAGGTCTTTGACTCTGTGCCTGTTGGTTGTTTTTTTCCAAAGCAGTCACACACTATTTTAGGCTATTAAATATTTAATTCCTCCATGAGGCACAAGAAACCAGCAGATGGTCACTACACAGCAGGCCCTTGCCTCTTCTTTTCAGGGGGTGGAAAGGTTTAAGAAGACTGAACACCCATTTCTCTAAGCAAACACCCCTCCATTTCCATGTGCATGTGTGTGAAGTATGTCTTAAGATGTACCAGACACCAGGAACCCAGTCCTCTCCTCAGCTAAGGCAGCAAAGCATTTGACACTGTCTCCCACCACATCCTCACAGCTAAACTAAAACTAAAAACTAAACTAAAACCAAAAGTTTATTCACAGGATGAGTTTCCCTGTGAGAAGCTCCACAGGAATGGAGGAAGCAGTGCAGTTGTGTGACAGCTGCCTCTTGATGTTCAAAGACTTTCTGACAAGGCCCCAGTGTTGTGTCTGTAACCTCCCATCAGCACCAGCTTCTTCATCTGCCACGTGGCTCACAGTATCACAGGATGTTAGGGGCTGGAAGGGACCTCCAAAGATCATCTAATCCAACTCCCTGCCAGAGCAGGATCACCTACAGTAGATCCCACAGGAACAAATCCAGACGGGTTTGGAATGTCTCCAGAGAAGGAGACTCCACAGCCTCTCTGGGCAGCCTGTCCCAGGGCTCTGACACCCTCACAGGAAAGAAGTTTTTCCTTATGTTTAGCTTGAACCTCCTGTGCTCCAGTTTGTGTCCATTGTCCCTTGTCCTGTAACTGGACACTGAAAAGAGCCTGGTCCCATCCTCCTGACACCCCCTGCAGATATTGATGTGTGTTGATGAGATCCCCCCTCAGTCTCCTCCTCTCCAGGTAGAACAGCCCCTGCTTTCTCAGCCTTTCCTCATGGGGCAGATGGTCCCTTCCAACCTAAGTTTTCCTATGACCATTATCCAAGAGTAATCTACTTTTTAAACGTTTGTTCTGAACACCGAGGAAAGAGGAAACCACCACTAAAATTCTCATTAGGAAAAAACCCCACATTTTTCTCCAAACACTGCAGGTGATGACCATTTTGCTCTCCCATGGAGACGTTGCTCACCAAGCCCATCTGGTCTCACCAGCAGCTGCAGCAACACGAGGCGCGCGCTGCTCCCACCACGTCTCTGCGATGCTTTTACTGGTCTCACTTTTCAGGCTAATGGGGAGGTTTGCAGTCAGGCACGTGAGCTGGCAAGAGTCACTGGCTGGTTTATTGAACAGTGTGTCACATGTAACACTTCTGTTGGTCTCCTTTGAGTCACACACACCATGGGTTTGGACACTCCAAGGCCTCATTTGGTGAGGTCGGAGCAGCTGAAGTTTTTAAGCAAGGACCATTAAGGGAAGCCTGACATTAATGGTGTCAATGAGAACAAACCCATCTATTTCTCCAAAGTCAGCACATGCTTAGCACCAAGGTGTCCTTCCAGACAGACCATCTTACCCCCATTCTCAGTTCAGTGTGCAGACACTGGGTTAAGGCTCCCTGGTCCTGGCAGTCTGACTCCACCAAAATTTACTTTGTCCAGCTTCCAAGTTCCATGGAGAGACCAGAGTCATGGCTCACATCCCCCCCCCCCCTCCCAGAGCTCCTGGCCTAGTTTCAGTTGTTTTAGCCAAACTGGAGCACAAGAGCTTCTAAAGGCACTCAACTGGCTATCAGAGTCGGGGTTGTGATGCCTGTGGGACCACACAGACGTAGAAATAAAAATCGTGTTGCTCATGAGGCTTCTCAATGGTCTCTTGACAAATACTGGCAAAAAGGCTGGAGATGTCAGTCAGTCCCAACTGGAAAGCAGAGAAGAGGGATCCTGAAGGCAAGATCTCCATGTCTGAGAGCAACACACTCAGAAATACTTCCATGAGAGTGCATGGGAACAGGCAGGGCAGAAATGCCCTGCGTGGGTGAATAAGTGTTGGTAGGATGAAAAGTTGAGAGCAATTAGAAACAGAGAGAAAGCCATTAAAGAAATTTAACCTAAGCAAAATAAAGCCAAGTCCCCAACATTTGATCATTTCTAAAATTCCTCAAGAACATGTTGAAAGAACATGGGTTTCACTGGCACGTCATGAGAGCCATTTGCTGGGTTATGACAGAGATGACAAGTGCCAAGTGAACTGAAGTAGGGAGCAAGGAGTAGAATTAAGTGTCTGTCAATCTGTGAACCTACATTTACTACACAGGCTTCAGCAGAAATGCCCCAAGTCTCAAAAGCACAGGTGACTGGAATCAAGTGATGACACGAACACATCAGGAGCTCTCTGCACAGTCCCACATGGTGCCACCAGACCACAAACCACACAGCCAGGAGGATCTTACTTCAGTGGCCAAAAAATTAACAACAATATTTTAGTTTCCTCTAGTGAGAAGTTACTTGTTTCCCACATTCCATATTTCACATCCTGTAAGGAGCAAAGAAGTCATAAAACACTGGGTGCAACAGCACCCAGTCTCCAGAAGATGTGCTACAGAAAATTAAGGAAACTGATTAGAAAAATGAATTAGAAGAAGCAGAAATAAAAAATGCAGGATGACTGCTCAGGTACTGAATATTATGAGCTCAGAGCAGATATATCTTCCAGTCTGTTCAACTTAGTATTTCAGTATGAGAGCAAGTAGAAGCTAGATCCACCCAGGGAAGACAGGAAAAGCAAAATCAGAAGTGTAAAAAAATTACAGTAATGTAGGAAATTTGCTGAAACCCAACATAAATACATGATGAAGGCACAGAAGGAGCAGAGAAGGTGTTTCCTTCAGAGAGACTTCCTCACGCAGTGTGTAGCCAAGGCTATGGAAATCCTTGGCATGGGAAACAGCACATGCTAGAAGATTTTAAAGGTTTAAAAAGCAACCAGAAATTCAGGGATGAAAAATCCAAACCTGTTAGAAAAAAGCTCAAGTCCCATAGTAGGGATATTCAAAAGCTTGCCAGAAAGAAAACCAAAACCCAACCAAAACACCCCCTTGCTGTCACTCAGAGGATACTGAGCTCATGGGACACTCATGAGCTAGTAAACAGAAATGAAATCAGTATTTCATGTTTTTACTAGAAAAGCTCTATGCTACTTACACAATTTCCTAGATTCTAAGACTATATGCCAGCTTTTTGAAATCTCTCATTCTGTCCCCAGATAACTTTCACTCCATTAAAGGTTCCCATGTTTTCCAAAGACACTCCCATGGGCATTTCCCACATCAGTCAATCCTACTAACTCGAGTTTTTAGGTCTGCAGAATTACTCAGTCATGATGTCATTCTGACCAAATCTCTCCTCAAACCCACATAAGCCTAAGAGAATTTGCCCAGCTCAGTAAGCTCCAGCCCAAGTTACACACCAAATACGACGGCGATGTTTGATTTAATAAAGAAATCACAAACTTAGTGTAAGCTTAAGGTAGGTTGACTCACCCGCACTTCCAAGTTGTTTATAAAACCTGTATTCTAAATGAAGTTGTGGTGCACGTGATTTTATTGGTTCCTAAAACAGGAAAAAAAAAGGGTTAAAAATCAGTTTGACTGAAAGAAGTACCATCCTCTATGTGAATATTGGTGACTGTACATAATGCTCCGAGCCTCAAGATGAACCACCCTAGACTGAGTCTCCCAACAGACCCCATCGCTGGACATCATTTAAGTAAGAACAACAAGCAGTAAGACTTGAGAGAAGCCCTCTGGAGAAGACACAACTTCCTCATTTAAATACAAAGCTCATTTGTGACAGTGCCATTTAAGAATTGTTCCACAAAGCTCCTGGTCCTTGAACAATGACCCTGGACACTGGCAGGAAGAAAGTCCAAGATCAAGGTCCAAGTTCATCTTGTGGACTGTGGTTTCCCACAGTGCTTCTGTAGGTCACGAGCCTGTATTTTTGAAAAGTGTTGAGTCACAGATACGTGTTTTAAGTCAGACCACAGCTGGATAAAGCCACAATCTTGCTTGCAGCAAGTGATACAGTGCAGCCAGGTATCTAGTAAAAAAGCAGGAAGATGTCTCCCCCTTTGGTACCAGGCTTCAGACAAACAGCCTCACAACACTCAAGAATATTGTATTTTCATACACAGAACAAGATAAAAAAAAGTCTGCAGTGCATCCAAAGCATTACATTTCTCACCTGTTACTCATCTGCACTTCATGCAGAAGAATTAATGCCTGTGGTCCATAAAGGCATTAACATGCAAGACTACAAACCTTCTAAAAATATTAGTTAACAATTAAGAGACTTGAGAAATTAGGTTTTCAACAGAACTGTGCACTTGGGATAGGCAGGAATGTGAACTCACCAACTGCCCAGACAGCCCTGAAATGGAAGTTACTGACCAGTTACTAAATGGAACTACTGGCCTCAATTTTTTGCTTGGGTCTTGCTTACTTTCTTGTATTTCAGGAAAGAGACGAACTCATCATCTAGAGATTGACCTGTAAAGGAGATCCCTAAGACCTGCACAAAAATAAGACCTTCCATGTTTCACATCAGGTCCTGTGAGTCAGAGCAAGAACAGCCAACACAGGCTGAACACAGTGAGTCAACATCTTCAATATGGTGGCATAACTCAATATGGTGGCTTCACCTCTGGTCTGTACAGTAAGACCAATATCCACACTTGGTACAAACACTCCATTAAAGACTTCTTTTTAAGTTGAAAGAATTATTTTTGTTCAGGAATTTCCTACGGGAAACCTGGGAAGGGACTTTGGACAAGGGCAGGGAGTGGGAGGACAAGGGGGAATGGATGAAAACTGGAAGAGGGGAGATTGAGGTGAGACATGAGGAGGAAATTCTTCCCTGTGAGGGTGGTGAGACACTGGTCAGGTTGCCCAGGGAAGCTGTGGCTGCCCCATCCCTGGAAGCGTTCAGGGGCAGGTTGGATGGGGCTTTTATAAAAGTTATAAAAGCTGTAAGTTGCATTTAAATTAAGATAATTGATGGTGGCTCAAGGGAGTCTATAGACACCTGCACAGCAAAGGAACTAAGAGCAACAGGAAATCAACCTGCTCAGTGAAGAGTTTATTTAACCAAATAAACTATTTGGATAAAGGTAGAAGGATGAATGTATCAGGACATGATGCTACTCCAGGCCAACCTAGGGAAAGAAGCACAACCCACTTCAGCATCAGGAGCTGCTGGAGCCTGAGCTCCAAACTCTTGCCAGAGTCGCAGCAGCTTCTGAGAAGAACATACCAGAACAGATGGTTGTTCTGGAGGCCAAGGGCTTAAGGATGCTGGCAGATGTTGCTTTTGTAGGAAAAATAACTGAACTACTACTGCTTAACATACAAAATCCACAGCTGAAACCAATGGGCATCACAATTGCTACGAGAGGGGACAGCTTGGCACCTGTGCCTGGACACACCTGTGAGAGCCATGGGCAGGGAAAAATGCCTCCCTTGGGCAACAACATTCCAGACCCTCAGAGATTAACCCAGCACATACAGCTACAGCATTTCAGAAGACAAACCCCCCTGTGAACTAGACGCCCTTAACAATAATGTTCAGCTGAAGAGCAGGACAAGGAGCTACACGGTGACACCAAAGCCAGAAGACAACGCTCTCCACTGTCAGCAATTTTCAGAGATGCAGCACAATCCTCATCCCTGAAGAGAAACCATGAGACATTAGCACTGAATTTCCCAGCACTTTCTGATCAGCTCTTTGGTATCCATTGCAACTCTTCTCTTCTTTTGTGAGACACTCCCCCGGCAGTACTGTGTCCAGTTCTGGAGTCCCCAACATAAGGACATGGAGCCCCTAGAGAGAGTCCAGAGGAGGCCACAAAGATGATCCGAGAGCTGGAGCAGCTCTGCTCTGGAGACAGACTGGGAGAGTTGGGGTGTTCAGCCTGGAGAAGAGAAGGCTCCAGGGAGACCTTAGAGCACCTTCCAGTGCCTGAAGGGGCTCCAGGAAAGCTGGGGAGGGACTTGGGACAAGGGGGAATGGAATAAAACTGGAAGAGGGAGATTGAGGTGAGACATGACGAGGAAATTCTTGAGTGTGAGGGTGGTGAGAGCCTGGCCCAGGTTGCCCAGGGAAGCTGTGGCTGCCCCATCCCTGGCAGTGTTGAAGGGCAGGTTGGATGGGGCTTGGAGCAGCCTGGTCTGGTGGGAGGTGTCCCTGCCCATGCAGGGGAGTTGGAACCAGATGAACTGTAAGATCCCTTCCAACCCAAACCGTTCTATGCTTGAATGAGTTTATGATTTTCCCTCCTCAACATCATGACAGGAGGCACAAATAGCTGAGGCAGCAGGGCTGCAGTTGCAGAAGACCATCTCACACAGCTAAAAGGACTTGGAGGAGAGTCCTGATTTGGTCCAGTGATGCAGATTAAAAAAATTTTGCCATTGAGTGCACTGGATGCACCTACTCTACCTCTACTCCATAAATTATTTGAACGGTAAAGTCCCAGTTAAGGACACCTGGAGACCTGTAATTAGTGGAGTCCCTCAGGGATCAGTGCTAGGTCCAGTCCTGTTCAACATCTTTAACAACGACCTTGATGATGGATCAGAGTATCTTCTCAGCAAGTTAGCTGATGACACCAAGCTGGGAGGAGTGGCTGGTTCACCTGAAGGCTGTGCTGCCATTCAGTGAGATTTGGACAGGCTGGAGAGCTGGGCAAAGAGGAACCTCATGAGGTTCAACAAGCGCAAATGGAGAGTCCTGCACCTGGGAAGGAACAACAAAATGCACCAGGACAGGCCAGGAGGTGACCTGCTAGAGAGCAGCTCTGTGGAGAAGGACCTTGGAGTCCTGGTGGACAACAAGTTATCGATGGGACAACCATGTGCCCTTGTGGCCAAGAAGGCCAAAGGTATCTTGGGGTGCATTAAGAGGAGTCTCCAGCAGATCAAGGGAGGCTCTCCTCCCCCTCTACTTGGCCCTGGTGAGATCTCACTTGGAGTGTTGTGTCCAGTTCTGGGCTCCCCAGTTCCAGAGGGACAGGGATCTACTGGAGAGAGTCCAACAGAGGCTACAAGGATGATGAAGGGACTGGAACACCTGCCTGATGAGGAAAGGCTGAGAGACTTGGGGCTGTTCAGTCTGGAGGGGAGAAGACTGAGGGGGAATCTAATTAAATGTCTATCAATACATGAGGGCATCAAGAAGGCAGGACAAGCTCTTGTCACTTGTGCCCTGTGACAGGACCAGGGGCAATGGATTCAAACTGGAGCCCAGGAAGTTCCACCTCAACATGAGGAAGAACTTCTGTCTTGTGAGGGTGACAGAGCCCTGGGACAGGCTGCCCAGAGAGGCTGTGGAGTCTCCTTCTCTGGAGGCTTTCCAGACCTGTCTGGATGCCTTTCTGAGTGACCTGCCCTAGTTTTGGTCCTGCTCTGGCAGGGGGGTTGGACTCGATCTTCAGAGGTCCCTTCTAACCCCCAACATTCTGTGATTCCATGACACATGTAAGAAGCCCACTTGCTGCTAAGGAGGCTGAGTAATTCTTACTCCTGTGGAATATGGTCTAAAACTGGGAGACCAAAAAACTCACCTCTTCTACTGTTCCCTCATTAATCCGGAGGACAGAGCAGGTTTGTGGATGCCTGGATGGTCACTGGGTGGCAATCCCAGCCCTTCAAATTGTGAAGGACCAGGGATATTTAAGCTTGAAACACAACTGGCCAAATAAAACCAGATCTACTGGAGAGAGTCCAACAGAGGCTACAAGGATGATGAAGGGACTGGAACACCTGCCTGATGAGGAAAGGCTGAGAGACCTGGGGCTGTTCAGTCTGGAGGGGAGAAGACTGAGGGGGAATCTAATTAAATGTCTATCAATACATGAGGGCATCAAGAAGGCAGGACAAGCTCTTGTCACTTGTGCCCTGTGACAGGACCAGGGGCAATGGATTCAAACTGGAGCCCAGGAAGTTCCACCTCAACATGAGGAAGAACTTCTGTCTTGTGAGGGTGACAGCAGGTGGAGGGATGGGGTCTGTCCTCCTTTTTAGTGTTCCCAAGAATTTAGCTTAATTGAAGCCAGTTATTCCAGCTGAGGGTGAGAGCAGCATTAAGGCCCAACAGTGAAAGTTGCACCTTCTCTGAGTTTTTAACATTAAGTATAAGTAACTTAAGAACAACCTCCACTTACCAGTTTGATCGCTACATATTCATTGGTGTAGAGATTTTTACCTGCAAAGGAAAAAGAAAAAAACCTTTTTAGCTCCACATTCAACACTTCCAGCTAGAGACAAAACACAGAACAGAGTACTGAGGGCAAAGAGCTGCCTCTTCTCAATTCCCTGCTAAAATTCATGCCTTTAACAAAGCGTAAGCCTCAAAATAATCAGTTGCTGCAGTTCCCCGGGGCAGGCAAACACTGTCTTCCATTCAGCAGAAGGTAATAGTGTTTTATGGCAGCACTTCTGTCCCACGCAAGCACTGGAGGAGGTATTCCAGACACATTAGGTTTTATTATCCCCATCATGCCAAAAAAGTCTGGAGAACAAAAAAATGGAGTCTCATTTCTTTCAGAGATGTCTTGAATCTGCTGGACACTGAACAGTTTTATCCTGTGATCTATAGGGACTTTGACTAGCTTAATTGTGCCCCATATCAAAGTGAGTACTGCAAGGAGGTGTATGAAAATGACCTTTGTACCAACACACAGCTTGTATTTCTTCCTCCAGGAGCCAGCAGGCAGTGTGTATAAAATGCCTTCTGCATGCCAGGAGCACTGGGGCAACCCTCATAACCTGGTAAGGCCAGTAACTCCCAGTTGCAATATGGTACAATGAGGTTCAAAAATACACCAAGAGAACAACACCCATCTGCAGGCTCCCAGAACACAGAGTGGTGTCTAGTCTGATAGCAGCTCTGGCAAGCAGACAGAGCAAGAGCCTAGGGTGAGTAGAAGCAGGCAAGCAGGCAGCTGGCTGCCAGGACACTGCAGCTCCATAACTCTGAGCCAGAGCTGGTACCTGCCTGTGCTACAGCTGGAGGGGAATTTTTCCTCCAGGAACTTGTCTGGTGTTTGAGCAAAGCCCTTGGCATCCTTCATGATCCGTGGCAGAGATGCAAAGCTCTGGAGTGTCAGGGAGCATCTCTGTGCATGTCCTGAAACTGCCAGTTATCCTGTTATTCAATGTTCTGCAGTTCCTCTGCTGGGTAACTGGAGCAGTCACTCCCCTTCACCCTTTCCACACTGCTCAGGACCGACAGAAACTCTCCTGGAGATCTAGCTGGGGAAGGAAGCTCAGGCAGTGATCATACCTGACCTGTCCTGTCATCCTGACATCTCTGCTGCCTTTCTGACCTCCTCGAGCTCCATTGCACCCTGGAAGGAGGGCAGCCTCCAGTGCAGAAGTCCCCTATGACAAGCAGCCATCTTTAAAGCCTGAAATACTTATCGGGGAAAATCCCCCTTTTATTTACTTTCTAACAGCTTCACATTTTCTGCATCTAAGTTCTTCTGATGTCTCCCCTGCTGTAGTTCTGGCCTCTGAATGTCAGATGGGGCACTCCCAGTCCAGGTCACACACCAAGCAGATGGCTTTAACATCCATCAGGAAGCAAAGAAAAATTACTGAAAGCTTCCATATGCTATGGTAACTGGCAATGCTGTTTAACACAGGGCAGGCATTTCAATGTGAGGTTAAATACCCTTAGAGGAAGTGTTTGATGCCAGCAGCTGTGTAGACTGAGCTCCAGCATTAACCCTTGCTTCACGGGGTTGTTTGAATCTCTTCCTTTAGGTCTTTTAATAAAAGCTATTGTGGTCAGGCTGGAAATGAAGGGTAGAAAATAGTGTTTGCAGTTGCATCAGGAACACTCAGACATTGAAAAGTGGCTGCTGAAAGAGCTACAAGGCCAGATCAGCAGAAAAGCAGGAGGCAGGATAAACTGCTTCACCCTTGGAGACAGATAAGAGCTCCAGCCTGATGCTATCTGACAGCTGGTGGGGGGAGACCATGCAAGGACATTAAGGGAAGGCAGCCTAAATACTCTTAAATTACCTGCTCCCTGTGAGCTACCAGCAAGTGAGTCACACTGGCAGCTCCGGCCCCACTCACCCCCTGACACTTCCTCCCTCAACATGGACTGAACTCCTGTCAAAATGCTCAATTTGAAGACATGGAGCCAGACTAAGAGAAGTTCCAGCCCAAATATGTGAGAAAATCAGATGATTTAAACTGAAAAAAAAAAAAAAAAAGGAGAATGGGAATGCCATCCCCTACAGATCCCTCAGCCTCCATCACAAACTGGGATATGGACCATTTCAAGGTAGTTCTGGTGCTCAACTTGCAGTGGTGGAACTCCATCCAGGGAACAATGACCCCCAGACCTTTGAGCAACACTTGTGCTCTTCCACTGATGTAGGACAAGAAAGTTGGGGAAACAGTGCTCTTCCAAGGGTGTTTCAAGGCAGAGGACGTTGCTAGCAGTCTCCATGTACATGGAGCCATGATGCAGCCTATTATGGTGTGGTTCATAAGGCTGGGGACTAGAGAGAAGAGAATTTGGGTAGTGGAATTCCTCAATTAAAAAGCTGGGATTGGCAAAACACTAGTTGGGGATTTCAGACCAGCAGCCAAAGGCAAATAGACTAATTAATCCACCAGTTCATCCCTTTCAGAGCATGCACTATGTACAGGGAGACTGCACATATGGGGGTGTGAATGGGTCCAGCTTCTGAGCCCCAAATCCTTCCTAAAGCTGTGGCATAAGATGCCTGCTTTGCCAGCTCTGATGGCAAAGCACATCCCCAAAACCTCTCTTACTTGCTCCAGACTCAGTCCTGCCCCTCAGTTTTGCTGTCACACTCTCCAAAGTGTAATGGTTTCTTCTCCCTCCTTCTACAAGGCAGCACTGGTATTGAAGTGGAAGAGTAAAGGCAGCAGTGCTCACAGTAAGCTATGGATAGAAGCTGCATCTTATCTCAGGAAGACAAAAGATTTGCAATACAACTGCTGATAAAACCATGCTAACAAAAAACTTTCAAGTTCAGGCAGAGCTTTTGATGGAGCAGTGATGAAGTTCATGCCTCAGTTTTAGATAGCTCAATGACAATTATAAACTACATATTCTAAAGTGCTGCATTAAGCCACCAGCATTCATGTGGGAAACCCATCCAAGAGGATTTCCCAAGCTCTGGCAGAGGGACCAAACACATGGACAGACTGCAGACAGACTGAGCCCAAACTGATCAGTCCTCCACGTGCACCATTCCCACAGGCCAAAGTTAAAAGCCACAAGTGCAAACGTCTTGTGACTGACGTAAGAACTGCTTTGACCCTTCCTTCTAGCTTGTTGATGTATAGATAATACATTGTGATGGGAACCAGGTCTTGGGAACTGGAACAAACATCCAACCACTCGTCCTAAAGCCCAGAGCTCAGCCCAGACAGCACGGAATCTGCTAAGAGAGCAGATCCCACAGGGAGCTGAGAGATGAGTTCCCATCGATTTTGTGGTGCCAGATCTGCTGTCCCTTCCGGAGCACATCTCCAAACAACTGGTCCTAGTGTGGATCCTCCAGGGATCTGCTTTTACCCATGCCCTTCACATCTAGCATTCATCTAGCCCTGTATTTACATGAGGACTCTTTATTTTGAAAGTAGAGACAAAATGAGCCCTGGTATCAGCTGCTATTACCATCTCTAGTTTTTTCTTCCTCTGCTTTAAAGCAGAGTTCCTGGCTTCAAACTGCAGCCTGGGAGTCAGCTGGGTGGTTCCTGCTTTTGGGGGCACCTTCCAAGCTCTCATTGACCTGATCTGACTTGGCAATGTACAAATAAGCTGCTTTTCTTCTAGTCTGGGGGCTTGCTGCTGGCTGCCAAGATGTGCTGACTGTTCATGAGACCTGGGTGGGAATCACGCTGATGTGTGACTGCTGGACCCTACAGCATTTCTTTGGGTACCACATGAAAACACAGCCTTCTCCAAAAATCCCTTTGGCCAAGGAAGGACACAAGCAATGAAGAGGCTATTTTTCTCTCTACAAACAGAGAATGAGTTGTGGTCAATGGTTCAGTGTCCAAGTGGAGGCAAGTGATGAGTGGTGTTCCTCAGGGGTCGGTACTGGAATCAGTGCTGTTCAACATCTTCACTGGAGACATGGGCAGTGGGATGGAGTGGCTCCTCAGCAAGTTTGCTGATGATACCAAGCTGTGTGGAGTAGTTGAGACCCTAGAGGGAAGGGAGGCCATCCAGAGGAACCTTGACAGGCTGGAGAGGTGGGCCAGTGCCAACCCCATGAAGTTCAACAAGGCCAAGTGCAGGGTCCTGCACCTGGGTCAGCACAACCCCAGGCACAAATACAGGCTGGGGGAAGAATGGCTGGAGAGCAGCCCTGAGGAGAAGGACTTGGGGGTGGGAGGAGATGAGAAGCCAGACATGAGCCACCAGTGAGTGCTGGAGCCCAGAGGGGCAACTGTGTCCTGGGCTGCATCAAAAGAAGTGTGGCAAGCAGGGCAAGGGGGGGATTCTGCCCCTCTGCTCTGGTGAGACCCCACCTGGAATACTGTGTCCAGTTCTGGTGCCCTCAGCACAGGAAGGACATGGAGCTGTTGGAGAGGGTCCAGAGAAGGGCCAGGAAGATGATCCAAGGGCTGGAGCAGCTCTGCTCTGGAGACAGGCTGGGAGAGTTGGGGTGTTCAGCCTGGAGAAGAGAAGGCTCCAGGGAGACCTGAGAGCAGCTTCCAGTGCTTCCAGTGAAGGGGCTCCAGGAAAGCTGGGGAGGGACTTTTCACCAGAGAGGGCAGTGATAGGACAAGGGGGAGTGGTTTCAATTGGAAAGAGGGGAGATTTAGGTTAGACATCAGGAAGAAATTCTTCACCATGAGGGTAGTAATGTGCTGGAATAGGTTCCCCAGGGAGGTTGTTGATGCCCCCCCCGGGGGTGTTCAAGGCCAGGTTGGATGAGGCTTGTGCAGCCTGGTCTGGTGGGAGGTGTCCTTGCTCATAGCAGGGAGGTTGGAACCTGATGATCTTTAAGGTTCCTTCCAACCTTCACCATTCTATGATTCTGTGATTAATCATCATTTTAAAATGGTAGTTGAACTCCCTGTTTTGAAAATGCCAGATAATATTTGTGTTAGAGCAAAATTATTTGGGCTCCAATCTACAACTCAGCATTAAAATAAGCCTCTGGTCTGTCCTGAACTTAATGCTTATTTTAGAAAACTCTCCAACCTGCCAAAACTGGTATAATTTTACAATAGTACCTATTTAATGAAATAAGAGTGCCAAACTTTGGGAAAAAATGAGACAACTGAAGAGATTCATTTACCCTTAATGTGGCTCATGGTTCAGGATTTCAGGTAAATATAAGAGATACCCACTGAATAAGTCCATAAGTCAATGCAGGGTGGCATTTCAAGGCTCAGCTGATGACACATTTTCTACAGTGAAGTTTACAGCCCTGGTTTCTCACAGCATTAAATTTTAAGAAGTTAAATCCCATTTTTCCTGAGCAGTGAGCACTTTCTGATGTCACACAATTTTACAGCCCTGGTGAGCTTGTCCTCAGGCTGGTTTATGCAGTGGCGGCTCTCCTGTCAGCTTGAGCTGGAGATGCAGGACATTGCAGTGGCAGAAGTCACACTATAAAACCTCTGGTGTGCTCCAGCTCCCAAGTCTGCACGTGAAAGACAGTGACAGATGACCAGGGGCTGCACAACAGGACTCCGAGTTGCACAGAAGGCAACAAAACCCCATAAGATTGCAGAGTCCAGCCTAGGAACGACAAGCAAGACCCCTTGCTCTTTGCTGACACCCTACCCCTGGTAGCAGATTGAGCTGCTTTGGAAACCAAAGCTCTCAGAGTCCACAGAATGTACAGCCTATCTGAAGAAAGAGCATCCAGTCAACCCTGTTTCATCTTATTACTCTGGGCCAGACGCTGAGTTGCACATTCATCTTCCCATTGCAGCTCAACTGTGGGCTGGGCTCCAACTGCACTGCTTCCACATGCTTCAAAAACCTTAAAATCCCCAGGGCTATCTGTGTTTGCAGCAAGAAGAATCAACCCAAAGCAGTGAGCTTGATATTTGTGGCAACCAGCTTTCGTACGTCCACACCAGCCCCTCCCTGAACAATCCATCCTCTGTCTGGCGCTGAGCGTGAGACAAGGGCAGCTTAGAGTGAAAACACAACACCTCAAAAAAGAGAAAGTCTGCAGGGAACTAGAAAAATGTATTTCCCCCTTGTTTATCAATGCAGGACTTTCTCTTCCTGTGTTACTAAAAGCATTCACTGGTACTTATCTGAAACCACGGGAAAAAAGCCAAAAAGGAGAAAAAAGCCCCCATTTGCTCGTATTTCAGCCACATTTCTTCTCCTTCCCCCCAGCACAATTCATTGATGATGAGTGTCACGTGTGTGCAAGAAAAATA
The DNA here is from genome assembly GCF_020740795.1 of Apus apus. Classification (NCBI taxonomy): domain Eukaryota; kingdom Metazoa; phylum Chordata; class Aves; order Apodiformes; family Apodidae; genus Apus; species Apus apus. Next base: position 775,526 of record NC_067291.1, on the reverse strand, counting down.
CCTGTGCTGCAGGAGTTCTTAAAGCCATGGTAACTTGCAAAAAGCAACCATAGCAGAGCTTCTGGAAGGACCTTACACCTAACTGCCGTTATCACAGTCACGGCTTGTTGTCCAAATCCAGCATGTGACTTCAGCTAACCAGGATTAGAAAACCATTTACCAGTGCACAGAAGAACACCTTGGAGAGCTTCTCAATGAACAGGTGGTGCTTTTTCCATAGCTAAAACTAAATATATCTGTAAATGGCCTTTTTCAGAAGTGAAATCTTTTGTGCTGGATCCATGCTTTGAAGCAATCCATTAGTCAGAAACCCAACACCACTACGAGTTCAGGAAATGTGAAAAAGATGAACCATGGAAACAGGACTAAAATTTGGGCACCAGCTGGATAAGCACAAGAGCCATTACCTGGAGGAATCCACTGCAGCTGCAGAACCTTGAAGCAGAGCTTGGCTCACAAAGCAATTTAACATCTCCATGGGAATGCTGCTAGCCTAACATTTGCTGGGGGGACAACTTGAAAACGCAAAACTCATGTTGCTGTAAGGATCCAAATTTATCTTCAGCTGCCAATTGTGCTCATATTTATGAAGGGGGGAGGATTTGTCCCTGCCCTTGTTTCTCTTCACCTTTGGAGCATTATCTCTGCTCCTGCAAATCAATAAAACTTCTCTGATGTAAAGCTGAAACACAAACTACCCATTTAGTGAGAGAGATGATAAGCAAGCTGGTTGACTTCCACACCCTGGAGAAGTGGCACATCCCATAGATGCAATAACCAAACTTTAGAACAAAAGCTTCCATAGATTAATCTAATATTACATAAATTCTGGGCAGGATTCTACAAAGATACTATCAGTAGTAACGTATTACAGCCCTTTGGTTACCTGAAACAGGTTCCTGATTGATTTATTTATCATCCCTTGACCTGATTCACAGACGATTTAATTTCCATCCCAAACACATACCAAGTTTTGGGCAAATGGTATTTCTCTCAGTCAAACTGCCTTCAGCACCCTCAAGTTCCCTACCACAACCACCCAATTCATTCAGCCAAAGAGGAGAAATATGACCAGCTGAAGTCAGGATCGAGACCACCACAAGCTGCTGCTTGTGATCTACAGCAACTACCCCAAAACCACATACTGGGAGCTCAGGGGTATGTAATTAAAAATACCAGCTGCTTCCCTCAGCTCATTTAAAAACAACTGTTTGTTCAGGATGACTTAAGAGCCCAACACACTGCAACACAGTGCATCAGTGTAACCATCTGTTTGGGTGACCAGGTGCAAGATATGAGGTTCAGAAGCCCACCAGACCACGAAAAATCCCAGGTTCAGCATCTGAGCAGCAGCCAGATGGCCAGTGGGCACACCCTGCTCCTCGCCAGCAAGTCACACACTCAGAACAGATCAGGGAGTGGGTGATGGGGCTGAAATCAGGGCTCCCAGGTTAGTGAGGGAGGAAAAGGGAAGAGATGGGGCCAAGTGCTGGGAAAGAGTCTTACCCATCACTTTAATAAGGTGTCCCAGCTTCTGAACAAGACACTGAGAGCAAGATTTAGCAATTCAGGTAGTTTAGAAGATTTTTTTTTTCACCTTAGGAACGACATGCAGTGCTGAGAACAGGCTTCATTGTTGGAACTGTTCAAAATTTGCATCTTTGGCCTCTCCAGTGTATTCACTTTGACTTTACACAAATAAAAATAAATGCTAACAGTTACATCTTCTGAGTCAGAAGCTTCAGGTTAAGCAGCTCAACATTTGGGAAAACAAGACAAGCATTTCTTGAGCCAGGATAAACTTGTATTTATATTCCAGTGGTGAAATGCTAATCTGGATAACGCAGACCACTAAAAGGGTAACTTCTTACCTAGTCTGAGTTCTCCAAAGTTCCCACACCCAATCTTCTTGCCCACTCTGAAGTTGGGTCCCACCATAAGAACACCAGAAGATGCTGAAGAGCTTGGTCGAGAACCATGCCCGCTCCTTCCCGGCATCCCCTTCGTCGTCCGCTGCCTTTCATCCTTCTCCCTATTAGGATGGTCCATGATCTTAACAAAATAACTCTGCCAGCAAGCTGGCAGAAAGGAACTGGAGTATGCACTCTTCTCCTTAGAACAGAAATCTATATCCAACAGTATCTGAGTCAGGGTCCAAGAGAGTCATGGAAACACATGGAGTTCTTTTGGCACCGTATCCAGTTTCCTAATGCATCTTGATAATGTACCAAGGGGTCAATTGTCTTCTTGAGAACTCAATAAAGGCAGGTTGCTTTTGGTTTCTTACCTGGGGAAGAGAAAAAAGTATATGAAATAAAAATCCTTATTTTAAAACACTGAGCAAGAAATGTATAGCAGGACCAACATCCAGAGCTTCCCAGCCTTGAGGAAATTAACAGCTAAACAGGAGCTTTTATTACCATTTTCTTAATTTTCTGCTAAAAAGCACTGATATCAAAGAGATAAAAGTGCTACCCATCCTCTGCTTGCCACTGGAGTTATCAGGACTCACATCACACATTAACAACAGCAACTTAAATTACACCAGCACATCAGGGTGGAAACTGCACTGAGAGCACGTCCCATCTGTAAAGCAAGGGGTCAATTTTGTTTCCCTCTCACTTCAGACACATGTCAAGTGTTACACAAAAGCCAGACCCAAAATTAAAAGCAGCAAGTGAAAGGAAAAAATATTGGAGCACGTAAGAATTAAAATTCTCCCTTAACTTTTCATCTTTTAAAGTTGACCTCAGACACATTTGCTAATTGAAACTGTTGCCTTCAAGAGATGACCAAAATCAGTAATCAAAGCAAGCTTTATCATTTAAAGAAACTAGATATTTCCTAAAAGCTGTATCAGCACACAGGTCACATGACTAACATGTCCACCTTCTATGCTTTAGTTGCCAAAAAAAAGAGGTTTTGGAAGAAGTTCTTATGGAAGTAGGCAAGGGACTCAAGGGCCAAGACCTTCTCCAGCAGCCTGCATTCCTGACTGGCCAACAAAAGATTTGCAGTTCTCCCAGAGACACTGAAGGACACTTTCCTCCTGCCTGTCCAAGCTTCTTACCACCATAACCCCACGGGCAGGCAACTCTGGACTACTCCAGAGAGCACAGTGCTACATCACATGAGCATCAGCCTGCTAACTCAGCCAAAAGAGGACAAGAAATAGATGCTTCTCAACCCACAAAGGCCAAGTGGCTCCTTTGTGCCCATGGACCAGCCTAAAAGGCAGGCAGGAGCAGTATGGACCCAGGAGGTCCTGTCCCACAAGTGCAGTCCACAGAAAGCAGGCAAGGCTGACATCTCCCCACCTTTCCGAGGATGTGAACTCACACTGGATCATCAGAGCGGCCAAATGATTCAGCTTGGCCCCACCGTGGGCAGATGACAATTCTACCACGTCAACATGAAACTCTGAGGCCTCTGTAGCAACAGACCATTGTGACCTGCTGGGACAGTCCAGAGGAACCAGTGGTGGTGGGTGAGCTTCCTCTCATTTCCCAGGCAATCACAGCAGGACCAAGTGAAAGTCTGCAGCATGCCTGTCTGCACAGACACTGCATCAGGAGCTGGGACAGGGCAGATTTGGATACTCTGGAGATGCTTGTGGTGCAGTTCTTAAGGAAGAACTCAAATAAACAGGCCTGGACCTATCCTGCATATCCCAGGATCTATACACAGGGGACGGTATTTCTTCAGAAGACATGATTGGACTCAAGGTTTGTGTCCTACTTCTGCATGGATGCCTCCAGCTGAGGTTTGCAAGGAAGTCAGCAAGTGCCTCCATAGCAGAGAAGTGCTGAATGAATCCACCTAAACAAGAGCCGCTGTGGAAAGACGTCAGCAATGGATACGCCCAGAAACACAACCACATCTCCAAGGGTTCAAAGGTTACCAAGGGAGTTGGCTCAGTCCTCCTGCAGCAAGACACGTGTAGAGGACTCAGCGAGGGTTTCTCATTTTTGTTCCATGATGAAGCTAACCTACCTAATTCCAGCCATCCAAAAAGATAAGAAAAGAATTATTACCCATCCACAAACAACTGGCACAGAAAAGCACCAGCCCTTTTGAAATAAGGATGGATGGCTTCCTTAGCCCTCAGCTGTGCTACACTTTTATTTCTGGAAACTTTTGGGTTGATCTGAGGCATCTGTGTACAAGGCAGAAGTCATTCACATGGGATCCAGAGAACACCAGTAGCTGCCAGTTGGAAACCCCAGATTCTAATTCCTGCCATGGGCACAACTCTGACCTTTTCTATCAATTTCTATGTGCAGCTCTGTGTGTTTGCACAACAGAGGGCACAGTTCTCCCCAGCCTGAGCTTTTAAAAAAATATATTTCTAAAAAAAAAAAAAAAAAAAGCAAATATGAAAATACAGAATCATAGGGGTTGGAAGGGACCTCTGAAGAGCATCAAGTCCAGCCCCCCTGCTGCAGCAGGAACACCTAGGGCAGGTCACACAGGAATGTGTCCAGATGGGTCTTGGAAGTCTCCAGAGAAGGAGACTCCATAGCCTCTCTGGGCAGCCTGTCCCAGGGCTCTGTCACCCTCACAGCCAAGAAGTTTCTCCTCATGTTGAGGTGGAACTTCCTGTGTTGTCACCTGCCCGTTTCCCCTCGTCCTGTCACAGGCACCACTGAACAGAGACTGGCCCATTCCTGACACCCACCCTGCAGATATTTATGGACATTAATAAGGTCCCCTCTCAGTCTTCTCTTCTCCAGACTAAACAGCCTCAGGTCTCTCAGCCTTTCCTCATCAGGCAGGTGTTCCAGTCCCTTCATCATCCTTATAGCCTCCGCTGGACTCTTTCCAGCAGATCCCTGTCCCTCTGGAACTGGGGAGCCCAGAACTGGACACAACACTCCAGATGTGGTCTTACAAGGGCAGAGTAGAGGGAGATGAGAACCTCGCTTGACCTGCTGGCCACACTGTTCTTAATGCATCCCAAGATGCTATTGGCTCTCTTGGCCAATGTACAACTCCAACATCACTTTGCAATTACTTGCCACTGCTTCAGTTCAGAGACTCCTGCAGGTTTCCATACCAGACAGGAAGTATACAGGACTAAACTGGCACCATCTTCATGGGACCAGTGCTGTTCAATACCTTCATTAATGACATTGTCAATGGCATTGAGAGCACTCTCAGCAAGTTTGCTGATGACACCAAGGTGGGTGATACAGTAAACATGCCAGAGGGATGGGATGCCATCCAGAGGGACCTCTGGACAAGCTGGAGAAGTGGGCCCAGGTGAACCTCATGAGGTTCAACAAGGCCAACTGCAGGGTCCTGCATCTGGACTGGGGCAACCAGAGATATGAACACAGGCTGGGGGAGGACATGCTAGAGAGCAGAACTGTGGAAAAAGACCTTGGGGTACTAGTGGATCAAAAGCTGGACATGAGCCACCAATGTGCAATTGCAGCCCAGAGGGCCAACCCCATCCTGGGCTACATCAAAAGAAGTGTGGCCAGCAGAGTGAGAGAGGTGATTGTGCCCCTCTACTTTACCCTGGTGAGACCTCTCCTGGAGTACTGTATCCAGCTCTGGAGCTACCAACACAAGAAGGACATGGATTAGAGGTGGGCCATTAAATTATCCAAGGGCTGTCTCTTATGAAGACAAGCTGAGGGAATTGGGGTAGTTCAGCCCGGAGAAGACTGAGGGGGAACCTTACAGCGACCTTCCAATACCTGAAGGGGGCCTATAAGTGGCTGGGGAAGAGCTGTTCACAAGAGCATGAAATGACAGGAGGAGGGGTGATGGTTTTAAGCTAGAAAAGGGTAGACTTAGGTTGAGCATTAGGAAAAAGTTATTTACTAAGAGGGCGGTGAAACACTGGAATGGGTTGCCTAGAGAGGTGGTAGAAGCCCCATCCCTGGAGACATTCAAAGTCAGGCTTGATGGGGCTCTGAGAAATCTGGTCTAGTTGGAAATGTCCCTGCATATTGCAGGGGGGTTGGACTAGATCACCTTCATAGGTCCCTTCCAACCCAATATATTGTATGACTTTATGATTCATAAGGATGATGGACCCTCCACTATGTATTAGGGAGACCTTGAGGAACTAGTAACACTGTAAGGCAACACTGCTCTGTGTGAATCCTTAATGCAACATAAAGATGATTTGTGGGGTTGTTCACAGTTTACACTAATGCTAAGAAGAGGTTACAACCCACAGGATACTTCCTCCAGCCTGTGACTCAGCAGCCCTCTTCTCCAGAGTGAAAGTAGATGAGTTCTCAGTCACTCTGCACAAAGGTGGATCTCTGCAGAAAATACCATACAGCATGTTTGCAGCAAACCCAGAAGGTCTGGAAATCATCAGGTCACCTGAGCACCACTGTATCATGTCCATACTACCAGTTTGGCCATACTGACCCAGAGGCTGTAGCACTAAGCTCTGAACATGGCACTACGTAACATGTGAAGCACCAGTCACGACGAAGCATCATCTGGCTAAAGATGGAGCTGGAGGTGTTCACATACGAGAAACTCAGTATTACCAAGCATTACTTGTACCTCAAACTAATTTTAGATTTAATACTTAAAACCTGAATGTGGATAAGCAGGAAGTATCCGTTACAGGCAAACAGGATGAACTGGTTCTCCATCAGATGTCCCACCATCCCTTCAGAGCAGGGTTCCTCTGAGGGGGAGCACTTCCCAAAGCTGGTTGTGCAGACCCAAGCAGAGATGCAAGTGCTTGGTGAGAGCAGCCTGCAGAAGCAAGGCCAATGCTGTGTCACACCTCAGGAAAGCTCCTTGGTTGGACCCCACCCCAGCCTGAGCTGGCAGCACAGACTGGCTTCAAAACAACCAGTGCTAAAAAAGGACAGTCACTGAAACAGAGGCAGTTTATTGCAGAACAGAAATCAAATGTGAGGATGATGATGGGGTGCTTTCTAGGGGTGCTCACCAAGGAGGATGAGCAGAACAGAGGAATCCTATGAATAAAAAAAGCAGTGCTTAGTTTCCTAGGTGTCAGTGCTCTTCCTGTATTGAATCACAATGAGTAAACCTTTCACCAACAGCTTTGCTCTCTTCTCTGAGGACACGCATCTCCATTGGCTTTGGGCCCCTCCAGGCCTTCCCTTCCCGTGGCCTCATCTCTTCCCTTGAATGACATTCCACTTCTTGGCCTGCTTCTGCCCAAAGCCACCTTCCAACAGACCCTAACAAAAATGCCTTTTTCCAAAGCCAGCCAATTACTCACTTCTGTCACAGTTGCTGTTCTACCAACCAGAAAATAAAACATGTATGAGATCTGCCCTGCTCCTAAGGAGGAAAATCATCAGATAACAAAATATCCTGTCTTGGTCTGACCTGGCAGAGGATCCTGCTCTGGTGCTCAGCTATCTACACCAGCTAGTGGGAAGGGAAGACACAGAGGCTGAATCCTTTCTCCATTCAGCCACGAGAATTACACTTTTTTGGCCTTTTTCTTTCCCACTCAAGAGCTTTCTGGTTACTTTGTGAGTCTCCTACTAGAAGATGCTCCCCAGTAAGCCTCCTGTTATGGAAGGGTATTTCAACTACCTATATCCCAGTAGGACTTTCACACAGAGGAAATCAGCAGTTACCTGTGCTTGCCCAAACAGCACTAGACTGACCTGGTTAGAGTGTCGTCAATGTTACATGAAACAACAGACAAACTAGGTCAACTTTCTCCATGGCAGTTTAAAGCTGGTAACAGCGTTGACAAAGCTGACTGCAGCCTATGGTGAGCAGGTGCACACCACGTTGGATGTCCCACACTTGGGAGATTCTTTCCCACCTTGAAGGCTGCAGATGCCTTTTAGACCTTGAGTTGCTTCTGTTGAATCATTTGACCCAACGATTTAATCTCCAGCTTCAGGTGTGGAAAAAATGCCTTACAAGATGAGGCACATCAACTGTATTTAAGTCTGAAGTGCTGGGGATGGGAGAAGGATGGACAAGTGTTGATCACTACACTAATTCTTACTCCAGAATGCACAGGCTGTCACGTTGACATCCCACCATTACAGTTCTTACAGAAAGACATGAACCCAAATGAACTTGTACTATTTTCCATCCTAGGGAGGTGAACTTCCTTAAAGTCTTTTCCTTGAAGACCCTTTGAACGTGCTAAAACACAGCAATTGTCTTGGCAAGTGAGTCTCTCAGTTGACTGTTTCACCAAGACCAATCCTAGCACTCATTCCTGAACTTTGTTCTCAATGCCCTCTACACAAGCTTAGCATGAAAGCCAAGAATGGTGGGGAGGGAAAAAGTAATTTAGTCAGTAAGGAAGTTCTTCCAGAAGAAGAAAGTCAAAACAAAGATGAGAGCATTTTTCAGGGACGTGGTTTGTGTGATGGAAGCTCAATTCATTGACTACTCTTCCCCATGGGAGTTCAAGCCAAACACACCAGCAGCCACAATTACATATTCCTAGATATGTCACAAAGCACTGAAGATCATCTGTCAGAAAAGGAGCATTAGTGCTCTTTATGGAGAGCTGGATTGTGCTGGAACAGATAAAGGAACATAACATCAAAAAAATCCCCTAATGATACCTGAGCTCTGCATATTTTAGGGTTATTTCTAGAATGGGAAGGGAAAAGACTGAAGAGCTGCCAGATCTGCTCCCCTCTGTCTTCTGAGGCTTGCTGCAGGAGTCAGACACACATCCAGGCTGCCCAGAGAGGTTGTGGAGTCTCCTTCACTGGAGACTTTCAAGACCTGTATGGATGCCTCTTTGAGTGATCTGCCCTAGTTTTGGTCCTGCTTTGGCAGAAGGGTTGGATTCGATCTTCAGAAGTCCCTTCCAACCCCCAACATTCTGGGATTCTGTGATCCTGCTGCATGAGTGCCTGGCAGAGTGCTAAGTCCTGGTTTGTCAGCAGCAATCACCTCGGAATGCTGCAGGTGTTCAGCCCACACACAGCTCTGCACAGCACCAGCCCCAGCGCCGCAGCCCCAGCAGCCCCGGGGAGGGAGCCATCACCTCAACCAAGTTTTGGAGATCTCTCTCTTGCTATTACTGTAACCCATCCCAGCTTTAACATCCAGTGTTTGAAAAGCTTCTCAAGGGCTGGCAAAAAGCATGGTTGAAGACACAGCACCTCTGTCTCCAAAACAGGCTGCGTAAGGCCATGGAAGATCATGGAAGTTCCAGCCCAACTAGATATTGATGAGGATGCTACAGAGGATCGAGGAAAAAAACCTGGCATTAGCAAAGGGCAGGATGAGAACCCTGTAGGTGTTCTCTTCTCTGCTGTCCAGGCATCACAAATATCTGTATTTTTTCATCTTAAAATACCAGGTTGCTTAACAGCAAAGAGTGCACCTCAGATATACCTACACCACCTTTTTTCTTCAGGCAGTAGATGTGAAGAAGGAAGGGGTTGGTCTACCAAAGAAGAGATGACTTCTGGACAGCCACGTGCATCTTCAAGCAATAACCCACATCAGGCTGATTCAGGTGCTTCCACGGTTATGGCTGGATATAGTCTGTAGCTCCTGCTATCAATGATGAGCACAGTCCTCAACAAGACCACCACAGCTCAGGCTCTGGAGCAGGCTTGCTTCACTGGCAGCAACATCACTTTTGTGGATTTAGAATAAAACTTAACACAGATGCACCTCAATAGTTTTTGACTATTTTATCTGCCTGGCAAGGAAAAGAAGCCCGGAGGATGAAGTGCAGACAGGCTCAGAGAGCTTGAAAAGACTGGTAAATCTGGCAGCTAAACACAAAAAAACCCCCTTTGCTCTATCCAAGTCATGAAGTGCTTTTTTCTGCTTTCAGAAAGGAATGCAAGTATCCACTTCAGAGCCAACAGAGCTCATGGGGTGTGCATGTGGGGGGGGAAGTCTGTGAGGAGAAATCCTCCCAAGCTTGAACATGGTCAAAGAAAACTGAGGAGCCCTTGATAGCAAGGGGTAGGTAGGAGCTGCATTAGGAAAACCCAGCTCAAGCTAACAGGAAGCCTAGAATAAGTCAAAGAGGTGCTGAGAAGTATTTGACCATGTGTTAAGATGAACACAAGCACTCAGCACATTCATGTGTTCCCTGTGGAAGAACACATCCATGTTGAGTGCCTCCCAGCACCACTACAAACAGTGTCACTACAAACCAGTGAAGATGTGGAGTTCAGCAGTACACTCTGAACCCCAACCCCCAATCCCTGCAGGTCCCCATACTCAGTTTCTGACCTGCTGATGGGAACAGGTTGCCTGCCTTAAACAGCTGAGGACAAAGAAGCAGAACTGTTTCTTGGTTGTGTCAGATCAGAAAGACACCAAACATCGGGAAGACTCTCAGATGTTATAACCATAGAATCACTTTGGTTGAAAAAGATGTTTAAGAACATCAAGTCCAACTGTTAACCCAGCACTGCCAAAACCAAGTCCCTCAGCACCACATCTACATGGCTTTTAAACCCCTGCCAAGGCTCATCTCTGCTCCTAAACAGAGCTTCTGAAACCACTGGTCAGAGCCAGGATCTCAGCCTCTGAAACCAGGTTAAGTAGAGACCTGGAATGATGCTTGGTTCGAAGCAGCAGCATCTCCTCTGCTTGGCATTAAGTGGCACAGAGACAATAAAATGTCCAGTATACAGCTGCAAAACCTGAGGGCACCAGACAGGGAAGAGACCATGTGCTGCATCTCATTGGGGTAAAGTGTCGCACTGATGCTGCTGAACATTGCACCCAATGGCTCAGGAGACAGAGGAAAGCCAGTCTGGCCTCTCACAGCCCTGAGTACAGGGTGCAATGGAACTCTCATTGTCCAAGTGTCCACCTGATGAAGCAGCAAAGAAAATACCACTTCCACACAAAAGGAACGGAGTTATGAAGGGACAACCAAAATTGGTCCTTTCAGAGAGGAAACCACATGCAACCATCTAACTCAGTGCAAGGATTTAGACACTGAGCACCTGCACACATCACAAATCAGGAAAGATTCATCCTAGCTTAGATGTACCCTCAAGGGAAAAATACCAGCAATCAGCCACAGCACATTTGGCCATAAGAGAGGCTCTGTGCTTTCATGCCCTACTGTGCGGCAACATCCAGCATCCCAGAACCCCAAGAAGCTGTTCTTCACAGCAGGAAAAGAGAAACCTGTAAGAGAGGAACATGACCCAATATAACAGTTTGGGTGGGTAAAAGTCACAAGTTTACTCTGTCCAGCCTGTGCAGGTAAACTTTAAGACCTGGAGTGGTAGGCAAAGCCTCTGTGCACCATATAAAAAGGGGGAAGCAGATAACCCTGCCAAGTCTGCATGACTCCACCCCACAGACTCTCAAGGCTGCCCAACTGACTTGACTTGGCTCCTGTCTCCAGGTTGCTCATCACCAGAAACTCCACACAAGAGGTGGTTAATAAGCTGGAAATATGGTGACAAAAGAGATGGGGAGTAGGAATATCAGCCTCTCCAAACCTGTACGTAGTAACAGTGATATCAAGAGGAGGAAAGACAAGTACTGCATTAAGAAGAAACACAAGAAAACACTGAATGATTTGAAGTCTGCCTCTTTTCATTTTAATGCCCAGACATCACCTTGTCCCTACTTGAATATGCTGCCTTTTCCAGCAGTCACAGGCCAAAGGATCAGACCATGCTGTCACTTCACATGGGACATTTGGCTGGAATTCAACTGACATTACCTACATATTTGCTTCACTAAACTGTGTCTCGAGAGGAAACTATGTAGCTGAAACCTTGACACAGAGAGATACCTCCCCCAGCCTTTCATGTGCTGCTTTTTTGGAAGCAAATTGCTGTCAAACATGGGTGACAAACCTTCCAACTATAGGTAGAGGTTAAAGAGCACAAGATAGATGAAAAGCTAAGAACCAGGGCTCCTGCCTAATAAATCTTACTCCTTTGGGCCTCAGAAATAAGTTGCTTCAGTCTAAGCAAACCAGTCTCAAAGCTGCTACCAAGCAGGTTGCAGCAGCTGCCAGGCCCTGACTCCTGCCATCATTTCGTTCTCTCCCACTCTTAGTTTTTGTAGGGTCAGTTTTTTTACTGGTGTAGTTCACTTCTCTTAAGAACTGGTAAAGCTCATTATTTAAGGCACCACTGCAGTCCAAGTCAAAAGCCTACTACAGCAATTTGTCTTCCATTATGGGATTATGGCATCTCCAAGAAGTCAGCACTGCAGCTGTGCTACAGTCCCAAAACAAGCTGTCAAAACACCCCATCTATCCTACAGGGTAACATCCTTATGGCATATAAAGAATCATTGAATGGGTTGGGTTGGAAGGGACCTTAAAGATCATTTCATTCCAACCCTCCTGCTTGGGCAAGGATACCTTCTGCTAGATCAGGTTGCTCAAAGCCCCATCCAACCTGGTCTTGAAGACCTCCAGGGATGGGGCATCCACAACTTTCTCCTTCTCTCTGAGATTTAAGATGCCCCTTTTCCAGAACCCCAGACTGGGTATTCTTATGGAGCAGCTCAGCTGTTGTAAGAGATTGATCCAGGTGGCCTACACCATTGAAAGATGCCACGAATTACATGTAGACCAAGCAAAATCATAGAATCATGCAATCATTTTGGTTGGAAAAGATCTGTAAAATCATCAAGACCAACTATTAACCCAGCACTGCCCAGGCCCCACGAAACCATGTCACTCAGCACCATATCTAAATGGTTTTTAAACACCTCCAAGGATGGTGATTCCACCACTGCCCTGGACAGCCTGTGCTAGGACCTGACAACCATCGCTGTGAAGAAATTGTTCCTTATATCCAATCTAAACCTCCCCTGGCACAACTAGAGGCCAAAATACCCACTGGAGAAGTTACAGCCCCTTTGCAGGAGGACCAAAAGATGCTCAATAACAGAGTGGTCAGGGTTAGAAGAAACCTCTGAAGATCATCTAGTCCAACCCCCTGCCAGCGCAGTATCACCTACAGTAGATCCCACAGGAACACATTCATGTGGGTTTGGAATGTCTCCAGAGAAGGAGACTCCACAACCTCTCTGGGCAGCCTGTCCCAGGGCTCTGTCACCCTCACAGTGAAGAAGTTTTCCCTTATTCTTAGGTTAAACCTCCTGTGCTCCAGCTTGTGCCCATTGTCCCTTGTCCTGTCACTGGACACTGCTGAAAAGAGTCGGGCCCCATCCTCCTGACACCCCCTGTAGACATTTATAAGCACTGATGAGATCCCCCCTCAGCCTCCTCCTCTCCAGGCTGAGCAGCCCCAGCTCTCTCAGCCTTTTCTCACAGGACAGATGCTCCAGACCCCTCCGCATCTTTGTGGTCTGTGCTGGACTCTCTCCAGAAGCTCCTTATCCTTTATGAACTGTAGAGCCCAGAACTGGATGCAGTGTTCCAGATGTGGCCTCATCAGGGCAGAGTAGAGGGGGAGGAGAACTTCCTTCAACCTACCAGTCACATTCTTCTTGATGCACCCCAGGAGGCCACTGGCCTTCTTGGCTGCAAGGGCACATTGTTGGCTCATGGTCAGCCTGTTGTCTACCAGGACCCAGAGGTCCTTCTCCCCAGAGCTGCTCTCCAGCAGGTCAGCCCCCAACATGTACTGATCCATGGGGTTATTCCTCCCCAGGTGTAGTACCCTACACTTGCCCTTGTTTAATTTCATTACATATCTCCCTGCCCAACTTCCCAACCTGTCCATGTCACACTGAATGGCAGCACAGCCAAGAGAGCCAAGAGCCCAGACTCAGTTCCACACAGCAGGGCCACTTGGTGACCCTGCACACACGAAGCAGCCCCATTTTTCAGCTACATTCAGGTCCGAACTCCTTGGTGTCAGAAGAGGATCAACACTATAGTTATTCAGCCTCCAAAATGAGGATACTGGTTGCCCAACCCATGGCACGATGGGTTTCAAGCAATGACTGCGAACAGCAGGAACAAGCAGCACTGACACATTCAAGCTCAAGTTGTGCTTGATGGAGCAATGTCAGCTTCAGGAAACTGCATATGAGCTAGCAGGGGAAATAGGCTGAAGAGATGTTTCACTTCCAGAGAGGTAATTCTACAGGACAACTTCTCCTGCTTCCTTTCCCTTGTGTTAAGGGCTTCACACAGTTCATGGCCTGACTCCTCTATTTGCTGCAAACTCCAGATGTGCCTATGTAAAGCAAATATTGTGCCAAAACAAACAAATCTTCCACCCACTTGCAGCCCAGCAATCTATTAGGAAGGAAAGGCAAGGCACATACCATTAAAACTATAAATACCACCTACCAGGAACACAAGTCAAGTCTGGCAGGGAACAACAAGAAATATTTTGCTCCATTCCTCAAGGAATTAGACTTTTGTGTTGGCCTCAGCTGTGTCACTGTCCCTGTTTTGCAAACTTCTATCCCATTCATCTGTTTCAATTCCATTTAACGAAGAATTCCAAGACCTTTAATTTCTCCAGCTATTATGATAAAGCCAGAGGAGAGTGATCCCCATGTGCTCCCTCATGGAAGAAAATAATGGAACTCAGCTATGGAAGCACCAGACAGGAACACAGATGGGAGAGGAACCACTCGTGCCTGTCCACAAGAAAAGCTTCACAAGTTGGGTCTTGTTAGATACTGGATTATCCAAACACTGAAATCACACTTTCTAAGCTGTTCTCAGTTATTCCATCCGTTACAGAATCAGCATTCCCATTCAAATCCATCCCCACTGCCAGATCTTCAGTTAAACAAACAGCTAAGTCTCCAAGCCTTCATTGCCAAAACTCTGCCTTCTGCTCCTACAGGTCACTTTTAGGCACGATCTTTAAACCATATTTTCAAGATTAATTATGTCACTAAAGGGCCTGTTCCTCTTTCACACAAATAGTATAACCTTGAGAAAGCTGAAAAAACAAGCCCAGTTCTTCAGCCTGGAAGGCAGTTCTTCCCCAAGGAAAGACAGCACCTCTTGATAGCATCTACAACCAACACCCAGTGTTGGCCTATGCATCAGGCTCTTTTCAAAAGTCATCTCTTGTGGTTTGGAACCTGAAAATGACTCTGGATTCAGCTACAAAATATCCCTTTGAATCACCACATTTAAGAGAAAATTTGTGCCATTTACAGTGTAGTCTTCTCAGATGGTGAAAACTGGCACGTGGCACAAGGACACTGCAGATTTTTCAGAAGAAATTCATGCCATAGAAGTGCAGGTCCAACTAGAGCATAAGCACAGAGATGCAGAGAGGGTGCATTTGGCACAATATCCTATCTTAGGAGGCCAGTAGCAACCTCAAGCCAAGGCCACAGAAGCATGGGAAGTACACAGCAATGCTCCATGTTGGAGCTAAAGCATTGAAGACCATTTCACAACCTGCAGTGATGCTACTGCCATGATGCTTGACTGATTTTCCCATTTGACTGAATTTGTCCTGCTTCTTTTTGAACCTGGGTAGCCTTTGGTACCCACAGCTCACTAACAAAGCTCTGCAGCTTGGTATCTCCTCTTCTTTTTGAACCTGCAACATTCAGAGTTCATTTGAAGTGAACCAGTACCCTTGTTCAGAGGACAAGCATTATGTCTCCAAAGAAAGCATCCTCAAAAAAGTGAAATTCTAAGTTGTGGCCAACTTAGATATCTACATCAGAAAGGTCTTGTCTTTTTCTAAGTGACATTTGCATGGATATGTGAGAACAAGAACTGGGAGAAAACTGCTTTGTCACACAACTGCACCCATTTGATTCTCACTCAGTTGGAGAAGAAAGATGAGGAGAGAAGGACACAGAGGACAATCTGACATCTGCTGTCTTTTAAAGAAAATGCTAAAAAATTGACTTCCCAGCATCTGAGGACTTAACATTAAGATGAAAAGTAAACTCTTAACCATGGTGGCCTCACCATCATCCTTATGCAGGATGTGCCTCAGGACAGGGTGAAGCTTCACGGAGAAAAGGGGACAGCTAACCTCAATACAGTCAAACCCTTGTTTGTGATGGATCATTGCTTGACCATGTCTACAAGTACCAGTCAGATGTCTAACAGCTGCCATAGCCTCCCCAGGGGGCCTCGCTTCATTACCTGTGCTCTCTACAGTGATTTACTACAACACTGCCAAGCTCTGCTGCTGCCTGAGGACGTGCAGGTGACAGCAACCATGTCTCTCTGCCTTTACAAGTCACTTCCCACTCCCTGTCAGGCAGCCAGGAAGCAAGTCAGGTAGCTCCTGTCTAAAGTTTCGCAGGGAACAACCTGGGACCTCTCACACCAAAGGATTTCTAAACAGAAAGAGAAGATGCCACTCCCAGGAGCAGTTTATCCAAGCACAGAAAGCTCCAGCAGCCAGAGCAGTGCTGGTTAGTGGGGCTGCTCATCCCTGCCCCAACCGCACCACGGTTCACTTCATCACTGCTTGGACCCTTTGGGCTTCTCCTGAAATGGTACCAGCTCCAGGTGACAATGCCCGTATCTCCTCTGGCTTCTTTTACACACTCTCATCCTGAGAAAATAAAAGGATTAAGATTTTACAGCCTTCTTCAGGAATTATTCCATGGATTACTGTGGAAGACGTGTTAGTGATGTGGGTTTGGTCGTTTGAAGGAAAGGTCAGTGTGATGATCTTGACAATTAACACATACAGATAAGAAAGCATAAAGCTTATACCTGATCTATGTGGTGATCTGATACATGCTGTATCAATTAATCAGCTTTTAGTGTTCCTGATGGTTGGGTTTTCACAGGAAAGCAATCAGGGAGGAGATCAAGCATCCCTACCCAGCTCCAGAACAGCTTTCACAGCTCTATTTACAACAGCAGAACCGCAGAGTTTGGGTGCGAGTCAAAGCTCCATCTGCACTCTGCTTGGCAGCTCAGAGACATGGGGACATTTAATATTCCACTAACTGCAAGTGCTGAAGCACAGAAAGAGGCTTCAGGGTGACAAGAAAAACCTCCAAAACCTTAGAATTGAAACAATTCAGCAACTACCTCCAGATTTCTCGCATCCTGAGGGAAGAAGCAAACCCTTCCCAGCCAGCCACTGGGTTCTCAGTAATGTTTATTTATCCACTTTTCACTTTCAGGTAAATCCCAAAATGGCTCGAGTCCTCTACAGCACCCCACAAGTCAAAAATGCTGCTTCCACACCACAGGGCAGTTCAGGCTCCCCCAGCCCATCCCCAGGGATGTTACAGACCACGATTTGATGACAGCAGCCTTAGGAGTTTAGTGGCCAGGCTGAAAACTGAAATGGAGCAAGGGCAACTCCAGGAGCCTCGCATGGTCAGCAGCCATAAGGCAGGGCTGCTCTTCAACTTCAGGGCAACACCCTACCCAGAGGGTACAAGGCAGCTTCACAACAGTTCCAGCAGCATCCTGCTCCAGCCCGGGGGGCACAGGACAGAAACACTGGGAATCACTGAGCACAAGTAATCGCAAACCCACTGCTGGGCAGGAGGGAGAGATTTACATCCTGTATCCCCAGAGATGAGCCAGGCAGAGCTGTGCCTGAGCCTACCACCACCTCCCTGCTCCCATGGACCTCCATTCTCACCTTGCTTTCTACTCTGCCTACCTCCTAGGTACAAGGAAGGACAGAGTGAGAGTCAAAGCCAAGCTTTAAGTGTCTCCAGGGGCTGAAGGAGATGGAGATGAGCTAGTTTGAACAGCTGAATAGTCCCTAGGTTACCAGAACAGTCATGCCTGGTACACAGACAGATAGCTTATGGTGTTTAACATCTAGCTACCCTAAAAGGCATCTTCCTGCTCCTTCACCCATCAAATGCCCTCAAGTCTCTCCGTTACATGAGCATGGGCATTCGTCTGACCTCCCAACAAGCCAACTCCAGAGCTGCACAGCTTTCCGTCAGCTCCCCTAGCTGAATCCCTACTGAGAAGCTCAAAAAACCTCAGAGACAGCCTGAGGTATCGTTCTTTTCAGCAGCAGCTTGTCACACATTATTGTTCCATTAAATGGACAGCTAAGGAACTTGAGGACAATTGGCCATTTATGATTCTTCTAACACCTCAAAATAAATGCGTGTTCTCAAGGAGTCCTGCTTCCACTTTTGTCTGGTAATTTTCAGTAATTTTCACATCCTGTGTAAGAGCAGAATGCCAAGAACATAAAGGCTTTCATTTGTGTTAACTGCAGTAACAACAGCTTTCCTGAAATTGCAGCCACATCTTCCACCCTCACATGTTTGAGACACTGGGACGTGGCACAGTCCCCCTCCCTTACCCCACCAGCAGGAAACAGGATAGAAAACACTGGATTTCAACACTTGCAGCTATTCAGCAGGCAAAATAAGACAGGAGCATTTTGAAAAGGAGTAATCTAGGAGGTACTTAAAGGAGAAACTAATGCAAGTTGTGCAAGGATGGCAAAGCCAGTGAACACCAGAGAGCGCGTGGCCCATGAGCTCCTTTCAGCGAGGTCCTCCTGTAAGGATGTCCAGGCACAAGTGCAAGCAGCACAAGGGAAAGAAGTTTGAGTTACTATTTGAGGACCAGTCTCACATCTCACTAGAAGAAAAGGACATGCAAGTTACCTCCAGCTTGAGTAATGTCAAAATTCTCTGGAAGGCATCTACAACTGCTGAACAAGCACCAAAACCAAGGCTGACAAGTACCAAAATCCCCCATTGTGAAGACTGGAGCATTCACAACCTGTCCTGAGGCATTTCCACCAGCAGGTAAGTATTATTTCCAGCAAAAGCATCTCTACCTTAAACCAGCAGACATTTTGATCTCTGAAACCTTGAAGCCATCTGCAGAGCCACACTTCTCTACGCAATCCATACTGCTCAGGTATGTCACCCCCAGGAAAGGACCAATAGATGTATCTGTTGATCTCTTCATACATTCAGATTCTTCAAAGCTGCATTGTACCCAGACAGCTCAGAAGTCCAGCCAGGAGACCACCCTACTGCCACCTTGGTTGACCAGTACACACACCTTCATGTCCAAACTGCACAAGGGGAGGCACAACAGGACCTGGAGCAAGAGATCCTTGTGAGGAAGCAAAGGGAAACAGCATAGTTCTGCTTTGATTTATCTAGGCTCTGCAGACCCAGACCCCAAAAATCCAGATCCTTCACCCCCAGAGAAGAGTCCCTGTGCAGTCTTCTCCCATATAGAGTAGTCTTGAAAGCTCTAGAACATGGATGTTTCAGAGACAAGAGCTGCTTTGACCTCCTAGCAATCACCATCAGGCCTACTCACCCTATGTTCCCTTTCACCCAGCTGAAAAATCAAGACAGGAATTGGTTTCCCATGGAAATATGAAACAGTCAGTCTACAAAAGCACTAAAGCTGATCACAGAAGACCTATACGTAGGCAAGAAGCCTTGCTGACAACCAGAATCCATAGCAGGATCAGCATGGTGGAACATCCACCAGACACACTCAGCCCATCCAGTGCTAACTGCTCAAGTAATATTAATTCTTGTAAGACAGCTTGAGCCCTCCCCCCCCCCCCCCGTACATTTATGGAAACATTAAAAACCATGGAAAAGGCCTCATAGGATACCACCAAAACTAAGGAACCCTGGTTGCTCAAATAAGCCTGCAGGGCTTGCACTGGATTGTTAGCAAGGAAATGGAACTCAGGCTGACATACAATTGTTACGCCCCCGCATTCGCCTTCACACATTTCTTGCAGGTCAATTTTAAAGAATCAAGCCTTGTTCAGCTAAACATCTGGTGGCTGTTGCTAGAGGAAACAGACTATCTGCAACATTGATAACTCAAATAATGAGTTACATAAAAGCCAGACTGCATCAGCAAGAACGAGCGTTTTGCCAGTCTGTGAATCTCAAACATCACATTAAATCCTGCGCTTAATGTTAGGGCTGGAACACAACAAAGTGAAGCCCTACAAGCTACAAAAGCCATGAAGATTTGAGTTTCCTCTAAGTTTAGGAGAATATAATCATGCTGTATTGTAATTAACCTCCTAGCTAGCAGCTGTCCTGAGTTTTTTTTTTCTCTGTAAAACAGCAGAAGACAGAGGAATTACAGCTTCAAAGTGGACCAGTTCAGCTCCAGGCATTTCCAGACTCAGAGCAAGTCAATACAAGCTGAAGAGTTACAGAAGATGGTCATTAATTATTTGAGTTAGGGGGTCCCCCATGCCCTAGTGAAAGAATATCTTTTCCTTAATGCTACAAAGTACCTTTTTGGTCACTGTTCCCTTTTCCCCAGGGTTTATCATCTGGACACCAACACCCACCACCACCAGTTGAAGCTACACTGTACTGAAGAGGAAGAATGGAAAGCATTGAGAAGAAGCTCTAACAGCATCACCAGTTGAGTATTTAAGACCAAGGAGAGCCTCGTAGACTCACAGATTTTTGATATGGGTTTTACAGATCGTGAAGTCCCACCACAGGAGAGGCAGCATTCCCAAGAACATCCCTAGCAGCATAGCTCTAACACACTGGAATTGCACTTCACACTATGTACCTTTCTACAAATAGATATTGCTGTTCTTTGAGGAGAGCTTCAGTACTTAAATAATCCAGAAGCCTGAGGGATGACTAATACAACTAGAAAGCTTCATGGACAAGAAAATATTTTTGCTACCACACAGCATCAGGCCTGCTCTCAAACATGCAGCAGAGGCACCTACTGCTGTCTCCCTTGCTTTGACATAGTCTCCAGGACTTTGGCTCCAGCCAGCTTCCCTTGGCACCACCTGGAGAAGTCCACTCTGTGGACAACCCCAGTCACTTACACAGCACAGTGTTCTCCTGTCCAAGGCACCACTGATCTGGGTTTACCATCTGTCATGGACAATACCTGTTGCTGGAGCACAAAGGCAGGAGTGGAAGTACCTGGCACTGGTTTCCATGGATCTGGGAAGAAGTCAGGCCAGGGCACTGCTGCTCAGGGATCATGCAGATGAAGATCCAGTGACATTACTGAGGGTATCACCTTACAGAGTACAGGCAAGTAGAAGTCATGAAATGGAAAAAGCAGTTGTTTAGCCTGGAGAAGAGAAGGATTCAGGGAGACCTTAGAACACCTTCCAGTGCCTGAAGGGGCTCCAGGAAAGCTGGGGAGGCACCTGGGGGACAAGGGCAGGGAGTGAGAGGACAAGGGGGAATGGATTAAAACTGGAATAGGGGAGATTGAGGTGAGACATGTAGAGGAAATTATTTAGTGTGAGGGTGGTGAGACACTGGCCCAGGTTGCCCAGGGAAGCTGTAGCTTCCCAACCCTGGAAAGTGTTCAAGGGCAGGTTGAAACCAGTCTGTGAATTTATGATTATTAAATTTAAATACACAGAAAGATAAAAGCAGGCAGGAACAGGACACAAGCATGGGCAGCTTGGGAGCAAGATCCATGGCTGAGACAATGGCACATTTCCGTGTCTCAGAATTGATAAAGAATTCTGTTAATGTGTTATCAACTTCCACTGTATTTAAAAAAGCAAAGATGAGACTTCTTGTTGTATCACTTAACATTCACACTGCCTAGCAGTCTGTGCTAAGAATCCACATCCTCAGGTGTTAGTGGCTGAAGAGGAAGCAAGGGGAGGAACAAATTAGATGTTGTGAGTCAGGGAAAAGCTTTGCTCAAGTGAAAAAGCACACTGGGATCCCCAACCCCACAGAAATAGGTTGATCTGCTTTTAAAAAATTCCCAAGGTCCCAGACATCTCACAGGTAGGATGAGGAAAAACAAGCCAGTGACTTCAGTCCCAAAAGAAATCCTCTAGATTATCACATCACCAAAGCTTTACACTCTTAAGACAAAACAAAATCCAAGGAAGCACAGACAGTGCTACAGTCTGCACTGGACTCTTGCAAAGATATTATGTACTGCACCAGTATGAACTGCTCAACTTAAAGACATTTCAAATAATTAATGGCACTCCTACTACTGACAAAAAAAATAAAAAAAGACCAATTGTTTTCAGGGGACGAAGCTGCAAAATAATTGTAGATACAATATCAAGCAGAACTGAAAACAGATTTCTTCTCCAGGCTGGAAGCTACTAAAAAGATGAAACTATTGTCCACCCATCTGCCCCCTACGTCAGCTGAAACTACCAAAAGGCAAGAGCTCATTAAGTCTTCTACATGCAAAATGCAAAATGGAAATGACAATTACAAAATAATTTGGTTTGTCATGTCATTTTATCCAAAAGTAGAAACAGTATTCCCAAAGGATGAGCCACAATTACGGCCCTAAACAAAATGCCCCAACCATATAGTCTGCACTGGCTTATGCTTGAACAGAAAAATAACCTATTGTTATATATATATGTATTTTTTTTCAGAAGTCCAGCAAGGGCAATCTAGTGGCAGTTTTGTTCCTGCAGAACTCATTATGTACACCCAAAAGACCCCTTTCATCTAATCAAATAATTTTTTTTTGTTTACTTCCATCACTGCTGCCCTGCTTCACAACATCAAGGGATCTATCCCCACTGGAGTCACTCAGACACTCACCTACCGATGTTACTCCCTTTGATTTCTCCATTCTGGAGAGGAAAGTTTGCCCGACAGCTTCAACAGTTGCGTTTTCTGCTCATTTCACAGGTCAGTTGTAACAGAACAGGCCATCAAGCCCATAATATCCTTGTCCCACTGAGCTGTCCCTGCCCATGCAGGGGGGTTGGAACTAGATGATCTTTCAGGTTCCTAACAACCCAAACCATTCTGCGATAACACAGAACGCATAAACTCTCCTCCCAGTAGCAGTTAAAGCACCTTCAGAGAAGCTTCAGTTCACCACAGAAGACTTTGGACTCTAACTTTAATCCTGCCCAATTTCCTTGTTGGAGGAACTCACCACTGCCAAGTAGCACTGCTTATGTCTCAGCTCAGTAAGTTAGGGAGGAGAGAACACGGATGCAAGTTCCCAGAGAAGTGACTTCCGATGATGACAAAATTGAGAGGACAAAAAAAGACTTAAATGGAAATAACAAGTTGTATTTGGGTCTCTAAGCATCCTTCCACAGTTACTGGATTTTACTGTGTCTTCCCTTATATATGGTTGGTCGAGGTTTTTTAGGAAGGAATATTTGAGTTGAATGCCAAAATGCTCCAAAATATCAAAGGCAGGTGACACTCACCACACGTTTTGTAACTCACTTCTTATGTTTGTTATCTGAAATCACGGGGCAGCCAGTGCTGGGGCATGGGAGGAGCAGAGCAGCCAGCCACTCATATCTGTGGTGAACCTGGAAAAGAAGAAAGGACATTTTTAGAAGGTCTCAAAGCAACAGTGCAGAAATGCAACTTCCAATCTTGCTTTATTCTGCTAAAAAAAATGGGAGGGGGGGGGGGGGAAGAGGTTTGCTTGCAGTTTCCAGTTTAATAGATCAGCTTCCAAGTATATTGCAGATGAACCTCAATCAAGCATCGCTTCTTAGAGAAAAATGTAGTATTTCTTCTTACCCCACCTAGGGCAAACTAAAAGCTTTCTGTGCAATAACATCCTGGCCTGCATCAGGAACAGTGTGACCAGCAGCACCAGGGAGGTGATCCTGCCCCTCCGCTCAGCCTTGGTGAGGCTGCACCTCGAGCATTGGGGGCAGGTTTGGGCACCACAGGATAGGAAGGACATGGAGGTGCTGGAGAGGGGGCAGAGAAAGGCAGCTGGGCTGATGAGGAGTCTGGAGAACAGGTCTGATGAGGAGAGGCTGAGGGAGCTGGGGCTGTTCAGCCTGGAGAAGAGGAGGCTGAGGGGAGACCTCATTGCCCTCTACAGCTCCCTGAGAACAGGTTGTAGTGAGGGTGTTGGCTTCTTCCTGGTAACCAGCGATAGGACAAGAGGAAATGGGGTCAAGTTGCTCCAGGGGAGATTCAAGCTGGGTATTAAGAAACATTTATTCACAAAAAGAGTGGTGAGGCCTTGGAACAGGCTGCCCAGAGAGGTGGTAGAGGCACCATTCCTGGAGGTGTTCAAAAACAGGTGGACATGGTGCTTCATAAGATGGTTTAGTGGTCAGGGGTTGTAGGGCAGATGGTTAGACTTGATGATCTTGAAAGTCTTTTCCAACCTTGAAAATTCTATGATTCTATGATTAATTTTAGCTCAGAAGGCAACCATGTTTTCTTAAAATAAAGATGTTTCTGGCTTTTCCAAAATTTTGGCTTTTGTTTTTTGGTAAACTGTGTTTCCACACCTTGGGAAACAGGTTCCCAAACCTGAACTCCGGTGATGCAGAACTTCTGGGCTGGCTCCATCTCCTGTGATGCTCCAGTCACTTTGGTCAGAAAGGAGTACAAGGGCTTTTGTTTTATTTATTTTTTGTTGTTTGTTTGTGCCTTTTCACCCTTAAATAACCTTCCAGAGCAATAGCCCATAAGGCAGAGCAGGGTCCAAACCACAGCTTTCCAAGGGGGACTGTGTAACGGGGATGTGAAGGTTGGACCAAACTGAAACTATTTCTGGAAAACTCCACCCTGAATGCCCAGAGTCATACTGTCCTGTACTGCATTCAGAATTTGGGCTTTTAACTTCCTTCAGAAGAAAGTACATGGATTGTTCTAACAAAGATGAAATTTATAAAAAGCAAGTTTAAGTTCCAAGAAGCTCTGACCATCATCTAGGAGACAGGTTCTTCTGATGTGCTGAAGCACCACATTATATTCCCTCACACATGATGCTCTGCAACAGGCTACAGGCAACCAGGTTCCTGGGGCCTACGAGAATTCACATCCTCAGCCAGCACTTTTATCCTTATTTCCCTAACTATTACTATATCTGGAGGGGCTCCAGGAAAGTTGGGGAGGGGCTTTTGACAAGGGCTTGTAGCGAGAGGACAAAGGGGAATGGATTAAAACTGGAAGAGGGGAGATTTAGGTGAGACATGAGGAGGAAATTATTCACCAGGGGCTTGGTGAGACACTGGCACAGGTTGTCCAGGGAAACTGGCTGCCCCATCCCAGGAAGTGTTCAAGGCCAGGTTGGATGAGGCTCTGAGCAACCAGGTCTAGTGGGAGGTGTCCCTGCCCATGCAGGGGTTGGGACTGGATGATCTTTAAGGTCCCTTCCAACCCAAACAAGCCTGTGACTCTATGATTACAGCCAGAGTAGAAGTTTAAGAGTCCATACTAATGTCCCAAACTGCTTGTTCCATAAGGGCACAGGGGAAAAACTGGTCAGTCTTTACCCTGAGCACAGCAGAAGGAAGCCCTGAACCAGAGAGTATTTTTGCTTTCTCCAACATCAAGTACAAGAGAGTCCACAGCAGCCATCACTGTGCTGCCAACAGGCGCTGCTTTGACTGAGTGCACAGGAATTTGGTCTACGTCTGTCCTGTGCTTTCATCAGCTTGTCAGGCCAGTCCAAGTCACACAAGTGCTCTTCCCATGTCCTTCATGGTTTCTGTCCTCAGAAGCTATGAAGATTGCTCAATGGTGCTGTCCAAGACTTCAAAAGTCTCCGTGAGCTCACAACAGCCCTCATTAATTAATCCTCATCCACAACTATCCAGCACTAAGTCCTGCATGAAGCCAACCACCAGGGTGAGGATCACACACCACCACTCCACAGCTTCATCTGACTCCTGAATGACACACACCTTGAAAACAAAAAAGCATTAGGCAGTCAAATCCACCCCCCTATATTCAGTTCATTGCTGAGCATTTAAGGGAAGCTTTTGTTCTACTTGACACTAAATTTGTTCCAAGTTGACTGGGTCCAATGCTGCAGTGAGGAAGAACCAGCCAAACTTGTACCAAGCTAAGCCCTACAAGAAAGGGAAAACGCACACACACGTAATTCACAGGGAGAGAGGGACTGCAGCTTTATTTAGCGACTTGACATTGCAATCCTCACACCACTCTTGAGCAAAGGAGTATCCCATTAACATGACACTCCACATATTGAAATGCTGAACACCTTTGAACCCAGTGACATTTGCTCTTTTGCCACCTTGAACACATCCCAGCTGAACTAAGAAGGGAAAACAAAAGTGCATAAACATTCCAAATTAGGTTCATTGGCCAGAAACTACCTCAGTTTCTTTACATAAATACCAAACCTTGCTAAGAAGTGGCACCTCCAAACAAGGAAGCTGAATGGAAGACAATAACCCACTACATGGTAATTTTTTTTCCTTCAGATATAAAAGTAAATAAATCACCTTGTGCTACCCTAAGGTTCAAGTTCAAACCAGGGGTTAGATATTACTCACGTTTAGTGGAAGAACAAGACAACAGGCGCATTACAGAACAGTCCAAGTGTAACATGAGAAAATCCCCTGCTCTGCTCAGCCTCTGCCACTTCCTACTTGGCAAGGTCAGGGACAAATACCTGTCCCCACCTCGTACAAAACATTTACTAACAGATCTTCTGACCTGCAGCACAGCAAACACAACTCCTCCCATGTTCACACAGATAGGACTCAGGCATCTTGAGAGCACCTGTGGCTCCAAAGTCAGAGCTCATTTTTCCATCCTTTCCTGGCTGTACACTGGTGGTGCTGGCCTCACCCAGAAACCCTGCCCAGGAGCAGGACAGCTCCTGCTAAGCACAGTGGAGCCCAGAGCAGCGAGAAGATTCAGCTCACAGTTGCAGCACACATGAAACATGGATATGAAGCCAGGAACCTTGATTAGCTGCAAGCATGGTGTGGAACAGAAAGTCACCTCTCACAGCAAGCAGCAGCAATGGTTAACAGGCAGGAATATGTGGACAGGTGAGTCAGAGCACTAGTTGATCATGGTAATGAGCTTCACTCTTTAGTTTTGCAGATGTCCCGGTTTGAGTCAGGATGAAGCCTTGCTGCCCAAAGCCTACCATTACGATGGACCTAGAAAACCATGTCCTGTCTTGACAGGAAGACTAAGGCAGCTGAAAGAGCTGCCATGGAAAGAAGAATGACAATGAAAGAGGCAGTCCAAAACCACAAAAAGCAAGACAGACCCTTTATAGCTTTTGACAGATAATTAAACTTGGGTGTTTAATTAGTACCTCCAGACACTGGGCTGGTTTCCTGTGACATCTTCTCAATGGCACTAGCTCAGCCTTAGGCTTAGACACACAGCTTGAACTCAGTGGACCTTGGCTTCATATAACCATGTAGAAGTAATGCAGAATCCTTCAACAAGGATGCTCTGCTTCCCACTGGGCAACTTACTCTGAGAATAATTTCTTTCACAGACTACCAAAACCAGGAGGGTTGGAAGCACTGGGGGTGCTCTGTATTCAGAACATGCTCCTCAGCATCGCTCAACACACTCATGGCAAAGCCAGTTCTCCTCATCATGCTGCCAACAAGCAGAGTTTCTGTTCAGCCCTCAAAGGCCACAATATCAGTTAAACACCATCATGTTGGCTGGAGAGGCCCCAGAGACCCCCAAAACCACTTCCAGGATCAGTGAAAGAGAACAAAGCTATGCTACCAGCTTTAAGCCTCACTAGATGTTTTTCTTCGTTACATTTCAAAGCAAGGAGCAGATGAGAAGCTTGTTTCAGTTTCAGAGTAAAAACTAATGTCCCTGCAGGCAGCTCGTGATTAGATGATTTTTGCTACCTTAGAGTACACAACCAGATCTTCCATCTCCTTCAGGGGCCAGGGAAATCTGTGCCAGCCTGAACAGAGAGATGTCATTTCCCAGGCACAGTGATTGAAAGTTCAGGGTCTACCACAGACACCTCTGGGCTCCCAGAGGAGGATGTCGCCTCTGTTGCAGCGAGGAAGATGACTCTACAAACCCATTCCTTATCAGTTCTCTTAGGAAGCTGGTAGACAGACAGTTTGGGGATCTTTTGTACTTCATTATTATTTTATTACCAGTTAGCAGCATGAAACTCTAATACTTTAAAAAAACCTCGTCATCTTTAGGCTTCAGGCATTTATAGAGTTACCAAATTAAAGCACAGGAACAATATTAAAATTCCAACCTAATGGATACTGCCCTCCTCCAAAGCCTTCACACTGTCCAGCACAGCAAAAAAGGTCAGACAGCTCCTGATGGCATTAGATGATGGAACAAAACCTCCAGAGAAAACATGATGGTCCAGCACTCACGTCAAGCTCAAACAACTGCAGCTTTGCTTAGCAGTGTCCTAAATGTGTAATTCTCCAGAAACAAGTGTCTTATTTGAAAAGTGACCCATCAGACCTGCATCAATGTACGTTCACAACCAAAGTGCCCCACACTCATATGGAAAAAATAAACTCTGTATACCATTGCTGGTGGGCAGAAAAACCTATTCAGGAGGCCTCAGTACTGACAGAAAGTTTTGGCATAAAACTTTAAGCATATTTCTGTTCCAAGTCAAAGGCATAAGAATTCAAAAGCTTTGTCTAGAAAAAGACTTGCCTTCCCTCTTAGGATGCATCATTCTGAACAACAGAAGCATTCAAAGGATCTCAGGGTACACCTCATGTTCTTCAGCTTCATTCCACAACTCCATGGTTTTTTTCTCCTCTCATACAGACCAGAGCTATTAAAAGATAAACCTGGAACACTTAAACCAGTGAAAACAGCCCTGAAAATATTAAGACAGGTTCAAAATTTCAAGAGATACTAACATTTTTAGAGACTCCACAGGTAGTACCTTGAGTGGCTGGGGGAAAACTAACAAGAGCATCTTTATGTAGTAAAGGCTCAAAAAAGCCAACTCCCAAAGAAAAGTCTGCCTAGTGGTTAACATCATTAAAGACATGAGTCTGTAGCAAGGAACATCCCTCTCCTATTCTGCCAATGCACAAGGAACAGCTCTTGAGCAGTAAAGATCTGACAATTCAGGAAGTCCAGCAAATTTAAGCTGCATTTTGGTTGAAAGAGGAGGGAGCAAGTCCCCATTTCCATGTTCAACCAGAGAAGGGCAGCTAGAACATAACACCTCCACTTCCTCCATCCATATACTGCTCTGGCTGCCTAACAGTTACAGAAGCCATGAACAGATACAGCTCAGAGGACAGCAGAAGATTTAAAACCATGTCCTTCAAGAGCCAGAGAGGTGAACTGAAGAGCACAGACCATCTAGCTTAACCTCTAGCTTGAAACAGCAGCAGCTGCCTGGGAGGACGAAGGAAGAGGGTGAGGATACATAACATCTTCACATGCTCTTCCATCCTCCGTGGTTTTTATTTCCAGGCCCTCCCAAGTCAGTTTGGGCATCTGGGTTTTCAGGAACACTCTGTGCAGCTCTTCATATCTGGAATTCACCCAAACTTTCTGTAGCCACAACCACCCTTGGCTAGTTAAACTACTATTCACTGCCTGAAAACGTACATCCTCCTGCTTCTTCTGAACCTGCCGCCTGTTAGCTCCATCTGACCTTTCCCCATTCCGGCGGCAGAAGTGGACAATCCTCCCACATCCACCACTCATTAATTTGTTGACCTGACCTAACCCACCACCAAGCCTTTAATATTAGCTAGATATAAATAACTGCATCTTAGCAGAAGGAAGACTAAGACACTAACTTTGATTGCAAAAAATAAACAGGCAGGATCACATGCCTACCAGCTGGGAATAAATACTTGATTATTTGGGAGGTTTAGGTTGGATATCAGGAAAAGGTTTTTCACCCAGAAAGTGGTTGAGCACTGGAACTAGCTCCCCAGGGCAGTGGTCACAGCACCAGGCCTGCCTGAGTTCAAGAAGCATTTGGATGATGCTCTCAGGCACATGGGGTGATTCTTGGGGTGCCCTACACAAGGACAGGAGTTGGACTGGATGATCCTGATGGGTCCCTTCCAACTCAGCATATTCTATGATTTGCTAATTAGCAGTAGATGGTAAGAACTATGCCTAGCAGTCAGCAGATCAGCAGTGAAGGACACATTAAGGCTGTTCTCAAAACATGGAAAGCAGCAGGGCCAAAAGGGGAAAAGTTAGGTAGATTTTGCTGGCTTTTTGCCAAAAACAAATACACTGACACCTGGAAAAGAGCTGGGCAGGAAGCTCACTTGAAGTCAAGATCCTGCTTACACTCAGTAATTTGCAAATGCCTCCCTGAATACACACCACAGCTGACATCTATGTTCCTTCTGCTTAACTAGAGAAAGGGAGTCAGCTTTTATGCTGGCACTGCACTTGGGCACTGCTCACAGTGGTATTTACCGTCTGACACCTAGGTAGAAGAACAAAAATTACAATACTGCTGCTTGCAAAAAGCATCTGATATCCCTTTCAATTCCCTTAACTCATGAGAAGCCCATACATTTCAAATATAGCAAGTGCTACAACTAGTTCTAGGTCTCAATCGTGTCTTTTCAAAAGCAGACTAGGAAACCAAACTTGGAGTTACCTCTTAGGGAGCCCAACCGCCATCTCAGCAGGTGTGAAGGTTCAACACGCCCAGCAGGCTGCTGAAACCCATGTGTCCTTCTGATACATAACAGGAACTATATTTTGTTAACAGCAAAATATGGAAGACTTCAAAACTGATGCCAGTGGTCTTTGCAATGAAAGGGAACAGAGCTGTGCCTCCAATAAGACAAGGAAGTGAAAAAAATTCAAAAAAAGGTGAATAAGTTCAGTCAGTGTCTACTTGCAACACAGGTAGATAGTGAAATTAAATTATTTAAATCTTTTGACTCATCCATGACAGAGTCCTGCTTATTCTAAACTGAATTCCATTATGTAAAGTTTTCATTGCTGTCGCAATAACTTACTTGAGTTATTCCTGACAGGGAGCTCAACCATTCCCAGTGGAAGCAAGCACTCCATATCACCTGGCTGAGTGACATCTCAGCTTGAGCACACAGAGACATCCCAGCCTCACCAAGGATGCTCTCCAAGATAACCTCATCTTATCCTTTCAACAACAGCCTCTGATCCTGAACCCCTGACCTGTCCAAAGCCTGAAACCCCAATGAGGAAAAGCCCACCCACGGAGTATTTACTTTTCACTTCAAGATGATTTAACCTTCCATCTCCCCTAACAACAGCTGCAGATACTGCAGAAGAAACAGTAGCCTGGAAGAAAGTGTGTGAATCTGGGAGAAACAAGCACACGTTTTAAAGCAAAACATCTGCTTTTCACTGTTTTTATCTCAGAGGAAAGGAAGAGAGCTTCCTGTGGACCACATGCAGAAGGCACCCAACAAAGCAGGACCGAGCAACGGTCAGGGTGGCACGAGTTCCGAGAGGATGGAAATGGAGCAGCCACCTCCATTAGACACTGAGTTACGATAAATATTTAAAAGTGGGATTTTCAAGTCTTCCTACCTTATCAAGAGAGGCTTTAAGGAGCACTCTGATCCCAGTCTGTCCAAGGAGCTTCTACACAGCACTCGCTCACCTTGCATCTTCCTCCGAAAGGCACCCGCATCACATGGTGTATGTTACTATATCACGGTGCACTTTACTCATATTTAGAATGGGGATTTTTCCCAAGGATCCCTTTATGGAATACATGAGTCACACAGTTGACATTCTTCTAGCATCTGCACAAGGAATTTTTCCACTTCCAAACTCCTCCTAAGTTAAGACAAATGCCATTTGGGATTACTTCTTTTAGACTTATTAGACACAGTCAAGTTTCACACTTCCAGGATCCAATCCCAGCCTGGCTCGTGCAATAACACTTTAAAAATTCCCATCCATTCCAGTAAGTTCTCTTGCAAGATCCCTTTGATTCACATCCAAGATGAGTTTCTTCAGTTCTCCATACACTTTTGAAGAAAAGGGTAACCAAGCTCTGTTACAGCACTTGCCTCTGCCAGTCTTCACAGCACAGAGGACTTGCTCGACATTCCCCCACTAACTACACTGGTTTATTAAATCATTAACAGACTTAATGTATTGCTCTTTAGAACAGCCTTCTCAGCTGAGACTCCTCCTCAAGCCCAAGCCCAAGCCAGTAACCCAAATGCAGGCATCAGAGATCCTTGTTTCCTACCTGATAGATTCAGAAAGCTTGCCACACCCTCAAGTGACACCTCTGGCCCTCTAAGGAGAAGAAGAGACACCTTCCAAAAAAAGCCCACTCATTTCCATTCATCAAAGCCTCTGCTGCTCAAGAGTTTTTGTAGACTTTAGGTTCTTTGCAGCTTCTGGTTATCTCTTGTGGATCTCCTCCTCCATGTACGAACTCCTTTTAGCAGAGACCAACAATCCACACATGTCCCAAAAGTTGGGAAGATGCTTGCAGTTTGGAACTTGCACCAGCATGAAAAAGATCTTTGGAGAAAAACCCAAGTGTGTTCTCTGTAAGATGGAGCAACCAAAGAGCTGCAGCAGCCATCAGCAGGAATTCCTGCCAGTTTCTTCCAAGTGTGCTTATCAGACCAGTTTATGAATGAGTCTAACCCTTTATAGCAACAGGAGAAAACCAACCAAACAATACCTGGAGAACTTTGTGCCAGGTTAGAGAGTCAGGGCAGCTCAGGAACAGGTTTGACAAGCACCAGCAGCAGTACATGGGAAAGGCAGGACCAAAACCTCCCCTTTTGGACACAGCAGTCACCATCATAGCCTTGTAAGCTTTTAACACTCATTTCAATACCAAGCAAGGTAGGGAAACACCAACTTTCATGTTTAAGCACAGAACTACATCAACAGCTCCTCAAACATGCTAAGAAGACTACTGGTTTAATAGTCCTGTTTCTGACAAAAACTAAATTTTTAGCAGGCACTGGTCCGAAAGCTACAAAACTAAAATAACAACCCATAGTTGACCAGCCATGACATGAACATGAGCAAAACAGCAGCAGGGAAGTTTTGTGATGATCTCTATATATACTTCATGTAATTAGTGTGACACAGAGCAGGACCTCATTATGTGCATGCCTCTCTCCTGGCTGTCCCTGCCCTGTTCTGGGCCATCAGCCCATCACTGCCTGCAGGGAACGCCCGGCTGCCTGCTGGTCACAATCCCACACCAGGAAAGCTGAAGAGAAGCATTATGAATAAACACCTCCTCCCACTTGCTCCAGAAAAAGGTGGAATTTCAAGAATTTTTTCCCTTTTAAAGGGACCAACAATTTCATACTCAACCACTTTCTTCAACCTTCATTTCTCATTTTTATTTGCCTGGTTTCAGTTTTACCTATGCCACCTTGAAACACACAAACATGTTCTAGAGCAAATCTCCGTTGACTATCTACAGCGTGGGAGACCTGTAGGTACACACAGTGTGCTGAGAAACAGCTTAAAAAAAATCCCCTCCTGTAAGTATTCCTAAACCAAATTCCAAAGCTCTACAGAAATCTTGCCTCCCCACCCTGCCCCAATATTCTGGAAAGGCAGGGAGTTCAGAACAATGGAGATATTGACAGGAGAAATGCCCTCCTGCTGTTCTGTCTCCATCCATGACGATGGCAGATGCTCCAGGGAGCAATCAGCTTCTGTAGTCTGCTCGAGCACCCACAACCACTGGATTACAGATGTTAGTACAGACACGCCTGCCCAGTCCCACCAGTATTCATTTCATGGACCATGGCTTTGTCTAACCACTCTCTGAATGCATCTAAACCATCAGAATCATAGAATGGTTAGAATTGGAACGGACCTTAAAGATCATCAAGCTCCAACCCCCCTGCATGGGCAGGGACACCTCCCACCAGACCAAGTTGCTCCAAGCCCCATCCAAACTGGCTTTGAACGCTTTCACAGATGGGGCAGCCACAGCTTCTCTTCGCAGCCTGGACCAGGGTCTCACCACCCTCACAGGAAAGAATTTCTTCCTGAGCTTCTAGGAGTTTGTAACTCCTAGAACAAGATGCAGCCAATCGTTGCTTGCTTTTTAAAGAAATCCTTCCACTCCTAAGAGGCTCAGACTCCCCAGGACAGGCAGCTGCTCCTCTGCCCTCCTGTTTGCCAGCTTTGCTGACGATGCAATCACCAGAAACACACAACAGATGGAGTCACACACTCACCGACTGAAACTCCCTCAGCATATTACTCAACGACCCTGCTCCCGAATCAGATTAGTATTTCAGCCCTCCAAAAAAACCACCACAACACGTACTGCCTGTAGCAAGCAAGAGACCAGTATGCCAACAATAACCAAGTCAATGCCAGGGAGATAAATTCCGATGGTCCCAACTGGCAGGCCGTGCTCATGCAAAACAAAAAAAAGAAAAGGGGTTTGCCCACTCACCTGAAGAAGTTTCTTTCACAAGCCAAAAAAACCACCTCACTCACTCCACTACTAAACACCAGCAGGCACAGCAGACACTGGAAAATCCTGCTCGGCTTCCCAGGAACAACT
This sequence comes from Apus apus, assembly GCF_020740795.1. Classification (NCBI taxonomy): domain Eukaryota; kingdom Metazoa; phylum Chordata; class Aves; order Apodiformes; family Apodidae; genus Apus; species Apus apus. The sequence goes on along the minus strand of NC_067291.1, from coordinate 741,475 downwards.
TTTCCCATTCGGCTGGCAGTGTGCTACCAACTTCAGAGAAGCCTGGCATTTCTTGAGGATGGCAGAAGAATTCCAGAAGCCTGAGAAGACACTGAAGGCATCTTCACTAAGCTTGCAGGATGAGTTATGTATTTAATTAGAAAGCAGCCGTAACAAAAAGCTGCTACAGTTGAACTTGGCGGATAAGTCTCACTTCACACAAGGAGACAAACCCACGCAACAAGGCAGATGCCAGAACTGTCCACCTCTGTGCACTGTCTCACACACACACTAAAAACTTCTCCCAGGAGCTGGAGCAAAGTGCTCTTTTGTACAAATAACCCTACCTGGAAGGCCAGCATCACCACTAACACCGCTAGGAAACTGCATCTATATGCAGCCACTTCGATTGAAACATCTGGTTTCAAACCCTAACCCTCAGCATAGCTGTCAATTAGTAGTGTTCATTACCAAGGAACCTCCTCCACACACCAAGTGGCATCTGTGTTCTCTGAAGGCCTAACAACCACCAGCGAGGACCTCTTTGTGCCTTTAGATCACTTGTAGATGGAGTTAATCACTGCCAGCCATGGTAATGGGAGCGTCAGCTGACAATGCAACACAAAAAGCTCGTCATAGAACCAGAGAATCCCAGACTGGTTTGGGTTGGAGAGGACCTTAAAGATCATCCAGTCCCAACCCCCCTGCATGGGCAGGGACACCTCCCACTAGACCAGGCTGCTCCAAGCCCCATCCAACCTGCCCTTCCAACACTTCCAGGGACGGGGCAGCCACAGCTTCTCTGGGCAACCTGGGCCAGGCTCTCACCACCCTCAGAGTGAAGAATTTCCTCCTCATGTCTCACCTCAATCTCCCTTCTTCCAGTTTTAATCCATTTCCCCTTGTCCTCTCACTTCCTGCCCTTGTCAAAAGCCCCTCCCCAGCTTTCCTGGAACACCTTCAGGCACTGGAAGGTGCTCTAAGATCGCCCTGGAGCCTTCTCTTCTCCAGGCTGAACAACTCCTCTCTCAGCTTTTCAGCATCACTAAGCACCAAAGCTCCATCCACCACAGAAAACCAGCCTTTATGTTTTGATACAGATACAAGTAGAAAAAGTCCTTGTAACACAAGGTCATGCTTAGCTTGCTAGAAGACTAAATTTAGCCACCTGTGCCTCAGGCAAGTCTATTCGTCAGGGGAAGCTCAGATACTGGTGTTGAGCACTGGTCCGCAGATAAATCCCTTCGAAGACCTGACTCCATTTAATTGCAAATGATCTCAAAGCTACTAACAGGGATCTCAGTCTCAATTAATCCAAGAGGAGACACATTTGAATACCACAACCTACCATTGAGGCTGTTGAAGGTTGGTCTGCTCGAGTGGCAGATGATGCAAACTATTACTACACTCCACCTTACAGCTGGCAAGAGAGGAGCTCAAGAAGATTTAACAGATGGGGTTTCAGCACAAGTGTATTTTTGAACACCTCCTGAGCAAGCAAATTTCCTCCTCTTACACGCCTGGTGCTACAGTTGAAACATGCTACAAATGAGTGGATCAACAGGAGCACGGGGATTATTCCAAGCTTTTGTAAATGTTAGCAGAGACTGATTGAACAGTCTGTGAAGACAAGCCTTGGTTTACCAAGAGGTGTCACAATGAACAGTTTTGTAAAACATTTACTAGTTTTCCAAGCCAAAAAGATGGTGATGACTCAGATTCCTCAGCTGTGTGGGGTCTGGGGAGCAGCCACGAGCTCATCACTGCACTCAACTGAGGTTCAACGTCCAGGACCACTGCAAGTGTTCAGCAGAACCTCCCCGCAGGAAAAACCAAAAAGTCAAAGAATTTGGTTTCAAGACACTGCTGGGGAATTTCTACACTATCTGCTTCAGCCCTGCAGGCCTTCAGAAAGTACAATGGACCTATTTTGGTGCAAGAAACCCAAACAGGAGTATTAGCTCATCAGGCAAACAAACCAAGGATTACAGAGATGACTGCACCAAGTCCAAAGGAGCACAAGGTTTCATGCAGTAGATGTTGAGTATACACTGTCCAACTAGACACTGGTAAGTCTAACTCCATCCCTTTGAGCAAAGAGCCAGTAACACAGAAGGTTGCCTGAACATCTGAATCTCACCTCACACGCAGCTGCCTTTAAAGCTGAGCCTGCCCATGCAGCACCCCCACCCAGGAGGGTGCCAAGACCCCCAAGTCCCTCTGCCCGCCTGCTGCGAGCCAAACCCCTGAACTATCACCACAGCCAGCAAATCATCCCCAAAACCTCACCTTGGATCACGCTGCCTGCCTAATGTCGAAGCACTCAGTTTTCTGTGGAGACCAGAGAGAACAGAACAAGTAGTTCCAAAACACCGGGCTCCCCATCACGGATCTGGACAAGTGAAGGCACTCCGGCACGCGCGGCAACTGCTAACATTTAGAAATTATAAAAAACACCCAGTATCACGGCTGTATCCAGTAAAACTAGACAAAAACAAAGCTGGGAGCCTAATATCAGTTTTGGATCTTCCCCACTGAACTACAAACGTCAGCAGAGATCTTCTCCCCACAGAAGGGGAGATCAGTCTGACTCAGATTTGCCGTCTGAGGAGTTGCATCTCCCACCAGTAAAGCCTCCATGCTGCCAACACTGTGCAGAGCACCTGCAGGGTTAGGAACCTGCGAAAACCTCCCCAAACAGAGCACAGCTGGGAACCAGTATCAGATGCCAAAGTGGCTGCAGGCCTGGGCTCAGCTGCAGGATGATCAACCAGAGAACCCCAACGACCCCCAGGCCATCTAACCTGGCATGGACACTCAGCCAGCTGGGGTAGTCCATGGCCAGCAAAACGGGCTCGTAACCATGGAGCAAGTATTTCTCACGGTGGGGAAGAACCTCACTGTCTGGTAGCTGCACACACAGCACTTAGATAGAAATAACATTTTCAAACTAAGGAGTTACTTAACACATGCCTTGCCACAATCCCTCCCAGTGCAACCCAATGTGTGTGACCTGCTACTGCAGCCCTGCCAAAAAGGGACAGCAAGAACAAGACTTCATGAGCCTCCTAAAGTATGAGACCTTTGAAGTCTAACTTGGACTTGAAAAGAGACAATTATGAAGAATGTGGTCTCTGCTTCATTAAAATAAGATGTTACAGGTTCTTAAGTTTCATTTGGCCATTGAAGCTTGCTCTTTTAAGATCTAGGAAATAAAAAACAGCTGTAGAAATCAGCTTTGCACCTCACCAAGAAGGACAGTTACAAGGTACCTAAGGACAGCCAGACAGGCCAAAATGGGACTGCTAAAGGACTTTCCAGGAGGCAACTTGTACCAGACTTCAAATAAGTTAAATCGTCTCACTAGACTTGACAGAATTGGCACTGCCAATGGAACAGTATTACAAGCTGCATTTTGGAGGACTTCCTCTCATTTGTTTTTAATGGACCTAAATAAGCAGAAGTCAGGAATTTTGAGCCATGAGGAATGAAAGCTTGAAGACCCAGGAAGCCCAACATGCTTGGGATTGCTACTGTTCAGATACTCACCTAACGAACTTGAGCCAAGAGTAGTAATAACTCAATTCATGTGCCACTTCTTACTATGAGAAAGAGTGGACAGATGCAGACAGATTTCCTTCAGGTCAGTTTTCCTGCAGTGAGCTCTTCAGCAACATGAAGGAAGAAAAATAACCACAGCTGGATCTACCCTCTGACACATCTCAGGAGTGAACGAGCAGCAGCTAGCAAAAGAACACCAAGTTTGGTTTGTTATTCCTACAAGCACAACGTCGCCCACATCGCGGGTGCAGCAAAGGTAAGGAGTTCATAAAAACACATGCAGATTTTAACCTCCTAAGCACAACGTTTTCTGCTACCTTGGATGAGTTAAATTACAAGTCCCCAGCAAATCACCAAGATGGAAGTGATCACATTTTGCAGCACTGAATAAACACCTACAAGAAGCACACCCTTCAGAAGGGTTTGCTTCAGAGTTCAACTAGTTTTCTCCTCCAACTTCACTTGCCTAGCCTCGTCCCTACTGAAGGATAATGATTTTGTGTGCGTTGGAAAAAAGGAGGAACTCCAGGAGAAGGGAATTCCAGAGTTTTCCTGGCACCATCACAAACTCACCAACTTATCAATGGACACTCAAGCACACCTGTAGGCCAGCATCCACCCAGGATATTTAATAAATGATGTGGCCTCCTCTAATGTACCATGCATAATATGGCCAGCTCATCTGGGGAGACTACAGAAGCACAGCAGCTTTGGGAAAACCAACTGCAGGTTCAAGACTGGAAAGAAACCTTCACTTCTTTGTAAACAGCTGGAATTTTCCCAGGCTAAAGGAATGTCATCATATAATCATAAGAAAAAGAAAAAAAAAGGAGCAGCAGAGCAGAGGCAGTCAGGAAAAGAGTTTTCCTGTCTCTCCACTGAATATCCCCAATTCCTGCATTAACTGCCAGGAGTAGCAGATCCAAGCTATTCAATTGTCTTTCCCAAAGCAGAAACTGTGAGGCTCATCTTCGGGGTGGAACTGCTGTCAACTCTTCAGGCTATTCAGTTATTATCCCAAAGAGATTTGCTCACAGGCAAGCAAACCAAAACAGCAAATTCAGAGAGGTAAGAGACACATACCCATTTCAGAAAGTGAGGCTGCTCTAAATAGATCTTACAGGGAGGAACAATGTCTCAAAAAGCTAGGAGAAAATGGTGGTAATCCCACAATGATTGTGTCTCATTTTAGAAGCTGGCAAAACCAACAATAAGTCATCTTTTAAAAGGTAGGTAGTGTCTGGTGAACCAGAAATCAGATATTGATTGGAAATTAAACAGGTGTTTTAGAAAGGAGTTAAAATAACTCCTCCCTGTATCAAAATATAAAGGTCAAGGGGGGTTAATATGGAATATAGTGATGAAGGAGGCACAAGTCTGAGATTTTATCTCTGTAGAATCACAGAATGGCTTGAGTTTGAAGGGACCTGTAAAGGTCAACTCCCTGCCTGGGCAGAGACATCTTTCACTAGGACCAGGTTGCCCAAAGTCCCATCCAACCTGACCTTGAACACTTGTGGGCATCCACAATGTCTCCCAACAACCTGTTCCAGTGTCTCACCACCCACATCGTAAAACCATTCTTCCTTCTGGCCAATCTAACCCTTTGCTCTTTCAGTTTGAAGCCATCAGCCCTTGTCCTGCCACTGCAGGTCTTGGTAAAAAGTCTCTCTCCATCTTCATTATAAGTCCGTTTTATATATTGAAGGCCCCAATAAGGTCTCCCTGAAGCCTTCTCTTCTCCAGGCTAAACACCCCCAACTCTCCCAGCCTGCCTCCAGAGCAGAGCTGCTCCAGCCCTTGGATCATTTCCATGGCCACCTCTGGACCTGCTCTATACAACAGAAGGATGTTTCTGGAGGCAAAATGCAGGCTGAGAACAGGAAGGCAATGACCAAGAGCTGCATGACAATACCTCAAATAATTGCTCCCACACTCAGGCTTGGATTCATTAGGAACTGAGAAGATTTTTGGACAACTGGAAGCCTGTACACGAACAAGGACTGAATTAATCAAAGTAGCACCAGTACGCTGGCACTTGCAATCAAGATCAATGACTGACACTTCAGAAGAGGAGCAGAGAAACCAGCAGAAACAGAGGACCTTGTATCTGAGGATAATGCAGCTTTTTGGGGAGTGAAGCTGATTCATAAGAACTTCATCTCCTCAAAAACTCCTACAGATGAGACAAGAATTGGCCATGTAATAATCACAAGCTAGAAAAATCAATACAGTACAAGCAAAATGAGCTGGAAAGAGAAAACCAAGGTACAAGTGTGCTTCTTCACACGTACTGGAAGTCTGGAAGTAAGATGGTAAAATTCAGATGTCTCTAATTAAAGTGCTAATATGGATGTAGCAGGTTCATTCAAAATAGACTGGAGGGCCAACAAGTCAATGTCCAAGTCATTAAAGTAGATGAAGGGGAGGCAACCTTTTAGAGGACCTCAGCTTTCTTTAGCACACACCACCATCTGAGAAACCCAAGTTTACTGTGTCAGCAAGAAATCATAGAATGGTTTGAGTTTGAAGGGACCTTAAAGCTCATCTATTTCCAACCTCTCTGCATGGGCAGGGACACCTCCCACCAGCCCAGGTTGCTCCAAGCCCCATCCAACCTGCCCTTCAACACTGCCAGGGATGGGGCAGCCACAGCTTCCCTGGGCAACCTGGGCCAGGGTCTCACCACCCTTACGGTGAATAATTTCTTCCTGATGTCTAATCTAAATCTCCCCTCTTCCAGTTTTGATCCATTCCCCCTTGTCCTCACTTCCTGCCCTTGTCCCCCAAGTGCCTCCCCAGCTTTCCTGGAGCCCCTCCAGGCACTGGAAGGTGCTCTAAGGTCTCCCTGGAGCCTCCTCTTCTCCAGGCTGAACACCCCAACTCCCTCAGTCTGTCTCCAGAGCAGAGCTGCTCCAGCTCTTGGATCATCTTCATGGCTTCCTCTGGACTCACTCCAACAACTCCAGATCCTCCTTACATTGGGGGCTCCAGAACTGGACACAATGCTCCAGGTGGGCTGTCATGAAAGCACAGTAGAGGGGTAGAATCACCTCCCTTGACCTACTAGACAGATACTAAACACCCTATAAATCAGAATTCCAAGCTTACACCAGAGAACTGTAGTCTGACCAGCCAAGCAGTGATGGCAACTGTCACCAGGTGGTTGTACAAGCCAAAAACGCGGCATTAAACTGAGACTCCAAATGCCTGCACATGAGCCAAGTCAAGAGAGAACACCCAGCCTGAAGTCTCAAATACCAGAGAGCTGCTCCTCCCTGGCAGGCTGAGAAGTACCAGTACCAGTTCCTGCCTTCACCTTGAATGGTGGCTGCAGCATCGTGTGAACCCCTGCTGTGCCATCTGTCCAGGCCAGAGAAGAAACAAAAGCCAATTCAGGTGGTAGGGCAAGGCTAAATGTTGAAGAGGGAAAGTAAATACAAACTAGTGAGGTTTTAGGACAAGAGGAAGTGGCCTCAAGTTGTGCCAGAGGAGGGTCAGACTGGATATTAGGAACAATTTATTTACTGAGTGATCAAGCACTGGCACAGGCTGCCCAGGGCAGCAGTGGAGCCATCATCCCTGGAGGTGTTAAAAAACCATGTAGATGTGGCACTTCAGGATGTGGTTTAGTTGGCATGGTGCTGTTGGGTCTCAGAGGTCTTTTCCAAACTTAATGATTCCATTATTCTATAGTCTGCATGTGTGTATATATATATATATATATATATATATATATGGGATACAGAAGTCCCATAGTTTATTATTGGGTTAAATAATCATCACACAGTGTCTCCCAAAAGTTAAAATTGTGTTTTACACACAATGGGCTGTGCTTGGCCACCTCCACTCCCCCTGCTGGACCCCAGTACAGTGAGCAAAGCAAATAAGGCTTCAGGTGGCAAAGGACCACTCAGAAGCCAAGGCAACAGCTTCACCTCACATATAACATCACCCAGGAGGAAAAGTCCCCCAAACAGCTTCTTGGTTAAAGCTGCACCACAGCACCCGAACAGCACTTGCATGAACTTCCACAGAGCCATTGAGGCATCTGAGCAACCACAAACCAGGCAGCCAGGCCAGAAACAAGAGTTGTCCTAAAGAACTGACTAAGCGGACGCAGAGCTAATTATATTTTCAAAAATGAAGTCACGTCTCTGAAGTCAGTTGGAGGTTATTGTCTCTTTTTTCTTTCCTTCTTCCTTCAGCAGGAGATGCAGCACATGCACAAGGCAGCTGGCAGACCTCCCTGACAAACAAAGCAGGTATTCTATACGACAAGATCCTGCACCAAAGCTCTCTGGGAAACACAGGATAAAAGGAAAAATCCTTGACATGGGTAAATAACTGATTAAAAAAAGAAGATATGGAAGAGGGAAGAAAGGTATCACAAGTCAGTTTAGTAGGGAAGGAGACTCGCCAGAGGACTCTGCTCTGCTCAACTACACTGAGATGACAACTGCTACTCTGAATAATTCCACAGGATCAGTAAATAAGAGCAATGACTTCTGAGGAATTGCAGTAAAATCTCGTGATACGAGTGGGTGACACAATCCAAAGCACAGCACATCAGGAACAACCACCCTAACTTCAACTGCAAAAAACATGACAGACTGAATTCCAGCTGAATAAGAGAACATAACAGTGGGGCCACAGCAGAGAATTCCACCCAATCCGTAGCTCGATGGTTTTTCTGTCACTAACAACCAAGCAGAACATCAACACAGCCAGTAATACAGAACAAAATACAAATCCAGAGCACCTGGCGTTTTCTGAAGAGGCAGCTGCATCATAAATCTCACCTGCTGATCTGATCAGCACCTCTGCCAACCTCACCCTCCCTTGCCTGTGCCACCCCTCCTGCAATCCCCATCTCAAGGGGGCTGGAGTGGAGCTGGCAATGACATGAAGAGCAAGGAGAGATGTGAAAAGGGCAGTCTGAACATAGGAGGACAATTCTGTCCAGCCAAGAGAACACCAGGAATGGAAAAAGCAGTTTCCTAAAAGTGTAAACGTCACGGAGAAAGGGAAGAAGCAATTTGTTCTGAATTTGTTTCTTGCTAGTTTTTTTGGACACTCATTCTGGTTTTCTGCCTCTTCATGTGCAGATCACATAATAACTAGTCTACACACCCAGTGTCCCACATTGTCACCCTCTGTGCAAGGCAGTGAATCAAGCTGATTCAAAGGAAGAGAAGAAATCCATGGAAGAGAAGTGTGAAGGTTACTAAATTCAAGCACCTGGCTCAGGCAGGTCATAAACTGCTGGAGAGATAAAAATAAAGCAATACTTTCCCAGCTTAGATGTGCTGTATTTGTGTCCTCCCCTCCCCCAGGCATCTGCTACTGGTTACTAATGAGCAGGACACTGGGCCAGATGGATTCCTGGTTTCATCTGGTAGCACTTTTTAAGGCAGGATACAGGCTGGCATCTGTTAACCTGAAAACACACACCAGCTGATTGCTTCAGAGCTGGAAACGAGTTTAAAAACCACAAAAAGGGGGGACAACCTCAGTGTAAGGAAGGCAGCAAGTGACTGTGGACTAGGTCCTGCTTATGATCTTGCCAGCTCCTAACTCCCACCATGGTGGAGCTCTAGGAACCTGCTTGCTTGATCACTCCCACCACAACATCTTCCATCAGCAATGATGGCTTAAAAAGTCCAATTGCTGTCCATACAGAATCCCTGAATCATCGCAGAATTCCAGAACGTTAGGGGTTGGAAGGGACCTCTGAAGATCATTGAGTCCAACCCCCCTGCCAGAGCAGGACCCGGGCAGATCACTCAGAGAGGCATCGAGACAGGTCTGGAAAGTCTCCAGAGAAGGAGACTCCACAACCTCTCTGGGCAGCCTGTCCCAGGGCTCTGTCACCCTCACAGGAAAGAAGTTCTTCCTCATGTTGAGCTGGAACTTCCTGGGCTCCAGTTTGAATCCATTGCCCCTCGTCCTGTCACAGGGCACAAGTGACAAGAGCTTGTCCTGCCTTCTTGATGCCCTCATGTATTGATAGACATTAATTAGATCCCACAGATTAAAAACTCCTATTGAAGATTAAGATTAATGGACTGGCGTGAGGCAGGGTCAAACACTTCTGACTTCACAAGAAAGGGTATCAGCTTGTCACTTAAGCCACCAACCTGATGGAGCCGTGAAGGATAAAGACACAATGACCTGCAGCACCACACAGCATCCCAGAGAGACCTCCCCTGCCATCCTGTGCCCTGCTCCAGTCAGGGGCAGTCAGGGCAGGTTGCTCTAAGCAAACATGTCCACAAAGAGCTCAACAGAGAACCTGGAGAAGAGTAGCTGTGAGGTTGGAGAAGAAGCCAACAGTTGAGCACTTTCTGAAAGCACCAAAGAGAGGAGCTGGTTTTAAACTGGGCAACAACTGGCACAAACACAGAGCAGTACCTACAGGCCAAAAATAGAGTCATCATGAGAATCTGGTGCAAGTTTACAACCACCTTGGCTACAGGATGCAGCTTTCCATATGAGAAATACAGCAAGAAGCCTAGATTGGTCTAAACTGACAAGGACTTTAGGCCAGCACTGGAAAATCAACTGCTCTAGACTTTCAGAGCGAAGCAGAGAGCTGCACCTCATCTTACACACAGCCCAGCAGCTCTTCAAAATACAAAAGACACCAGCTGGACACTGGTGAGGCCAGAAAAAGCTATTCCAGGGCAGATACTAGAGAAAGTTTCAGTACTTATGCAAGGCATAAGTGCAAAGTCCTGATTTTATCAAGCCAATAGTCTAAAATAGCACTGGAGTTGGCAACAGCTCTGCCAAAAGGCTGTGGTACCAGCTGTGCTAGGGTTGCACTACCCCAGCAGCCAGAGCTTCAATATGGGGAACAGAGTTTTGCCTGGCCAGTTCTCACCACGATCCTCCATGCTTCCTAAAACATAAGGTTTTTTAAAAGTAAGAATATATTTTATTCCCTAGACACCAAGGTTTTTAAATTCCTTTCTTATCTGATTCCACCTTGCCAGCTGTCACCTTGCCCGTACAGGAACTCTTGCCCATATTTATCATTTCATAGAATGGTTTGGGCTGGAAGGGACCTTAAATATCACCTAGATCCAACCCCCCTGCACGGGCAGGGACACCTCCCACCAGCCCAGGTTGCTCCAAGCCCCATCCAACCTGCCCTTCAACACTGCCAGGGATGGGGCAGCCACAGCTTCCCTGGGCAACCTGGGCCAGGCTCTCACCACCCTCACGGTGAATAATTTCTTCCTGATGTCTAATCTAAATCTCCCCTCTTCCAGTTTTGATCCATTCCCCCTTGTCCTCACTTCCTGCCCTTGTCCCCCAAGTGCCTCCCCAGCTTTCCTGGAGCCCCTTCAAGCACCGGAGGTGCTCTAAGGTCTCCCTGGAGCCTTCTCTTCTCCAGGCTGAACACCCCAACTCCCTCAGTCTGTCTCCAGAGCAGAGCTGCTCCAGCCCTTGGATCATCTTCATGGCTTCCTCTGGACTCACTCCAACAACTCCAGATCCTCCTTACATTGGGGGCTCCAGAACTGGACACAATGCTCCAGGTGGGCTGTCATGAAAGCACAGTAGAGGGGTAGAATCACCTCCCTTGACCTACTAGACAGATACCAAACACCCTATAAATCAGAATTCCAAGCTTACACCAGAGAACTGTGGTCTCACCAGCCAAGCAGTGATGGCTAATCTAAATCTCCCCTCTTCCAGTTTTGATCCATTCCCCCATGTCCCCTCACTCTCTGCCCTCGTCCCAAGCCCCTCCCAGCTTCCTGGAGCTCCTGCAGGTACTGGATGGTGCTCTAAGGTCTCCCTGGAGCCTTCTCTTCTCCAGGCTGAACACCCCCAACCCTCCAGCTCATCCTTGCCTCAAAGAGCTCTAGTGTCAGCCCAGCTTCACCTGGAGAAGACCACTCCATGCATCTCTTTACAACAGTGACAAAATAAAACCCAAACTCTCCTATCAGGAACATTTCATTCCAAAACTTCAGCAACTGGCAGGCAGTGAGGAATCCCCCATGGCTTTTGCAGCCTGAGGACAGCAACCTCCCAACTCGTAACTCAAAGGGGCTCTTTGTTTTTTTTGGAATGCGTTTGTGGGAAAGTGCTACTAATATTTGATAAGAGCTTCTCAAGGGGAACAGAGCTCAGTTCACCGACCATCCTCTCCCAGCAGGGATGGAGTTACCACCACAGTGCTACAGCAGGGATGTGGAGAAGTTGGTTTATGGAGGTAAATCACAGACAGGAGCTGAGAGAAGGAAGAAGTGAAGAACTTGGGGAGTGGCAGCATATGCTGGTTACACATCTGCATGAGGTCACTGATAAAAAAAAAAGAAATCAAGTCTGAGATCACACCCATGACATTGTGACTGAGGCCAGGCCACTGCCACCCCAGAAAGGAGAACGGGGGAAGGTGGAAACTCCAGATGGTGTCAGGACAAAAGAGGCAGCAGATGCTAATGCCAGCTGGGACTCGGGGCATGACACTTCAATGGCTGTTGAGAAGGGGTGAAGAGGATGGTCAGCAGCAAAGGGATGGGTTGGGAAGACACCAACCCCAGGGGTAACGTGGACAAGACAACAACCCCAGCCCTGGTTTCACGCTGCACCAAACAGCAGAGACACAAGTTTCCCAGAGAAAGGGGAACACCCAACTTCTTCACGCAAACGAGCTGTAGATACATCGAGAGTTACACACGGTGCTTTGTTTCCCTTCGACCTGGGAACTCGACCGGGTTCAAAAGGAGCTCCCAAACCGCTCGCCCAAACCTTCTTCTCTGACCGGCACCTGAGAAGCCAAGGACCGAACCTCAACCCACGGCACGTCTGTCCACTCGCACCCCTTGCCCCCCTCCCACCCTCCGGCCCCATCAGCCGGCAACGGGCGGGCTCGGACCAGAGCAAACCCCCGGCGCCCGCGGGGCTCCCGAAACCCTCACAAAGCCGCTTCCCCCGCCCCAGGGCCGGGCAGGACCCGCGCAGCCCAGCTGGGCCGACAGCCGGGCTCCCGGGGGAGACGCTCGAGCAGCCCCGCGACCCCCGCCCTGCCCCGGCCCCGCCGCTCCCGCCCCCGGCAGCCGCCCGGCCGCGCCGCTGCGGCCCCGGGAGAGCGAACGGGCCGGGCCGGGGAGCCCGGCGAGCACCGCCGCCCCCCCCGCGGCGGCCCCGCTGCCCCTACCTGTGCCGGGCCGGGCGGGCTGGGCCGGGCGGGCTGGGCCGGCCCCGCCGCTGCGATCCCCGCGCGGCTCCTCCCTCCGCCGCGCTCCACGGGGCGGGCCCCGACCCGGAAGCGCTCGGCCCCGCGCCCCGCCCCGCCGCCAGCACCGCCCTATGGCAGCAGCGCCCCCGCGCCGCCCGCAACCGCTTCCGGGGCGCCGTGGCGGCGGGTTCGCCCTGGCAACCGCATTCCGTTGCTAGGCGGAAGTGGAGCGGGAGCGGCGGGCGGGCCCCGCGGGGCTGCGGGGCTGCGGGGCTGCGGGGCTGCGGGCCCGGCCGGGGCTGCGGGGCTGCGGGGCTGCGGGCGGGGCAGCGAGCGCGGCGTGCCCGGGGCTCAGCCCCCGCCCCGCCGCCCCGGCTGTGAGGGGGGGTGGGGGGGGGGGGGGAAGCGGCCCTAAAAAGGGGAAAACGTCCTCAGAAATCTGGTGGGAAAGGAGCGATCCCGCCGCTCGGCGAGGGGCCGCTTCTGGCTTCCGATCCGCCCCTCAGGCAGCACCTGGGAAATTCCTCGCGGCAAGGGCTGCAAAGGGGGAGAAACAGCCTGAAACAGCTCGTGGAATCGCGGGGTGGTTTGGGTTGGAAAAGACCTTCAAGATCGTCCAGTCCCAACCCCTGCACGGGCAGGGACACCTCCCCCCAGCCCAGGCTGCTCCAAGCCCCATCCAACCTGCCCTTCAACACTGCCAGGGATGGGGCAGCCACAGCTTCCCTGGGCAACTGTCACAGAAACGAATTTCTTCCTGATATCTCACGTAACTCTCCCCTCTTCCAGTGTTCATCCATCCCCCTTGTCCTCTCCCTCCCTGCCCTTGTCCCAAGTCCCTCCCCAGCTTTCCTGGAGCCCCTTCAGGCACTGGAAGGTGCTCTCAGGTCTCCCTGGAGCCTTCTCTTCTCCAGGCTGAACATGCCCAACTCTCCCAGCCTGTCTCCAGAGCAGAGCTGCTCCTGCCCTCGGATCATCTGGACTCTCTCCAACAGCTCCATGTCCTTCTTATGTTGGGGGCTCCACAACTGGACACTCCAGGTGGGGTCTCAGCAGAGCAGAGCAGAGGGGACAATCCCCTCCCTGGCCCTGCTGCCCACGCTGCTTTTGCTGCAGCCCAGGGCACAGGTGGTCTCTGGGCTCCAGCGCACAGTGCTGGCTCATGTTGAGCTTCTCATCAACCATCACCCCCAAGTCCTTCTCCTCAGGGCTGTTCCAAATCCATTCTCTCCCCAACCTGTATTTGTGTTTGGGATTGCACCAACCCAGGTGCAGGACCTTGCACTTGGCCTTGTTGAACTTTGTGCAGTTTGTCATGTCCTTCTCAAAACTCCAAATTTCCCAATTTTCAGTAGCCACCCAAGAAACGTGACAGGACAGGAGCAGAAACCCACCAGGAGCAAGAACACAACATTTTCTAAATTCATGTTTTTCCTGCAGTATTGAAAACCTTCATCCCCAGTGTGTCTCTGACCTGGGGACAACCTCAACAACCCACTCACAGCTTGTCAGCACATGGTCTCCACCACAAATGAGCCACTAGTTAATTTGTAAAAATCACCTGGAAAATGTGCTTAGATGCAGAATTGAGGCATGATCTCTTTTCTTTGGTACCTTGTATTCCTGAGGACAGGCTGGTGTGTTTTGCTCTGGTCCCTTAACAAAGCTGAAACTAAAACCCACTTTTTGGAAAACTTGCTAATATTTAAAATGTGCCAGTTTGCTTACTTTTTCTTTTAAGATGTAGGTGCAGTCTGCCTGCTCAATGACAATATTATACCTTTTAAGTCATCAACATTAATATCAAAACCAGATAATCCTAATCCAGCCTGTCCTGCCATCATCCGATCTAATGAGGCTGAGCCCTGAGCTCTGGGCTGAGCTTGTTTTGCACTTTTTGTCTCTTTGTGATCTCACTAATGAAAAACCCCACAACATGAACACAGTCTTTTTAACAAGGAGGTGTCGTGGTTTTGGGCCCAACAGGACAACCAAGACCCAGCCCCGGGGCCTCACTCAGCCCCCCCCTCACACCCCCCTGGGGTGGGGAGGACAAACCCAACCAGAAGCTCCTGGGTTGAGACCAAGGACAAGGAGGGTTCTTCACTGATTGAGGTCCCGGGCAAAACAGACTCAAGTTGGGGAAAAGGAACAATTTCATTTCACACTCATCCAACACCCCCAGGACACAGAGCAGGGCTTGCAGATGTTCCCCCCCCTCCCTTCTTCCCTCCCAAATCCCTTTGTTCCCAGTTTCTCTCCCTCCTTCCCCCCAGCAGCACAGGGGGATGGGGATGGGGTTTAGAATCAGGTCACAGGCTGGTGGTTCCTGCTGCTCCTTCTTCCTCAGGGAGAAGGATTCCTCACAGTCCTGCCCTGCTCCCCACGGGGTCCCTCCACTGGATCCTCACCCCAGCACTGCCTTTCACCTCTGGGCTCAGCTCTTTTCTAACTGCTCTCAGTTCTTTCCTATGTTCATGGCAGAGGTTCATCTTTTGTCGCTCTAATGGCTCCTTGGCTGGTTTTGGAGCAGGGAGAGCTTCTCATCTTCTCACAGGAGCCCCTCTGGAGCCCTTTCCCTACTACCAAAAAAAAAACCCAAACCAGCATGGGAGGAATTGGTAGGATTTCACCCAGGAACCTCGTGGTGTTCCGGAGCAGGACGCACAACCCCAGCAGGCTCAGGGGCAGCCTCGTCCCTCATATGTTGAAATACATTTCATTGTTTGGAGTGAATTTGTACCATGGTCTAAATTCTCCCCATTTCTGTTCTGGACCAGCCAGGAGCTCCCAAGGAGTATCTTAATTCTGAATAATTATTGTCAGACTATTTTAGTTTGAATCATTCTTTTGGTGATGTTAAACACGTGGGTTTTTGTTAGCCCTGTGATGATGCTCTGGGAGTTTCCCAGGAGCCTGGCCCACGTGTTGGAAGATGTATGGGGTGGAGAGAGCTCACAGCCGACCCAGGGACATCTTGGTGGGTTTGGACCACCCTTTACCAGCTGACACTCAGCTCTGCATCCTCAGCCAGGACAGCTGAGAAGCCAGACTGATTCCTGAGTGCCTGATTCGGAAGAGAAAAGAAACGTCCCGCTTCGTGCAGAGTCTGTGGTTGGGATGAAGCAGGACGGCCAGCAGGAGCTGGTGGGCAAGACAATACCCCTTTGTCTGGGGCAGCAGGAAGGACAATGAAGCTCCTGTTGAGGATCAGGCACAGGGAGGCACCACCCCAGCACAAGGGCTGGAGCAGCGTGGGCAGAGGGGACACACAGGACACAAGCAGCAAAGCAACCTCGTATCTTTTTGGGTAGCACTGGTTGTGAGTGTGCAGAGAGAAAAAAAACAAAAAAACAAACCAAAACAAAATCAGAGCAAAAAGAAAGATTAAAAGAGTGCTTTTTTTGTAGTAAAATGAGAGCAAGCACAGGAGCAACCATGTCAAGTGAGAAGGTACCAGGGTCTTGTCCTTTTCTCTCTTGATGGAAACAGCCCCTGTAATCATCTGAGCAGGAACATACATGACCAGGCTGAATCTTTACTGAAATTAATGGTCCTCCTGTGTCCAGGGTGTCCTGGTCAGCTCCCTCAGCACAAGCAAACAGCATCTGAGCTCAAAACTGCTGTGCCTGCAGCCAGGAGCCTTGATTTTGAGGAGTGGGGTGCAAAAAAAACCAGTGGGATGAAGGGGACATCATATGTGCCACAGCACAGCATCATCTGGTAACGGGAGGGGGGAGGGTTTGGGAAAGCCCTCAAGAGTCAGGAAAAGATATACAATCCCCTCATCTGGTGGCCCTTTCCCCCCTCCCCTCTGTCTGTGTCCCCGCCGCAGGGACATCTGCTCTTCCCGCCCAACACCTGCCCCCGGCTGGCCCTAGTGGGAGGGATGGAGGAGATCCTGCCTCCCTGCCTGGCCGGAGCCTCCAGGGATGTTCAATCTGTCGTGTTTCAGACACCAGAGGAGAAGGGCTTTGCTGGGTAAAGCTTGAAAATGCTCTGGAACAGCAGGAGTTTGTTATCACATGTTATTAAGGAGGGAAAAGCAAACAACCCCTTATACCTTGGACGTTCCATGGGATGGAACAGGATGGGGTCCATCCCACCCCACCTTCCAAGACAACAGTTTTGCCCCCTAAGACTTTAACTTCAACATATTACACCCTTGGGATTTCTTATATTCTAAATACCTGTATCTGCTCCCCTAAATGCTTTGGCCATCCCACGGGGATCCAGCCCTTTTCCTACAGGAGAAACCTTGCTCCTGCTGGCCTGCTCGATGGACCAAGAGCCCTCAAGGAGCTGGGACCAGTGAGGTCCATTCAACATTCCCCTGGAAATGTTTGGGTGCCCTCAGCCTGGGTCAGAAGGATCTCCTGGACCTTTCTGGTGTGGGTGGGCATCCTGGATGAGGCTGAACAGGGCAGTTTAATCCTCATTAGTGCTCTCGGGGCTGCGATGTTCTCAAGATCAGGGGCCTGAAAATTAATCCGAACTATGGGCAGAAAACACCAGGTGTTAGATATGGGAGGAGATAATCTGCTGGGGAAGTGGGTTCCCATCCCTGCCTGTCCAGAGCAGGGTTTAAACAAGCCATGGTGGTTGCACTGGTGAAACAATGGGTGATTTTGCTGGTTACTCCATTTCTGTGGAGACCATTACTGAGCGAGATAACCACGACTCTCAGGAAATAAAGAGTGAATTCAGTCTTTCATCCATATGCTTATACATTTCCCTCATGTCACCTAAATAAATAGATGGGAGGAGGGCCAAAGGAGCAGGTCCCTGGTCACTGGCACCATCCGGTGTTTGGAGCTGGAGATGCTGCTGACATCTATTGTCAGCTCCGGTTATTTATACATTTTAAAGTGGATGTTTATGAGCATGTAAACACATTGAGATGAATAAATTGGTCAGTGCAGGGTCACAACAGTGTGTCTTACCCTTTCTGGCAGGTCTCAGCTTGCTCCTATTTTCTAATTTACAAATTAAACTGAAAACCCTAATTCCCGAGCTCGTTCCAGAGCGCTGGGCTTAAGCTGGTTTTGTGTTCCCCTCTTTGATTCCCTTGTTCAAAAATCAGGGAGTTGCAGTGTTCCTAAGGGTTTAACAAAAAAGCACATTGTTATGAAATAATTCTTCACATTTACAAGAAATCAGTGCAAAATTGAACTTTAGAGGAATCACAGTAACTATAACAGCTGGGTTTCCAGCCAATTGTACCCCTGAAGAGGTTCTCCAGGCTATACCTTTAGCCCCAAGATGCCAGAAATCCCTGTTACATGGTATAACATCACACCACGGGCAGGGACACGACCACTTTATCCTTGTCTAAAATCTATTCTCAATGCTTTATGTGACCCTGCTTTACTATGCTAAACTTTGCTAGTAATTCTAGTGCTGGATTGAAGTCGTTGTGGCCATAGAAGTGAGTAAGACCCATGGCTTCTTTTCCATAAGACCCCACTGACTTTTTCATCTGAATTACCCCCAAAGTGCCGTGGCTCCCTTGGCCCTTCACAAGAACAAGTTTGATTTATTTTTCGCAGTTTCCCATTCTCTGAGTTTTCTGGGTTTTGATTCCTTAGAAAAACCCAGTTTGTTTTAACTAAATTTCACCTCGAAATCATAGTGAGTGATCTCTGCCCTTCCAACTCACTGGTGTCTTTTCAAATCCAGTTTTCCCACCTTTGGATCAAGAGGTCATGATTAACAGTTTTTACTTTAATAAAGACACAACATGGATGTGTTTTCAGGATGCTTCAGTGTATTAGAAAACTGAGGATCTGCTTTAGAGCAGAACAAGCACAATCACACAAGTCTCAGGCAACGACAAGGCAATCAAAAGAGAAAAGCTGCACAGGATGCAGGAGTCACTGAGGAGCACAAGGAAACCCGGATTAAAATTAATACAGTGACTTACACTGAATGTTAAACTTCAAAATGTGTGTATTAATTTCACTGTGATTTTTCCACAATGTTCTCACAGTCAGTCCCACTTCTAGTTCTGCAAGAGCTGTAACAAACGGTAAAAACTCTATCCAAATATGCAAAGCCCAGCTGGAGTACAGGAGACACGTACTTCATCATTACAGCTGGGGTCAGATCATGTCCACTCCTCTTAGGAGAACTCACCATCTTCTGCAGGATATGGTGGCAGGGGCCGAGCTCTGTAAAAAGTGTTATCAATTCAAAAGAGTTAGCAGAACTCTACCAACTCTTGCTTGAAAGGCTAAAAAAGCCCTTTTCCTGGAGGCTGGGTGACCTGAATGGTTTTAATCAGCCCCAGACTGCACTGTGAGGCATTAGGACTGACAGAAGCTACTGCATCCTAAGTGGTAGAAGCCTGGACTGAGCAGCACATACCTGCTGTTCCCACAGGAAAGCCTGCTGCAGGGCAGAAACATCACATCCAACACATCCTTGGAGGGGCAACGGGTACAAACTGGAACATGGGAAGTTCCCTTTAAACATAAAAAAAAACTTCCTTACAACGAGAGTGACAAGGCCCTGGGCCAGGCTGCGCAGGGAGGGTGTGGAGTCTCCATCTCTGGAGGTATCCAAACCCCACCTGGATGCAGTCCTGGGCGAAGTGCCCCAAGTTATCCTACTTCAGTGGGACAGCTGGACTAGATGATCTCTAGATCCCTTCCAACTCTAACAACCCTGTGATTCTGTAACATTCTCTGCTGTTCTCACCCCAGAGGGCCACGGGCAGGTCCCACACCACTTCTGGGAAGCTGAAAACCTGTCTCCCATTTCACTCCTGAGTTTCAAG
This sequence comes from Apus apus, assembly GCF_020740795.1. Lineage (NCBI taxonomy): Eukaryota > Metazoa > Chordata > Aves > Apodiformes > Apodidae > Apus > Apus apus. The sequence goes on along the minus strand of NC_067291.1, from coordinate 721,958 downwards.
CTGACTAACTTACCCGAGTGACCAAAACCCGAGGCTGTGCCGCTGAGCCAGCACCTCCCAGGATGTGCTGGGAACCTGTAAATCCAAGGCTGAGAAGAAACCTGCCCTTAAACCTGCTCCCCAGAAAGCTCCTGCAGGGCGGGCTGGGTCCCCCGGCGGGGAATGGGGGGTCCGGGGGGTCCGGTGGTGCCCGCGGCCCTGGGAACTGTCAGAGTTGGAAGGGACCTCTAGGGATCATCTAGTCCAAGCCCCTGCTAAAGCAGGATCACCTGGAGCACATTCCCAGGGCTGCATCCAGGTGGGTTCCGAATCTCTCCAGGGATGGAGGCTCCACAGCCCCCCCGGGCAGCCTGTCCCAGGGCTCTGTCACCCTCACCGCACGGAAGTTTTCCCTTATATTTCAGTGGCACTTCCCACGTGGCGCAGAGTTGCTCCAGGGGAGGCTGCAGTTTGGGCATCGGGAAGAATTTCTTCCCTGAAAGAAGGAACACCGGGGGGGTTTGGAGCAGGGCTCGGCAGAGCTAGGGCCGGGCTTGGACTCGATAATCCTCAGGGTGTTTCCCACGTGTGAGAAACGTTTGTCGCGCCAATGACAGCCCCACACGGATCCTTCAGCAAAGCACAGGTTATTTACATCCTTGCAAGAATGGGTGACCTAAGCAAGCAGGCACACCCATAGCCAGGTGAATAACGGTTTATATTCCCTATTCCCAAAGTTCCCTCCCCTGTTCCCCCCTGGCTGAGCACTCCAGGGTTTCCAGCCTCTCCAATGCTTCAAATTATCCTCTAAGTTTCCCGCCCCTGTTGACACATTCCATTCTAGCAGTTTACTTTTTACCTTTTAAGGTAAAATTTTGACCTTTCTTGCCCCCTTGGCTGCCTTCCCAATTAACAATCTCCTGGTGTCATCCTGCCCTGAAGAGCAACATAGAAGTACCTTTGTTCGGCCTGATCTTGGGCCATAAACCCTTCTCCATGTTCAGATCCCCCAGATGGAGCCCAATTCAGTCCCTCAGTTTCTTGGCCCATAAACCACTCCAGGTGTCACTGGAATGTGTAGATATCTCTCAAACAAACAATTATATTCCTAACACTAAAATATATATCTCAAACAAACTATATATTCCTATATGTGGTCCTAATATAAATGTGGTCAAACAAACTATATGTTCCTAACACTAGAATATATAGATGTGAACCAAACCCAACACTACATTTCTAACACTAGAATGCAAAATCAACACTACCTTTCATTTCTAACACACGGGAGCGGTTCTGTGTCTGCGGAGCCCCGGGAGGGCTCCGGCCGAGCCCCCCTCCCGAGCCCGGCCGGGCTGCGCGGCTCCTTCTCGCCCTTCTCAGCGCTCCCGCCTCGCCCCCCAGCGCAGCGCCCCGAGCCCGAGGCAGCCCCGGGGCAGGCACCTCCGCGCCGGGAGCGGGTTTCGGGGCTTCGCCGGCACCCGCGAGACACGAGGCAGCCCCGGGGCGGGAGGGACGGCGGGCCCGGAACGCTGGAGCCGCGGCCGCGTTTCCCGGGACCCGGCGGGGCCGGCCCCGCGCGGGAGATGGCGGCGCTGCGGGCCTGGTGCGTCCAGCGCCTGCGGGGAGACTTCGGGCTGGACGTGGGCGAGGAGGTGGTGAGGTGAGGTGAGGGGAGGTGAGGGGAGGTGAGGGGAGGGAGGGGAGGTGAGGGGAGGTGAGCGGGGCCGGGGCGGGGCTGGCCTGCCGCCCGCTGCCCCTCGAGTGGCCCCCGCGTCCCCGCCCCGGCCCAGGCCTGAGGGAAGATGGTGTTCCCGGGGCTGCGGCCTGGGCTGTCCCTGGGGTGGGCGCTGGGCAGGCCTGCGGGGTGAGGGCAGAAGGACACGGGTGCTGTGCCTTTGCTTTAAGCAGGAACTTCTTGGTTTGTGGCCGATTCTTTCATGTGACGTCGGTAGGAACTAATTCTCGGGGTGAGGGTTTTTTTTTTTGGTGGCTGGCAGAAGAGCCAGGGGGGATGTCACTCTGTGCTGGAACAGGGAGAGAAAGATGCTTTAGCTTCAGGGTTTTGGTTTTGTTTTTTTTTTCAGTGAAACAGCCACAAGGGATTTCCCAAAGCATCCTTCTCAAAATTTGACTCAGGAACCCATTTCTTACCATGATCTCTACAGAAACCTGGTCTGAAGAGGAGAGATAAATTGCAGACGTGCAGTTAGACTGTTGGTTTCCTCAGAACAAAAGCCCTTGCAGCTGTTTTTCTCCATCCCATCCCCTTGCAGGTACATCTTGTCAATAACAAATGAGGATGAGATCCGGGAGTACGTTGCTGACCTCCTTCAGGGGACTGATGGGAAGAAGAGCTGGTTTGTGGAAGAGCTGCTGTCCAGGTGGCGGAAATCCTCCCAGCTGCCCTCTGAGCCTTTGCCACCCTATCGGAAAAAGGACGGTGAGTGGCACGGGGGGAAGGAACTGAAGTCTCAGATGAGCTTGTCTCAGAGAAGCTGTTTGTAAACAATTGTGCACCACAAATGCCCTTGACTGGTCCTATTTCTGTTTGTCATGACAGTGCAAATCCTGTTTTCATTCACCCAAGTATGAGTTCAGGGGCGTCTTTCTCTTGCTGGTCGTTACTGGCCTGTCTTTGTGTTTACTCACACTTCCAGAGACTTTGGAGGCACCTCGGGCTGGAGACCAAGCAAAAAAGGGTAAACGCAAAGGAAGGAACAAGCAGGAGACACCTGCGTATGTGGAGCCAAGTGCACATGTGGAGGAAGTGAAGACCCCCCTGGACCTGGCCAAGGTGAGGGGCTCTGGGGCTCTGATGGGCCCTGCTCACTGGCTGCGTGGGCACATGCTGGCCAGGGCAGCCCCCAGCCCTGGCAGCAGGTGTGACTGGAAAGCAGAAAAAGCTTTCAGAAATATGAATCCTCAGTCATCAGAGTCACAACGAAGGGGGTTATGTGCAGGAAAGTGTGTTTGTGTTTCCCAGCTGTATCACTGGGTCTGGTACGTGCTGGTCTGACCTGCAAACCCTGTCTCATCTCACACAGGTTCTGTGTGAGACACCTCTGGGTGTCTTGGTTCACTCACTCCCAGGCAGTGTGACAGCCACAAGCAACAACCTGATCCCCCATTCCCGGGGAGAGAGGCAGCTGCTCCTGAGCATAGGCTGTGCAGAGCAGGAGTGTGGGCAGGCTGTGCCACACCCTGCGTGTGTACAGGCATCTGTCACTGCCACTGCTGTGGGGCAAATCATCTGGGGATGGAGAAAAAGATGGATGAGTTTGTGTCTATAACAGAGGGAGATAAACATCAGGGAGTCACTATGTCAAAATAGATTTTGCTCCCCTCCCCAGAATCCTGGGTGAGTGGACAATGGCAGTAGATGCTGTAATTAGTAGTAAAAGGTATTTGCTTGAGGCAGAGGTCAAGGAAGACACTGGTGAAGGTTCTAGAGGACAAGTCTTACGAGGAGCAGCTGAGGGAACTGGGGGTGTTTAGTGTGAAGAAAAGGAGCCTGAGGGGAGACCTCATCACCCTCTGCAACTACCTGAGAGGAGGTTGTAGGGAGGTGGGTGGTGGCCTCTTCTCCCCGGTGAATAATGACAGGACCAGAGGAAATGGCCTGAAGCTGCAGCAGGGGAGGTTTAGACTCGATATTTTGAAAAAACTCTATACTAAAAGAGTGATTGGACGCTGGAACAGCCTGCTCAGGGAGATGGTGGAGTCACCATCCTTGGAGGTATTCAAAAGCCATGTAGATTTGGTACTTTAGGGCATGCTCCAGTGGCCAAGGTTGTGGGGTTTTTTGTGTTGATGGTTGGACTCTGTGATCTTAGAGGTCCTTTCCAACCAGGACAATTCTGTGAAACCAAGTGGGTAGAACATTCCTCCTTGTCGTATTTAAACTTCCCAGTCATGCTGCATAAAGCTTTCACTGGCAGCTGAAACATTTCAGGCTGCTTCCAAGGAGTCTTGGAGTGCCAGACAGAGGAACTAGGGAACTGTAGCAGGTGCCTTTTCACTGAACAGCAGCTCTGGTTTGGATGTTTCCCTCTCCTGCTCAGCAGCCTTTGTAAACAGTTTGAGCTGCAGTGAAGGAAAATGCAAAATAAGAGCAGAGAAATGCTGGTTCCAAGCAGCATGAGACCATGCAGCAAGCAGTAGGTGCTAGGATAGTTCATAGAATATGCTGAGTTGGAAGGGACCCATCAGGATCATCCAGTCCAACTCCTGTCCCTGTGTAGGGCACTCCAAGAATCACCCCATGTGCCTGAGAGCATCATCCAAATGCTTCTTGAACCCAGGCAGGCCTGGTGCTGTGACCACTGCCCTGGGGAGCTGGTTCCAGTGCTCAGTCATCCTCTGGGTGAAAAACCTTGTCCTGATATCCAACCTAAACTTCCCCTGACTCAGCTTCCTGCCATTTCCCCCAGTCCTGTCACTGGTCACAGGAGTGAAGAGATCAGGACCTGCCCCATCTCTTCCCCTCCTGAGGAAGCTGAACATCCAGGTGCAGAATCCAGCACTTGCCCTTGTTAAACTCCACGTGGTTGGTGACCCCCCATCTCTCCAACCTGTCCAGGTCTCTCTGCAGGGTCTGCCTGCCCTCAAGGGTGTCGACAGCTCCTCCCAGCTTTGCATCATCAGCAAACTTGCTTAGAATTCCTACATCCAAGAGAGTCCTTAAAGTCCTGCATCCAAGTAATTAATTAGTTAATTGATTAGTTAACTAACTTTTTGCAGCAGACTTGCTTTCCATTCAGCAGAACCCTTTCCCACCCCCAGCACATAATCTATGACACTCTTTGCAGTTGCTTGAATCGCCCAGGCTGACTTTCTGGAGTCCATTTCTGGTGTGGTGGGTTTTGACAAGGAGCTGCTTGCTGGGAACCCAGGCTGTTTCCTGAGGGCTGGATCCAGCACACACAGCTCTTCGCAGTTCTGCTGTCTGAACTCCAGGGTGTGCTCTGCAGAAAGGGCTGTGCGGATGTGCCCTGCTTGCCTTGCTAGCAGAGTCCTTCGTGCTATAAACACTGAGCATGTTGCACCTCCCAAAAGTAAATTCCATGATTTATCCTTGTGCAATCCTGACTGAGCAGTGCCCAAATTCCGAGAGGAAGGGCTGCACCTGAATAAATTGTGGAACTTAAATTTATGTTTTTAAGTCAAAGATTTTGTAGCAGGGAGGCTACAAATGCTGAAAGTGTTTGTGAAAGTATTTGGAAGATTAAAAAAACTCATATTTTTTGAACTGGAGGGTTAAATATGGACCGTAATGTTGCATTTCCTTTTAGTTATTCTCTACCCTAATTAAAAAAACAATCTGAGGAAGCCCTGCCAAGACTTGCTGACCAAGGCCGCTTTATCTGGTGGTGTTTTGTTTTTTTTTTTCATGACAGTGCTTGGATCTGGCAGTGGCAGTAAAGTCTGTTGAGCAGAACTGGGGGGACTGGAAACACCAGGTCCAGTTGTCACTAACCCGGCAGCCTGCTGGTATTGAGAGCAAAGCAGGGAAAAAGAATTGGCAGAAGAGGTGGCCTAATGCCGTGTGGCAATGTCACAAAGAAGGGCAGCCTGGCAGGACGTGGCAGCAGTGCTGACCGAGGCGTGGGTCAGGGACTGTCAGCAGGCAGAGAGAGCTGTTCTCTGGTGGATGCAAGCAGGCTTTCTGGGAAAGAGTTTCTGAGAAATCCTCTTTTCTGTTGATGAGAGAGACTGTGGAGAGGAGAGGGAAAGAAAAGCTGTACTTGAGCTGCAAGAGGATTTTCAAGTGTGTCATAGACATGACAGCTAAAGGCCAGAGAATGCATTTATATTGGAGTGCTGCTGCTGGTATAATGAGAGTAATAACTCCAGATCCTTCTTGGTCATGGCTAGTGTGCAATCCATGGCTTAAACCAGTCTCATCTAGTGTATGAGGGAGGTTTCTGCCTGGAGTGTGCTGTGCTTGCTTCTCAAAGCACCTGGTTTTGAGCATTGCCAGAGAAATGGTAGCAGTTGGCTTTCTTCTGTTTCTCTGGAGTGATTCCTGTGCTATAATTAATTCCTGCAATTAACTTCTCAACAATTCAATTCTCAGCTGGTACCTGCTGGAGATGTTGGGTGGGAGGAGGAACCTTTTGTTTGATTGATCAAGGTGTAAGGTCTGAGGGGAGAAAACAGAATTCCACTATTAGATTATTAATCCAGCCATCATCTAAAATACCTTGCTTTGTTTCTGATTGGGGTTTCTCTGCCTCACCCTGACCTGAAGCTTAGTCCCTGCCCCAGTGCAGGCCTTGACTCAAACTGGGAGAGGTCAATCACAGAATCACTGATGCCAAGTCATGACATGAGGAGAAAAAAATACATTACAGCTAAATTCTTGAACAGGCAGTGCCTGGAAAACCTCTGCTTGGGTAGAAAACACAAAAAATGCTGGGTGGTGACCTGGCTGTGAATGAAGACGTCCTGCTGCCTCCAGCAGCACTGTTTCTGGGGACAGGCACACACAGGACTTCATTGTTACATGCAGGGGGTTGCTATAACCTAAAGAGACCCTGAAAGTAAATCTGGGTGTAGCTTAGCTGATACTTGAATCTGTTCAACACCCGTGAGTAGATAGTGCAGGTCTGGGGCACTGACAGCACCTCTGTCCTCTGGACCCAAGCAGTTTTACCTTACTGAGGCAGCAAACATCAGATGGATCTGCAACATCCTTATGTCCTTGCTTTGCTTAGATTCCTTGGAATTTTTCTGCCAGTTCTAAGCTTGTCTTTCTGTGGAATCTGTGTTCTGGTCCGAGCTGCATTCCAGTTAGGCAGAATAACTCTTGTCTGAGTCTCCTCAGCCTGTTCAAGGGACGGTGCTTTCTCTTTGCTGCTATTATTGCAGTGTGAAGACTGTTGATTTTTTTGCTTCTCAGGCACAGGAGAACAGCAGTGGAGTCAGCAGCAGCACCAATTCCTTGAAGAAGAAGCCCAAGTATGTCAGCTTGTATACCAAGGAGGGGCAAGACAAGCTGGCTGTCCTGATCCCAGGGCGTCACGCCTGCGAGTGCCTGGGCCAGAAGCACAAGCTCATCAACAACTGCTTGGTTTGCGGGCGCATTGTCTGCGAGCAGGAGGGCTCTGGGCCCTGCTTGTTCTGTGGAGCTCTGGTTAGTAACTAGCTAGTCTTCACTTTCTGTGCTTGAATGTGACATAGTTTGCTTGGGGTTTCGGAGGGGCATGGGGATGAATTAGCCTCTCAGACAAAGTTTCTCTAGCAGAGTGCTCCAAACTCTGAAGCCGTGCAGGAAAGAACCTGTTCTGTCTCCTTCTGGGCTTTAAGTCACTTTTTGTTTCTTTTTTATTGTGCTGCATCAGAGAGCAGAGAGGTTTCCCTCATCATTTATATAATTTTGGAGCTTGCCTGGTTTATGGCAGTCTCCTGTGGCTGTCCTGTGCACTGCAGTAGTGTCCAAAATGTGTGCAAGGCTTCAGTGCCGTCCTGGACACAGCCTGGGAGGCCTCATAAGTGGCAGGAGATGTGGCCAGGGCCAACATGTTGACTTTTCTTCATCCCATTTGGGATATCTGTTACCCCTGGTTTGGGCTGAAAGGGCACCTTTTGGAGAAGAGGGGCAAGTTAATGACTACAGATTCAGGAGAGAAGAAAACCAGTGGTCGGATGAAGGAAATGTTTCCAATCAGATTGGTTGCTGTTTTTAAAGATTTAACTCCAAGTGGCCAACCAAGAGAGAGGGCTTCTGTGTTAGGCATCGTTCATCTGCTCAGGATCTGAGTGCATTTCTCATCCTTTGAGGTTACCTAGCAGCACACCCACCCACAGAACCAAGAAATACCAGGCTGTACATTCTCATGAATTGCTTCTGGGAAACTGCAAGCTGGAGTAAATATAACCTGAGGGCAGGAGGTGTGGACTGTCTTGGCCATCTTAAACAGCTTACCTTGAGCTGTGGCCCAAAGCTTCAAAGCTGGTCAAACATATGATGTCCTTCCTGAGTCTCCATTTTATTTTTTTTCTTCAGGTGTGCACCAAAGAAGAGCAGGACATTCTCCAACGGGACTCAAACAAGAGCCAGAAGTTGCTGAAGAAGCTGATGGCAGGTCAGTAGCAATTCCATACCTGCCACGTTTGGTGTGTGACAGCAGGAGCCCTCCTGCCTCCCTGTCCTGTGCTTGCCTTGGTGTTGTAGGAATGAGTTTGTGTAAGTTGACTAGATAGATTCACTGGAATTGTAAAGAATTGCTGGCAAAGTCCAAAGATAATTCTTTCTCAGGAGCTGACACCTGAAGGCTGCTCTGCCATATAAATTGCCAGGACAGTTTGTGAACCTCAGAACTTCCCGTTGCTGCCTGGCCTTTGTGATGGGCAGTGCGAGGCTGGCTGGGAAGGCAGCTCCTGGTGTCTTCTCTGCAAGCACTTGGCAGCATTTCTGGACTTCAACCAAGGTGATAGCTGCAGGTGTCAAACGGCAGCATAGTATGTCCTTTCCCAGAAGCCACAAGGCTGCTCCTTAAGCCATTCCTGAATCAATCACATGAACTGGATCACTGTAGCAGCTCTTGAAAATGAGGATAAGTCTCATGTGGAATGTGTGTTATGGCAGATGAAGTGCTGCTCTCTGATTTGCTGAGTCTAGAGAGGTGGTGGTTAATGTTTTCTAATTACTCTTGTTTAACACTTACCTTGGGAGCTAAAAATAGGAAGAGAGCCAAGGAAAGCAAGAGGAAATAATACCCAGTCTCCCCACAAAGACCTGGGCATTATGGGGATGTTTGTCTGCATTTAGCTGAAATACAGCCAAGGTCACAGTGTTCTTGGTTGAAAAATACACTTTGCTGAAGAACTGGGGAAATATTTACTCTGGGTCTCAGTGTCAACTTCACTTCAGAGCTGCTGACATGGCAGGAGGTCCTGTAAGTCCTTGAGAGGAACAGCTGATCACAGAGTTGGTCTGTTTATTATCTTCCCATAGAGATCCAGAGGTGCTTCAGGATCCCCTTCCCTTACCCATTTCATGGGTCTTCTGCCCCGGCCAGGTCTGGTTTTGTGCATTGTCTGTGTAGGTGAAAGCTGAAACCTCCTTACCTATTTGTCTCAGGAGTGAAAAATGTGGATCAGCAACAACAGGGAGATACAGGCTGGTTTGTTTCTCTGAAATGAAGGCGTTACCCGTGTGATGGCTTCTGTGAAACACGCTGGGCTGTTCTGTTCTGCCCTCCATGCAAACCCGTCCTTTCTTGTGTGGTTTCTTTTGTTCCCTTTTGTTTGCTTGGCTGGGTTTTGGCCCCCTGCCAGAAACGGTAAGAAGGAAGAGCTGGTTGCTGGGAATAGATTTCTCTGTCTCTAGCAATAGCTGGTCTGAAAAGTCTGCTGAGGTGTGCTGGGGGAGGATTTCCTTTGCCAGAGGCTCATACAGCAGCAGACATGAGACTTGTTCTGCTCGTAACCTGCAATTGTTAGGGATCTGTTGTGACCAAGACCCTCTTTGTGGAGGGAACAACACATAGGAGAGAATCTGGCTTGTAGGAGGGTACTCCAGGCCTGCAGGTGGTGATGGGTGAAATTTGGACTGTGCAAATTGTTAGGGAAGGGTGAAGGAGAGTCAAAGAGCAAAACCCTCTCTCAGAACACTACCTGGATGTTGTGACTGCAGTATTTAAATACTTCCCAGGTTGCCCAGGGATGCTGTGGCTGCCTCTTCCCTAGACATCTTCAAGGCCAGGTTGGATGGGGCTCTGAGCAACCTCATCTAGCAGGAGGTGTCCCTGCCCATGCAGGGGCGTTGGAGCTAGGTGATCCTTAAAGGTCCCTTCCGACCCAAACCGTTCTATGATTCTATGATTCTGTGATTCCTCCTCTTTGGAGGGTGTAGTCTGTGAAAGGAAAATCAGGCCTTGAGCCTGGTTCAGAAAGGTGCTGATCTTGGGGCAAGGTTCTTCTCAGCTCTTTGAGTGACATTTTAGGGGGCATTGCTGCAGCCAGCCCCACCAAGATGACTTTTAAGCAGCTGTGTACTAAGCTGGTATTTGTTTTCTCTCTCAGGTGCTGAAAGCTCAGGGAATTTGGATGCCATAAGCAAAGATTTGCTGCCTCGGCAAGAGGCTAAGCTCAAAGCTGGCCTGGAGATGGCTGTGAAACACAAAGACAAGTTGTTGGAATTTGACAGGACCAGGTAAGATCTTGGCTGTGAGACTGTTGTGAAGTAGTGTAAATTATTGAATCACAGAATTGTTTTGGTTGGCATAGGTCTGTAAGATTATCAAGTACAACCATTAATCCAGCCCTGCCAAGGCCACCACTGACCCATGTCCCTCAGCACCACATCTACACAGTTTTGAAACCCCTCCAGGGATGGGGACTCCACCACTGCCCTGGGCAGCCTGAGCCAGGGCCTGACAACCCTTTCAATAAAGAAAATTTTCTTTATCTGGCAAGCTGAGCTGTCTTTAACAGAAATGTTAGTTCTTTCTGAAACCTGGGCTGCAGCTACAGACACCTTCGCATTTGGTGGAACAAGAGTGAATCCCTTGGATGTGTCCAATCGAATGTCCTTGCTTTGTGGCCCTGGTCCAGGTCTCTACAGGGAGCAGAGAGGAGCAGGCAGGAAGGCAGGTCTGGGCCAGGCAGCATCGTGTGGCTGCTCTGCTGTGCTCATCTGCTGCTGCTGTGGTTATTTCTCCCCAGTGTGCGTCGAACCCAGGTCATTGATGATGAATCAGATTACTTTGCCACCGACTCCAACCAGTGGCTTTCCAAGCAGGAGAGGGAAGCCCTCCAGAAGAGAGAGCAGGAGCTGCGGGAGCTGCGGCACGCCTCGCGCCTGGCCAGAAAAATCACCATCGACTTCGCTGGCAGGCAGATCCTGGAAGAAGACAACAGCATGGCTGAATACCACAGCAAGTGAGTGGGGACTGGCAGCAGAAAGGTGTACCCCAAAGCAGGGAGGGGAGAATCTTATGGAGAGTGGTCTGGCTGAATCTGGAAGAGAAAGTGTAAGGGTAGCTGAGCAGGCTATTCCCCTGCAGGGCACCTCTGATGCTAGGGAGCAGTTTTACCTCCTTTTCTCCCTTGAGGACCTTTCTGCCCCACAGCAGATCATGTCTTTCAGCACAGCTCTGCTGAGACCCTCTCCAAAGCCCAACTGTGTGAGGCTTGCATGGGGTTTTGGTAGCTAGCATGTCTGTTACAGATAAAGCTGCCCTGGAAAGAGATGTTCCCAAAGGCCTGTCTCCACAGACCCAAACCATCTTGCAATTCAAACCAGGCTGAGTTTCTGTGATAGGGAAGAGTGACTGAGTTAGAAATCAGCAAGGAAATAATTTAGCTAGGGGAGGTGGTAAAACATGCTCTGGGTCAGAAATGTTTGTGCGGGGAGAAGGGAGATGTTGCCGAGGAAAGCAGGGAATTCTCATGCCTCTTGTTTGTGTTTGCAGACTGGATGAAACCATGGAAGCCATTAGTTGTGGCACACTGGGCCAGGCAGCTGGGAGCCCAGAAGCAAAGACAACTCTGAATTCTGGTGTTTTAGTTAATCCCCGTCTGCTCCAACCTGCTCCTTTGGTCAGTACGGATTGAATGAGCTGAGTTTAAGAACTGTGAATTCTAGTCTAGAGTACCTTTCTTCTCCCCTGTCTCTCACACATCCTGACCTGGGTTGGGGACAGAGAAGATTTGCCAATGCCCTGCTCTATTCCTTGCTCTTGAGAAGTATGGTTTATCTGGGTTTTAGTCTCCAACCTCCTTTTTGGGATCTTGAAAGATTTTCTAAGAGTCACCCTAAGATTGTGTCACTTTCTCAGCTCTATTTATGAAGCCTTTTCTGCCAGATTTCCAGCTTTCAAAGAGCATAATCTCTGCCCTGTAATTCCACTTCAGCCATGTTCTTGGTATATGCCGAGCATTTGGAGGTTGGATGATCCCAGTTTGGATAGTTTGCAAGGGAGGCAGAGTGATCCCAGTAAGACCCCTGTCCTTAAATGAAGGAAAACTTCACATTTGATTTGCCCTTAACATACGTTGTTCCTAGTGAGGCACTAACCTATTTCTTGTTTCATTTGAACACACTGAAGTGGGTGGACCAGACTGGTTTGCTCCCAGCTCGGAAAGCTGTCCCTTCCATGGATGCTGGAAACGTGTCTGGCTTGGAGCGGAACAGGTTGCGGATTCAGGATCGAGAGTTGCAGGAGATCTCAGATGATGGTTGGTGCCTCAGCATGCACCAGCCTTGGGCCTCCTTGCTCGTCAGAGGAATCAAAAGGTACAGGGCTGGCCTGAACTGTAATGTATCAGATGGGAAGTCGTGCTCCTCGGAGGATCTCTGTGGTCTTGTTTGTGTTGGGCAGTGATTGATACCTCCTGGCAGCTTAGGTTTGGAAGCTGTGCTTCCTCACCCACTGTTCTGGTGGTGTGTGAATCCATTTTCCGTGAGGTTACCTAACCTGGAAGGGGTAAGTTTCCTCACAGTGGGTAAATTTAGAGATAGGCTGAGATTTCTGCTTGTGGTTGGAATGAGGCTTTCTGGAATTTGAAAGGTAAATAAGCTGAAAATGTCAAGTATGTTCTGCTCTTGTTGTCCCTCAGAAAGAAGCAAATGGTGGCACCAGGCTTTGTTTAAAAAACAAAACAACCACACGGACACCACCTTCCCCATCTGGGCTAGGAATTGGGTTATGGGGAGAAGCTCTTTTAGTCCAACATCCCTGGCAGGACTTTTTGAGCTTGTAAGGGAATTGTGTGAGCAGATTGACCTCCACATGTGTCCGACACACTGCTGTTCTCACAGGGGATGGGTGTCCTTTTCTACTGTTGCTCTAAAGCAGTGAGGACATGCTCTGCTTGTGGCTTTAGTTCTTGCCCATCTCAGCTTTTCTCTGTAGTGCTGACACATTGCTTGGGTTTCAACAGTCAGGACAAAGCTGAGCTGCAGGAATCATGTAATGAAACGTTGGGTTGAAAGATCTGTCCATGTGGATGCTTTCTGCTGGAATGGAAGCCCCAAATTCCCCTTTGTTCTCTAGGGTGGAGGGCAGGACCTGGTACACATCTCATAGAGGGCGGCTATGGATTGCAGCTACTGCTAAAAGACCTTCCCCTCAGGAAATCTCTGAACTGGAAGCCACCTACAGAATGCTGCTCCACAAAGGTGAACTTCTCTCCTTGGATCTTTGTGTTATTTGATACATTGAGCCACATAGCGAGCAGTGTCAGAAAGTCCTCTCTGCTGAGCCATTATTACTGCTTCACTTTTTAACCTTCTGTTCTGCAATTCTCTTCATCCTTTCTGCATTTTGTCAGCTGAATGAGTACACTGGCAGACCTGAACTCCATCCTTGGGCTGGTCACATTCTCCAAGCACAAACACCATGTAATTGCACCTGACTTCTTTGGTAGCTTTTGACAGCAAAGGGCTTCATTTTGTTCTTGGCTCAAGCAACAAGCTGTGGAGTGTGTGTGTGCGTGTGGTTTGTGCTTCAGTCTATTTACATGGATGTTAAAGGCTTCCCAAGTGTTCTGACCTTGCAGAAATGGGTATTGAAAAGCTGCAGGTTCTCAGGAAGATATTCTTCTCTCACGTGGGGAGGAGGATGCTGGTGGCTGCTCTGCATGCCTCTTTGAGCAGCGTTTCTAAACATCACCTAAACATGAGCTTGAATGTCATACAGCCCAAGCTCTTCCTGCACTCTGTGCTCCTCTGTCAGGAGCTAAACAGGGCAAGGCATACATGTAGTTACATCTCCCAGCCTTAGTCCTGTCACAGTGAAGATCCTAGGCTGGAAAAAGAACAACTGGTTGCTACAATTAATAGAACCACAGAATGATTTGGGTTGGAAGAGACCTTAAAGATCATCTAGTTTCAGCCCCCTGCAGGTAGGTGTTCTTGTGCCTCAAGAAGTAGAAGTGCATGAGGAGGGAAAGGCACCTGGGGGTTAGAAGACTTCAGCTGTGCAGAGGGATGTGGGGCCCCCTGAAGAAGTATTTCTTTTGACACAGATGTGGAGTTCCCAAGTGATTATCCCTCGGGCTGCCTCCTAGGCTGTGTGGATGTGACCGACTGTTTATCGCAAGAGCAATTTAACGAGCAGGTGAGTACATACTCTGGGGTTGTTCTGTCCCTTGCTGCACAGGTGAGTGTGCACCAGGAGGCTGGGGCTGTGCTGGGCTGTGGAAGACAGGAACCTGCAATGCATTAATATTTCATTTCCAGTTTTCATCCTATTTTGGCAAACTCAGGAGCTTGCATCTTACCTCAATGTGGCTTTTAAAGTGCTGATTGTTTCTCTTGTAACTTCAAGGAGTCCTAATAGAAAGAATTGCTCCAAGTTTTGCCCTACCAGGCAGCAATTTTTTGCTGTCTCTAGCTCTAACTCTGCTGATCTTCCTGTCTCAGGGAGGACTCTGGACTAGGAGGGGTCAAGTACCTGTTTGGCTGCTTTTGGAGCACAGCAAACAACTCCCTGTGCACAGCCAGCAGACTTTGCAGTCATCACAGGGGTTTGTGTGGCAAAGGATGTGAAGGGAGCTGGAAACCTGAGACGGTGTAGAAGTGTGGAAGACTCTGCAGCAGTGGTGGCAGTGTGCCATGGAACCTTGTCCCTGGCCTTGTGGTGCCAGTGGGATCAACCACCCTGCTATTTTGAGAAGGCAGCTTGGCGCAAGCAGAGCCATCTAGGTCTGTAGCTGCTGGGACTGCCTGGTGCTTTTTCCTGGAGCTGGAGGTCACAGTGACCTCACTGGTGACAGTTGTGCTCTGCTTGGAGCACTGGGTCACCGGGAGTAGGAGCTGTGGGAGTAGATGAGCATCCTCCCATCAAGAAGGTTGGACAGCAGAGCCTCAGGGTCTTCACACAGATGGTGCAGAGAGGACATCCAGAGTCCCTAGATATTGGGAAGGAGGCACAGCTGGAGATTGGTAGTGAGACACTGGAACAGGTTGCCCAGTGAAGGGATTGGTTGTGCTAGAGACCTCCTGAGGTCTGAGTCTGTGATGCTGGGGCTGACTCCATGCCAAGAATTGGGGCAGCAGCTCAGGGTGGGTTTCATTACCTTGCAGAGCCCACGGTTAGTACCATGCACAGCAGGGCTGCTCTCCGTACCATCGTGTGTCTGTTCACTTTGCTGCTCCCTGTAGAAGCCAGGCTTGGTCTGATGGGAATCACCAGACTGGAAGGCTTAATGTTGAACCAAAACCATCCTGTGAGCTGGAATAAACAGATTCTTTGGGATGGAGAAGAGACACTTGGTTGGTGGGCATCTTCTTACCATGAAGAACTGGAGTGGCAGCAGCAGCTGGAGGCTGTTTCTCATGAAGTGCTCTTTTGGATTTCCCAAACCTGGTGAGGTTTTTTTACCAGAAAGAGATGCCTAGAAACTAGAGATAGAGAGAGTACTGGTGAGGTTGTGACTGAGTCACAGGCAGAATGGGGAGAGACTGGAGTTGTGAGCAGCAGAGGGAGCTTTGGGACTGGAATACTGGACTGGAATGGAACTTTGCAGGAGTGTTTGGCCTGGTATGGGAGAGAGAAGAGGGAAGGACACTGGGGCCGTGGTAGGGTAGTCTGTAGCATCCAGTGAACTGCACTGAGGTCTTAAATGGAGTTTCTGATTCTTCTGCTGTTTGTATCATAGTGAGGTCTCTCACAAGTACTTATCTCCCACTAACAGTTCCTCCTCTTCCTTTGTGGGTATGTTCTTCAGGTGTTGGTAACATGGCCGTGACATCTTCTTACAATCTGGAAATGGAGCAGTAGGTAACTAGCTTAACTCTTCCTGTAGAGGAGCCTTATAATTAACTTTGCTCTCTGTACATTCCTCCAAGTTTGCTGACACTGCCTGGCTGCAGAGGCCCTGTGGGAAGAGCAGTGTATTCCAGGGACACTGGTAGCAGACCTGGAGGCAAGATATTGACCTCTCTTCTCAATCCCACGATGCCATGGCACTTCCTGGTTTCTATTTCTCTAGCTTTTTGCTGCTCCCATATTGCAAACTATAATTCCCAATTGGCTGTGTTTTTACAGTGGTTTTGTCCTTTTTTTTTCCCAGGTTTGCTTAACACAGTGTTCAATTCCCTAAGATTGAAATCAGAGCTCTGAGCATCCTTCTGAAGCTGGTTGATGGGGAAATGTCTGGTTTTGTGGGCTATCATAAGTAGCAAGTGCATCTGAAGGAAGCTGAGGTGAATGTAGTTAGGAATGCCAGCAAGATGAAACAGGGTGCAGTGCCAGCTCAGAAACCCCAGTTGGATCTCACTGGGAGTTGGAAATCCCTGTTGCTCACCCTGATGATTCAGCCCAGGTTCCTCAGCAACCAGCACCAAAGCCCCTTGTCAGCAGGGCAATCCAGCAAGGACCCCTCCTTGCCTTAGAGTGAGCAGTGAAGGAAGATGATGTGGTTTTGCCACTTAGGGCAGTTTATTAGCAAGTTGGGTAACATGGATCAGCAAGGACCTCTCAGAGATTAAGCTGCTGTGGAGCTCTTTCTGGACACTGTGCTTTGACTCATACTTCTCCACACCAACTCGTATTTGAAGCTTCTTCATCTTTGGGCAGAAATAATTTCACAAGTGCAGGGCAAGCCGTGTTTGCAAGTCATACCCACCACCCAAAGGTGACATCATTCCTTGTCTTCTTCATTGTCTTTTGGTGATGACCGTGCCTTTCTCAGCAGCTGTGCAGGTTTGGTTTGTCTCTTGTTACCATTCCTTCCCCTAGGCAAGGAAGGATCTTTGGTCTGTCCCTCCTGCGACTTTTCCAGTATTTCTCAGTCCTTTCCATGCTGTCATGTTTTCCCTCTTTAGTACAGTCTGCAGATTTAATTTCCTTGCTGTTGCATCCTCTCTCAGGTTGCTAATGAAGATGTTAGTGGCACCCTGCTGGTATTTTTCTGTTCTTATCCTCATTTAGTATTTTATGTTACGCTTGTGCTCAAAACCCCAAACTGAAGCAATGATGCCCCCTTTTGCTGGGTGCTGCACCAGCAGAGGCAGAGCAAGTCCCTGGCCCCAGAGCCTGCCTGGTCATTAGGGACTGGTTGTTTATCTGCATTATTACAGGACACGTAACTGGCCTTGCATCCCCTCTGTGAGGGGTCAGTCTTGCAGCTCTGCCCGACGTGGTATCTAAAGGCCAACTGATGTTGCTGAAGTGGTTTGCAGGTCTTCAGGGCTGTGTGAGAAGTGATGACAGAAAAGGATCTTGCATCCAGTAGCTGGCAGGGAGCAGAGGAAGAGCAGAGCAGAGATGTCCCTGTGATTAAAACCAGCCTCACATCAGATGACGTTGCCCTAATCCCAGTCATGCTACTTATTGCATGAACCAGTTAAATCCTTTTCCTCTGGGTCTCTTTCCCAAGTGGAAAATAAAGCAGTGCTTCTCCGTCAGAGGTTCTTTACTCTGAATTTTGCTGCTTAAAGCTGTGATCTTTGAATCAAAGCTGCTCTAGGAGCAGAAGCTATGGTCAGGTAGGAAAGTCCACCCCTGGTATCGAATGTCCCCTGCCTTGTTTGCTGGGGACTGAAGCAAAAGCTGCTCTGATTTCAGCCCTGCTGCCGAGTGGGTGGTTGGTTGGCTGCTGCCCGGGGCTCCCTCCCCGGGGCTCCTCAATCTCAGTATTTCCAGTTGAGCTTTGCACATCTCACACCTCCTCGGAGCACATTCTGGGCTTGTTGCCTTCTCTTCATGGCAGCCACTCAAAAAGCCTTGGTGGAGACCAGAATGATCCCTTTGTTACGCTTGTCAGCACTAAAGGTGACTTGGAAACTTTTTCTCCCCCTGTTGAGATCCGAGTGTTGACGACGGCTTTTCCTGGCTCCGGGCTGACGTCACCGACACCTTGAGCTGAGCAAGGAGCTGCCTTTCTCCTCCTGAAGTGTTGGTGACTTCAGTGCTCGCTGGGGAAACATGGGCTGGTGCAGGCAGGGCTTGGCAGGAGTCTAAAGCAAGCAGGGAACTATTTACATTTATTCCGGTTTAATGTGCTCTCAAGTCCATGTTCATTTTGCTAATGACTTTGATCCAACAGACTATGACTTTAACTGGAAAAAGAACATTTCCGCTGTTCCATTTTAGTAGCTGATCGGGGTGTTTGGGCTTATTTTGGATGCCAAGGCACACAAAGCCCGATATCTAGATGTAGTTATTATCTTGGGCTGAATTATTGGGTAATTATGTTTGACAGGAGTCAAGTGCTTATTTTTAATTTCTAGGTGATCACTTAGTGTCCTAAATCTGCACAAGGGAACAGGTCTAAGTTATTTTTGTGCTACAGGAGTGCAATTATCATTTAAACGGGCTCCATCTTTCCCTCTTAGGGATTTTTTGTTTAATCTCTTGCCTTCGTCTTCCCTCCCTGGTGAAAATAACAGCAAAAAAAATGGCACTTGGGCACCAAGCACACAGGGCTTGCTTTAGAAGAAGAAGGGTAGAAATTCTCTATATTTAGACTCCAGAAAGCGCCTGTTTAGATTATCTCCAAATAAAGGAACAATAGATCACTGGTAATATTTTTCCAAGAAAGAAGTTAATGAGAGGGAGAAACCTATACGTTGACTTTGAAGAACAGTATAAATAGCTCTAGACTTTCCATGAGGACCTTCTCCCCAGAGTATAGGTTTCCTATCACAGGCCCCGAGGGAGAAAAATGCCCATTTGTGTGGTGCTGTGGCTGTGCTGGCTCACCCCTCACCAAAGAGATACTTGCCTTCTCATTCCTGAGGCTTAGTTATTGCCTCTCCACTGAGGAGTGAATTTTAGCAGGGTTTTGAAGGCCAGATCAGGTCTACTTCCTTCTGCAGTGGTCTAGGTTAATGATTGCAGCTGATAAAAGGCCTTTGAACTTTACAGGTCCCTGAATTCTGCTAAGCTGAGTTTGCCTTTCACGAGTAGCCTGATGCCAGATCAAGTGGTGTGAGGCATTAGTCTGGCTCGCACGGACCAGCGGGTGATGCTTCTTGTTATTGGTTTTCTCAGCGCGCGAAGCCCCCCTGGTTGGTGGTTCTAGGAGCAGAGCAGGGCAGGCAAGCAGCTGGTTTGGATTAGGGACGGTAAGAGATGGGGGAGTTTTTCCTTCTGTGAAGTGCTTTGGTTTTCATCAGAGACTCTTCTGAGGCTCCAGCTGCCTTGCATAAGCCAGCAGGTTTACTGAGGCCACTGCTCAGTCTGTTAAGATGAAGGAGAGATTGTCACTTGATGATGATTAATTTAGGAATGCATTAACATGCCAAAGAAATCGAATGATAGAGGCTGGCTTGCCCTCTCTTCTGGTTTCCTAGACCCTAGGGAAAAAATGAAGCCAAGACTGAAGCGTATGACTTAATTAATGATGACTGTGGACTTAGCCTCTGCTACCATTTCAGCAAACTAGTCAGTGATGTGGGATTTGTTTTTTCTCTGTTCAGATGTGGCCACTGATACTTGCTGCCTTCTTAGTGTTTTTTTTTTATTTCATCCTCAAGCCAAGGGTTAGATAAAACTGATCTTGAGCCTGGCTGCTGCTCAGGCTCCCCACACCCTTGCCATCTGCTTGTAGCTCCACGAGGTTGAGCCGTGACCACCCTTGAGGTGGTGACCCCAAATGATGGGGGAGCTGGCAGCTTACAAAATACAACCCCCGTGGTACATGTGCGGGTGCCCAAGGACTGTGCTTGCTCAGCTTTCATTGTTGTCTCATCCATTTCATAACCTGGAGCAGACTGGTGGCTCAGGGGTGTATCCTGGTCCTGCTGCTTGTTGGGCTGAGAGAAACCCTGTCATGTTGGCAGGATTGAAGTTACAGCTGGAAGTGGGTGCTGGGGTCGCGCCTCCTTTGGGAGCAGCAGCAAAGGGTCAGCAAACGCCCGAGTCAAGCAGGGCAGGAAGGTGGGTGCCTTGCCTGCACAGGGCTGTGTTCACCAGAGTTGGGTTTTTTTCCAAGTTCAGCTGGTCTCTGTCACCGTCTGTGCTCGGCTGCACTGTTTTACCTCTTTGCTTTGCAACTTGGATTTATGAAAGGATTTAAGCTGTTTCTGGCAGGGTGCAGGCGCTCTGAGCTGCTTGAGCAGAAGCAGGTGCCCTGGTTTCCCCTCATCTCCTCTCCATTGCCTGTTTTCTCCCCTGTGCTGGCTTTGGACCAGGTGAGCCCTGCCTCCCCTGTCCCTCAGCACTGGGGGAGGTACATGCCCCTTCCAGCTGAGTCTAGTACATGACCCAAAATTTTTCCAAGTCCGTCCAGGTCATCAGGTGCTCTGTAAACATCTCAAGCCCTTCTTGCTCTTTTGGTAGGGTTTGCCCTGGGCAGGTGTTTCCTCAGGCTGGGATCTGGGCTGCAGGAGGGTGGTGGTGGCTGCAGGTCCTGTGAGGCAGGTTGAGGGAGCGCAGGGGGTGCAGTGTTTGCCAGCACTGCTGAGTCCTCCAGGTCTCCCTGTGGACTGCAGCCCTGGCAGACTGCTCAGTGTTTCAAAATCTGAGGGCACCAGCACAAGTTTGAATATTAAATCTACATTTCAAAGTCCTGTTATTACTTATTACGTTTTAATTGCTTCCCTTGCCCTTTGAATCAAAGTAGAGCTTGTGGTGTAGGAACACAACAAGAACTGGGCTTGCGGCTGGGAGGTGGAGAACACCCACTGGATGGATCCAGCTGGCTGGGAGAAGGATCCTGCAATAATCCTGGCCTGCTGTGTCTGGATCTGGTTGCATACCAGCTAAGCATGCAAGGGGCAGAGCAGGCAAGGCCTGACAGGCCTCGTTGTGGGAAGAAGGGGAAAGGAAGGCAGGCGAGCAAAATTCCTTGCGCATCCTCATGAAGGGAGCCTGAGCCAGCGCACGATCTGCCAGCAGCAGATGTAAGCTCTCAGAAACAGCAGGGAGGATGTTGACTGCAACAATGCATCAAGGCTGCGGTTTGTAACCTCAATAGTAAGGCAGTTAAGTTTTTTCTTTTTTTTTTCTTTTTTTTCTTTTTTTTTTTTTTTTAACAAAGACATTTTGATTGCCAAATCCATAACCATTAGCAGCTGTGGTTTCGAGCTGTTCCTTCCTCACACGTTGCAGTCTAGACCTGACAGGCTTTCAAACAAAAGTTTGGCTGTCGCCTTTTGTTTGTGTTTCTCTGCAATCCTGCTTTTTTTCTTTTTTGCCTGTTCTGTTGATTTGAAGGGAAGGTTGGAGCTCATCCCTTTCCTAACCCAGGCTCTACCGAGTGGCTCCTCTGCATCCATCTGGTCTTCTGTGGCCAAGGGCAGCACGTAGAGTTCCTCGGGTGCACATTCACAAGGCTGCAGTACTGGATGTTTCTGCCTCAGGCTAGAAAATTTGGTGTTTCTGGAAAGTTTGATCTGCTTTGGGGTTTCTGCTTAGGAAAATATTACATTTTTCACAGGCCAAAAGCCTGGTTGGCCTGTGCTAAGACGGAGAGAATGGATCCTTAAAAGATGATGCTTGAAAATGTGCTCAGAGTTGAAAGTGTGATGCAAGACCATTTCATGGGGGAGATCAAACCTCAAAGCAAAGTTTGGTGCTCTGCAAGCTCTTTCCCAAACTGGAGGTTTGAGTCAGGAGAAGATGACGCAGAGCAGCAGCAAACCTGGACCTCCTGGCTCAGGTGATGGCTCTTGTTGCCATTTGGGTGTCACCTTTGAGTATACCCTGGAGCACTTCAGGGTGGAGGCTGGGAGATTGGCTAGGTAACCCCCAAACATGATTTTTATACCTTCCGTGTGGAGAACAATAGAATGGGGAAACACTTCAACACCACTCTCCTTGGAAATGTGACAAGGAAGGACATGGCTGGGGCACAGCAGTTCTTGAAGGCTGGTCTGTGGGAAGGGTGGGACGTTTTTTCCACTTGCTCTTAAGTAACTTGTACCTGAGCACTGGGTCAGTTGGGCTGCAGCTGCACCCAGGCAGCTCCGCGGGGTGTCTGTGGGCAGGAACTGGGGTTATTGCTGGTGGTGGCTGAACTGGAATCAGCGAGTTTGCAGCTCCCAGAACCGGATGAGCCGGTCATTTTTGAGGGCTCCATTTCTCCTGCATCCATGTGTCTGTGCTGCAGGCATTGCCATGAATGTCTCTCTTTGGCTGCAGCATTTTGTCGCTTGCCAGAAACTCCCGACTTCCTTTTCCCCTTCGCAAACCACCAAAGAAACATTTTCTAGCTGGATAGTGAGCAATTTCCCTCCGGAGAGGAGGAGAAAATGGCTGTTTAGTAGTTAATTACCTGTTACGTTAGGCTGACAGCTATGAAGCTTATGAGGCGTGAAGGAAGAGTGGATCCGCCTTTCCCACAAATCACCAAGAAAACGGGGTGAGGGCAGTTGCACCCGTCTCCCCGGGGATGCCCCACATCCCGCTTCTGTCCCTCGCGTGTGGCCAAGAGGCTTCTCCTAACACCCAGGGAAGAGCCCAGCGCATGTTTTTGCCTGCTGGGGAGAGCTGATTTATGGCCACTGCTGGTTACAGCAGCCCTGCTCTTTTGGAGGGGATGCAGTCTCCGCCAAGATGATTTTTCTTCCCCTCTTTGAATGCATTTTACGGGGAGCTCTCTTGCCAACACATGGGCTCCACTTGCTTTTATTCTTTCCAGACAGCATTGCTTTCCAGCGCTGCCTCTTTTATTTTGAAGCTCTTAGCAGCAGGGAAACGAAGGCTGGAGCTGGTGTCCTGGCCCAGCACTGCCTGGCAGAGCCAGCTCTGTTTCCCCTGTTGTTCACACAGGAGGCACGCCAGGAAAATGATTCAACCCTTTTCCATTATGAACCTCGCAGAACGTCTCACCCACCTCCTCGCTGTCAGTGCCTGTGCCCCAAGGCCACCCCCTGGTAGCTGTAAGATGGAGAGGGTGGTGGCCACCCTCCCAAGGACTACAGGTTCCAGCCTGCAATTCTCTGCCGCGCTCCAGCTCCCCGCGCTGTGCCGGGGCCGCGCGCTCCCACGCTGGATGGGCACGGAGAGCTCCAGCTGCGCTGTGGGGCAGCCTGTGGAAAACACTGGGGCTGTTCCCACCCAGCGTTAGCATTTGGTCTCTTGTGCTGCGGTTGCTTGTCTCCTTTTGTGTTTGGAGACCTTAATGAGAGCAAAAGATGCTCCGGAAAGGTCACTAACGAAGCTGCCGGGGAGCGCGTTGGCTGCGTGCCGCGCAGAGCCACTGCTCCGTCGCACGCGATGCCTTTGTTCCCTCCTCGGAGGCACCGGAGCAGAGCTCATCTCGTTAGTGATGGTTTGGCTCCCCCCGGCTCATTTTCCTTCAGCTCTCTTGATTCCCCTGCCTCCAGTTCACAGCACCTGGGTTCAAGCAAACACAACTTATATTGGGGAGGGGTGAAAAAACTGAGGGGCTTGGGACAGCCCTTCTCCATGTTTGGTTTTTTTCCCCTACTGCTGAGATGGAATTATTACCAGAGATGCTGGGTGAGCCTGCATAGTCCCCGCATCCCACTGCAGCCTCTACCCAAATCAGGGGGAAAAAAAGCTTTAACAGATTGGTAGGAGGAAAGAAATATGAGCAGGATATATTTTTTTTCCTCAAATGTCAGGGAAGGTGGGTTTGTGTTTCTGTGGGCCCCCAGCTGGCTTGTCCCCTCCTTTGCTCTTTTGCTGTGAGCTGCAGAGTGGGGAGGCTGGGCAGCCCTGCTGCTATTTCTGGTGATGAGCTAGTGATGGGAGACTGTGAAGAGAAGGTGTAGGGAACATTCATTAGCAATTATCCCTGTTTGCAGCTTGATCTGGGGACATCTGATACTCACTTAATGTATGTTCAAAGCACCGGCTCCAGTGAGAGGGCAAATCTAGTGGCTGGTTTTCAAGGAGCCCAGCACTCAGCTTCCTTTTCCAGCTTGTACTCAGATGCCACATTTAACCTTGAGCTCTTTCTCTGTGTGTTAACCTGCCTTGAGATCTGCTTCCTCCCCCGCTTCCCCCCCCCCCCCGCCCCGGCTAATCTCTTTACAGCTAAAATCTCACAAACCTGTTAGCTGCAAATTGAAGCCCAGCCAGTGTAGTCACAGAGATGGGAAGAGCCAGGAGGGTGGTGGTTGCGTGGACGCCGATAAGTGGAGAGTGTACGTGGGGTTTTTGACTGCAAAGCAGTGGGCTGGAGCAGCAGTTGGTAAGCCATGCGGGCTGTTCACAGCCCACGGATCCCACCATACTCCCAACTACCATGTTGCAAGCCTGTTACGAGGTGCCAGAAGGTCTGAAAGGAGGCTGAATCATATTTTTTACACTGTAGTTACATTGCATAACCCCTCTCTTCCAAGCTTTCCTGCTCATCTACAGGATTGTAGGAGCATGGGTTTTCTCCTTCTTGAGGGACAACCTTGCCCCTGACTCTTTTTTGTAGAGGGCTTTTTAGCTACATTGTCATAAATGCTGAGTTGCTTCCTGCTGGAGACAATGTCAAAGCCTGGAATACTGGCATCTGTCTTATTTACACCCTCAAAGTAATACCAATGAGTACTGTTGAAATTAGGAAGGACTCTCAGGCTACTGGCTGGGTTTGATTGTTGGTCTGTTGTAGGGAGGGAGCGTGGTTTCCCTCTAAACTGACCTTTTGTTTAAAAGATTGCTGTTACAGATTCTCTTTACTGGAGATATGCCCTGTATTCTCTCTCTGGCACTTGACATGGCTCTTGGAGTTTTCCTCCAAGTCTCATGTTTGCTGAAGTGCTGTCTGTGGGATGTTGTAGTTGGAAGTAAATTTGTTCTCTGTTGGAAGTAAATTACTGCTCTGCAGATTGTAGAATGACTTGTCTGACCTCTCAGGGCAGAAACATTGAGAAATTAGGTTTTTTAACACTTGGGCAGCTTTGGAAAGTGTGATGGAGACAAATGTGTTTGGTGTCTTGGTGGCAGTGTCTCCACTGAGTGAGAAGGTCAATGCAGGAGTTGCCTTTGGCACAGGGCAGGTGGATACTGGTGTCCTGGCACTAAGCTAAGTGGCAGAAAGAGCTGTAGAGGTGGAGGAGTGCTGCTGTTCAGCTGTACTGTCTGCCTTTATCTTATTGATGATGAGACAAGATAGTGTAGATATAGTCTGTAGGTGTCCACGGGTGATGTTGCTCATGGTGATCATGTGTGGCGTTGAGAGTGAGCACTGTTTAGGGGACTGAACAGCAGCAGGGAGAGATTTTGGGTAGGAAACAGTAACAGATCCAAGTGAGCTCTAGGAGTGAGGTCTATGGAGGTGATTTCTGAATATGGTAAATATGGGAAGCTGGTTGCAGGTGCACTGGGGAAGGGCTGGGCTCCAGGTCCTGGTGATGTGTCGTGTGGCAAAAGCCCATCTGGCCGTGTCTGTGTGAAGGTTGCAGGCAGGGGTTTCATGAGATCCAACCTCTCGCTGCTCACTAAGAGAAGGCTCATTTCCTACCAGTCCCTGGCCACACACTCCTGCCACGCACCCACTTCATCAGACCCTTTGAGTAGTTCAGCCCAGTAAACTGGCAGAAAACTGACTTTATCCGGGTAAATGAGTTGAATTGACCTGTGGAGGCGGCTGGGGGAAGAGGAGAGCTTGGCGAGTAGGTGGGATTAGCATCTTGGGAGGGCTCAGCATGTTGTGGGAGCTCAGCCCCATCTTCTCCACCTGGGAGCATCTTGTCTGTAGGCAGAGGAAAGGGTTACAGGTTTTCCTCAGCTCCAGCAGGCAGGAATATTCTGCTTTTATTGTTCACCAGGATGGGATAAGAGGTTTCCGGGGTAGGTACAATAGGAAGCCTTAACTGTAGCACACAAGGGGCTCCTTCCCTGCCTCCTGGGAGTGAGATGCCAGAGAAGGACCGAGGCATTTAGAATGCAGGAGATGGATGGATTTGGCACATGTACAGAAACGTACCCTGGGAGCAGAGATGAAAGGCTGGAAGTGTAAACCTGAGTTGCAGCTGTGGCATCCGCCTTGGCCGCAGGATTGGATGGAGATGGAAGCTTTTGGAGCTGCAGGTTTGATCCTGGTTTTGGATGAAAGCTGTCAGTGGAGGAACCAACCTGGCTGTGGCTTTTACTGCTGATGTGTGGATTATGGACGTAGTCCTTATGTAGGAGCTTGTAGGGTGCATGAAGGGGAAATTGGTGATGGCCGGGTCCACCTAGGAGATGGTGGCTGGGGAGGTCTGGGAAGCAGCTGTACTCCAAGCAGCAAGACCTCTACGGCACAGCCCAGACACACAACCTGGCTGAAGAAGCCACTGGCCAAAACGTGTGGTAGAGCTGGGATGGACCACCTCGGCCACCAGGTCTGGTGGTGGCTTATGCATTATCGCTTTATGGTGCCACCTCTGGAGGCCATGTCAGAGTGGGAACTGCCGGACACCTCAGGTCACCCATCACCTGTGTGATGCTGAGAGCAAGAACGTGGTGCCAGCATTTCACGCTCGCCAGGCGTTCGCTGGAGATTGGCTCTTCCTAACCTTCCAAAATCCTCCTTCCCTGCAGATGGGAAATGAAACTCCTTGGCATTGGCACAGAGCACTGGAAGCGAGTCAAGTAACGTGGCTCAGACAAAAAAAAAAAGAAGAGGGAGAAGCCTCTCCAAGCCTGGATGGGTAGAACGGGGCATCTGCGTGCGATGCAGAGCAGGGCAGCTCTTTCTGTGCACGTACATCTCTCTCTCTTGCTTGGTGAGCAGCTCTTACACGCCGTTGTAAAGTGAGAGGGGCTGGAAGTGCTTTCCCTGCCTGATCCAATTCCGGTGTTGGGCTTCTATAAATCTCCCCTAACCGCTGGCAATGCTGCCAAACCCGCTGCAGTGCAGGGAGGGTGGGTTGCTCCTGCTCCCCTCACCGTGCCCAGCTGTTCCAGGCCAGATCCAAACTCATCTTGGCAGGTCGGTGAGAGCTTTTCAAACACTCAGCCTAGGAGTCATTTGTTAGTAACAAATGGGGGATTTGCCAGGACACGCTGCTCCATCTGGTCTGGCATCCTGTCCCCTACAGCAGCCTTGACGGATCTGCTCGAGGAAGGCAGGGGAGCAAAAAAAACCTGAAGGCAGCTTTCCCAGGGAAGGAAAACAGCTTCCGCAGTCTGTTTGAACAGAGTTTCCTGGGCTGGAGCACCTTTGTGGAATGCCCTCACCTCTGCGTCTGTCAGCACAAGGTCTGCAGCTAACAGAGAACTTGAAGTGATGGCTGGTAGATACATTTTTTATTACTGTTTTGCATTTCACTTGTGAACGCCAGTGAGGCTGAGCTGCATCCAGACAGGACTTTGGTGCACTTCCCTCACTGAGTGGGCTTTTTTTTCTCCTTTTCCCCCTGTGGTTAATGAAAACAACAATCTGTTCATATTCTGCCTGTAAAAGTCCCCCATGTCTTCACCACAGAAAACTCTCTCTGTAGACTCCATGCTCAGAGCCAGTCCTGGCTTCTCTGAGCCATTGATCTGGCACATTGCAAATGGCTTTTCTACTGCTCACTCTTTGGATGCAGAGAGATCTCAAGGGCTGTGTGTCCCACTCTCTCCAAATCTCAAAGACCTTGTGTTTGGGCTGAACTTTGTGGGGAAGAAATGGAGATGTATCTGTAGCTAGGACAGCTGCTTTGGTAGAAGATGTGGCCATCCTTCTGGTGGTTGTTATCTTGTTGGGTTGGCCAAGCTGTTTTGGTTGAGGTGCCAGTGTGTCATCCACAGCTGGCTGGGGGTTTGATGGGGGCTCCTGCAGCCCCAGCCAGTGCAATCTGGGAATGCTTTGGACTGCAAATTGGTCCCATGCTTGACCCAGTGCAAAGATGGCATTGAGTAGGTAAGCTTGGGAGGGCAGGGCCCTGGACCGTGCTCTCAGTGCCCCACATACTAGATCATACCTTAAGTCCAGTGTGAAACCACACCTTTGAGGTGGTGAAACAGGTCAGTGCCAAGGGGGGCTGGAAAAGGTTATAGAGGCTTTTTGGGAAGCAGCTTGTTGGGCAGATCCAAGTAAGCTCCAGCAGAGATGTGATGAGAAGGGGCTTAGCAAGAGACTTGCTCTGATCAAGACCAAAGCAAGTATCTTGCCTTTTTTTTTTTTTTTTTTTCCCCATTCAAAGTTCTTGAACTGGCTTAGTCTGAGCTGCTGCAGCCTAGATATAACCCATCTCTGGAATAAGGCTTGCTCTTCTCCTGACCACCGAGCTCCTGTCACACCGTGGCTGTCAGTCTGACTCTGCTGTGTCTGTCTGTTCCATAGTATCCAGATCTGAGCCAGGAGTCTGGGTCTCCATTTGTCTTTATCTGCACCAATCCCCAGGAGATGGTTGTGAAGTTTCCCATCAAAGGAAAACACAAAATCTGTAAGTAGTAAAGTTTCCACAAATGCCCCCTTTGCCTTTTGTGCCTGCTCTCATCACCACCTCTGCTTGCCTTTGCCATATGAGTTCACAACCTTTGCCCTGTGCTCTTTGATCTGTAGGTGTTTCTTTAATGACTCAAATACATCTGTAATTTTTTTTTTCTTCAGTTCCCCTTTCCCCAGATGTTGCTTCCTTCCAAAATACATGCCTCTTCCTGCCTCTGCAAACATGCAGGAATCAAAGAGCTCTCCTGTCTGCAGCCGGTCTGCTGCTGGCATCAGCCTGGGTCAGGATGTGAACCGGGGTGGCGGCGCTGGTGCAGATCCAGGCCAGCTCTTTGCCTGCGGTTCGGAATTGCCCTCTCACACACAAGGATGGGGAAGGCTTGAAGCAGAAAGAGCTGCAGGGCCAGATGGATGTTCTCCATCCGCAGGCCAGCAGGATGGGATGTCCTGGCAGAGCTCACAGGGAAGAGCCACAGCATCTGTCCGCTCTCCGCTTGCCAGTGTCGTTAGTCCCTTTTATGAGCCACCAGCCCCTCCACAGGCTGCCAGTTATTCCTGCCTGCTGCTGTAAAAAGGATGGAGGAGGGATGCAGCAGCTGGGGAGCCTGCAGTCAGCTCTGTCCTTATTAGCAGCCTCCCCACCACACAGCCTGGGGAAGGCACCATACACGCTTTCAGGGGATGTGAAAAATTAATTTGACGGGCTAAAAGCAGCATAAGCAGAAATAGGCTTGGCTGTTTGTTTTGCAGAGCTGACGACTGGGTTTTCTTTCCCGTTTGCATCATGGTTCTCTGGTAGTAGTTATCTAGGGGCACAGGAGCGGCAGGGTTCTTGGGACTGCTTAATAAGGGCTTTTGAAGCACAGTGTGGGGTTATTTTTGTTGTTTTGAGGTTTTTTTTGCTCTGTCTCTTCAGAGATGCACCATTCTTCCATGGCTTCCGTCTCCCCGGGCCGTGGGGCAGTACCTGCCCTTCCGGGGTACTGAGCAGGGTGGAACCATTTAGTGTCTTCCCTGCTTTTGCAGCAGCGTCTGGGAGGTGTGTTCAGCCCGACGACAGGCGATGCTCAGTGAGCTGCAGCGCTCGGAAGTCGCTGGCAGCGCCGTCGCTCCCTGGGGACGGGTCTGTCCCGGCTGGGTGGGCAGGGCTGCACTTATTTATTTAGGATGCCAAAGTCTTTGCTGCCGTGGAGCAGCCTCGTCCTTGCTGCACGCTGGAGCAGCTGCTGCACCCGTTTTCTGTCTTGTTTCAAGCTCCCCTTGCTCTATCTACGGGCTCTCGTGCCCCTGCGCTGCCACATCTGCCTCTGCCCGGCCGCCAGGAGGAGCTGAGGTGGCAGGGTAAGGTGGCAGGGTGAGGTGGCAGGGTAAGGTGGCAGGGTGAGGTGCCGGCGTGGCCGCAGGGGTAGCTGCTGGGCAGCCGGCTTCTCCGTGTCTGCCTGGCCGGGTGCAGGCGCTGCCTGTCCCCTCCCCATCTGTCACATCGTCTCCTTTGTGTTGTGACACTTTCCTGCTTGGAGAAGGATCAGTCTAACAGCCTGGAAGGAAGCTGGCTGTGCTGGCGGCTGCTTGCGCTGCCCGCTCCTGCTGCTGGCCCTGCCTTCCTGCCCTCCATCCCCACAGGAGCTGTCATGCCAGAAGTGGCAGGGGAGCCTGTGGAGTTGCACATTCCCCTCCCAGAGGGGACGTCATCCGTCTGGGTGATATTTGTGACAGCTTAGGGAAGGAGCAGGGAAAGCTCCTGACCTTTCATCAGGGTAAGGTGTTGTTTTAATAGCAGCTGGCATCGTGTCCGAGGCAGTCAAAAGCTTAATTCTCCAAGCTGGAAGCAGAGCAGGGGGACTGCTCCAGCTCACATCCCTACCTGAGCTCACTGGCTGCCCCGGTTGCCTTGAAGCCTGACTCAAGCCATGACAAAATGCCAGTTTGTCTTGTTGGGAAGCCAAACTGGAGCAGTTTTTCCTTGCCAGGTAACAGCACGGTCCTTGCTGTGATGACATCTGAATGCTTCTCCATTGCAAATTAGTCCTTTCTAGCAGCCTGGGAATGGGGAAGAAAAAGCCCTAACATAGCTGGATTTTTGCTGCCAGGGTTATTGTTTGTGTGGACGAGTTGGGCACTGTGTTTGCATTGTGTTTGGGAGCATGGCTGTCCCCGAACATGTCCCTGCTTAGTATGAGGACAAAGCTCAGTGGTGGTTCTCGTGGGAGATTTCCTTCAATCCAGGCAAAGCCTCCCTGGAGCGTCGCTCAGAACCCTCCCTTCAGCAGCCACGGGTTGGAGGAGCCCGGAGGAGGGACCCAGCGCAGTACAAGGCCAGAGTCCTTGAATCAATGAGCAGAAAGAAAAGGAGCCCCTGGGGCTGCTGCCTTATTTTTAACCTTTTCCTAAAGGTTACCCATGTGATGTTTTATCTTTGCCAGCTGATAGAGCCAGGGAGCATCCTGATCACTTTTGGGGTGTGGGAGGAGCAGACGGGCATGTTAAATATGAACCTCACAGCCCTGGAGGTGACACAGCCTTCATGGTGGGGGACCAGAGCATGAAGTGTGAACTTGCTGCCTTTCTCCTGCTAAAAGCCCCACAGCTTGGGGACAGTGACCTGACATGCCACTTCCAGATAGTGCGTCCATGCTGGCCTCGTTGGGTGTCCATCGCTGTTTCCCAGAGGGAGCTTCTTCCTCATTCCTTAAGCAAGTGGGAAAAGTCTTCTCCCACACAGAGTGGCAGGGAGGATGGTGGATCTCCCAGACATTGTAGGAGAGCGTGGTGAGTTGCAAACCCTCGCTCACATTTTTTTGGTACTTGTTATGGATTTCATGCATTGAACTTCCCTCTCAAGCTCAGAGAGGAGCAAGGCTGGCCCAGAACTCAAGCAGGAGGAGGATCCATTTCAGGGAGTCTAGATTGTTCTGGTGGGGAAGAAAAGAACAGTTTCCCACACCTCTCCTGAGAAAGTATTGTCAGACTCTTTGTTGAGCTGAAATTGGGAAATTTTATTGAACAGAAGGTGATGGTCTCTGACAGGTTTGAAGCCATTTTCTCTGGACAAGTGTCTGCTTCTGATGGCATGTGGGCATTTACCAGCAGTTTTTGGAGCAGTGGCCAAAGTGGGACCTGTTTGGAGCCCGGTGTCTGTGGTCCCCACCAGGGATGAGATCTGCTGTGTGCTGTAGCTGGGCTGGAGCAAGGCAGCTCTCCCAGGGATTGTGTGGGCTGTGCTTCACCCATGGGGTGACACCGAGCTTGATTCCCTGGAGGGATGATGCTGCAGGACCTGGATGAGGTGCCTGCCAGCTCTGGTTCCATCCACCTCACTGGAATGTCACTGGGATGAGCTGTATCTGTCCATCTCCTTGGGAACAAGCTCTTTGCTTCCCCTCCTGATGGTGTGACCACGTTGGCTGGCTGTGCACCCCCCCAGGAACCAGGGCTGCCATCCCAACTCACCGCAGACTTCTGCAACATAGTGGAGCCCTGTCTTTGCTCCCAGCTACAGGGAGAGATGGGATGAGGATGGGAATATGCAAGGAAGTAGGAACAGGGAGTCAAGTTCCCAGGAAAATGTGGCATTAGAGAAAGTGACTGGTGCTGGCTGATGGCAGAGCCTCTCTGGGACACTGGCTCTTTGCTGTACTGCTTTGCTTAAGGTCACTTTCCCTTTTTCCCCTCTCTTGTTTGGAGGAGGGAGCTTTGACTGGAACAGTAGTAGCATCCTTGCTTGTTTATGGGCAGGGAGAGGGGGATAGGGATGCACCTCTGAGGCAGCACATCACCTTCCCGGCTTGCTCGCCGTGCCTGGTTTTTGGCCTTGTCTGCATGAGTTGCCTGGACCCCATGTGTTGATGTCCTGCTCCTCTTCTGGGTGGGAACATGGAGCTGGCAGTGAAGCCACCAAGGGCTGTGAAGGACATTGGGGGGCAGTGTTTGCTCTGGGTCCCACCAGAGCAGCTGACTGTGGGTGCCTGGGCTCCCTGAGGTGCTCCCCAGTGGCAAAAGGCAGCACGTCCCTCTCAGATGGTGGCCTCCAAGGTGCATGGCAGCGCATAGCAGTTAGTCCCCATCACCTTCTATGCCCCATTGCATTATCATCCCCAAGCTGGGCTTTTATTGTCCTCAAGCTGGGCTTTTCTTGTCCCCAAGCCCTGCTTTTTACCAGGTCTTGGAGGAGCATGTCCCTGACACGGTGCTTGACAGTCCCCCGTCTCCTGCAGACGTGTTGACACGCATCCTGCGGGCGAGCAAAGGGATCGGTTTCCCCCCCAGTCACACCAGGCAAGTGCTGGATGTTAATTTACTCTCATCCTCACTCAAGTTCCCCTGCTCTGGTGTCTCTCTGCCACGTCTTGCCCCCGGCTCCCCGGTGTCACGCCTGCAGAGGGAAGCCACAGCGGCTGGAAACGCCTGGCTCCTCAAGCAGGATAATTGAATGTGACAGGAACACACTAACCAGGAGACCTCACTGCCTTCAGCTGCTTTGCATTGCAAATAGCATTTTAAAATAAAGAGTGATGAGGGTTTGTTGTGTTTTTTTTTTAATCCCCTCTTTACAGGGAAGCTGGATGCAAAGATCCATCAGGGAGCAAAGAAGGGGTTAATGAAGCAGAAGGCGATGGTGTGAGCTGCAGGGAGCAGAGCTGGGTTCCCACGAATCTCCTGACTGCCCCTCACTGCCAGCGGAGGGTGCCAGGACGGTCCTTGGCTCTGGAGACCAGGTGCAAGATGGATCTGAGAGAGCTTTTAGGTATCACTTTATCCGTTGTGTACCACAAGCATTAAAAGAGATGTTTTTCTGCAGAGCTCTTGCCCAGCAGCCCTGTGTCTCCTGGGAAGTCCCACGCTGCAGGACAAGGGTGGGCAGGAGGTGGAATGTGGCGGGATGGGATTCAACCAAGTGCTGGCATCTTCACATCTCCTGGGAGTGCTGGATCTCAGGCCAGGAGCCAGCCAAGCCTCATCCATCTCAGCAGCCAGGAGGTAGCTCCATCCTGGCTTTGCCAGCAGCTCCCTCTCCAAAATGTGCCTTGAGGTCTTTTGGACGAGGTCAGACACATCATGGCATTGACCTCTCCAGGGAAGGGCAAGAAGGGGGTGAATGAAGGGGGATTGCTCCCGACAGCCAGAGAGCCCGAGTCCTGTTCATCCTGTGCTTCGGGATGCAGGGGCCCCAGGGTGAGAGGTGGGGCTCCGTTCCCACTCAGAAGCTTCCACTCCCCCTCCCAGCTCTTGGCATTGCCTCGCAGCAATTGCCTTACATCTCTCCTCATTTACCTCAAAGCAGCAGCCACTCTGGAAAAGCTGCCCCCGTCTGGTGACTTCATGCTGGAGTTAACAGCTTGCCCTGCCTTACAAATGAGATTGATTTCTCCTAATTCTTTAATCCTTCATATTCAGCACAGGAGCTCATTCCACATCCTGTGAGCATGCCAG
Source organism: Apus apus (assembly GCF_020740795.1). Taxonomy (NCBI): domain Eukaryota; kingdom Metazoa; phylum Chordata; class Aves; order Apodiformes; family Apodidae; genus Apus; species Apus apus. The sequence continues at coordinate 688,322 of NC_067291.1, read as the reverse complement.
GTCACCTTGCTCCAAGCTCTGTCTTGCCACAGTCTGAGTGCTCCGTGCTCCCTGAAGCCCACCCTGCTCAGGGGGGACAGAGCAACCCTGAGTACCATCGAGTGCTCCTCTTCCCTGGGGCTGCAGTGGGGAGCAGAGCTGGGCTACTGGGGCTGTCACTGGTTGTCCCAGCCTCTGCCTCAGTTCCCATTGCTGACCCAGCAGAGAGGAGGAGGGTGTGCAGCCTTCATCCCAGCTGCCTGTGCTCCCTTAAATTCAGCACCTGGGTGCCATGGTGCTGGAAACCACCTGGCTAGTGCTGCCAGTTGCCCTGGGAATTGTCTTCTGGCTCCTTTTGCTGCCTATGGAGTCTCTGAGATGCAAGAGATGCTGGATCTGGGTTCAGTGCCCACGCACCTCATTCCTCATGTGGAAAACCCATGTGGGTGTTTCAGCTCTGTGTTACCTGGGCTTGGCACAGAGGTTATGGCATGAGAGCTGCAGAGGGAGATGGGCTCCCGCTGCTTCACCCCATCCACCAGCCTGTCCCCATCCCTCAGGTACCACCATACGGTCCCAATCAGCTGTGCTGGGACTCCTGGCCACTTCCCTGCACGTGTTTCTCTTCTTGGATCATGGAGGTCCTCCTCGCTTGGGTGGATGTTCCTTGAGAGTGAGGGACATGTCTGTGGTGCCTGTAGGAGCAGAGGAGAGGGAGGGGGGCTTGGGATGGCATCCTAGGGTCCTGGTGCCATGGGGAGAAGGAGGCAGGAGAGGACTTGGCCAAGATGGCTGGGCAGGAGAGGCAGGACTTTGCCGGAACTGCCTGTGGTTAATTCCCTGGAGCACCCGCTGGAGGGGGAAGGGGCTGACCGTGGATCAGCTGGCCCAATGGCACTGCTTGTGGGACCAAGGTGGGGAGACGCTCTTCCAGGCAGACCTGCGTGGAGAAGGAGCCTCTGGTTCTGTGGCAGAAAACATCTTTCCCAAAATATCATTGCTGTGTCTGCTGCTCTGCCCTGCATCTCACTGGCATGGCCTGGGATGAGCAGGATGCTCAGGACACCAAGCACCTGGGGTGGAAAAGCACCCTGGGAGGATGTTCTCATGTATGGGGTTGCTGGGGAACGAGCAGGCTCATGCACCAGCCTATCCCTGGTTTGTTCCATATTGCCAGCAGCAGATGGTTTTCCCACCCTGAGGACCATCAGTCCTGGTCTTGGATGTGCTGAACATCACCACCAAGTACCCAGAATACTCCAGGGATGGTGGCACCTCTCTGGGCCAGGATGCCCCACACCAGAGCCCAGGTGGGTGGGTGGAGGTGGTGGTCCCTGCTCCACCACCCTCTCTGCAGGACCATGGCCTGGCTCCAAGCTGCCAGGCTGGGATCGTGCTCCCAGTGCAAGTTTGCATCTCTGGGCTGATTTTGGTGCATTCTGGAGCCCCAGCTAGGACCCCCTGCTGAGATGGGCCGGTATTTCCTCTCTGGGTGGTGTGGGGATGATGCCAGGGTGTTGGGAGTGGAGGGTTTGGGAGACAGTCCATGTCCTGGGGACAAGGTGGGCTGGGGCTCAGCAGGCTTCCAGGAGGGATGATGCTCCCTCCATCCTAGTGGGATAAAATCTGGGGAGGAAAAATGATGGCATGGGGCATGACCTCATGGGTTTTTAGGGCGGATCGGGGTGCCCCAGGGCGCACCCTGGGTGGTGACCCCCTCCATCAGAGCAGGACCCAAAAACCAGCCTGAGTGGTTCTGTGCTGATGCGCTGAGCTGAGCCAGCCCCTGATGATGCAGCTGTGGGAGGACCCTGCTGGGCATGGGGTCTCACAGGACACCCCAAAAAAGAACCCCCGTCCCCCTTTGCCAGGTGACGTAGGGTGGAAAACACTCCGCTCCGGCTCCCCCTGCCGCTCCGGCCTCCGCGTTTTCCGCCCGCGGCCGCCGGGCCCCGGAGCCACCTTTGTGCGGGCGGCTCCGCGCCGGGTTTTCCTGCCCGCCGGGGGTGCTGCGCTCCGTCCTCCCGCTCCGCGCTCCACCTTCCGCGTGTTGCGTCGCGCCCGCGCCCGCTCCGCTCCGCTTTCCGGCCGGATTCCGGCTCCGGGCTGCCGCGTCGCCGCCGAGGGGAGCCGAGGGGAGCCGAGGGGAGCCGATCGCGGCCGATCGGAGCCGAGGGGAGCCGAGGGCAGCCGAGCGCCCGCCCCGCCCCGCCAGGCGGACACCGGCGCGGCCTGCGCGGCGCGGCCCACAGCGCGGGCGGCATGGCGGCCCCGGCGGCCGGCCCCTAGCGCCGGCGGAGCGGAGCAGCGGCCAGCCGGCCCCATGGAGGAGACTTAGGGCTGCCTGGGACGGGAGCGGAGCCCGGTGAGTGAGGGCCCGGCCGGACCCCGCGGCGGTGTGTGTGTGTGTGAGGTGGGAGGCGGCGATCGGGGTCCCCCGCGGCCGTTGGGCTCGGGTGGTCCTTCCGCCGCGACCGTTGGGCCCGCCCCCCCCCCCCCCCGGTCACCGTTGTGGCCGGGGTTCTGCCACCCCCCCCCGTGGCGGTTGGACCCAGGCCCCCCCTCCCCGGTGACGCCTGGGCCCGGGTCGTTTTCCCCGACCCCCCCGGGGCCCTCGGTGCCGGGACGCCCTCCCGGCCCTTGAGTTCCCTCCCGTGGCCGGGCGCCGCGGCTGTTGTTCGGGTAGCCCCCCCGTGGTTGTTGCAACCGAGGTATGTGCCCCCTCCCTCTCCCCCGTTGCCTTTGAGGTCGCCCCCCCTGTGTGTGGGACCTTGCGGGGGCCGGGTACCCCCAAGCCGTGCGGGAACATCTCTTTGCCACCGTGGTGGCTGTGGTGCCGGGAGGGGAGCCCTGGGGTCCCTCAGCCGTGCCCCCCCCCCCGCGGGGCTGTGCGATGGGGGGTCCCCCCAGCTGCGGGCGGCGAGGGACTGCTCCCCGTGTGTGTGGGGGTCACTGCCGGGGCAGGTTTGGGGGTGAGTGTCAGGGCTGGGGGGGGACAGTGTGCTCGGGCTGTGTTTGGGGTGGCAGGATGCAGGTCCTGAGGGGATAGTTGTGTCCCTGTGAGGGGAGGGGATGTGTGTGTCTCCCCCCTGACCCCTGTCTCTGTGCAGGAAGGGTTTGGGGGCCATGGGGACCGGAGGAGTCCCAGCAAGGCTGCTTCCCCAGGAATGCTGCACTCTAGCCCTTTTGGGGTGCTGTGGAGGGGACACAGGCTTTCGCAAGGGATTCTTGGCCCAAATTATGGAATATTTAATTTTCCCAAAGGCATTTAAGGAGCAGGAGTTGTCTGTGTGTGTGTTTGGGGGCAAACGCTGGGCTGGGCTCCAGCCCCACTCAGCTTCTCCTGAGAGAGGGTCTGTGGGTGACAGTGACCCACTGCTGTCTGTCATGTCCCACGCTGCTGATGTGGGAGCCCTGCTGATGGGTCTGGTCCCGGGGGGTGACACCACTGGTGACAACGTGGCGGTGGCAAGGCATCGCAGAAGGGCTTCTGCGGGTGGAACAGAGGGTGAGGACGGCTGCTCCTGCCCTGGAGCTCTCCCGCCCGTTGTGTACACGGAGAAGGTCACTGGTTCAGGTCTGGTCTGCAAGCCTTGGCTCCCCTCCATCTCCCAACAGCCGCCTTTTTCTTTTTCCTTTCCTTTTTCTCCCGTTATGGGAATGCCCTTTCCCTTGCGGGAGGTGTTAGACACACACATTTTTTGTAGCACACACCAAAGAGCTCTCCGGCCCTTTTTCCCCCCTCTAGAAGAATTAAGGATGCCGGCAGCGGGGCTGGCATCGGGTGCTGGGGTGCACAGGGGTGGTGTGGGTACTCACAGCCTTCCTCGCCTGGACATCCTCAGGAAAACCTATTTCCACGCTTTGTGCAGTGTCTCTGGCGTCGGATCATACTGCACATTTCTGGCTCTTTGTTGGCAGCACGCGCACGGCACTCGAAAAATCCAGTCAGCTTGTTATATTGATTAACTCCTGACCAGAAATAATTTATAATTTATTATTTCGAAGCCATTTTGGTCTGGAAACAAAAATCCTTGCCCTTTTATGCTCTCATTCAGCCAGCAAGGTTTTCTCCTCTCCCTGCGGGGTAGAGCTCTCTGGAGAAGGGAGACGTGTGCAGCGCCCGGAGCGCGGCCGTTTTGGTGGTGCAAAAGGACAAGGATTTAATGTTTCACCTAAACTGGCCCCGTGTTCAGGACAAGGGGTGGGAGCCAGTTAGAGCAACCAGAGAAAATTAATTATCAAGCAAGTTGTAATGATCTGTAATTGAGTATGACCAGGACACAGAGGTGGTTTGTTGTTCTTTTTTTTTCTTTTTTCAAATGGGCCTCTTGGACTTGGTTTCCAGTGGAGGGGTCTGTGTGTTCTCAGTCTCCATGAGGCTGCTCGTTGGCATGTGCGTGCATGTAGGTGTCTCTTAATACATGTGTTGTCCTGTCGTGAAGTCCTCTGCGTCTGCCAAAAAAGGTGTTATTTTATTTTGGGGAGAAGCTGCTGGGGACGTTGGTGTGTCTGTAGCCCTGTGTCCCAGACTGGGTGACACCCGCAGGTGATCTCTCTCTGCCAGGAGCAAGGTTGCCAAGTCCCCTGGAGCTTGCTGTGCCCAACTCGCTGGACATCAGCAGGAATGGCATCTGCTTCTGCTGCCTCAAAAGGTTCTTTTTCCCTTTCAGTCATTAGGCTGGCTGGAAAGGTGCCTTTTTTGGGAAGAAAGGGCTTGCAAAGTCTCAAGGCGGTTGAGTGTTTCTCATGCTGTGTTGCAGCTACCTGACATCTTTATGATGTATGAACAAGAAGGACAGGTCAGGGTTTGCTCTGTCTGGTTTAGTCTCTTTGAGAACCGGCCTGCGTTGAATTTGCCTTCAGATCATATTTACAGGATCTTTTTAGTGCCATAAATTAAAGAAAACCAGAAGATTTCTAGTCTTTTTAGCACTTCCACCTGGGTGTCCCTACCAAAACAGGGTGGATGTCTGTGAGGTGTGTCCACACCATGACAGAGGTTGGAGGCCCTGGCTGGGATCACACTCCCAGGGCTCAGTGGCTACAGAAGGGCTCTTGTGGGCCAGAGCTGTGTGTCGTGCCTGGTGCTGTGATTTCCTCCCTGAAAAGAGATCTTTCTCTGCTTGGAGAGGGAAGGGGAAGAATTGGACTGTACCAGGTTGCTCTCAACCTTGGCAGTGCCAGGAGTGGGAATGTGCCTCGCTTCCTGGGCAGGGCTCCGATTGGGATTAGGGTCTCTGGGTGCTGATGCAATACTAGTCCCAGATGTAATGCAGTAAGCCTCTTTGTCCCCTTTATCCGGAGTATTATGTAAATAAGATGGTATTTATGGCACCAGGTATGTTGTTTCAGGGGTGTGTGACAACATTTGTGTGCGGCTGTGCCCTTTGAGCATTGACACCGCTGCTTCTGGCTGGCTGCCCCCACTGCAGGCAGGGACCTGCAGGGCAGATGCTCACAGGGAGCACGTCATGTGTCTGCTTCCTACCAAAAGGAGGTTGGACTGCAGGTGACCTTGCCAGGGGCTGGTGATAGTTTAACTGTGCTTGGTTGCTTGTACACAGAGGATCTGCTTTGGGTAGTCTGCAGGAGATGGGATTGTTTCCCACCAAGGTCAAGGTGAGGCCTGTGTTTATCTTTGCAGGCTTGCTGCTGAATATGGACTGATGTTTCCCCAACTGCTGGGTTGTGAGAGTGGTGGGTCCATTCCCAAACCTGCCCCATATTTCTTCCCAGCTGATGGTGCTTTGTGGAGAGTTTTTAGAAGCACCCAAGTCTCTGAAGCACCTGGAGGTGGCCTGGGCTGACTGCAGTTCTTCTGTGATAACCTCTTCCAATGCTCTGTGAGTGAGGTGCGTGTGGGCTCTGTGGGTGGGAGGAGAGCTGATTCTTCTTCATGGAGCTCACCCGCTTATTTGGAAGTCTTAATTACGATGCTTGCACTACACTGGTGGTGGTGGCTGGAGGTAAGGGGATTCACAGGGGGGGATGCCTGACCCCAGCAGGGTTTGGGGCATGTAGGCATAAGTCAAAGGAGCTCATGTGGGTGTCAGGGGTCTTCTGTAAGATCAAGGGTAGGTAGATGAGCCAGTTCGGAGCCCATGGCTGCCCTGGGAGATAACTGGTGGCGACGTGTAGCTACTGAAGCAGAGCTTTGGCCACCCCTGCAGCATCTCCTCTGCTCCACATTCCTCCATACTAGGTTGACTCAGATGAGGAAGAGATACTGCTTGCTTTTGGGGAAGGGAGGAAAAAAGATTCCACAAGGATGTGGCTGCCTTTGCCACTCAATTGCATAAGAAAAATGCAGTGTCCGGCTGAAGAGGATGGGTGCCCTGTGGTGCAGTGTGGCTTCAGAGGAGGAGGTTTTCCTCTGATGAACCTATGGTAAAGAAAATAGGGATTGGCTGCCTGTCTGGAAACTTGCTATGTGGCTCCAGTGGCTTGTAAGACTTTTTAAAAAATCTTTATCATTTCTTGAAAGGAAACATCTGTTTCACTTCTGGGTTTTGGTGAAAATCAGTTTTCAAAGTGAAACCAAGAGGTTGTTTTGCTATTGCAGCTCAGTGTCCTTCACTGGCACAAAAATGACTGATGTAGCCACCCAGGTGTCAACTCAGATATTGCGTGAGGGGTTGTGTGTGTAGAAAGAGGTTATAAAAGGAAGGGGGCCTACAGGATAGCTGGGGAAGTATTTTTTACCAGGGTGTGTAGTGATAGGATGAGGGATAATGGTTTTAAGCTGGAAGAGGGTAGATTTAGATTGGACATGAGGAAGAAATTCTGTAGTGTGAGGGTGGTGAGACCCTGGCCCAGGTTGCCCAGGGAGGTTGTGGCTGCCCCATCCCTGGCAGTGTTCAAGGACAGGTTGGATGTGGCTCTGAACAACCTGGTCTAGTGGGAGGTGTCCCTACCCATGCAGGGGGGCTGGATCTAGATGATCTTTAAGGTCCCTTCCAACCTAAACCATTCCATGATTCTATGTTTCTATGGTGATTTTGTATTTAAACATTAAATGCTCAGCTTCCGCATTAATTTCCTTGTTTATGGAGTAGGAAAAAGGAAAGATACTGTTGTCCCTTTATGCTACTCCTTTACTGAACACATTGTGGACACAGGAAGGGTTTGTGGCATCGGGTTTTCCCTCCAAGTGATTCCTGGGCTCACTTGACCGCTCTTCTGAGCGCTGGAGGGATGAGATCTTCATACAGTGCTGCATCACATGCGATGTCTTGTCTCTTTGCATGGCCACGCTGGTTTATTGATAACAAAACAAGGCAGGTGGAGAATGATTGTGATACATTTGCTGAGTCCCTTGTGGGTTTTGATTAAATAGAGTGTTTCTGGCTTGAGCAAGTCCAAAGATTTGGCTTAGAGTTATCCTGGTGCTTCTCCAGCAGGAGAAAGGGTTGCTCTGGAGGAGCCTGCTTTGCAGCTTTTAAAGGAGTGAAAATGAGGTGTGTAATGCTTTCACTAACATTAACCTCCATGAATTCAATTGAAGAGGTAGAGTTTCACTGATCTCCAGGAGAATTACTGCTCCTTCCCCAAAGAGTTCGTAGCCGACGCCATGGTGAAGACTCTTGTCCTGAAGTTCTCCTTTTTATTTGAGTTTTATGTCTCTAATCTCTGTACCTCTTGCCACGAGTAATTAAAAGTGAGCTACGACTACCAAAAGAAGCCATGTACTTTGATGCATGGTTCTTGCTGGTTTTTATTGTATTCCATCACATGCTGGCTAATTCACAAAATTCAGCAATTTGCAATGGGTCATTAGTGGGAATTAGCAACTTTCTGATGTATATCATAGCTTTGCAAATGTGCTTTATTAATCTGTGAAATACACCTATTTATTATCCCTCCCAGGGAAAAAAAGAAAGGGATGTCTTGGCACGATACTCGCTCTGTCTGCTGTGTCCCTGTTGGCATGCGCCTTCCCTTTGCAGCCTGCTTGGTTTTTCCCAATGTGTTCCCAGGCTGAAGGCTTGACAGCAAGAGAGATTACAGCCCTGTGTATGGTCCTCTGCTGCAAATGAAGCCTTAGCTTGTGTAGCCAAGGTGCTCTAATTGGTTATTGAATGAAGGGAATTAAAGGCATTAATAGGTGAAGAGGTTGGGAGCGGTGGAGAGATGTTCGTCCTCTTTAGAAGCCTGGGAAGAGGCCAAGGCTGCCTGTCTGCTCTTCTAAAAGAAAAAATAAAGCTCAGAAGCATGTCCTTCTCTGGGAGCAACTTGGGAGTGAGCAAATGAGTCTGTCCTCTCTAAATGGCACTGCTGTCAAAGTAGGGATGGGATCACTCCACCCATCTTCCTTTGGATGGATAAAACAGAAATGAGATGTTGACTTCAGCATGGAGCCCTCCCTCTGTCTGCCCGTGCAGCTGGTGGTTTTCCTTTCCTGCTGTACCTCTGTGGAGGATGATCCTTGCTGGAAGCCCATGTGGCTGCAACCATAGGAGACCCTGCCTGGGATTGGGACCACCATGGGGCAGAGGTTGAGCAGGGACACTGGTGTGGCCAGGAGCGATCTGAGGAGCCTTGTTGTCTCTGGAGCCCTGGCACAAATGGCCAGTTCAGGAGCACCCGCTCTGCTTCTGTTGATGCCCAGGAGCTTAGACTGCTGCCAAAAGTGCAGGTACCTTTGTGCAACCCTGCACGTGGCATTGGGCGAGTAGGGGGAAAAGGGGGAGCTCCTTTTTTCTAGCCCTTAGCCCAGTGGTTATTTATACCTGTTGGTTGAGTTTGGTCCTTACCGGTTCTTTCTTCCCATCTCCATGACTGATGCTTCAGAGATCTTTCTGGTCACATCCATCTTGCTGCTTCCTCTGGCTGCTGGCAGTCTTCCAGCCTGCGTGGAGCTTTATCTGAAATTTGTAACCCCTTTTTAGTTGTTTTTGTGTGCTCTCTACACCCCTGCAGGTTGCGCATGAGGGCAGGTCACCAATTCAGATTGCTTTAAGCCTCTTGTAAATCAGCTCAGTTCTGTGTTGGGGTTAGCAAGGGTGTAACCAGACCGGTTTTAATCCACATTGGTTGCTCCATTTTCCTGGTAGAAACCAACTATCTGGTCAAGGGACAGCTGACCCTCAGGTTTGTCCCTATGGGACACATTACAGTGCTGAGCTCAGTGCCAGAAAGATTTTCTTTCCTCTTTTGAGCATTTAATGTTATTTTTGGCAACAGCCTACAGTGGCACAGCTGGCTGGGTTCAAGGAGGATGGCTTTGGGGTGGTAGGAGGGCATGGAGGCCAGGGCTGGTGCTGCTGGCAGCACATTCCATGGGCCGTGGCACGCTGGCTGGTCTGGCTTAGCCTTATCGGAAGCACTTCCCAGTTAATCCTGGCCAGGTGTTGCTCACAAGGTTGCTTTTTGCTCTTGGCACCATGTACTGCCAGTGGTCTGGGTGTCAGCAGTCAAACCCTGTGGTTCCCGTGCCTGTCAGGCTCCTAATGGGAGCTGCGTGCTGGTGACACCTGCAGTCACACAGGGGTCATGTGGGGATTACGGGGCTAGCAGGGGTGCAGGGTTTGGGTTCAACCAAAGTTGTTGTGAAACCATTGTGTGCAGGTCTGGGCATGGCAATCACGTGGTGCTGTCACACAGTGGCGAGGGGCAAATCCCTGTTCAGCGTCCCTAATTCAGGAGGGACTGGGGAGCTGAGCTTGCAGGAAGGAAGCTGGCTCTGTTGGGTTACCCACCAAATGCTTTTTCTCCCACACGTGGGTTTTTCAATTCCTCTTTCTCAGGAAAGCAGAATGGTAATAGTGCTGGGCACCCATCTGTGTGTGTGGGTCCAGGTACTGGGGTGGCTGAGAAAGCCCTTGGCCATATTCAGCTGTCAAAGATTTTGAAGTCTGCAAGGTCATGCTTGCTGAAGGAAGTCTAGCCTGGCGTTTGTGGATGAGCAAGCTACAGTCCAGCCAGGGTCCAGAGGAACAGCCAAGCCTGAGCCTTGCTGTTACCTGCTCACCTCTGTGGCAGTGGCTTGGGAAGGGGACATGCCTCACACAGGGTAGTGCCATGAGAGTTGTGGTGAAGCTCTGACACGGCTCACATCTCCTGTAGCTGTGCTTGGTGCTCCTGTAGTCCGTGCTGCTGCTTTCTCCCACTGCTGTGACCCTCCCTGCAAACCTGGCTTCTGCCCAGCAGGAGGTCCATCAGCTCTTTTTGGGTGGGTTGTGCATGTGGGCAAGCCACTGGATTTCAAGGGCAGGTACAAAGAAGGATGGAAGCTCTCTCTTCAGATGGACTCACATGGAGAAGTCCAGTGGCACTGGGGGAGGTTTCATCTCAACATAAGAAATAATTTTTTTATGGTGAGAAAATATTCACTGAAACAACCTCCTAGGGACATGGTAGAGTCCCATTGCTGGACATTTCAAGATGAAACTGGACAGGGTGATAGATACTCTCATCTGGGCTCCCTTTCCCATGAAAGGTTGGATCAGGTGACCTTTTGAGGTCCCTTCCGAACTGATCCGATCTGCTCTATGATTCTAGGACTTGAGTCATGTAGACATGTATGTTCACACTTGTGTGTAATGATGGTGCTTGCTCAGCTTCCCACTGGAGAAGTGACTCCAGCGCAATTCAGCGGAGTGCAAGTGGGTGGACTGAGAAGCTGTTGCTTGCTTGCTGTCCTTCATGAGAACGACATGAACTGATGTTTGGTGCCTTTGTGTGGGTCTGTAGGTATTGATGTGCCTCCTACTTGAGCTGAGGACCATGCATTTGAGTGATGTTTCTCTCACTGTTAGTTTTCGTGAAATATGAAGCTCTGGAGTTCTCTGTGTGTTGGTGAAGAAAATGTGAGTTGTGTTTTACTCAGTATAGAGGTAGGTAGCTTGAAAAAATGCCAGGATTGAGAGACATCAAAATAAAATAATTGTAAATCTTAAGAACTGTGGGCTCATGAGGCTCAAACAAATAAAAAAATTGGGACTTTGGTGATGACACTTCCAAGAGTGATGGCAGGATTAAAGAGGAGCTTGTTCCAATTTTCCACAGTTTGTGATATAAAGGAAAGTCTGAAATATTTCTTGCTTTTCATTTTGCCCCTTTTTGAATGCCTAATGTCTTGATGACATGTTTGGTTTGTTGGGAGTTGAAGGAAACGAGGGGTTCTACTGGGGGTGGCTTTACTATCAAGCTGTGTTCAAGAACATTGGGTTTTTCAGCCATAGGTCAGGTGTTTCCTCAGTGCCTGTCTGGTGTCAGTGTTAAAGAAGTGTCAATTAGAAGCAAACACAGAATTTTAGCTAATCTGGTGAAGTGTTTTCTTTAAACACAGCCAGGTTGAGATCTGGCACCATGTGCATTTATGTCTACAGATTTGCTGGACTGCTTTGTGGGCTGTAGCCTTGCTGAAGGTTGCTGTAGAGGTGTTTTAAGGTCACCAGCAGATGGGTGTGGACATGATGTAGGGTTTTGGTATGAACTACTTCTTTAGACCAATGATGAATGTGAAGTTGACACCTGAGATTGTATTTTGTAGCAGGTAAGTGCAGGGACTGATAAATCTCCTGAGCTTTGCTCCAGGTAGGGTGGTTGCCTGGCCACCCCTGTGCCAGAGAGGTCTTTGTCCACCTCATTCGTCTTCCTGTCTTCCTCCGTCTTCAGCCTCATCTAGTGACCTCATCTGTCCTGCTTTTGTAATGCCTGGACTGAAATATTTCAGGCTTCTCTCAAGAATGCCAACAAATGACTCATGCCTTGAGCACTGCCCTGTGTCAGGTTCATCTCCAGTGTCAAGGCTCAGCCTGCGGAAACTTGGAGTCCCAGCTAAGTTTCTCTGTGGCTCTCCAGGCACTCTTGCTGCAGTGCATGCTGGAAGATGTAGTCTTGATGGGTGCACCTCCATATTAAAAAAAGAAGGTGGCTCCATTTTATTCAAATTGGGCTCAGCTTTCTCCCTCCTGGCAGTTCACCGGTGCCATCCTGCTCGGCCCCGAGAGCCACTGAACTTCTCCCGGTGCCTTGTGTGAGCGAGGAAGCGGGAACGCAGCTCTTCCATTCAAAATCTTCCTCAATTCCACATGGAACAGCTTGCTTGGAAGCCCTGTGCTTTGGTGTGTTTTGCAACAGCTCGGACTCCCGCTGGGTGAAGGCGATGGAGGGATCCTGCCCCGTTGGGTGGCAGTTCTGGAGGGTGTCATGGCAAATCTCCTTTGTCTGCTATGGCTTGACTGATGTATGGGGGAGAGGCGTGATTTCTTAAGCTGAAAGCAGCAAGTGAGTGAGGAAGCTCCTTTGTGCAGATTTCTCCGTCTCCTCTTGTGTGTGCCAGCTGGCTCGCGTTCAACATTTCTCTTTTCTCTTTTTTTTTTTTTTTCTTTTCTCCCCCATCTCTAGAGAGAGAGGGGGCGGGGATAGAGGCAAACATCTTAAAAAGAAATCTGCAGAAAAGACATGGGAGTTACTTAACAAAAATCCAACCCAAACAAGCCCAGCTGGGGGATTACAAACGCGGTGGTAGGAGCAGAGCAGGGAGCGAGTGCAGCAGCTCGGGGAAGGCAGGAGTGCCTCCCCCCTCCGCCCCGAGTTGCTTTAGTCGTAAAAGGAAACAAAAAGGGATCTTGTGCAGAGGCAGTGTATGGGGAGAGCTGCCGGCTGGCTGCCAGCGGTGGGAGGAAGGGCCTCAGCACTGCGGCCCCTCGTGCTGCCTCTTCAGTGGAGTGGGGCTGGGGGCTTGTGAGGAGCCCTTTGGGGGCTCAGCAAGCTGGGGGGACCCGCAGCTCTTCCATGGATGCTGTTCCCTGGCTGCCTGTGCTGCCTTCACCTCCTCCCAGGAGGGAGTGGAAGGGTCTATTTGCTCTCCAGGTCAAGCATCTTGCCAAACCCTCCCTGCCTTGTGCCCTGCAGAAGGAAACACAAGGGTAAAGGGAGAAAATCCTAAAGATATTTTCCTTCCCCCTCCCATCGTCTTTGCCGCTCCTTCTTGCGGGCATTCCTGAAAGTTAATCAGGGTGAAAATTGCAGTCGGTCATGTCTGAAAGCCACCAGAGGCAGATCCTGGAGTGCTGCAGGCTGGAGCACATGGGTATGAGACAGACTCCCTACGTGTGGGCTGGTTGTTGCCAGGAGAAGAGCTTTCTCCTGCATCTCGCCGCCCTTGGGCCTTCAGTCCTGCCCTGCTTTGGTTTCTTGGCCTCCAGCAACCAGCAGAGAAAGCAGGAGTGGCGCGGGTCGGGCTGCCCAGCTTCCTGTGCCTGTTTCAGCACAAAGAGCCGGGGGCTCGTGCGGTTTCCTTGCTCCCTTTTTCACAGGCGAGCTATTTTGTTTGAATAGCTTTCTCTAGGTGTGTTTGCAGCTCTGAAAGTGAACTTTCAGGTTTGTGTCTTCACAGGGTTGGCTCTGGCCCAGCCCTTAGATGCAGATTGGAGAGGTCTCAGCACCTAATGGAGCTGAATTATTCATGTCTGGTGCTGTGTGTGTGCAGCATTCCCAAGCAGAAAGCTGTCTCCTTGTAGGATCTACACTCCAGGACTGCTCTTAAAACGCTTTGTTGGCAAGTCTCCAGGCCAACAAGTGAGCACATGCTTTTCATGTTGTGCGGGGATCAATCCCACGATGGCAGGAGGTAAGAGGAAGGACACGTTTATAGCTGGATCAATCTCCTCAGTCTGTTTTCTGAGATGCTGTGATTTGTGGCAGCGTTTCTCCTCCCTGGCAGGAGAGTGGAGAGGATCTGGATAGCAGCTGGTACCTCTCCAGCCTGGGCAAGCCAGGCAGAGGGAAAGGGACCTCCTTCCCTGGGCTGTGGGCTGTGGTAGCCAGGAGCTCCTTTCTGCCTGAAATAACAATGACGTGGCAGGTCAGGCATCCCTGGGGGTCTTGCTTGGGCGAGAATCATAGAATCATAGAACTATTGTGGTTGGAAAAGACCCTTGGGATCACTGAGTCCAACCATCATCCCTACTCTACAGAGTTCTCTACAAAGAGGGACCTAAATGCTGCTCTGGCTGCAGAGGTTGTGCCTGCAAGAGTGGCTTTGGAGAAGAGCAATGGGAAACCAGGATGCGAGTTTCAGGGAGTGGGTGTTTATGCTGTGGGAAATGCTTTAGAGCCATGTGTGATGGATGATGTTCTGAGGATCCCCCCTAGATCTTGTACTGGGGTCCTGGCCTTCAGCCTCAATCCCTACCTTGTCTCTCTCCCTGCAGTGGCATGTCTCAAGTCCCTGCCCTGTTCTGGGCACAATGTGCCTTTCCTCTGCTCTTGGACGTGCCTTTTATCTGCTCTTGCAAATCCAGGGTGTTCTCATCCGTCCTGTTTGCAGTTCCTTTCCCTCTGCATTATCAGAGCTCAGGCTCCCTTGATGCTTCCTCCATAGGGTGAATGTTTTTTCTCCTCTTGTTTTCTAGCCCTTTGATTGTTGCTGCCTCTCTAATTGCTGGGGACCCAGCGGACTTCTGGACTCCTTCCTTTTGTTGTGGTAGGAATTGGCAAACGTTGCTGCTGTTTGCATAGTTTCAGACCAAAGTCCTACTCATCTGCTCTTCTTATTTCACATATTTATGTGTGTGTGCATGTGTATGTGCACACTTAAAACAGCAAGGCGAGGTCCCCAGTGTGTGCTGAGAGCCAGCCAAGCCGGCCTTGCCTGGAGCAGGTGATGCTGTGCTTGTTGTGATACAACCCTGCACATCATCTGTTGTCTTCCCGCAACTGCAAGGCCAGATCCTAGTCCCTCTGAGCTGGCCATGGCCTTTTTGTGTCCCAACCTTTCTGGGCAGCTCTTGGAGTTGGAGCCTGAGCCTTGTCCTCTCCTGGAGGTATGTGTTGGTAGCTTGTGTGTTGGTTCTGTGCAGCCATGCCATGTCCCTGAGCTCTGTCTGATGAGGCTGTGACTGGACTCTGTGCCTCAACTTTGGGTTGGGAACGGGCCATTACTAGCTAGAAGTTTGGTTCATCCACCTTGTTACCAGCTTTGCCCAACTGGACAAAGGAATCACTGCGGATCCGCGGCACAAAGGCTGAGACACAGAGATGCGATGGTCACTGCTCATCGCTGGCCTTGTCACTTTGTGCTCGGAAAGGGGCTCTGGAGAGGCAGGTCGGTGGAGTTGGGCTGGATGCCCTAGCTCAAGGCTGGGGGGCAGGAGGAGGAGGTGGCAGTGACAGAAACACGCAGGGCAGCTTTGGGAAGCCAACAGTGACTCTGGTGCACAAAGTGATCTCCTGATTCGGCACTTTCTCTGCCGCTGAAATGAGAGGTCAGTGCTTTTTATTTCCAGCTTGCATGCTAGCCCCTGGCTCCTGGGGTTAAAAATCTCCGTAATGACCTGTCAGAGAGCGGATTATTAGCTGTACAGAGCCGAGGATGTTGTGGGGAGCAGATGGAAAATGGTCTGGCTGCAGCAGCCTGTCTGATGAAAGAATCCCTGGCATTTTTACAGTGTTTGCATCTCTGGAAACACACCATGAAGCTGCTTTCCAGGCTCCTGCCTGCTGGGGTTTGAAGAAATTTTTGTGTGTGTGTGGTTGTTTTTTTTTTCCCCTCCTCATTTCTCTTTAAGTCACCTGTTTTTGAAGTGGTGCTCGTAAATAGTACCTGGAGCTGGCAGGCCTGGAGCTTGGCGGGGAAGGGGAGGACAGTGCTGCTGGAGAGGAACTTTGTCCAAATGGGTGGTCAAGGATTTCTTAAGAGATCTGGAGAGCGGGTGGCTGAGGCCATGTCGCTGGCTGGGTGGCTGCTGGGAAGAAGCTGTTTCATGTGTTAATTATGTCTCGTCAGTGTAATTGCCACGAGCTAATCTTGGCAAGCAACTCCAGCACTTCTTTGGGTTGCGTGTGGGTGTCTTTTTTGTTTTCCTGCCCTTGATGCTGCTTCTGGGGATGGGGCACTGTACAAAGCATCTGAGAGCAGGGAGGGTGAGGGGCTGGGAAGCCAGGAGGAGAAAGTTTGGGTTAGCTGGGGTCAGCTGTGGCGCAGACAGGTACGATTGGTTCCTCTCTTCCCAGTTAAGAACAACTACCCACACAACTGTGCCTTGATTTCTCAACTTTTGGAGTCTGCTACGTGGCTTGTCATACTGGAGGTGATGGTGATTTGATGTCCAAAAGCTGGCTGCCATGTTGAGCTGCCTGGAGGTGCGGGATGGCAACCTGACGCTTCTGCTGCCGTTTGGCCTTCAGCAACTGCTCTGACACATCCCAAGTGTCACAGGCGCTCTGAAGGTTGGAATTCATTTCCCACCAAGGCACTTGACTTCCCTGGTGAGCGGCTCTCATCCCTTGCAGCGAGGCTGGTGCAGAAAGGAGCCCTCCCCACGGGTGGCATTGGCAGGAGAGGAATCAATCCTCCCCCCCAGGGGCAGCGCTCGATAATTCAGAGAGAAATGGTGAGCAGGGAAACGTGTGAGTAATGTCTTGTTTGAGCCGAAAGCTGTGACCTGCCAGGGCTGGTATTGATCGAGGGACCCGTGCCAGATGGCTGCTGCTGCACGGACGGCTGAGGAGCAGCCCCCAGCCCGGGGGGTTGGCAGGAGAATGCTGCCTTGCGCTGTGTGATGGGGGATTTGGGAGGCTGGGGGATTTCACTCTGATGGAGACGCTCTCCTGCCTATAGATCCACCTGCCTGGGGCTCTTCTTGTGTAACCTTGTTCTCTTTACTTTCTTTTCCAGCAGCGATGCCGTCACCTAGGCAGACCCCAACCACTGGAACCCCCCCGAGGACGTAGGTGACCCCCAGGCTGTGGAGGCAGGGAAGAGCCTTGAACCGTGAGGGGCCGTTAACTCTAAGATGTCCTTGAGCAGCGGAGCTTCCGGAGGGAAAGGAATTGATGCGAACCCGGTTGAGACGTACGACAGCGGGGATGAGTGGGACATTGGCGTAGGGAATCTCATCATTGACCTGGACGCTGATTTGGAGAAGGATCAGCAGAAATTGGAAATGTCGGGCTCCAAAGAGGTGGGGCTCCCAGCGCCCAATGCGGTGGCCACCCTACCGGATAACATCAAGTTTGTGAGCCCAGTGCCAGGCCCACAGGGCAAGGAAGGCAAATCCAAGTCGAAAAGGAGCAAGAGTGGCAAGGACAGTGGCAAGCCAACCCCGGGGACCTCCTTGTTCACTTCCAGCGAGGGAGCTGGTGGCAAGAAGGAGGCTCAAGGACGCTCTGGGGACGGCGCGAACTCGGGCAGCTTGGTGCCCGCCGTCACCCCGAAGGGCTCAGAGAAGTCAGCCAAGGCGTCACGCAGTGCGGCTGGCTCCAAGAAGGAGAAAGAGGGTGGCTCATCCAAAAGCAAGAAGGAAAGGAGTGAGGGTGCAGGGGCTGCAGCAGAGAAGGAGCCCAGCATGCTGCAGCCCCTGGCCCTGGCAGTGAGGGTGGGACAGTATGATGGGAGCCAGGGAACCGAGCCTGCTGCTGCCGAGCAGCTTGGGAGTATAGCTATTGACACGGGAGCGGCGCTTAATCCCTTGGGAGTTAAGTCGGAGCTGGAGGATGGGGAAGGTGACTGCCGGCAGCTGAAAAAGGTGAAGTCTGAGAAGGTAAGAAAAGCGTTGGGGTGTGAGGCGAGGTGGTGGTGTTGCTCAGCTCTGGCAGTCACTCCTGCACCCCTGTGGGTCATGGGGGATTGGGAGCTTACAGCAGGACCTGGTGTCCTTGTACCATGGGGGCCAGTGCTGATGCATGGCTCATGCTTTCTGGTTCTAGAGTGAAGATTGTTTGGCCATGCAATGTGCCAGGGTCTGGAGGCAGTGAGGAGAGGGCACAGGTCAAGCCACGCCTGCCTTCTGGGAACTGTGGACCAGAAGATTACCTCTGGTCGCTGTATGTCAGGGTACCATCCTGCTATACCCCTGGGGATTTGGTTTCTCCTGCTCCAGCTCCTGGCAGGACAGGTGTCACAAGCTGGTACTGGGGGCCATTGTTTGTTGGCCACTGTACTCTGCTTCTGTGTGGCTTCACGCTGTGTGTCAAAGCTCCTGAGGGAATTGATTTCTTTCTGGTTGCATCATTTGCAGAGAAGGAGACCTTAATGTGCTAGTAAATGTGGGATCTGTATAGGTTACCACCACGTTCCCTGGTCTGCTGCTGGTATGTGGGCCCTGTCCCACTGGTGAGAGTTAGCGCTGGGCCGCTGGGTGGCTGCACGTGGACTTCCCATGTTGCTTCTCCACTAACATGCAGCAGCAGTGCTGAACCTGGAAGCTGCTCTTCCAGGTCACGGGGGGTGCAGAAAGCCCTGCCAGGGTGATGCCCATCTGTCCACCCGAGTGGTGTTTGGCTCCGGGTTTCTGGAACGCATTAGGAAGAATGTGGCCAGTAGGTTGAGGGAGGTAATTTTCCCCTTCTACTGTGCCCTGGTGAGGCCACATCTGGAGCACTGTGCCCAGTTCTGGGCTCCCCAGTTCAAGAGTCCAGTGGAGGGTAACAAAGATGATTGGGGAATTGGAGCATCTCTCTTGTCAGGAAAGGCTGAGAGAGCTGGGACCATTTAGCCTGGAGAAGAGAAGGCTGAGGGAGGACCCTATTAATGTCTATAAATATCTAAAGGGCAAGTGCAAGGAGGATGGAACCAGATTTTGCTCAGTAGTGCCCAGGGACAGGACAAGGGGCAATGGGCACAAACTGGAACACAGCAAGTTCTATCTGAACATGAGGAAAAACTTCTTTACTGTGAGGGTGACAAAGCCCTGGAACAGGCTGCCCAGGGAGATTGTGGAGGCTCCTTCTCTGTAGACATTCAAAAATCACCTGGATGCAGTCCCGTGGAATGTGCTCCAGGGGATCCTGCTTTAGCAGGGGAGTTGGACTCGATGATCTCTAGGAGTCCCTTCCAACTCTGATAATTCTGGATCTTGCTGTGGGAGCTTGTTTTTTAATGATGGCAGCAAACTTGATTTCTGCAGGTGGGTTGGGGAAGGCTTTGAGCACATCGAGTAGCTCTCTCTTGGAGCAGAGG
This sequence comes from Apus apus, assembly GCF_020740795.1. NCBI lineage: Eukaryota > Metazoa > Chordata > Aves > Apodiformes > Apodidae > Apus > Apus apus. The sequence goes on along the minus strand of NC_067291.1, from coordinate 669,430 downwards.
CTCCTCTGCAGCAGCTGCCAGTGCGGTGGTGCAGGTCCCTGGCCATGAAGCCACCTTGGCCGTGGCTGAGCATGACGAGTAGGTTTGGTTGGGTGGCTCTTGCTGTCAGCATGTGGGAAGAGCGGGTTGGGGTGTGTGGGGGGTGTTACCCTACTTGTGGCTTGCAGCTCCCCAGGAGGATTTCTGCCTGGGTGCTGGAAAGGGTTGGGTGGGGAGCTCTCACTGGGTTTGGGAGAGTTGCTGAGACCAGCGAGATGTTGGGGAGATGTTTTCTTTTTCCATCCACCAAAAGATAGAGCAGAGCGTGAAAATACAGTGAGAAGGCTGATGGGGGTGGTTGGTCACGGGGTGGCTCTGGGAGAGGAGCTGCTAAGTAGGTCAGTGCTTCCTCTGCTCAGGAAGAAGACTCCTGGGACAGGCAGCTGAAGGCTGTAAAGTTAAGGAGTGGCGTTGAGATGACATTTGGTTTCCATGTCCTTTCTGGCAGCAGAACCAGAGTGAATGAAACTGGGCAGAGAAGCAGATGCTCTTTTTGCATGATGGATTTCAGTGTTGCTGCAAAAAGCTGTGGATGCTGGAAGTTCACTGATGTTATGGAGGAGGAACCTGCCAGGTCATGCAGGGCAACATCATTGCCTTGTTGCCTTGGGAAAAGCTCAAAGAGGGCTGGAGCTTGGAATGCTATTTGGGAAGCATCTTGGTGTGCTGAGCTGTTCTGTTCCTTCATAGTCATAAGCTGATGGCCTGCTGTCAAAGCCAACATGGGGGCTGGCTGGACTTTTGGTCATACTGTGCGTGGCTTTTCCTGCCTTTCTACTATTAGGATTTATTTCTTTCAATGATTTAGCTGCAGGAACTCTCTTCAGGTCGAAATGCCAAAGTGAGGTGGGGATAATGGAGACCAAACTTCATAGACCTTGACAGGCTTGAGGAGTGGATCCATGTGAACTTCATGAAGTTTAACCAGGCCAACTGTGAGGTTCTGCACCTGGGCTGGACCAATCCCTGGTATCATCAGTACAGGCTTGAGGATGAAGGTTTTGAGAACAGCCTTTGCAATGGAGAAAAGCTGAGAGAAGTGGGATTGTTCAGCCCAGAGAAGAGAAGGCTCCAGGGAGACCTTATTGTGGCCTTTCAATATATAAAGGGGGCTTTTAAGTAAGATGGAAAGAGACTCATTAGCTGGGCCTGCAGTGACAGGACAAGGGGTGATGGCTTTAAAACTGAAAGAAGGGAGGTTTAGGTTGGCCAGAAGGAAGAATGGTTTTACGATGAGGGTGGTGAGACACTGGAACAGATCATTCAGAGATGTGGATGCCCCATGATAGGAAATGTTCAAGGTCAGGTTGGATGGGACTTTGGGCAGCCTGATCTAATGGAAGATGTCTCTGCCCTTGGCAAGGGGTTGGACTAGATGATCCTTGAAGGTCCTTTCCAACCCAAACCATTCTGTCATCTCTGTACAGATACCCTGTCTGGACAGTTCTGCCATTGTCCTTGTCCAGCTTCAGGTACAACCACATTGATGAAGGCTCAGCCCTGTTTTTAGACGTGATTAAAGGTCTGGATCTGCAGGAAAATGTGTTGTGTTTGTGCTCAGGAGGAGGCATTGTCTGTGTTTCATCAGCCTGCTGGGGCAGCTGGATAGCTTCCTTCAGGGTGAGGAGAAGAAAGGTGTCTGCAGGATGAGGGGTGGGAAAGAGCCTGAGGATGGGCTGATGGCTGGGGCATGGTGGAGGAAGGAGGGATTTAAATGGTGGTGAGCAGTGCTGTTGGACTCTTTCTCTCTGCTGAAAGCTGTAGAGATGCCCCAAAAGCAGCTTGTGGAGTCTGGAAGACAGGTCAAGAGCTGAGAGCTGTGGCAGGGCAGCTGTTCCAGGGAGTGCGTCAGGGGGATGAAGACAGTGGGTTCCTGCAGGCCTGGGGACAAACCCTGCCTGGGAAATGAGAAACTTGTTCAGACCGAAACAGGAACGGCCACAGCATGACTCAGTCCAACCTTTGGTCTCTAGCAGCTTGTCCTCTGCTTAACCCTGTGCTGCTCCTGCTTTTGTTTTGGGCAGGGAGGCTGGTCTCCATCTGGGGGTGAAGAGAGACTGTCTCTCCCTCCAGCCCTTTCAGCCTGGGGTAGGTGACCTCCTGTTCATATCTGCCTGCTGAGCAGCCAGCCTCCAGCCAGGAGGTTTTGTTGTATCTCCTTGGCTGGATTAAAGAGCATTTTAGTACTGAGTATTTTTTCCTTGACGAGGTGCTTTGGTGCCACAGTCAGCTCGTTGTTTGCCCCTCCTGCTTTTGTGCTCTTTAAATATATCACTGTGGGGTTTTGCAGCCTTCAACTTCTTGCTGAGTGTAGGAAAGCTTTGCTTTGCTTTTTTTCAGACACCCTTTCATGTCAGCAGGTGCTTGGTTGGTGTGGTGTCCATGGGTGAGGTCACCCTTGTTCCCTTTTCTGCGGTCACCCTTGTTCTCTTTTCTGAGATCACCCTTGTTCGCTTGTCTGAGATCACAGTGATGGAGCCAATGGATGTGGCCCATGGGTTTGATGGGACGTGTTTTGCTGATGGCTTCTCTGGCTGCTGCTTCCTGTGGTGGAGCCTCAGGAACCAAACATCCCAAACACCCTTTTTCCAGGTGCAGATCTTGGCTGTATCCAGTGTCCTGTTGTGGCATGCCCTGGCTTGTTGTATATCCTTCTCCAACCTGATGCCATCAGGACACAAGTGTTCATTGCACCAGAAATGAGACTAGTCACGGAATCATAGGCTGCTTTGTGTTGGAAGGGACCTTAAAGCTCATCTAGTTCCAACCCCCCTGCCATTGGCAGGGACACCTTCCACTAGATCAGGTTGCTCCAAACCCCATCCAACCTGCCTGTGGACACTGCCAGGGATGGAGCATCCACTGCTTCTCTGGGCAGCCTGTGCCAGTGTCTCACCACCCTCACACTCAAGAATTTCCTCCTCATGTCTAACCTAACTCTCCCATCTTTCATCTTGAAACCATTCCCCCTTGTCCTCTCACTACCTGCCCTAGTAAAAAGTCCCTCTCCTGATGTAATCTGTGGGAAATAACCCCTCTGAGACCTTCTGGGATCTCTGGGGTGGGACCAGCACCCAGTGCAGATTTCCCTTGGGCTGTGGTTTGGTGCCTGGGCAGCTTCTCACACCAGCCTCTGCTGCTGGAGCCCCAGAAGATACTGCGCGGGGAGGTGGGCAGGAAGGAAGGTGAGCTTAATACTACTTGCAGCAAGGAGAGAAATGAGCCTGCCCTGCTGCATGCACTGGAGCGTGTGGCCCAGCAACTAGGTCTTGGCCACAGGTCACTGGCGCTGGCCAGAGCTGAGCTGGGGTTTGGTTTGGGCCACACACAAGTGCTGGGCAGGCATTGGCTGCTCCGGGCACACGGCCGTTCTCAGCAAAATGGCCGTACGGGAACAGGAGCTAGCGGGGCTGGGGAAGCAGGTTCTCTCCTCCTGCCCCAGCTCAGCTCAGCTGAGGCCCAGCTGGCCCCGGGCCCCCTGGCCAGCCCAGTGGCCACTCACTTGCCTGCTCTCCAGCCCAGCTCGCTGCCGTTGCCCCAGCACGGGGCTGGGGCTGGCTGTCCCGGCCAGGGGATATTGAGCATTAAACAAAGAGCCTCCCAGCTCTTGGCTGCTGCTCTGGCTTTGTTTTGATTGAGAGGTTGTTCAGCAGGAGGAGGGTGGGTTTTTTTTGTGTGGTGGTTTGTTGTTTTTTTTTTTCCCTCTTTCTCCCTCCTCTTTGGACTAGCGTCCAGATGCGATGGTACTGCAAACAAGGGAAAGGCAAACAGAAGCTGCTGGAGACTCAGCTCTTCTGAAAAGCCTCTCTGGGTCACGTGCGCCATGGTTTCGGGTAGTGAGGAGGGTGGATTGGTCGTGTCCCTCTGTGGGAGAGGGGTTAGAAGCCCCCAGTGCATTCTTTTTGGTCCTGAATTCCCCCCCCCCCAAACACAGCGTGGTTAATACCCTGAGTGTGGTAGGAACAGAGGTCCTCTGCTATGGGCGGCCTGATAGCAAGAGGGTGTTGTAAGGTGGGGGCTCCCCAGTGAACTGGCCCCAAAGCTGGTGTGAAAATACACTTCTGGTTCTGTGGGAGGGTGGCAAGGCATGGAGGGGGCTGTGAGTTCAGATGGTGGTGGCGGAATTGGGATGGCTTTGGCACGCTGGTGGCAGCTGCCAAAAAAGAAATACTCCTCAAAAATACATCACTTGGCTCTCTCTGCTGCTGCCATCTTGGCCATTCATTTGCAATGTGGCTTTGTGGGGAAGAGAAGGTTCCAGGGAGACCTTAGAGCACCTGCCAGTGCCTGAAGAGGCTCCAGGAAAGCTGGGGAAGGACTTGGGACAAGGGCAGGGAGTGAACAGACAAGGGGGAATGGATTAAAACTGGAAGAGGGGAGTTACAGGTTGGCCATGAGGAGGAAATTCTTGAGTGTGAGGGTGGTGAGACGCTGGCCCAGGTTGCCCAGGGAAGCTGTGGCTGCCCCATCCCTGGAAGTGTTGAAGGGCAGGTTGGATGGGGTTTGGAGCAACGTGGTCTAGTGCGAGGTGTCCCATCTGATGGCAGACGGTTGAGACAGGATGGCCTTTAAGGTCCCTTCCAACCCAATTCCTGTCTGTGATTCTATGATTTGGTGTCATCTGGGCAGACCTTCTTCCCCATAATGCATACAGGCATGCCTGCATGGTATCTTCAGCACTCTTGTGACTGTCCCAGCCTTACTGGGATGTGGGATGACCCCACAGGTACTGGATGTCCCCCATCCATTAACTCTTTACTTGGAATCAAAGCACAGTTGCCTTTTTGAAGCATTTTTGGTGGTAGAGATGAGGTCCGGTAGCAGTTGTAGTGGTGAGGGTTGGACTGAAGATGTGCTCAGATGACTCCAGCTTGAAGAGCTGAGATCTGCCCAGAAGGCAGTAGCTCTGCTAGGTCCAAGCCCAATGGGGGCTGGGTGTAGACTCTCTTAGGGGTGTTGCTGTACATTGGATATTGCGTTTGGTTCCATCTTTGTATCTTAAAGAGAAAGAGACGGTCTGCGTAGAGCCTGGAGACTGCTGCAGGCTTGGTCTCAGCCTGATTGTAGAGGGAGCTCTTTGTGCCTTGGGGCTGTGGCCGCTAATCCTGTGCTGCTGCTTTGCATCGTGCAGCTGGAGAGCATCTCCAGCTCCACCGTGGCCTTTTCTGTCACTGCATCCCAGCCATCACCAGCTTCTTGCTGTCCCTCAATGCTTGTCCTCTTCTCCTTCAGTAGCTGCCAGTGACACCAGAACAGCAGTGCAGCTGATTCACATTGCTAAGAACTTCCAGCTCTGCTCTCTGTGCATCCCCTTAGGACTTGATCTCATCCTCTGCTGGTGGCTCTTTGTGTCTTGCTCCTGTACAAAATGGTTCAAACATGGATTGATCCCTGAGGACCAGTGTGGGAGCAGGCAGCTCGAGCCCTCTGCTTGTTGAGAGCCTGCAAAAAACCCCAATGCACCAAACAGCTATTTCCACTCCAGATGTCAAGATGGTTGACAGGAGGCTTCTTCTCTGACCCAAGATGCCCATTGAGGCGAGGATGACAAGGGCTCCCCTGCTTTTGAGACTGTGGTTTGGGAACGCTTGATGTGGGGCAAAGCTGAGACAGGGTCTGGTGGGCTGGTCCCAACCTCATACTTTGAAGTTGTGTGTGATTTTGGCTTAGATGTGATGGGTTGCACCCAGTGTTGGATTCCCTGTCCTGGGGCCAGAGTTTCGGTGGAGAAGCTCCCAATGGAGGCCTTTTGGAAAAAGCAGTTTTTTCTTTCTAGCCTCTCCGACTTGCGCCTCCATTCCTCCAGAGCTGACATTCATTTTCCTCAGGGATTTTTAGGGTGCGTAGGAAGCCCAGCACTTGGGGTAGGAACCTGCTTGTACTGAAAACCCTGGGCAGGAGCCATTTTCCTGCCATCCTAGTGCCATTTCCCACCCCTTGCTCTGCAGGGCTGGGCTCATTCTGGGCAGTGGCAGCTGGAGCAGCACTGGCAGCTCAAGGAAGCGGCAGGGGGTGCAGGCAGCTGCCAGCTCTTGCCTGCTCCTCTTGTCAGGGTTTCTTTTCTCCAGCCACGCTGGAATTGGCCGCCTCCAGAGCCGCTGACAGGGCTGTGTAGGGAGACCTTGGGAATTACACTGTGCGTTTCCTTATCATCCCTGGACCTGCTGCCCAGAGCCTTCTGCTGCAGGAACAAGGCAAGAAGGGGCACGCAGCCAACATGTGTCGAGAGCTACAAAGGAGGAAATTGGCCTCGCTCACTTAAAACTGTGGGGTTAGTCTTTGAGTTTTGGCTCCTGCTGAGAGGTTATTTATATGTGGGCTTTTTTTTTTTATTTTTTTTATTTTTTTAATAACTGCTAGATGTAGCAGGCTGGGAATTTCAGCTGATTCCACCTCTGAAGGTTTTCTAAGGGAAAAATGACATTTTTCCCTCTGCCAGCATTAGGAAGGACTAGTTAAGGGGTGGGTTAGTTTTGATGCCTGACCTATTGGCATTGCTGTTTCCTCGTTATTAGGTCATCATGCCCATAGGCACCCTGTCTCCTCCAGGGTGGGAAGAAGGACCTGTGGCTCCCCGTCAAGGATGTGGTGGTGGGAAATGGAGCAGGACTGGGAGAGTGAAGAAAACATCTAATTCCTGAAGTGTGCAGGAGGGCTGACAATGTGCTAAGGAGGAGGCTGACAGAGGGGGGGACAGCTGCTTGTCAATGGGGTCCATGCAGCGCTTCCTTGGTGTGAGTGAGCTGCTGATTCGCTGCCCCGACGCCTTGACTGGGGCTTTTGATGGGAAGGCTGGTGGGTGATTGATCCTGCTGACTCATGGGCCCCATATCTTCTCTGATGGAGACAGTAGCTGCTTGAGATGGCCAACCAGTTTGCATAGACTCTCCCATGTTTGTTACTTTGCTTCCAGGCTGATGGTGGCTGCTGATTAGCCTGATGACCCCAGTTACCCAGCACCATTTATCTGCCTTAGTGAGATTTCTTTAAAGGAAGATTCGTGCGGCCCTGAAGGCTTCAGAACCCGGGGAGCTGCTCCTGTGGGAGTGCTGAGGAACTGATGCAAGGGGAGTGTGCCAGGAATAACCTGCTAATGAGCAAAACTGCTTCTCCACCCGGCAGCCAGGGAGGCCGCTGGAAAGGGCTGTGGAGCAAAGTGCTGCCTGATTTTTCCCTTCCTCTGCTTTTAAAGGTTGGCTTGTGGGGGATTTGCTGCCTTTTCCTGGTTTCCAGCACAGTATCTTCCCTGATGTTCCTGACGTTGGCCGTGCAGACACAGTACCACGTTGCTCTGTGGCTGCTCTTGAGGATGCTTTGGGCTGGAGCTGTCAAATCCATCTTGCCTCTGAGCCCTTGTGTGCAGGGAGGCCACTGAAATGTTCAGAGCTGATGCCAGGCAGCACCCCTACGCAGGAGAAAAAGCAGCTGGTGATTGCAGTGGACTTCTTGGGGTGAAAGTGGGTAGATTTAGATTAGATATTGGCAATAAATTCTTTTCTGTGTGAGTGGTGGGGCACTGGTACAAGTTGCCCAGAGAAACTGGGGCTGCCCCGTCTCTGGGAGTGTTCAAGGACAGTTTGAATGGGGCTTGGAGCAACATGGTCTTAGTGGAAGGTGTCTCTGCTCATGGTAGGGGATTGGAACTAAATGATCTTTAAGGTCCTTTCCAAACCATTCTTGTGACATTCCCGCCTCATGGTGCTCAACTCGTGGAGCTGGAGACCTCACTGGGCTGCAAGGGGAAAGCCACCTCAGATCTCACAGAGGTTGAGTCAGTGGCTGGAGTCAGAGACCTGGGGAGACACAGCCTAGGGCTGGAAAGAAGTCGCCAGGCTCTAAAATGATGTAAAGCCACCAGCAGCCTGATGGTATGTTGTGTTTGGTGACAACATCTGCTTGAGATTTTCCTGTCCCTGTTACTCATTCCTGCCCACGAACCAGACCAGGGAACTGATCTGATGTAAATAAATGCACTCAGGGTTTTCTGGGGTGAGCTCAGGTTGTGGGCTGGCTCAGGCAGGCACGCTGGCACAGGCAGAATCACCAGCAGCAGGATGCAGCCTGTGGCTGGACATGGGCCTTTGCTGGGGCCGCGCTAGGGTGTAAATGGCCGGGAGCTCTGCCCAGTCACCAGCCTTTTGCTGGGCTTGTGGTGACTTTGGCCAGCACCACTCAAACCCAGGAGGGCATGTGGTGCCCGTCCCATCTGTCTCTCCTCCTCCCACACCCTCCTCCTTGCTCCCAGCTGGCTGCGCGGCGCTGGCTCCATCCCGGCGCTCTGCGGTCAGGATAAATCCCTTTGCAGGAAGACAATAACCACAGAGCTTTTACATGGTGTGGTGAGGGTGTATGCTCATACCTGCTGATGTTTCCCCTCTGCTTGACATTGAGATGGCTTTAAGTGTCTAGATTGATGTAAAATATTGCCTGACCCCTGTTCACCTGGGCCTGTGGAAGTGTACCCTGAGGGAGAGCCAGCCTGCTTTGCAGGCTTACACTTCAATTCTGGTCGTGGCATGGGGGTCACCAGGTTTTGTGTCCCATGGAGGGGACAGGATGGGATACAACTCAAAAGCACTTTTTGTTTGATGCAGAGGGAACGAGAAGAGCCATCAGGGCTCTTGGCTGCCCTTCCTTGACACAAACACTGGAGCCTCTGTGCCTCAGTTTCCCTTGCCCCCATACGAGCACAGATGTTTTCAGGGTGAGGACCTGGAGTTGTCTGGGTGGAGGAGGCACCATTGCAGCTACAAATCCGTGTTATTTGTTATTTATTTTTTCAGAAGCCAGAAAGCAGTTTCATGCCAGGAAGCTTACTCCCCAATTAGCTATGTAAATGCCATGTTGTGATTTTTATTTTTTTTTTCCCCTCCAGGTGCTATGCAAATGAACACTGTTCCCAGACTCCCCCCATCCATCTCTCCAGCCACTGGGATGCAGATACGCTGCCTCCTGTGCTGGAAATGCCCCTGCTCATCTGTTGAGCAGATGGATGTGCCTGCTTCTGTGGCTGCTTCTGTGGCTGGTGGCCACTGTCCTTGGGCTCAGCCCTCAGAAGAGGACCCTGGAGCTGGAGCTCAGTCCTGGGTTCAAGTCTGGTGCTGGCTGGGCTGGAGGAGGGAGAGCTGCATCTATCTGCCCAGTGAGCAGAAGCGTGGGGTGTGCTGTCCCCAAGGGGCTCATTCCCTGGGGAGGGCATCCCCAAAATAATGGGTCCTGCTGAAGCTGCTGGTGGTGCTGGGACACTGCATCACCAGCGTGGTGTGGCAGAGGGGCTGCAATGTCCTCGTAGTCCCGTGCTGAGAGCTGTATATTTCCAAGCAAGTATTTCCAGCTGGTGCTGGCATGGGATCCTGACCCACCCTTCCCAGCAGGACTCAGCCTGGTTCCCTGCTCCAGTGCCTTTACTGGTGGTTCCATGTCCCTTTGACCAGGCATAGGCAAGAGAGGCTCTTTGCAAGAAGGGAGCAAAGTGTTGGTAAAAGGGAGGGATATGAGCTCCAGAGCTGAACTCTGGCAGATGAGTGGGGAAGGGAGGCTTGGAAGAAGAGGAAGGAGCTGGGGGCAGGCTGTACATGCTCAGAGGCCAGAGGAGATGGTGTTGGAAGACTGAAAAGGATCCTGTAAGGGGGAGGATGGCTGGGCGCCAGCCAGCCCTTTGAGGTGGTAACTAAACCATCAAGAAGAGCTGGCTTGTACTGGTGAAGCCTCTCCCACCTAGGCACTGAGGAGACAAGCAGATCTATGGGATGCCTTGTAAGCAGAGTGTGGTTGTGGGGTTTCAAGAGCTGTTTGCTGTTCTGTGGCTTGGAGGGAGGAACTGTGTGTATATTTATCACGGAGCCCGGCAGTTTGCTCACAGGAAGGCTTTTTTTGTTGTTTTTTTTTGTTTCGCTTAACATCAACATTTCAAGGTACAGGAACTCTTGAGGTATTTAGTATTTTATGGTCTTCCAGACTGGCTATTAATACTCTGCTTTGTGTAGGGGGTGAAGGGAGCAGGAGGGGCTGAGGTTTGAATGTCGCTTTGAAGGAAACCAGCCTTTTGGTAGGAACCCTACAGCCACGAGCAGAGCATTTCTTAGCTGCCCCAAGCTGGGGGAAGAATTAAAGCCCCTGACTAGTGAGGAGAGCAGGTGGTTCAGCTCTCAGGCCATACTCTGCGGGGGCTGGATCTTGCATCAGAACTGCAAGGGCTGCACTTGAAACCACCCTCTGGTGTAAGGGTGACCAAACATGTTGTGGCTTTGCTGGATTGCTGCCTGATTTTGTTTGTGGAGGAGCCACATCCTAGGAAAAGGGCCTGCTTTTGAGGGGAATGCAGCCTGTGCTCCTCTCTGCTCCATCCTACAGACCAAGAAAACAGGAGCTGTTGGTGTTCCCCATGATTGATAACTCAATGGCAGCTCATGGTAGCTTGGACCAGCTTGTGTCTTGTCCATGTCGTCTCTGTAGCTTCAGTGTTTACATGTTCCCTCAAGGGTGTGAGGAGGTGCATGGCATTAAGAAATGAAAATTCTGGGTTTTCCAGGATGTGTACTCAGCAGTAGTGCCTTGTCTTCTGGCAGGAGCACCTTCCTCTGTGGGGTTCTTCAAAGGCAGAAGACACGGTGGAGAGGACAGTGGCAAATCCAGTTCTGGTTTTTCTTGTTGTGTGAACAGAGGCTGTTTTGGGGTTCCTGTTGTACCGCCTCTGTACCCAGTGCTCCCAGCATGCTTGAGCCCTGGGGTCAAATGCATCCGCCTTCCCACAGGGAAGGGGCTCTCCTCAGCTGCTCTTGGCCAGGAGAAGGAGCCAGGTGAGATGCACCACATCTTTGTGGCGTCCCGTTGGTTCTTTGGTCACAGGAATGAGAGCGACCAGACTTGCAGGTGCCCCTTGTTTCTGGGCAAGAAACCAGCATCTTCATCCTCCATGCCACCAAAGCAGCCAGATTACTTGGGCAATGGGGGATCCAGTTTGGTGCAGATCCCAAGTCAGTAGCACAAAGAGCCTGTGATGAGAGATTGGCTCCACTTTTGAAGCTGTTGTCATGAAGTGGTATGTTGAGTTGGGATGGAAGACTGAGGTTTTGGTAAATTGGAGATTTCTGGGCACAAAGACCCATGTTACATTCCTGTGCTTTGCTCCTTACCCACTGTTCCACTGTTGTGCTTTGCCCAAAATCCTTTGGCAACTCTCCTCCGTGATCAGCCCATTTCAAACATGACACTAAAGCAGCACCTGGTGAGAGGGGCCCTGGCAGCCCCTGTCTGCTTGTCAAACTAGACATTCCAGCCTCTTGCCATTGAGCAAGGCCATTAAAACCAAGTCTCCTGGGAGCTGATGGTCTGGTGTGGGAGATGGGAAGAGAATCACTTTCAATTTCCCATTGATCCTAACGAGCTGACGTGCGAGACTTGGATGGCCAGGCTGTGCTGGTGGCTGTTATCTCCAGCACTCAGTGCTGCTCTCAAGTCTGCTTTGCTTCTCAGTTCTAGGAAATGGAAGAAAGAGAAAACCACTTAGGAGTATTTTAATCAGAGCTTGGCAGAAGAACTTAAAGAAACCCAAGAAACCTGACAGCTGTGCTTCATGTTGAGATTGGTGAGGAAATGGAAAGGGCAGAGATGAGGCCGTGGCTTGGGTGGGTTGAGTTTCTTCTAGCCCATCTAATGGGATTGCATTAGGGTTCCTGCCCCCACCCTAGGCTGGATGAGGGGAGGGAGAAAATAGGCCTTCTTTAATGTTCTGGAGGCTTGCTGGCATCTGGAAATGAGACAGAGGCCTCTGGGAGCACTTGATGAAAGCCATCCCAGGCCACCTTGGCTCAGGAGAAGAAGGTTGCTCAGTCTATAGTAAGAGAGGCCTTGAAGATTGGGTGATAAGGTTGGATTTCTTGAAGAAGTTGTCTTGGCCACAGGTTTGAGGAGTGGGCCCATGCGAACCTCAGTAAGTTCAACAAGGCCAGGTGCAAGGTCCTGCACCTGGGTGTGGGCAATCCCCACTATCAGTGCAGACCAGAGGGTGAATGGATTGAGAGCAGTCCTGCAGAGAAGAACCTGGGGATACTGGTGGGTGGTTAATTGGACATGAGCTGGCAATGTGCTTGTGGCCCAGAAAGCCAACCATATCCTGGGCTGCATCAAAAGAAGCATATCTAGCAGGTGGAGGGAGGTGATGTTTCTCCTCCACTCTCTTAAGACCTCACCTAGAGCACTGCATCCATTTCTGTCCCCAGTTTAAGAAAGACATGGGCCTGTTAGAGAAGGTCCAGAGGAGGGATGTGAAAATGATCAGAGGGCTGGAGCCCCTCTGTCTGTGGAGAGAGAGGCTGAAAGAGTTGGGTTTGTTCAGTTGGAGGGGCCCTGGAGACCTTACTGTGGCTTTTCAGTGTGTGAAGGGGCTTATACGAAAGATGGAGAGAGACTTTAGCAAAGATCTCTAGTGACAGAACAAGGGGCAAGAGTTTTAAGTTGAAAGAAAGTAGTAGGTTTAGATTGGAAATAAGGATGAAATATTTTTATGGTGAGGATGGTGAGAAACTGGAAGTGGTTTCCCAGAGATGTTGTGGATACCCCATCCCTGGAAATGTTCAGGCTCAGGTTGGATGGGGCTTTGAGCAACCTGGTCTAGTGGAAGGTGTCCTTGCCCATGGGAAGGAGTTGAACTAGATGTTCTTTGAAGGTCCCTTCCAACCTGAACTATTCTGTGATTCTGTGGTGCTGAGTTGTTGATGGTAACGCTGAGTGCTGTCAGGAGTGAGAAATGCTGCTGTGAGGTTCAAAGTTCTGTGGGTGATGTCCAGGTTCAAACTGAGGTGTGCGTGAGGGGTGTCTCCTTGCTTGGACAAGTGTGCTGCTGTGATGGGAGGTTAATCTCAGCTCTCCAGACCTTCCCTTAGAGCTCCTGGCGAGTTTCCCATAACATCATCTCAGCTCAAGTTTCTCAAAACTAGAGCAGTACGAATTTGATGGATGGACCACTTGTTGGGCAAGGAACTGGCTGGATGGTCTTACTCAAAGAGTGGTGATGCGTTGCCAGCTCGATGTCCAGATGGAGACCTGTGACCAGCGGTGTTGCTCAAGGGTCGGTGCTCAGACCATTGCTATTTAACGTCTTTGTTGGAGACATGGACAGTGGCATTTAGTGCACCCTCAGCAAGTTTGCTGACAACACCAAAGTGTGTGGTGAGGTCAGCATGCTGAAAGGAAGGGAGGCCATCCAGAGGGACCTTGACAGACTTAAGAAGTGGCCTCATGCAAACTGCATGAAGTTCAACAAGGCCAAGTGCAAGGTCCTGCACCTGGGTCAGTGCTATCCCACGCACAAATACAGGTTGGGTGGAGAATGGATTGAGAACAGCCCCGAGGAGAAGGACTTGGGTGGTGATGGTGGATGAGAAGCTCAAGGTGGCACCGTGCGCTGGAGCCCAGAGACCACCCGTGCCCTGGGCTGCATCAAAAGCAGCGTGGGCAGCAGGGCCAGGAAGGGGACTGTCCCCTCTGCTCTGCTCTGGTGAGACCCCATCTGGAGTGCTGTGTTCAGTTCTGGAGCCCCCAGCAGAAGAAGGACATGGAGCTGTTGGAAAGAGTCTAGTGAAGGGACATGAAGATGCTCAGGGCTGAAGCACTTCTTTAGTGAGGACAGGCTGAGAGAGTTGGGGGTGTTCAACCCAGAGAAGAGAAGGCTCCAGGGAGACCGTAGAGCACCTTCCAGTGCCTGAAGGGGCTCCAGGAAAGCTGGGGAGGGACTTGGGACAAGGGCAGGGAGGGAGAGGACAAGGCGTGATGGATTAAAACTGGAAGAGGGGAGTTACAGGTTGGACATTAGTAAGAAATTCTTGAGTGTGAGGGTGGTGAGACACAGGCCCAGGTTGCCTAGAGAAACTGTGGCTGCCCCATCCCTGGAAGTGTTGGAGGGAAGGTTGGATGGGGCTCTGAGCAACGTGGTCTAGTGAGAGGTGTCCTTGCCCATGTAGGGGATTTGCAACTAGATCTTTAAGTTCCCTTCCAACTCAAACCATTCTGTGATGATAAGTTGGAGTTTGGCTTAGTTGTAACTCCCTCTGTTAACTGTTATTTTGAAAAAAATTGATTAAAAGTCCATTGAATGGTGTGAGTCATTTGACCATTTAGAGGCAGAAGAGCTGCAAGAGTGGGTCTTGTGTGTTTGTCCTGCAGGTGGGTAACCCAAACCAGCTTTTATTTTCTGGTTCCATGCGAGGTGAACATGGAGTTTTGGTTTATGAGTGTGGGCCTGGCGCTGCTGAGCAGAAACCCATCCAAAGTTGTGATTATTTGTTACGGGTTCTCCAGGACTTCATTGGACCATTGCTTTTTGTTTTATTGATGTTTCAACATCTGGACTGTGTTCCTAAACGTGCTTTCATCCAAGAAGAGGTTATGGGAGTGAGAACTGTTCTGATAAAGTTGCCAAAAATAATCTTTGCTTGAAACTAAGTACTGCTCTCAGGGGTTTCTCTTGTAAAACAATTTGTGGGTGAATATGATGAACAACCCAAAAAGCCCCCAAATGTTCCAGCTGGTGGTTCCTGCTGTTGGGGTTTATAGGACTATAAATTCTCCACCAAAGTGTTTGAGTTTGTCATATGCTGTGTGAGATGATCTAATAGTGGTCAGGGAAGTTGCAGGAAATTGTGGTTGAGGTAACTGAATCCTTGAGAGGAGGGATCTGCACATGGTTGGTTGATAGGAATGGTCTGGAACCTGATGATGTACATGTCTGTCCTCCTCATCCCCCACAGTGGATTGTTTTTGCTCCTTCAGGATGCCATCTGATCCTGTGACAAGCAGACCTGCTGAGCTCAATAGCTGGCATAGCTGTAGGTGTGAGGATGCTGACAATGTGACACAGGTGATCTTTAGGGTATTGTACAAAGAGCTGCCTGAGGAGCAGGTTGGTGCAAGCATTGAAGTTGAGTGTTTGGCTCTTGACACCTGGGAGGTGCGGAGCGAACCTGAGTGCAGCAGCCTTTAGTCTGCCTGCTTCGTCATGCTCCTTCTGGCAGTGTTTTCCCCAAAAAATCACATGTCCATGTGCTGTGACTTTGACAACTTGTGCAGTGAGGAGCTACACTTCTTCCTTGATGAGACATGTAGATATATGCAGCATGTGGTCTCCAACATTATGTTTTGATGTCATCTGCTTTGTATGGGGCAGAGTTATGTCTGCTGGAGGAAGCTCAGTGTGCTTTGTGTGCTTGCACAGGATCCAACCCAGGCTTTGTGCTCTACTCTCTGGGACTGGTCATGTTGGATCAGCTGAGCGATTGGTTAATTCACCATTAACTGAATACAGACTTCTGAAGGTGCTATTAGGAGTAGTGTGCTTGTAGGACTTTCTTCTGAACTTGCATATCCCATCAAGCCTCAGGGTTCCTGCTTTTAGGGGAGACTTTCCTGGTGAGAACATCGGTGGCTGTCATGTCTTGTTGGGTAATATGCGAAGCCAGGCCTTGAGCCTGCTACTGCTCAAGTTCATTTGAAACATCCAGCAGCTTTGGAGGGAGCAGAAGCAAAGAGTATGACTAGGGCATGACACCACCCACCACTGGTGAGCAGAGGATTAAAGTCATCACCAATGGCCTTGACTCCCTAAACTTTTGGTACTAATTTGGAGGAGATCGTATTGATGGGACAATGTGTTCCTTCTCTTGGCTCTAGAAACATGAAGTCTGGAAAGCACCATCAGCAGGCTTGGTGGTGGCTCCAGAGCTCCTCAAAGTCCCTGGATGGCTGAACACATCCAAGCCAGCCAGGAGCTGTGCTGTGAGTGTGGGGCAGGTTGTGGAGCCTAGCTCCAGAGCCTCACTGGAGGACTTCAGCTGGCTTGTAACCCAGCGGGGCTGAAAGCAGCCACTGCTCCTTCTGGGCCAAGGATTTGCAGGGGCTCATTTGCCGTGTCCTGGCGCTGGGCTGTAGTAGTTCCGGTGTCAGATTTATTGCTGTTGGCAGGTGGTCACTCAAGCACCCAGGGCACCTCCTGCAGCTCCTGTGTTGCTGGTGGGGCAAACAAAGTTAAAACCTCATCCTAGAGTTGCTAATTGGGCAGTTGTCCAGTGCTGCAGGGCTTGGTGCGTCATCTTGTCTCTTACGGAAAGGTGATTGTACAGTGTGAAATCTTGAGTGAAGTGTGATCAACCTGGGGAACATTTCGGCCCTCCCTTGCTCAGACCTTCTCTGCGTGGGGGAAGCAATCTTTTCTCTGTGTGTTTTTCACGAGCATATTAGGAGCGTGTGGCCTGGGCTTCACATGACTCCCTAGGCCATTTGCAGCCTAGTGTTGTTTTGCTGGGATGAAGCCAACTGGTGGAACAGAGCTGCCTGGGCTTCACCTTGTGGAGGAGCTGCCTTGTTGGGGGGCTGTTCCCACCCTTTGTCCTTGTGGGGAAGCAAGAGAACCAGAAGAGCCAGGTTTGGTTTCACCATTGGTCCCAGCAGTATCTGACTTGCAAAGCCTTCAGGTGGGCGGTGCTTTGAGAGCCTCCCATGCTTGAGATGTTCAGCATGAAGATTTTGCCTGGAGGCACTGGATTGGGATTCATTGAGAAAGGAGACAGGCCAGCCACCCCAAACACTCCCTTTCACATGCTCCAGTGGTTCTGTGCTGCCAGGGTGTCCTACCAAAGCCAGCTTGCACATGAAAGCAGCAGTGTCAGCATGTGAGTGCATGCTGAAGCACATTTGCATCTTGGGACGTTGCTTTCTCCTAAGCTAGGTGTAAAGAAGAGACCGTAGTTGAACTGAACAGCTAAACTGTCCCAAAATTAAAGTGCATTTTCTTAGCTCCTTCATAAATCTGTCTGGAGTGGACTGGTTCCACCACGCTGTAGCCTGCTCTCCTTACCAGTTTCCCTCAGGTGTCTATACTCAGCTTGCCTGTGGCCTGGGGACTTGACACTACTCATTGTACCCTTAAGAGCTGCATTGTTCTGGATGATGACAGGTCCTGCCTTCCTCTCTGCTGCCCAGGGGAAGACCACAGTCATCACCTTCCTACTTGATGCCTAGAGAGAGGAGCAAGTGTGTGGGGACAGGAGACAGCTTTGAGGTATTGCCCTGGTTTGGGATCTCCAGTCTTGCCTGTTGTCCTGAACTGCTTTCAGCCCAGCTAGGTTTCCAGAGACACAGCAGATGCTTGGTTATGATCTCTTGGAAGATGGGAGATCTTGGAGGAGAGCTTCCCCATGCAGAGTTGTTCATTCTGAGCTGAGACAGAGGGGCTTTCCTGCCTACTTGTGTGGTCATCAGAGCTTCACTGCTACACAGGGAGGTGTCCTGCCTGCTCCTGGCCACCTTGTCCCATACTGCTGCTCAAGGGTTTGTGCAGCCATATGGGGAACTGGGTCAGGGAAGTGATCCAATTAAAAGCTATGCCGAGCACCACCAGAAGCAGGTTTTAACCAGGTAGTTTACCAACACTGCACAATGCTTGTGTTAGTAAAAGAGGGCTTTGGGCCAGGGTAGGAATGGGGGTCCGTGGGTGGAGCATGGTGGAATGGTTCCTTCTGGTGGTGGTGTCGGTCCCTGAAGATTTGCTGATTGTCACCTGTGGTGGTAGGCAACTGTAGGGACAACAAACCTGACTCCTGTTGATGTTCTGGCTAGTGAGGCTTCATTTTCTTCCAGGAGAGCCTAGTCTGGTTCCCCTGTGGTTAGGATGACATTTCAAGGCTGCCGTTGCTCATGAAGACCCTCCTCACTACCCTTTCCGTGGGCTGCTTCTCTCCCAACAGGGCTGTGGGCACAAGAGAGGAATGTCAGAGCTGCACCATGTCCCTGCCCATCCTCACTGCCTGGGGCGGAGGGGGGTGCCTGCACTAATCCTGACTAATCCTTTAATCTGTATCAACACTGATAGGTATTAAAGCAGCAGATAAGGTTCAAACCATGGCTTGGAGCTCAGCAATATCCCCACCCTCTTCCAGTTCTATCTGTGCTGATTGCGCTGTCTTTTAAGGGGTCTGGGCTTGTTTGCCGAGCAGCTGGAGTGGGTCGAGCGGGTGGATTAGCTGCTCTCAGCTGGTGCATGCTCTTGTCACTGGGCCCCAGATTGCCAGACAAGTCCATCGATTTGTCTACGTATGTTCCTGGCCACCAGCATCCTGTGCTTTCTGGAACTAACTCCAGTCGCGTGTTCATCTGCATGTAGCTGAGCTGGACCAGATCTTCTGTCTCCTGCTTTATCTGTTATGTCCACCTGGATGTAAACCTGATTTGGCTGTAAACACTTTGTGGAGCTCTTAGGCAGCAAAGGTGAAGCTTTCTTGCATCAGCTGGTGCTGCCAATCCATGGTTCCTTGTTTCCTGCTACTCTGTAGCAGGCTTTACCTTCTACCCCACCTTCAGACCAGGGCTCTCACGGCCACATCCTCACCTTCCAGGCTTTCTGCACTCTCCTCTTTTTGGGCACCTTTACTCGTGACTGAGGGTTGTGATGTTCTCACTTGTACAGCAAGTACAGATGATCCAGTGCTCTCCCATAAATGTGGGACTCCAAAGCTGGCTGCCCCAGTATTTAGTGGGCACCAAACAAAGGTGGTTAATACTTGGAAGAGCAGCTCCTGGTGGTGTTCTCTATGCAAAACAAACTGTCTCTGGTGTTTTTGCCAGTGTAACCTCATCCCCCTCCCTTTCCTTGTCCTCTTCCAGCTTCTCCCCATGCTCCTGGGATTGCTATGAGTTTGCCACTGATTCCCTCATTAGCAAAGCCATGGTTAATCCTGTCCTTAAATCCTTTAAGCTGTCAGCAAACAACCCCCTTCTTAAACTTCTAGCACGCAAGCTCAGCTGGGCTGGAGCCTGGCCCACAACCCCCCAAGGTTTTATTTTTGTTCCCAGATCATCAGCTCCTGGTCCTATTTTTGGCCAGCACTGGAGACTCCCCTCACCATCACCATGGAGCAGTGGGTGGCTGGCTTGTGCCTGGGTCCTAGTCTTAGGTGTAAAAATACCCAGGTTCTTAATTACCTAATGACAGGTTCCCTGTGTGTCATGTTGTTTGAAGTTGCAGGTGAAGATTTATTGCTTAGATTCAAGGCGACTGAGGTCTTGTCTCTCTGAGGACCCTCCTGTCCCGCGGGGCAGCACGTATTGTCCTTGCTTCTGGTCTACATGAGCTGATCGTGCAGCTGGTGGGGCTAAAATGGACTAAAAAACTAGAGTAGAGCTTCTTCCATAGGCATGCTCACCACTCTGCACCCTCACCTGAGCCCTCAAATCTTTGCACAACCATTCTGTTCTGAGCGATGATGAAAGTGCGTGGAGAGTTTGGGTCTTCCAGGCTTGTGTATTCCTTCTGAACACGTTGGTTTATCACACCAGTGATAAAGTTAGGCTATTGCATGTCTCTTTTTGGAGGATCTCTGAATATCCCCTCGATGGAAAATCGGCATCTGGCAGAACCCAAGGGAACAAAAAAATCAGCAAGTGCTTCTCAAGCTCTCAACCTGTGTGTCTTGAGTTTGTCTCCTGTGTAATTTGGTTTCTCTCTTAAAACTGGATGAAATTTGCTTTGGAAGTGTTGGGGTTTGTGTTGCACTTGCTCTCCAGGGCTGGCAAACAAGCATCACAAACCTTTTCCTACTCTTGATCCCAGGAGGAGAAAAGCTCTAAGGCTCCCTGAGGAGTATTGAATGACATCTTGCCACAGAGTGGCTGCGTCTGGGGATTACTTGGAAAAACATAAGGGAGGGGAAAAAAAGGTTAATACGGTGTTGGCAGCTGGCAGCTCCAGAAGCTTGTGTCCATCAAGCTGGGACGGTGCAGCTTGGTGGCTCTTGGCTGACTCGGGTGCAGGTGGTTCTCAGCTTGTCCTTCCGGTCTGACAGAGGAAATGGAATTTGGAGGAAGTGCCATCTCAAATTTGAATTTATTAAAAATCAGTTTCTTAAAATAATCAGTGCACTTGTTAGCACAGGCATTAATTGGGAAGGCCATGCAGCGGGTGAGGGTGGACCTGTGAACACCCCCTGTGTGCCCAGGCTGTTCTGCTGCCTGCCCCTTGCCTGGCAGCACCAGAGAAGGCACCACTGTGGGATTCATGGAGCAGCCAGCTCTGCCTCCAAAGCCTGGAACTCCACAGAAACCCCAGGGCCCAACCTGGGGTGAGTCGAGGTGGGAGAACACCCACAGACAGGTGTCAGGCAGCTGCAAGAGCTGCTCCCATGAGCATTGTGCCTGCCTGCTGGTTGCCATCCCTCTTTCCAGGAGCTCCAGGGAGGAGCAGCCTCCAGGCATGACATGCTTTCATGCAGGCTGATGTTCTTGCTCACCTACCACTGGCAAGCATGGGCTTGAACAAAAGCTGGTTGCTTGCATCTGCCTGCTTTTATTTCTTTCTTTTTTTTTTTTTTTCTTTTAAGCAAACAAGCTGGGTGATCCTGCCGTGGCTGTTGGCACTGCCTCTTGCAGCATATGACAGATAATGGGCCTGGCTCCCCGCCCGCGGAGGAGGCGAGGCTGCTGTCGATAGTGACCTGGAAAGGCAGTCGCCTTGATAAATCACTGCCTGCTGCTGCCGGGCCTTCGTGCCCCGCTCTGCTTCTTGGCAAGTGGAGGATCCAAAGCTAACCCATGGCTCCTTGGCCAGCAGTTGGAGTCTGCCCCAGGCAAGGAGGCAGGGCATGCTTCCCTTCCAGTCCCTCTCCTCTTTTATTGTGGTTTCTCAAGGGACAGGCAGAGAAAGTAACTAATAACTGCAGGCAGGAGGCATGGCTCACCCCTCTGCTTGCACTCCTTTCAGTGGGGAGGACGCACAACCAGACTGCTGCTCAAGCCCAACTGACAGCCTAAACCTTTAAAAACCAAGGACTGGTGGGTGAAGGGTGGGTTTACTGTAGCAAAGCTTAGGTTGCAAGGGGCTGGCCAGGTGCTTAGCCTCGGGGTGCATCAGGTTTCCAGCTTGTAGGGTTTGAACTACACCAGCTCCCCATTGATCGGCCAGAGTCAGGCCCAGCACTAAGTGTGTGCTGGAAACGTGGGCTGTGCCTCTGAGCCTTTTTCTAGAAGCAGTGAAATGTGGTGTCTCCTTCAGGGGTGCCAAGTGGGCTGTTCCTGTGGGTATCCTCAGAGAGAAGCCTCTGCTGCCAGCTGAGCCTTTCCTGCCAGGTCTCTGCTGGAGCCATTGGCTTTCCGGCATGGAGCGCCTTGTCCCTTTCCTCCAAGCATACCTGAATCAAGGGCCCAACTCGCTGGGTTTTTTGAAGCCACCAGCAGGTTTTGCTAACGAGGAGGAGGGCTTGGGATCTGGCTGAGGGCTTGGGATCCGGCTGAGGGCTTTGCTTGGCTCCATGCTCGATGGGTTACTGGAGCTGAGTTGTGTCTCAGGCTGTCCTGCCTATTGTAGTGAGCAGGAGGGGGGGATGAGTCTCCTCATCAGCACGAGCTTGATAATGAGCCAAAAGCCTTTTTCTGTTGCTGGATGAGCTGCAGTGGGAGCTGCTCATTGGGGACATAGTCAGGCCCTGAGCTTTGCAAGTGCTGTCAGCTCCCAGCATCCACTAAACAGAGCAAAAAATTGCTGTAGCGCTTTATTCCAGCAGCAGGAGCAGAGGCAAGTGGAGCTGCCAGGCTGCCCATGCCTGGCTGAGCGTGGGAAGCTGCCACTGCCTTCCTGGTGCAGGCAGCAGCACTGGCTGGGCTGCCAGACACCATGAAGAGGAGGGTTAGTTGAGAAGGCTGCAAACTGGTTGGTGGACAATTCCCATGGATGCTTTCCTCATTTGTCTGCCTTCCTTTCAGGGCTGGCTTTCCCAGCTGGGGATCAGATCAGCAGCTCCTGCTTCATTTCCCCTTCCTTGAAGGATTTTGCTATGGCTGTCAGTGCTGCTGTATTTGGGCTTTTCCTTGAGTGGCTGCTCTTTGTGGCTAAAGATGCAGCAAAGCTGGTCCTGGATCTTGGCACTTGTTTGCTGCTTTTTGGTTGTTACTGCTTTTCTGGCATCCCAGCACCTCTGCTTCCCAGGGTGTGTCTGGGGAGCTGGGATCAAGCCACAGAGGCTTTGAAGGACGACATCTCCCAGAGACAGGCATCTCCTGCTTGCTGTGATCAGTGGGTTAGGCAGGGGCTGCATCTCCAGTCCCTTCTTGCCCTTGGCAGCGCTGCTTCCTGACTCTGGATCCTGTGATGGTCTGTGGCTCTCGGGAAGCATGCAGGAGGGTTTGTTGCATGTGGAAGATTTGGAGACCTCCATCTGGGCTAGGAGATGACTTCAGAAAAGGGACTTTGGGGCTTAAAAAGCACAAAGAGAACCACACTAGTGGTCTGGGTGCAGCTCAAGAGATGCTCGGGGAGCAGGATGCAGCAGGTGAGGCCACTGCAGCTTGTGGCTGCGGCTGTAAATAGTGCCCTTCTCCTGAGGTAAAGAGGAAATTGTTTCCCCTTTCTTGCTGCATCCCTCACTCTCTCCCAGCACCCTATTCCCTCTCCTCTTCCCTGCCATTGATTGCTTAGCAATTGCTGATGCAATTAAAACAAGATGTGTCTGCAGTCTCTGCACTCAGCTTCCTCCTCCAGGGTCTTCCTCTGCCTGTGTGTGAGGAGGTGGGAGCTGCCTGGCTGGGGGAGCAGCTCCAGTCCCACCTGAGCTGCCTCCTGCCCGCAGCCATGGGCAGCAGCTGTTGGTTCTTGGAGAGGGGGAATTGCTTGAGTTGGGGCTGAAGCAGGGATGTCTGTCCTGGCCTGAGAAAGTGGCTTTTTGACTCCCACCACCCCCAAGGATCCAAAGAGGCTGGAGCAGAATCCTCTGGGTTCTTGCAGCTGGTGGCTAAAGGAAAACACTTTTCTTTGCTTGGGGGACTGGGTTTGAGAGTGCCCTATTGTATGTGACAGCCTGATGGACAAGGCCTCCAAGGTGGTGAAGGACCTCTGTGGGGGAAGGAGGAGGGGGGCAGCCCACCCCTTAGTGGGTTTTTTGGGTGATTTCCATGCTCCAGAGCATCCTCTTGCTCTCCAACTGTGGTGCACATGCTCTCGTGTCTTTGGCATGGTCATGAAACGCTGGAGCTGAAACCTTGAGCTGGGCTTGACCCCAGGGAGGACTATGGCACTGGTTGGCCCATCATGGCTGTATCTGGACTGGAAAGCCCAGAGCATTGGATGGGCCAAGGCAGGGCTGGTCGTGGAGGGTGAGCAGGGTAGGAGGTAGTGGAAGGGTGTGATGCTGCTGCTTGTGCTGTGGTGGCTTTCTGTGGCACTGGGGTAAGGCCTGTGTGGGTCAGCACCTCACCGGCAGAGCTGCAGCTGGCTGTGACACTCCTGCCTCTGCTCTGGGCTGTCCCAGAGCTTCCAGGCTCGGGCTGTGATGACTGATGGGCTGGATACGTGGAGGTGCTGGGGATCATTTGTGCGGCTGCTAAAGCTGGATGACTGATGAGTCGCGGTCTCTTGGCTTCCAAGGGAAGAAGAGCGACAGTGTGGACTGGGGAAGATGTTTGACTAATGGAATTGCTCCATGTGCACGGAGTGATTCCCTGGCTTTTTACCAAATTTTTACTCTCTAATCCTGTTGAACCTCTCCCAGCCCTTGGTCATCTCCTAGTCCTCATGCAGTTTTGCTAAGGCCTTTATCCCTGCAACTTTCTTCTCTGAGGCCGTGCCCTTTGTCTGTGGCCAGCACTTTGTCTGTGTCTCCATTGCCAAGAAGCATCTCTTGGATCTGACATATCTGCCATGTCCTTCTCTTTTCCTGGCAGCCTTTGCTGCCATGCAATTTTGATCCTTGTACAGAGCTATCCCTGGCTTTGGGTCTGGGGCAGAATGGTCTCTCCAAACCACTGTACTTTGCCTCCTAACTCTTTTTTTTTTTTTTTTTCCTCCCTGTGCCTCTGCTTTTCTGGTGGGAGTGGGTTAAGTTGCCCAAGAACTGTGTCCTTGGGTTGTCCCATGGGACTGCATTGTGTTGGATGCCCTTGGGGAGCTCCTTGGTTGTTCCAGCATGAGTTACATGGTGTTTTTTAGGGGAGGTGGCTGCAGAGGAGAGAAGTGTGGTGATGATCAGACAGGCACTGGGGTGTCACCTTCTACAGAAGCTGCCATCAGATGTGGATGTTGACAGAGACCCAAAGCAATGGCTGGTGATGGCAAGGATGGCTGTTGCTGCCCACACCACTCTGAGCATGGGAGTTATCCCAAACAGCCATCCACCTCTTAACCTTCCTGTCCCCTTAGAGAGTGTCCAACAGTTGTGTGAAACCTTTCTGCTCCCTGGCCTCATAGCCCTGACCTGGGGCAGCCGTGCTGCCTGCAGACAAGCAGCACTCGCTTTCTGAAGCTGTTAGTTGGCACACTGGGGACGTTCTCCCTCAGTTCAAATAATGGCTTGGATGATTATTGTCAATAAAAAGCTGTTATTCCTTTCCATCACGTACAAGGCAGGGGTGTGTACAGATATGTCAGCTCCATGTTTTCAAAAGAGATGGTGGGATTGAAGGTCAGATGGGTTTATTCCATGGATTTGCAGGCAAGAATGTGTTAACTTCTTCTTCAGGATGGAATAGAGGTATCTGAAGCCGTTGGCCAACCATTATGACACTGCTGTAGCTTCCAGTCTGGCTCTGGATGACTGTCCTGTTGGTCATGGGGAATCATTGAGTCATGCCTGGCATGCTGGCATCAGGTGAGGAAAGCCTAACTGAAGGGGAGGATGGATGCTGGGACAAGAATTGGCAGGGCTCATTGAAAGAGCTTTAAAGTAGGTTTGAAGTAGGATGGGGATGAAATCAGGTTTACCAGAGAGGAGCCTGGGAGCTGCAAGCCAGTGCTTGTGGGTAACTGTGCTAGCAAAGCCTTGCAGTCTGTTGTCTCAGTGGAGGCAGGGGATGGTGATCCATGTGGCAGCAAAGACATGAGGGGGAGTGAAAGGTTGGTAACTATAGGAGTGTCTGAGCATGGTCAGGTGGGAATCCAGGCTTGTCCCCCCAGAAAGGTGGCAGGACAGTTGGTTCAGCTGAAGTGCATGTGCACCAATGCCTGCAGTGTGGGCAGCAAACAGGAGGAGCTGGAGGCCATTGTACAGCAAGAAAAGTGTGACAGAGTTGCCACCACAGAAATGTGAAGACTCACACAACTGGAGTGCTGAGATTGATGGCCACCAACTTTTCAGAAGGGAGAGGCAAGGATGAGAGGTGGTGGGGTGGCCCTCTGTGTTAGGGATAGATATGAATGCCTAGAACTTAATGATGTGAATGACAGTGTTGAGTGTCTAGGGGTAAGAATCAAGGGGAAGGCAAATAAGGCAGACATCATGGTGGGGGTTTGTTATAGACCCCCCAGGCAGGATGTAGAGGCTGATGAAATACTCTGTAAGCAGCTGGCAGAGGTCTTGTGATTGTCAGCCCTTGCTCTCATGGGGGACTTCAACTTCCCAAATGTCTGCTGGAGATATAGCACAGTAGAGAGGGAACAGTCCCGGAGATTCCTGGAGTGTGTGTAAGAAAGCTTCCTGACACAGCTGGTGAGGGAGCCAGCTAGGGAAAGTGCCCTGCTGGACCTGCTGCTTGTTAAGGCTGGAGGTTGTCTGTCGCAGAGTGATCATGAAATGATAGAGTTCTCAATTCTTGGAGAAGCAAGGGGGGAAGCCAACTTGGACTGCCACCTTGGACTTCTAAAGGAGCAGATGTGGGCCTTTTTCAGAGCATGGTTGAGAGTGTCCCTTGGGAGACAGTCCTGAAGGACAAAGGAACCCAGGAAGGTTGGTCATACTTCAAGGAGGAAGTCTTAAAGGCACAGGAGAAGGCCATCTCCAGGACCTGAAAGACAAGCTGATGAGGAAGAAGACCAGCCTGGCTAAATAGAGAACTTTGGTTGGACCTCAGGAACAAAAGGAAAGCTTATGGCCTTTGGAAAAGGGAGTTAACAAGTTATGAGGAACATCAAGATGTAAAGAACCTCTGCAGGGGGGAAATTAGAAGGGCCAAGGCTCAAGCAGAGCTCAACTTGGCCACTGCAGTTAAAGAGAACAAGAAGAGTTTTTTTCAGTCTATCGATAGAAAAAGGAAGTCAAGGGAAAACGTCGGCCTGCTGATGAGTGAGGTGGGTGCCCTGGTGGTGGAAGACACAGAGAAGCGGAGTTACTGATGCCTTCTTTGCTTCAGTCTTCACTGCTAAAGCTGTCCCTCATGAATCCCAGACCCTGGAAGCAAGGGGAAGGGTCTGGAGACAGGAAGACTTTCCCCTCAATAGAAGAGGACCAGGTTAGAGACCACTTGGCCAAACTGGACATCCATAAGTCCATGGGCCTGATGGGATGCACCTGCGAGTGATGAGAGAGCTGGCAGATGTTCTTGATGGGTCACTCTCCATCATCTTTGAAAGGTCATGGAGAACAGGAGAGGTGCCTGAGGACTGGAGGAAGGCCAATATCACTCCAGCCTTCAAAAAGGGCAAGAAGGTGGAACTAGGGAACTACAGGCCAGTTTCACTTCTGTCCCTGGGAAGGTGATGGAGCGACTCGTTCTGGATGTCATCTCTAAACATGGTGAAGAACAGGAGGTTACTGGGGCTGGTCAGCATGAATTTATTGAGGGTAAATCGTGCTTGACCAATCTGCTAGCCTTCTATGATGACATAACTGATCAGCTGGATGAGGGGAGAGCAGCAGATGTCATCTACCTTGACTTCAGCAAGGCTTTTGTTGCAGTCTCCCATAGCATCCTCATTAGGAAACTGAGGGAGTGTGGGCTGGATGAGTGGACAGCGAGTGAGGTGGATGGAGAGCTGGCTGAGTGACAGAACTCGGAGAGTTGTGATTAACAGAGCAGGGTCTCAACCAAGTCGAGATGACTTTCTAATCATCCCTTGAAGCCATCTCTTGGGCACGGAAAGCCCAGTGGAGCAGATAAGGGCTCCCAAATCCCTCCTCACCTTTTGTCAAGGCAGGAAGGGAGGATGGAGGAGGTAGAAACATCCAGCATGTAGTTAACCCCAACTCTTTTGCCTTGGGAGAGCTCTTTGCAGCTGGGAGCCCCAATGTTTGGCCTTGGGTATTCTTATATGCCTTGCTGGGCATAAAAAACCTCCAGGCTTTGGCTTACAGCTCTGTGATGTCTTTCCCAACAGGACTTGTGTTCCCTTCCAGGGGCTGCTTGTTGCAGCCGAGAGTGCTGTGATTCCTCCCACCCCGGGGGAATGTTGGTTTTTATTGATGGGAGGTCAGCGAAGCCCAATGCACAGGAGGGTGCATCGAGTGTAGAGTCCTTAGTGCTAAAATGTCCATATTTATTATTTGTCTGCTCTTCTTCGTGATGTTAGGGTTGCTCTGCCTTAGCTGGCTGTTAATTTGAAAAATCAATTAAATTCCAACAGGGTGCAGAATAAAATCAGGAAGATCGGGGGTTGCTTACAGTGATTCTCTCTGTAGCAGCATCTTGGCTTTATTTTGGGGATGCCAGCTAAAAATCCAGCGTGTTGGTTGAATGAAACCTTGGTTGGCTGTCAGCCCCACTGCTGCCCTGCCCTGTGTCACTGCCAGCCCCGACATCTCGTTTTTCCACATGGATCTGCAGAAGGTGCTGCTGGCTGGAAGGAGGCACAGCATCTGCTGCCATCGGATGGCGTTTTTTTAAGTGGTGACTGTTTTCAGTCTCATTTTGTGACAATGGTTGGCCTTTGTGTGAAGGGGAGAGATATCTCCGTAGCTGGAGTTCAGTGCTGGGCAGGTATCCCTGTTGTGTGCCCAGCCTGAGGAACGTGCAGGTGGAGGCTAAAAACCTTCCTGGAACTTAACTGGACTGGAGGAAATCTTCAGCTGTGGGTGGTGTGGACATCCTTCTTTAGTGGGGGCTTACAAGGATTTCACATCCCCTCACAATGGTCCAGAGGAGCCGGTGAAGCAGCCACTTGAAGCTATTTTTCTGTTTTTCTGTGGAGTGCTCTCAAGGAGGAGCGTGGCTGCGGGTGACGCAGCCCGGGGGTGTGATACTCCGATGTGCTGAAAGCCCCTGGCCCGGCTCCACTGCTCTCTGGCTGGTCAGTAGCCTGCAGGTGATGAATTACTGTCTGGCTCAGCTCTAGCTCGTCTCCTTCCCTCCCCTGGCTGCTCAGTTTCCCCACGAGCCATTGATCCTTTGCAGTCATACTGCTCGACCGCCAGCAGCTGTCAGTTGTCAGTACCAGCCCCCTGAGTGAGACCTTCAGGCATCGCAGCCCAGCTGTGTCCAGCATCGGGGCATTGGCTTGTGGCAGTACTTGAGGGAGGCTTGCAAGGCCCCAAGGTTCATACGAAGGTGGTCTTTTTGTCAAGGGGAGAAATTGAACGCAGAAATTGAACTCAAGATGCGTGGCTGGGGCTTGACTTGTGCCGCCTGGGGAGGCCGGTGGGAGCGGAGGTGCCTTGCTCAACCCTGTCATGCTCAGGGTTTCACCTGCAGAGCTTGTTCCTTCTCCCCATGCAAGTCATTGGTAGAGATTTCGGGGCAATACGAGCACCTGCTGGGCTGTGTTGTGGATGGTGTGTTCTGCTTGGGTTAGAGGGACAGCAGCTTGATTTCAGAGAATCATAGAATAGTTTAGGTTTGAAAAGACCTGTAAGATGATATCAAGTCCAACCATTACCTAACTCTGCTGAGTCCACTGTTAAACCATCTCTCTCAGCACCACATCTTACATGACTTCTAAATGTGTCCAGGGATGGTGACTCTGCCATTTCCCTGGGCAGTCTGTGCCAGGGCCTGACAACTCTTTCTGTGAAGAAATTTTTCCTAATATCCAGCCTAAACGTCCCTGGCACAACTTTAGGCTGTTTCCTCTCATCCTGTTGCTTGTGAGAAGACACAGGCACTGGCCTCTATACAACCTATTTTCAGGCAGTTGCAGAGAGCAAGAAGGTCTCCCCTCAGCCTCCTTTTAAAAAACCTCAGCAATTGTCCTTTCTATCAAAATTTCTGTGTCCTACAGGCATGGACACCTTCATGTTCCTGGGAGCTGTTCCTCCAGATGCAGGTTGCCAAAGGGCAGAACCACGTTTGTTCCTGCTCTGTGGCCACCTTGTGTGGCCACATCCTCATATATCACGTGATTGGGCTTATTTCTTGCTTGCTCCCCTTCTGTAATCTCCACATCAGGCCGATGGACAGAGCTGGCTTTGTGTCTGGAAACCACCAGGATTTCTCCTGGCAGCTTGAGGAAAACCTACAAAGAGGAAGAGATGAGAGCCAAGCGGGCAGCTTCTGAAATACGCAGCCTGCAGGGGCTGCGACGTGAAAATCATCCCAAAATAGTTCTTTAATATTAAATAGGTGGAAGGAAGATGCCTCCTCTTGCCTGAGGGATAAAGAGATCTGAAACTCCTCCTAACCTCTGCAGCTTATCATGTCTGAAATCCGTGTGTCTCACCGTGGAACTGAGCCTGTCCCCGAGCCATGAGTACCCAGATATCGCGTGTCTGACGCACTCTGGTGTTCCCGCTGTTCGCAGCGTGCTTGGCAGGCCTCCTGGTGCAGCACCCAGCACGTGGGTGTGCTCCTCTCCCCCCGATCTGTGGCTGCAGGCAGCCCACAGTCTAGATGGAGGAAGGAGATGTGGTGTTTCTTGACATACCACCAAGGCTGCATTCCCCCCCTCCCCTCCAAGTGAGGCTCCCCTGGTGCTGTATCTCCTCCAGGAGCTGTGCAGGTGGCTCAGGAGATGCACCTGACTTGCAGAGACTTTGTGTCATCTCCTACCCCAAACAAATTTTCTAGGTATGAGCATGGCTTGCACAGCTTGGCTTCTCATGCCTTGGAGACCAGAGTCCATGAGACCCTCAAGACCAAATGTTGTTTGTTGGGTTTCTTGCACAGGAAAATTGCTTAGAAAATGCTCCAGTTTGCCAAAAGCAATTTGAAGGTAGACCGATGGGATGAGAGATGGATTTTTTTTTCTTATCTACTTGTCCGTGGACCTCCTGGTCCAGCCATAGAGGTGGACTTCTGTGCTCTCATCACAGCCATATAAGGTGGAAGAACCTCATAGAATGTTAGGAGTTGGAAGAGACCTCCAAAGATCATCCAGTCCAACCCCCCTGCCAGAGCAGGACCTAGGGCGGATCACTCAGAAAGGCGGATGCTTTCTGGATAGACAGGTCTTGAAAGTCTCCAGGGAAGGAGACTCCACAACCTCTCTGGGCAGCCTATCCCAGTGCTCTGTAACCTTCACAGGAAAGAAGTTTTTCCTCATGTTGAGGTGGAACTTCCTGAACTGGAGTTTAAATCCATCACCTGTCATCCTAAAGGACCTCAGGAGAACATAACTCTGCAAAGTTTGGCCAGCCTGAGGTTCACTGATTCTTCATCTGAACTTGGGCAAGTCCGAACCTGCTGGATGTTGGCTCTCTGTGGAAGGATGAGGACAGCTGCTGGAATTCAGGAACACCGGGTATGTGGCTGTTGGTGATTTGGAGCCCGGACTGGGGGCATCTGAAATGTCAGCAGCACTTGGGTGCTGAGGAGGTTCCATGGGGAACAGTATGGGTACCTTGTGTTAATGATATAGGGATGTAGTGAGGCAGAAAGGATGAGAGCAGGATGAAGGATTTTCCCACTTGGAAAATACTCTTGTGCTTAGGAACAGTTTCACTGCCAGGGAGCTGTGGCCAACGTATCTCTCAAATGTTCCCATCCTTGAATCATCCCATTCCTCCTTGCTGTCACCCTCTGCATCGCCCTGATTAACTCCTCTCTCTCCTCCCTGTGTTTTCAGTATTTTCATCCCCATGTGGTAATGGATCATGACTGTCCCCCCACGTAGCTATAGCTGAGCCAAGATATCCGTGTTTACTTCCAAACCAGTCCCTTCAGCCTCCGTGTTATTTTTGTTCCTCTTAGAATTGTATAATCCGAGACTGGTTTGGGTTGGAAGATCATCTAGATCCAACCCCTGTGCATGGGCAGGGACACCTCCCACTAGACCAGGTTGCTCCAAGCCCCATCCAACCTGCCTTTGGACACTTTCAGGGATGGGGCAGCCACAGCTTCTCTAGGCAACCTGGACCAGGGTCTCACCACCCTCAATCTGAAGCATTTCCCCCTACTGTCTAAACCTCTCCCAGTTTTAATCCATTTCCCCATGTCCTCTCACTCCCCGCCCTTGTCCAAAGTCCCTCCCCAGCTTTCCTGGAGCCCCTTCAGGCACTGGAAGGTGCTCTGAGGTCTCCCTGGAGCCTTCTCTTCTCCAGGCTGAACAGCCCCAACTCTCTCAGCCTGTCTGCAGAGCAGAGCTGCTCCTGCCCTTTGATCATCTTCATGGCCTCCTCCAGACTCACTCCAACAGCTGTATATCCTTCTTGTGCTGGGGGCTCCAGAACAGGACACAGCCCTGCAGGGGGTCTCACCAGAGCAGAGCAGAGGGCAAGAATCCCCTCCCTCAACCTGCTGGCCACTCTTGATGCAGCCCAGGACACGGCTGGTTTCTGGGCTGCCAGCACACGGTCATAGCTCATGTTGAGCTTCTCATCAAGCAGTACCCTCAAGTCCTCCTCAGGGCTGTTCTCAATCCATTATCCACCCAGGCTAATAATTATATTTGGGATTGCCCCAACCCCGGTGCAGGACCTTGCATTTGGCCTCTTCCTGGAACCTTCTCCAATTTGTTAGTTCTTTTCAGTGACAAGATGTCTAGAGCTGAGCATAATCGCTGTTCTCCTGAGAAGAGCCGTCAGGGCAAAAATATTAAATTCACCTTTCTCCCATACTGTGTCCTAACTGAATTGGGGCTGAGGGAAGGAAGGACAGTTTGGTGTGGATGTGGCTGAGCAAAGCACTCTTTGCTGCTTCTGTCTCTAGGTCTCTCTTGCAAGCTGGCCTCAACACATTAGTTTCCTGGTGTTTATGGAAAAGAGGACAAGCATAGCCAAGCCAGCTTGGTGACACCACTTTGTGCCTCTGTGCCATTTCTGTGCTTACAGGAGCTCCAAGGCCATGTTGCATGGATGGAGAGCAAGAGGGTAGTTGGAGACTGGATATAGTTGTTTTTTTGTTATTATGAGTGTGGTGAGACACTGGAAGAGGTTTCCTAGGGAAGTTGTGGATGCCCCATCACTGGAAGTGTTCATGATCAAGTTGGACAGGGCTTTGAGCAACCTGGTCTAGTGAAAGATGTCCCTGCCCATGACAGGTGGGTTGGACTAGGTGATCTTTGAAGATCCCTTCCAACCCAAATAACTCAATGGTGCTAAGACGGCATCTTGGAGGTGCTCCCCTTCTAGATGATCATGAGGACCTCCTTGGGGTAATGCTCGATTGACTTGTGAATGTCTGTAACTCTGTATCCCCATCACTTCTCTTGTGTAGTGAGTTCAGGTGTGACTGACAATTACTTTTGGACCTATTTGCATCCCTTGGACATTGAGAGATTCAAGCCAGTTAGTTCAGGCTGTTGTGGAAGGTACAGCCACCCTTGTGGCCACATTTAGAGCTTGGTTGCTGAAAACATCTGCAAGACAAGCCCATATTCCATCCCAAACCCCTCTGTTCTTTCTAGGCTCTTCTCTGAAAATACAGGGACCTTTGTTCATCCCATCTCTTGTGTTTTACTAGATGGAAAAGCTGGTTTCCTAATGGCGGGATAGAACCTCATCTGTGCATGTGGTTGTGTTGTCCATCATGGTCCTTTGTCTTGATAGCAGAGTGGTTGTGGTGGCTTGTGGGCTGGGCTTTGTCCCTGTTCCCTTGGGAACAGGCTCTAGCAGTACAGTTGCTCTGGGTACTGGGGTTGATGGGGAGAAAGGTGGTTCCCAGAACGTGTGCCCAGCAAGTGAAGAAACCCATCATAGATGAGTTAGGTCAGAGCCAGCTTGTTTTTGTAGCAAGTCCTGGATCTACCTCCTCCCCTCTGAATCGGTTTTAATGTGTTAGAATTTGGTTTTATACCAAAAAAGTCAAATGCCTGAGCTGTGTCTCCTCTGGTTGACTTGTAGATACTTCATCTCTCTAAAGATAAAAACTTCACTCAAGACATTGTGCCTGGATGGGCATCCTTAATTAAATGAGTTCATTATTAGCGCTCTAGGTTGGCACACCAGTGTGTGTCCTTGTGTCACCATGTCCTGACACAAGTTGCTGGAGGCCCAGCAGCCACGGTGTCTGGGTGTTGGAGGTCATACTTGCAAGACAGAGGTGGAGAAAAATTGGGAGGAAAAAGTGAAGGAAAAGGTGATCCAGGCAGGTGGAGCTGTATCAGTTCCTAACCAAAAGCTGAGCTGCTGTGCCAGCTTCTTGTGCTCAGCCTTGATCTGCCGAATGGTGCTTCAGCTTGTGGTCCTTGATTACTAACCCTGGTCAAGGTTTACTGGTAACTTTTGGGTTTTAATAATCTCCAGAGGGCTGGTTTTCAGGCTCTTTTATAGTGTACCATGGTTTTCTGACCTCTTAGAAGGTGGTGGAGGAGCTAGCCTCTGAGAAGGACCTCACCTGGGGTGTTTGCATAGGGACCTCTAACTGTGGTGGGAACCTGCTGGTAAGGGCTTGTGCTGGTGTGTACCTGGCATGGTGGTGCTTGCAGTAGGAACAGTTCCTTCTTACAAACAGGGATGAACTGCTTGCTTCGTCTCCTGGGAGTTTCAGGATTACCCGTGCTGACTGCCTGCCCTTGTTGATCTGTCTAAATGGAGGTGCCAAACTCAGTCATGTGTTCTTCATCCCTAGAGCTGCCTGGGTAGTGGATGTCCCTGGATGAACCTGTGGCCCTGTGCTCAAGGTGCTCCATAGCACAAGACAGACCCCATAGGTCTCATTGTCCAATAGGGAGGTGACAGTTGGCATCCTGCCATGAATGCTGCATTTTCATGTGACTTCCCGTGATGGCTTTGCAGATTTGGGTTGTAGGGTTGTCTCTAGCTCAGCTGTTTGCAACCTGTGCATCCTTTGGGTAGGTTTTATGGAGCTGGTGGTTGTCAGCAGACTTTTAACTGCGGCTGGAGCTGCATCACACCACGGCAAGTGGTTCCTGAAAGTCCTCCTGGATCTATGTCCTGCTTCCAGGAGACTGATGCAGAGAGGCTCTCATGAAACCTTTTATGTTGCTCCTTTTCCTGCTCTAATGTGCTGGTGGTAGTGGTGGCCATTTGAGCACTGCTTCAATTCAGGCATGAATTTCATGTG
Source organism: Apus apus (assembly GCF_020740795.1). NCBI lineage: Eukaryota > Metazoa > Chordata > Aves > Apodiformes > Apodidae > Apus > Apus apus. Next base: position 635,314 of record NC_067291.1, on the reverse strand, counting down.
GTCCAAGGAAGAAAATGTGTCTGCCTTGCTGTCATTCTGGCTTTGGTCCTCTTGCTCTTCTAGTCTTCCTACATGGATATCTTTTTTTTTTTTTTTTTTAGTGGAAACAGACCAGAAAATGAACATGAGGGTGGTTGTTTGACAATAGCTGGAGGAGCCTGGTGGAGATGGACATCCTGAGCTGGGAAAGGTTTCAGGGACTGCAAGACGGTTGAGTGCAGGGCTGGGACCTTGCTGGGGAGCCAGTTCCTGTTGAACAGGTCATGGCTTCCAGCCCAGAAAGCAAAAATACAATGACATGTACATCTCTGAAGGGAGGCACAGAAGAGCTGGGATGCACCAGTGGCTGAGAGGGTCTCCAGGAAAGGGGCCTGTCTCTTCTTTTTGTTTTCTTTCTTTTTATTTTGTGTGTTGACGGTTGGACTTGCTGATCTCAGAGGTCCATTCCAACCATGACGATTCTGTGATTCTGCTTGGATAGGGTTGCCTGGTTATTTTGTTGGGTTTGATGGAAAGAAAATAACTAAAAGCAAGACTTTGCCCTATAGTGGTTCTTCCACTTAGCAGGTTGTGAAGGACAAGTGGCTGGTGTTGCTAGTGCTGGACAGAGAGCAGCCATGTAAGGAGCCAACCATGCATCAGCCATGGTGGCCATGTTGACAGGAAGATGGGTACGATGTGGCAGGGCTTAATATGAGACCTGGGTTCCCAGTGGGACACTGTTGTGGGCAGAGCTTTCCTGCTTGGAGAGCAATGCTGGAGGTGAGGATGGCTCTGGTGACCAGGAGCAGCCTCTGGGTATGTGTTGGTGGCAGGTGAGCCACGACTCCAACACTCTGTCCTCAGTCAGCTGATGGGACTGATGCACAGGAGGTCCCAGTTTGGTTTTCATCTTTCCCATGTCTCTGGCTGGCATCTGTCCCTTTCCATTACTGCTCTTTGCTCCCTCTCTCCTACCACAGACACCTGGGGGTTTCCCCCTTCCTAGAGAAGATCCTGTAAGTGGTTGGAGCAGGTGACTTTGAGCCAGCAGGTCTGTTGTGGATGCTATTCCTGGCTTTATTGAAGCCACGGTGACACACAAGCCTGTGCCTCTGCGTGTTGGGCGTCTCTTGACCTCGAGGTGCTGCAAGTGCTGAGATGAAGCTCCTTGTGTAAGAGCAGGGATTTGGTTCCCTCTCTGTCAGAGAGCAGTGGCCGAGGGAGGTGAAGTGGCTCGTAGGAGGTTGTACTGAGTGATACTTGAGTTCCTCCAGCAGTGTGGCTGGGGGTGATGGCACCACCCTGGAGCAGTGTTTGGGTCAGTCCCTCGTTGCTGGCACAGTGGCAGGTTGTTCCTTCAGTGTTACCCTATGGGCTGCCTTGCCCCAGTTTAATCATTACTGCAACTGGCCATGAACTTCATGCAGAAGTCCTCATGTGGTCTTTGGATTCTGTGGCATGCTTATGTACAGTCGGGGTGAACTTCCCAAAATTCCCAGATGAAGATGAGTCTGGGTTTGAAAAGCACCCGCCAACCCCTGCTGGCATGCTGCCTTGTGCTGGTCGCTTGACCACCATCTCCTCCTGCCATTCCACAGTGACTTGCCAACCAGGGAAGGGTTTGGCATGGATGGAGGCAAAGCCCTTCCATACAGGAGACAGCTGGAGCTCCGAGCTGGGCTGTGGGTGCTTGGCATGGCCAGGAGAGGACACACTAGCAGTCACCACACCATGCTGTCAGCAGCCTCACAGTTGGGAGATGCCAGGAACCTCAAGGTGGTGTCTGGGGAGGCAGAGCAGGTGGTGAGGAGCACCCAAAGAACATGGGGAGGAAATTGGCCCTTCCTGGCTTGGTTTTGGGGGAATGATGAGAGTCCTGGGTGGCAGAGCCAGTCCAGACCATCTAGGGGTGTGCTTGCCATCTCCCTCCCAGCCTGCTGTGCTGCCTTTGCCTGCTGGCTCCCAAGGACAAGCTGCATCTTCTGAGGAGGGAAACTGGCATCACTGTTCCTTAAAAATCCTTAGTTCTTATCTAAATGGCCTAGGTCTTCTGGTAGTGGTACTGACCAGGAGGTTCCAGTCTCGGTTGTCCTGTCTGCACAGTGAGTTCAGAGAGTGCGACACTGAGCCCACTCAGCTCTGCGGCAGGTGGAAGGAAGCATTGATCCTTCATCCTTACAGCATCTGGTGCTTCTTGTCTCTTGGAAATGACCATCCTCCTTTTGTGCTTGACTAGCTGCCCTGGTGTCCTGTAGGCTCAGATTTGTCCTCCCTAAGCATGTTCTGGTGATCTGCAGAAATAGCTGGCTTTGCTTATCGCAGCTGGTGTTTTCCCAGGGAAGGGAGACTTCCCTCTAAAACAGACCATGCTCCCAGCTCCAGTCTTGAACTTGATGCTTGTGCCACCATTATTTTTTATTGGAAGCTTGTTGGCTACTTCCATGCTGGCATCCAAACAAATCCAGCCAGCAAACAGGGTTCATTGCCACCTGTGGTGTTCAGGGAGCTTTGAGGGTCAGGTTGGAGAAGACTTGATTCCTCTTTGATAATCCTTGCTGAGGTTGGTGGTGGTGGGAAAGAGACACCTTGGGTGCTGTGGTTTGAAGATTTGGAGATGCCCACCAAAGATGCTCATCGACAGGATGGATTTGCTCCATCTGCCTATGGGGATGTGGTGACCAAGTGACAGTATCAAAGCTCCCAAAGGTTGAGCTGAGCCATGCTGTGACATGGGAAGTGTTGGCTGCAGCCTCAAGTGATACTCCCGTGATGCAGTTTTGGTCCATGTTTGGTCTCCTGGCACACAGCAGCTAAGACTTTGTGGCCAAGCCTCCTCCTTTACTGTTGATTGTAGGAGTTGTGTTTGTAGGAGTTGAAGGACTCTTCTGAATGAGAAAAATGGGCCACCATGTTGCATAGCTTGTTACCATGGTTTACACTGGAAGCCTGGCACTCTCTCCAGTGCATCAGTGGTATCACACTGAGCAGTACAAGGTCCTTCATGACAGGGTGTACCTGCACCATGTGGTTGTTCACACCCTCTCTGTCACTGTAGATACACCACAGATATCTTTGGTGATTGTTCTCTCAATTTTTTGTGTCCCTGTTGGCTTTTGTTGCTCGAAAATGCACTTCTCTTGTATGGTTGACTTTGATTATTGGGAGCAAACCAAAATACTCATAAATATGAGTGGGTGGTCTGGGTGGTTTAGAGGTTGGCATCAAAATGAGTACAATTTTCTTCTTCTTGTGCCCTCTTCTCTTTCCCCTGTGAGCAAGTTGCTGCTGTGACATCCCCTTAATGGTGACTGATGCTCAGGGAGCCGTGCTGGCACAGCTCTGAGATGGCAGGAGCTGCTTTGTGTGCATCTCCCTGTGCCAGCACCCACTGCTGTGCTTCCCTTCACGTGGGATTCTCTCTGCCTTTCCAGGAAGGGCTCTTATCAAGGGGTAGGTTTTCCATCCCCACCTGGAGCCCCTTCCCCAGGCCCAGCATCTCCCCGAGCTCTCCCTGGATTTGTTTTCCCCATGGAGCAGCTCTGGTGCCGACTGCCAATGCCTGGGCTTGGCTGCGTTCCACTCCTCTCCATGGTGGTGGGGAAAGCACGTTCCTTGTGCTGGGAAAACCTCTGCCAGAAACACAAAGGGCTTTCACCAGGGGAGGCAGTGGAGGGCAGGTGGGAACGGCCAGCGCCAGCACAGGGAGGCTTCCCCCCACCTAACTCTTGCCCAGAGGCTGCTGGAGACACACAGGCTCCCTCCAGCAGCCAGCACCTGGTGGCTGCGTTTGTGCTCAGCAGCTTTTGATCTCAGAGCCTGCCCGGCAAAGAGGGAGAGAGAAATGTTCCTTTTGCAAAGGGGATTTAAGGCCCAGAAGCATAGAGTAATTTGCCTGGGGAGTGGTGTGTGGTGGAGCTGGAAGCCAGGAAGGTGCAGGGTTTGCTTTGGGGAGCTGGGGAGCTCTGCTGGCTCAGCCTTGCCAGCTGGAGGAGATGCTGCTTGAGGGTCTGGGTGCTGCCCAGTGGCTCCCATGCCACTGTCTCCCCTGGCTGCTGGCCTGGCGGAGGGAGCAGGACCCAGGGCCCCCCCTGGCCCTCCTGCAGCCACCAGTGGGTGAATCTCCTGACCTTGCTCAGTGACAGCCATGGCACTGGGAGATAAGACACATGTGGAGGGGGGACTGGAAATTAATTCAGGGACTGATCCATCTCTCTCTTCCTCCAGCTTGGCTTTCAGCTTTTTTTGGATCACAGTGAGGCCCTTGCCCTGGGAGATCTGCCCTGGGCCTTTGTGTTTTGCTCCTGAGCTTCAGGCAAGGGAGCAGGAGAGCCACCTCATCACCCCATGGCTGCTGAGCGAGGGCCTGTTTGTTCCAGTGCAGAGTGAAATATGAAATCCCATCAAGCCACCTCGCTTATTAGAGAGATCGCTGCGAGCTGCTTATTATGCACTGTGGCGTAATGCAGATTACGAATGTGACCAGGCGATAATTAGCAGAGCTGGAACTGTAATTAAACGCTCCTGTGCTGTGCTGTGGTTCCTGTCACAAAGTGAAAGGGAGTTGAACGGTTTGGAAACCTGCAGCTCCTTGGTGGGCACAGGCAGCTGCTGCTCCAGGGCCATGGGGTGAGCGCTCCCCCGTGTCCTGCAGCCCTGCTCAGCTCCTCACAAGCCACAAGCTCCTTCCTTGCTGCAGATTTGGTTGTGATTTGCATAAGACAGCATTGAGGAGGGGGGGTTGTTTTCTTTAGCCCCCTTCAAAGGATCCTCACACCTCCAAGCATCTTTCTTGCCCAGGATCTGCCAAGATGTTCAGGATGAGGTTGCTGTGTTTCCTGGGGGTGGTTTGTCTTTTGGGGTGCAGCCCTCTCTGACCAGCCTTCCTCAAATCCTGACATGCAGCTGAGGCACTGGCCATGGGGCAGCCTTGGAGGCTGGGAATGAGCTCCTGGAGGACAACTGGTCGTGCTGGTGTGAGCTCGGAGGCGGTGCCAGGGGAAAATTGCAGTGGAGCATGAGCTGTGTGGCTGGCAGAGGGGACCTTAAGGTCTCGTCACTGTGGCTGGAGACCACCAGGCTATCTTTAATGCTCAGTGGGCTGAATGTACACTGTCCAGGGAGAGGATAGATGTAGGAGGACAAGTAGAGAGCTGCAGGCAGTAGGTACCTTGTGTTCTCCTGGTGGAAGAGCAAATCTACTTACCCTGGCAGAGACAGAAGGTCTGAAGAGTTCTCCACAGGGTCATGTTGGCATCCCCTGCCCACAGGCATCCCCACGGCAGATGTGGTGTCCTCCTCACTGCTCCTCTGCCTTGAAGTTTGCCTCTTGCAGATGGTATTTGTGTCGCTGAGGGTGTAGAGAGGCTTTGTGGGGTCAGTAGTTTATGAGGATGATCCAGCCACTCACTGTGCTTGTGGGCACCCTTTGGTGTCTGGCTGACAAGGTGGAACATGCAAACTTCTGCTAGTGCTACTGGTCTTGCTTAAAGGATGGAGGCATGTGAACAAGGGAGGGTCTTGGCAGTTGAGCAGGACCAGAATGCCAGTTCAGGGTGGGAGTCATGCTGTTTAGAAGCTGTCAGCAGCATTGGCCAAGGAGAGCCAGGGAGTGATGGTGGGTTGGTGTCCATGTTCATTCTTGGTGACCAGCAAGCCTGGTCTCTCCGGGGTTAAAATAATCTCTCCTCAGGAGGCTATCTTTTGGTGTAGTGCTAGGTGATCTAGAGGGATCTTCCCCTGCTTGAAGCCAAAGCCCAGATCAGCACCCACTGATGAGTTGATTCATTTCCTCAGCCTGCTTCTCTTTTGGGGTTGCTCAGTGTCTTGCCAAAAGAAAGAAGGTCTGAGCAGTGTGTGAGCAGCTAGCCTGAAAGCTGCTGCAGATCCTTGTGAGCCAAGGCGAGGGGATGGCTGACTGCAACTGGCTTGGCTGATAAGCCCTGAAGGACAGGAAGGTCTCCACCCTGCCCTTCCTTTGGCCATCAGCAAAATGAGCCCATCAGCCATCCTTCTAACTCTGCTCTAATCTGCTAGCGTGGCAGAGTGGCCAAGGACCTTGGCTTGTCAGCAGCAGGGTGGCTTGGCTGTGGTTTCACTTGGCATGTTGATCTGCTGGCTTTCCAAGCCTAGCCCTGGCTGTGAGATGTGATTTCCATGCACAAGGAGAACATGATGTCTGGCACTGTTGGCTCAGCCATCAGGTGGATCAGGCTCCCAGGGGGATACTTGTGCAGGGAAGAGGGATGTGATTAGAACCCCTGTGTCTTCAGGTAGTCACAGGGTAGACTGGGGAGGAGGAGGATGTTAGGTTTTGTGAGTGCTGGAGGGAGACCGCTACTTGTTTGTCCTGTCCTGCCAGTTGAGCAGAAGCCTGTGATTTTATTTTTCTTCTTCTAATGAGCCATCAGGTCCAAAGTCATTGCTGGCATTAACATCTGAGGCATAGCCAAAAGGCATCCTCACCAGGGATGGTTACACCATCAAAAACCATTGAGGAAGGAACTTGGCACAAACTCCTCAAGCAGGACAGCAGATATCTCCTGTGGAGGGACTTTTGGGTGTGATCTACATGACTACAAAGTGCTGGCTCTTCATGGTTGTGTGGGTGTGGGCATGCCAGGGTGGGAGAGACCTGCACCATCCTTGTCCTCTGATGGGGTGTGGGACTTGCGCTGCCTGCTGGCACAGGCATTGAGGTGGCAGCCCTGGGCTTGAGATTCTCCAGGAATGTAGATGCCCGTTGATACTTGCTCTCCTTCCCGTATTCCTATCAATGACTGATGTGTTTCTCCTTCCCCACAGATGGAGTCTCCAGTCTCTACACCTGCAGTCCTGCCCTTGCACCTCCTTGTCCCCGTGGTCAACAACGACATCTCATCGCCTTGCGAGCAGATCATGGTACGGACCCGCTCGGTGGGGGTGAACACCTGTGACGTGGCCCTGGCTACTGAGCCCGAGTGCTTGGGCCCCTGCGAGCCCGGTACCAGCGTGAACCTGGAGGGCATCGTCTGGCAAGAGACAGAGGATGGTAAGTGTCACCAGAGAGCTTTTTGCTGTCATTTTGGAGCTACAGCAATCCCTTCCCTTGTCCCTGCTGTGTTGCTTGTTGGCACTTTCCTCCCACTGTCCGGGTGGTCAGGAGAGAGGAGCTGTGTGGAAGCAGCAAATCTGTTCAGCAAAGGCAGTAATGGGCCAAAATTTTCATCAGCCCAATGTGGCGTTGTCCCCTCACCCAGGCAGCAGGCAAAAATCTAAGCTGCTTGCTCCAAGATCTAACTCATCTGGAGGTGCCATAGGAAAGGCTGTGCCAGCCTGCGCGGGAACTCTGCTGAGTTGACTTCGTTTCTGCTTGGCAACCCGCATGTCTGTCACAAAACCACTCAAACCCCAGGAGGTGGCAGAAATCTCCTGCTGGATTAAAAAAAAAACCCGGGGGAGCTTTCAAAATCAACGCAGGGGGAGATCAGGCTCTTGCCTCTCCTGCCAAGCCAATCGAAGCTTTTCTTTTTCCTGGCTGGAGCTTGTCTCATCTGCACACAGCTTGGTTTGTGGAGAGTAAAAAGGACCTTTCCCAGGTCCTTTTTGATGGGGTTTTGTTGGTGTTGAGGCTCTGCCAATAATGTAGGGATGAATAGGTGGCTCAGCAGACCACGGCGAGCGCTGGAACCTGGCCTTCCCTCCTTGGAATGCTGGAGCTTTCTGCTTCAGGAGGCTGGAGGTGAACTCCTATTTGTGTCTGGCTTCACCTGGGGTCTGGAAGCAGAAACAGCCCAGAAGCTTGAAGGTGAGAAAGGAGGAGTCAACTGATGGTTCGCCTCCGCTGGGTAACCAAGAGCTCCTCTTAGACATCTGCTCCTGCTCTTCCATCACTGTTGCGTGTGAGGAACAAAGCTGTTGTCCTGAATTCCCTGGCTATTCTTCACTGCAGCCATCTTTGTTACCTCCAACAGAAGCTGAACTGAAACCTGCATTCCCAATAGCTGCTACCAGGGGGTTTCCTTCTTCCCCATGCTTTGGGAAGGTGGGGATGGGCTCAGTTTGCCTTTCCTCTCTCCCTATTGGGAAACTGGTTTTGAAACTGTGATTGGTGCTGAACCGAGTGCTGCACTGGCTCCTAATGTGGAGGTGGTGGGCCCTGAAGTTGTTCCTGTTGAGAAAAGCATCATGACCTGAGCTACTTGGGAAGAGAGGAGTGCATGGACTGCTGGGGGAGACTGGGATGTGATTCTTTGGGTTGGGGACCTCCAGCTATCTTGCACTCCTCTGCCCCCTCTTCACCATCCGTCCAGTATGGACAATTCATCCAGGCTGAGGCAGCTGGGAGCTGTAAATGTTTTTTCTATTCTGCTCCAAGGGCAGGAAGGAGCCACACATAAAATTAGGCCCAAGGAACCTCTTGCTTGAGCTGGGCTTGCAGATGGGGGCAAGGAAACACAGTGCAGGAGCATTCAGGGGCCTGGCTCTGCACACCCTGGGGCTGGGGGATCTTCTCAGAGAAAACATGCCCAGAGTTTTCTGATGCACCTGTGCACCATCACAGCTCCCTTGATGTCTGTGAAGAGCTCAATTGCTTTACAAGGTGTGATACCTTCTGCTGGGGAAATGAAGGCTTGGCTGGGCTGAGTGATGGGACATCCAGCAGTGCTGAGGAGCATCAACACCCCTTGCTTTTGGGTCTGGATGGTAATCCTCCCCATCCTTCCCATCCCTACCAGACTACCCTTCTGGTGGGCTTTCTCTCAACCCCAAACCCTTGGAGCTGCAAAGTTTGCTGCAAGTCCCAGGACTGCTGGAGATCCCACAGGCAGCAGCAAAGATAAGAGCTTGGACCTTTTTTTTGGTGGAAATCAGAAGAGGCTTGTGGTGGGCAGAGCAGCCCAAGTGGCTGTGCCAGGAGAAACAGAGCATCCCTGAGGCAGAGAGCGCCAGGGCATCCCCCACCCCTGCAGTCCTGCTTGAGAAGCAGTGATGTGTGAGCACTTTCTGGTTCTCCTCCCTTTTCTCCTGCTTCTCACCACACCACGAAGCTCTGCAGCCCGTCTGCCTGTCTATCCGCATTACCCCCTGCTCCACAGCCCAAGTCAGCATTGGCTCCCAGGCACCCCTGGCCTCCTGCAGCCTGGCTATTTTTAGTCTGCAGTGACTCGATGAACTCCTGTGAAGATCCTTCTCTACTGGCTGTTACTTGGTTGCTACTGTTGGGAGTGATGACTTGTAGAGCCAGCCCTGCAGAAGACAAATCCTGCCGTTGCCTTTGGTTTCCTCTAGTCTGCTGTGCCTGTTGGTTCCTGTTGTAGCAGTATTTCTTGTCCTCGAGAAAAAGGTCAGATGAAACCATCCGTTGTTTCCTGCCTGGTGTCTCTCTCCTGCCTTCCCACCATTAATGAGGGGGTATGCTGGAGGAGATACTGGACCTGGCTGTCCAAAGCTGGAGCTTGTGAAATGTATAGAGCTGAAGGATAGAGGGGAGAAAGCAACACCAAGGGCAAGTCTACAAATTCAAACAAGGTGCTTTTGGCACCAGTGAGGCTTCCTGTGTGGCTGGAGACCATCCCCAAGAACTCCAGAGGGATTCTTCACCAAGAGGGATCCTTCTCTGCCTGCACTTCTTGTGATGCTGCAGCCTCACTGGACCACTCGGAAAGGCCCCAGAGCAGTAGGAGGACTTATCTCTGTGGGGCTGGCGGATCCCTCCTGCTCCCAGAGGGTTAATGAGTGGAAGGGCTTAATTGCAAGAGATTTGGTGAAGCAGTTGGCAAAGCCAAGGGAATCCATGTTACTCTCTCCTTGCCAGCAAAAGCCTCTTTGGGCTCAGGCAGCTGCAAAACTTCCCTTCCTGCAGGGCTGGTAGAGGAAGGCAACGTCACCCTTCAACCAGAGCTCCCTTTATGGAGGAAACAGCTTTTGGGTTGTCCTTGGGGCTGAGGAATCATGGAGAAAGGTTCCTAAAGCCAAAGCCTGGCAATGCTGAAGCAACCTCGGGAGGAGAAGCTGGAACTGACCCATCTAAGCTGGGAGGGTGAAGCTCCGAGGAGCCCCATAACATCCCTCGTACCTCGAACATTGCTTCCCTCTGTCTCCCAGTTTGAAAACCTGCTGCAAGACCGTGATGGCCACCAAAGGCATCCTGGTGGGCTCCCACCACAAGCATCTGGTGCAAGGCTTGTCGTCTGTCTGCTCCACCACCACTCCAGGTTTTCAGAATGAGGTTTGCTCTTGCCAGTGGTGGGCAACAGTCGTGCATGCTCTGCTGTGACACTGTCCCTTCACCAAGCCCCTCTTGTGTGCTGGAAAGGTGTTTTTTGGAATGCTTTTGGTGGGAGCAGCTGGCTCAGCAGGTCCGCCTCATTCTGTGAGGTGTGATTTGAATCTGCAGGAACTATTAACTGCTGGGATTATGTGGGAAAGCATTGCTCTGTTTGTTGCTTCCTTAGCTGCTGGGTCTCCTCCATTCCCCTTGCTAGAGCTAGTGTCACCAGGCTTGCAGCACATCACCCCTTCTCCTCTGCTTGCAGGGAACAGACTGGGGCCTGTGCTGTTGGCAGCCAAAACAAGCTGGTGTCTGACATTCAGACCCTCCAAGCAGTGAGGATCATGGTGTGGCACCAAGAAAATGGTAGCAATCTCCTTCTGCCCCCCTTGCTGCAGCTTCATACTGGCATGGTGGTGGGAGTCACCCAGTGGCTCTCCAGGCATTTCCAGTTGACTGGTGCAAACATCTCCTGGGGGTTTGACTGAGCATGCGTGTCCTTGGGGTCTGCAGATGCCAACAGGGAGACACCCTCACTTGGAGCAAGAGAGAGATGCGATAGGTTGGGAGAGGGTTGGGAAGGTTTGGAGGGTGAGGGCAAAGCCTGGAAGGTTTTATCATAACTCTGAGGAAGCCTGACCTCAGATTTGATGGCTTTGCCTGTTGAAGGTGCTGTCTCGCCCTTACCCGTGGCCTTCGGTTGTGCCTCTGGTTGCTTTTTGCCCCAGGGATGTTTTAAAAGAGGGATGTGCCAAGATTGTGTTGCTTGTGGGTGGGCGTTGGGGCTTCAGAGGGGCTGCACAGTCCTCTACGGATGTGCTCTGGTCTTCATAGCCATGGGGTCTCTAACACAGACACAGGGGTGGCATTTTTAAGGCTGATGCAGCAGGGGTGAGGAGCAGGAATCTGGATTTGTTGTTGGCTTTAATGGCATTTTTCAAAGTAACAAGCAGTTGTAAATCCTCTCCAAGGTTGCTGAGCTCAATGTGCTGCTCCGAAGCCTCCTAAAGCCCTGACAGCATGGCTCTGGCTGCTGTCATCTCCACGTCAGGGATCCAGCAGCTTGTTCTGGCTGGAGCCATCATCTGGTGTTGCTTGGTGGTGGGACATCTTGTCTCTGGCCCTGCGAGGGTTGCTGGTGTGTTGGGCCGCTGCCGTGCACCCTTCTCCCATGTCACCAATAGGAGGAGGCTGCAAACCCCCCTGAACATGGCAGCTGCTTGTGTGCCAGCCTAGAGGAGCTTTATGGTCCAAAAGTTGGACATGAGCAAGCAATGTGCACTAGCAGCCCAGAGATCCACGGTGGAGCAGATAGCCGCCCTGCAGCCTGTGGAGGACCTTATACCACAGGAGGTGGATGTGCCCTGAAGAAAGTTGTGACCCTGTCGAGAGATGTGACTCTGCATTAGAGCAGGCTCTTGGCAGGAGCTGTGGCCTGTGGAGAGGAGCCCACACAGGAGCAGGTTTTTTGGTAGGACTTGTGACCCTGTTGGGGACCCATGCTGGAGCAGTCTGTTCTTGAAGGACTGCAGTCCATGAGAACGACCCATATTGGAGAAGTTCATGGAGAACTGCCTCCTGCAGGTGGAACCCCACACTGGAGCCTGGGAAGAAAGCAAGGAGGAAGGAGCAGCTGAACCACGTGTTGAAGTGGCCGTGCATGGGTCTGAAATCATCCCTGCTCACCATGGGAGCTGGCACCCTCATTTCTTGGCAGGGTTTGGAGATGTTTGTGGTTGGGCTTGGGGACTTCATCTTTGCAAAGGGGGCACATGTTTTGCCCTGATGTGATGGCACCTGGTGCCCACATCCCCAGTCATGGAAGAGCAGCACCCCAGCAGGGACTATCCATTGGAAGGTCTTAGTCTGGTTGGGATGGAGGACTTCATGCAGCATTGCCCTCGTCTATCCCACGTCCCCACCAGCTGGGGGCACCCACCAGGGACCATGCAAGGACCAGGCGGTGTTTTTTTTTCCATCCCCCAGCTCTCTTCGTCCCTTAATCCTGTAAAAATGGATAATCTCCTACTCTGTCTTCCTAGACAGCAACCCTCAGTTTTTCCTGCCGGGATATGACTCTGTGGTGACATGAGTGCTCAGTGGCCTGAATGCTGAGCAGATTTGGGTGATGTCAATTGCTTGAGAACATCCGAAGCATCACCTTCCCATGAAACCAAGTGGAGCTGGAGTTACCCAAGTGGCATTCCTCCTTTGCAAGAGCATTTCCAGGAGGATGTGTGGGCGTTGCCTCCTCACTGCCCGCCCTTGCCCTGCCCCTTGGCTGCTCATCATCCTGCCGCGGGAGGGGGATGCAGCAGATGAAGAAAGCTGCTTAGGATCTATCCCTGGGGTTTAAATTGTCCTGGGTTATTGTTGGAGGATTAGGAGGGGATTTGGTATGATTGGTCGCAGTGGGTTAAATATAGGCTGGTGTGTGGTGGAGGATTGATGTTCCAACAGGGAAGGGAGGGATGGATGCACGTCAGTTCACATTGCCCCTTCATCTTTCATCTCCCTCCTGCAGTCATGGTGGGAAAGAAAAAAAATGCCAGCACGTCCTTTCCAATGTTGTGTGCTGGCCCTGGGATGCACAGGAGCCTCCAGGGGCTTGTCATGGAAGTCACTTCCAGCCACCTGTAGTCTTGGCCAGCTTCAGAGAAGGGTTGAGCCAGTGCTGGCTGCAAGACAGGGAGGGCAGAGGGAGCTGGGAAGGATGAGCTGGTCCCTGGGATGAGGTCTGTGTTGGGGCTGCTGGTCCCTCAGCAATGCTTGGTCCTTCTCAGGATCCTGGGAGCATCCTGTGGAGATGCCCTTGAGATGCTGGGTTTGGGCTGGGATTCATCCAGCAGCTTCCCTGGGTTTTAAAGAGGGGGAGACAGGCTCCTGCCTGCCAAAAAAAGCTCTGTTAGGAGTCATGGGGGTTGAAGACCACCCTCTACACACTCTCCTTGAGATGCCTGGGATCAGCATCCCACTCTCTCCCTGTGTGGAGCTGTGGGATCCCAGCAGTTGGTTTTACCACCCGTTTCCACCCAATGTTGTCTCTGGCATTGTGTCCAGGCCACACCCATGTTAAGGCAGGTTCCCAGCACCGTCCTCTGAGGGCAGGACCTGGTCTCTCCTCCTGCTTATTGGGACAAGCTCGCTGTAGTTTGGCACTGTATCTTCCCATGACCCTGTCACAGCACCCAACGTTTCCCAAGAGGATAAGAGGAAGGAGAAGACCTGCAATGGTCTTTCTGAAGGAGACCCATGTGTCAGACCCTGGCTCTGTATATCCTCCCTGGAGCTGGCCTGGCACTGCAGGGGATCTGAGCTGAGATATCTAACTGTGCTTCAGGCACAGCTGCTCTGGGCTCTTTTGGCTCCATCCATCACCTGGATATCTCACCGTGCTCATCAACCCTTGCAACTGAGTTTCCTATCTCCTGAGTTTTAGCTTGATCAGGTAAATGTGCTTGGTCCTGTGGAGTCTGCTCCTGATCAGAATTAGTTCCGTGGTCCTCAGAACACCTCCAAGAAGAGGTGCTGGGGGGGTCACGTCTTCCGCGTGGGTGTGAGCCAGGCTGCTTCTGTTCTTAAATTCCGGGAAAAAAGCTGAAACCACCAGGTTTTCCCAGTTCCTGATGCCTTTTCTCTGTGATGGGAGGAGGAGATGTGACCCCATGGGTGGGTCTCCAGGCTGATGGGTGTCCTGGGGTGTGCTGGAGCAAAGTACAACAGGGAGGAGGAGGGTTGTTCCCCCGAGGTTGGGTTTTCCTGCCAGGGGGTGGTCGCTGGTGTGTGGATGCTGGGCTCAGCTTGCCATCTAGTGGCAGTGATGGCCTCTTCTGGAGGGCTCTGGAGGTACATGGCCATGCATGGGGTGAGGGGGGATTATAGCCCTGCTGAGGGGGCTGCACCTCTGCCTTGGGGTCCATGGCCTTGCTGGGAGCTCTCTGCATCACCCCCTGGAGAGGGTCCCTAGCTCTTTTTTCCCCACAGATGGTCTTCCCTACCCTACTTGAGCACATGTGGATCTTCAGCCCCCCCTTAAGCCCTGCAGCCCTTTGGGGGTTGCTGGTTTTACCGTCCCCATGAAAACGGGGAAGAGCATTGGGTGGCTCAAGCGGGAGAGGTTGAGTGGGTGCTGGCCAGAGCTGTGCCAAGGAGGGATGAGCCCAGGGTTCTCTAGCTCCCACGTTGGTGCCCCTCTAGCCCTAGAGTCCAGGTACTGCCTCTCCTAAGAGCCCAAGATGCTTTGTCTGCCTTCCCTGGCCCTGGAGCTGGCCTCTTCCTCTGGCCTGTCTTGAGGGGTCGATCCCTCTGTCCTGCTGCCCAGGGAAGGGTCATGTCTGGCCCTGTCTGACTCTCTGCTCTCACCTTACAGGTATGCTGGTGGTTAACGTCACCTGGAGGAACAAGACATATGTGGGGACGCTGCTGGACTGCACGCAGCACGACTGGGCCCCTCCCCGGTAAGCAGGTGGGCGGGTCCAGGCACAGAGGGCAAACCTGGCCACCTACAGCCCTCGTGGCACCCAGTGTGCTCTGCCCTGTGCTTTGGGGGGTCAGCATCTCCTTGCCCAGCCAAACTGCTCCCCTAGCTCTTTGCCTCTACAGTCACAGGTTCCCTTGTCCTGCGGGCTGGAGATGGTTGAGCATTTACCATGAACCTCTCCAGTTCCTCCTTACTGGTCACTGGGGGGGACAAGGCTGCAGGATTGACAGCAAGGGGAGGAAGGAGGTCCCCACTGCGCAGTGGGGACAGCGTAGCCTGGCATGGCCTTATGTCCATTGAAACCTGCCTGTCCTCTTGCCTGCAGGTTCTGCGACTCTCCCACCAGTGACCTGGAGATGCGCAATGGGCGGGGCAGGGGCAAACGCATGCGCCCCAACAGCAACACGCCTGTCAACGAGACGGCTGCCGCCTCCGAGAGCAAAGGGACCAGCAACAGCAGCAAGACACGGGCAGGAGCCAACAGCAAAGGGCGCCGGGGAAGCCAGAATTCCTCAGACCACCGCACGCCACCCGGCAGCACGACAGAGGACGTGAAGGCCAGTCCCTCCTCCGTCACCAAGCGGAAGAGCAAACCCCTGTCTGACATGGAGCTGAACTCCAGCTCAGAGGACTCCAAGGGCAGCAAACGCATCCGCACGAACTCGATGGGCTCGGCAGCGGTGGCCCCTGCCGCCGTCAAGGTGGAGCCGGCGGTCCTCGACCGAAACTGCCCCTCTCCCATCCTCATTGACTGCCCCCACCCCAACTGTAACAAGAAGTACAAGCACATCAACGGTTTGAAGTACCACCAGGCCCACGCGCACACGGATGATGATAGCAAGCTGGAGGCCGACGTGGACAGCGAGTACGGTGAGGAGCCCTCCCTGCACGCCGACGTGGGCAGCTGCAATGGCGCTGCCAGCACTCAGAAGGGCTCGCTCTCACCAGCACGCTCTGCCACCCCCAAGGTGCGCTTGATGGAGCCCCACAGTCCCTCCCCATCCAGCAAGTTCAGCACCAAGGTCCCCTGTAAGAAGAAGCTGGGTGGGGAAGGAGACACCGACCCGGGTGCCCTGTCCAATGACGGCTCTGAGGATGGCCCCTCGGTGGCTGATGAGACGAGTAACGATGGCTTTGACTCTCTGGAGAAGCGATGTATCGATAAGGACAAGTCAAAGAAGGCATCTGGTGCTAAGCCAGAGAAGGTCCCTTCCAAAAGCTTGAAATCGGCCAGGCCCATTGCGCCAGCCATTCCCCCCCAGCCCATTTACACTTTCCAGACAGCCAACCTTACCACAGCCAGCCCCGGTTCTTCTTCAGGCCTCACCACCACTGTGGTCCAGACCATGCCTAACAGCCCTCAACTTAAACCCATCCAGCCCAAGCCTACAGTGATGGGAGAGCCCTTCACGGTCAACCCTGCCCTCACCCCTTCCAAGGAGAAGAAGAAGAAGGATAAGAAGAAGAAGGAGCCCAAGGAGGTGGAAAACCCCCTGACTCCCAGCAAAGCTTGCAGAGCAGAGGAAGGCAAGAGCCCTTTCCGGGGGGAATCCAGTGACCTGGGGACGAAAGGCGAGGGGCTGCTGAACGGCTCATCTGACCCTCACCAGAGCCGGCTCGCCAGCATCAAGGCTGAGGCAGATAAAATCTACAGCTTCACTGACAACGCCCCAAGCCCCTCCATCGGTGGTGCCAGCAGACTGGAGAACACCAACCCAGCCCAACCCATGACCCCACTGCACATTGTCACCCAGAACGGGGCAGAGGCGAGCTCAGTGAAGACCAACAGCCCGGCCTACTCAGACATCTCTGATGCTGGGGAGGACGGGGAGGGCAAGCTGGAAAGCATGAAGGCCAAGGACCCGGAGCAGCTGGTCAAGGAAGGTGCCAAAAAAGCTCTTTTCCCACCACAACCTCAGAGCAAAGAGTCTCCCTATTACCAAGGCTTTGAAACCTACTATTCCCCTGGCTATCCCCAGGCAAGCCCAGGGCCCTTGAACCCCAGTGGGCAGGCTGCAGCCGAGACACAGGCCTTGAAGCTGAAGAAGGATGAGGAGCAGGAGAATTCAGAGGTGAAGGTGAAGAGTGAGGGCTGTGAGGAGAAGAAGGCAGAGCTCGGCGGCTCCAGCCAGCAGCCCTCAGTCATCCAGCAGCGTCCCAACATGTACATGCAGTCCCTCTACTACAACCAGTACGCCTACGTGCCCCCCTACGGCTACAACGAGCAGGGCTACCACGCTCACCTGCTGAGCACCAACCCTGCCTACCGCCAGCAGTACGAGGAGCAGCAGAAGCAGCGGCAGAGCCTGGAGCAGCAGCAGCAGCGAGGGCTGGAGAAGAAAGCGGATCTGGGCTTGAAGGAAAGGGAGACAGCGCTCAAAGAGGAGTGGAAGCAAAAGCCTCCCATGCCCCCGACACTCACCAAGGCCCCGAGCCTCACAGACCTTGTCAAATCTGGGCTGAGCAAGGCCAAGGAGCAGGGAGGTCCCGACATGGCCAAATCTGTCATCATCCCCAAGCTGGAGGACTCGTCCAAGCTGTCTGGCAGCCAGGTTGCTGAGGGGCTCAAGGTAAAGCTGAGCGAGGCCAGCCACCTGGGGAAGGAGACCGCCGAGACGAAGGCTGGCGCCGAGTGTGGCCGGCAGGCGGAGGTGGACCCTCTCCTCTGGTACAGACAGGTAATGCCCGGTGCTGACCGCGAGCCTGGCCGTGGGCTTTCTCCTGCAGGAAGCCCCGCACCGTGGCTTCACTGCAGGGGTTTGCTGGGACTGTCACAGCAGAGAACATGTGTTGTCCTCTGCTTGTGATGGCACCCTGGGAACCTCCCCAGAAGGTTCTCTTGGGGGCAGCAAAAGGATGGGACTGGGAGGCCACGGGTGGGCCAGGGAGAGCCTGGGGAAGGGTGGCGGGGTTCTCTGGTCTCCTCCAAATCCAGCCTGGTTCTGGGGTAGGCAGGGCTGGGAGGAGGCAGCCTCTCTGATGGTTGGCTGGTTCTTGCAGGAAGCCGAGCCCCGGATGTGGACCTACGTGTACCCAGCAAAGTACTCAGACATCAAGACGGAGGATGAGCGGTGGAAAGAAGAGAGGGACCGGAAGTTGAAGGAAGAAAGAAATCGAAGCAAAGAAGCCACCTCCAAGGAGGACGGGAAGGACAGCACCAGCTCTGAGTGCAAATTGACCCCCACCGAAGAGGCTCGCATGGTGGGGAAGGACCCCAGACCCAGCGTCCATGTCCCTGTGTCTTCACCCCTCACACAGCACCAGTCCTACATCCCTTACATGCACGGCTACTCCTACAGCCAGTCGTACGACCCCAACCACCCCAGTTACCGGGCCATGCCCACCGTCATGATGCAGAATTACCCAGGTGGGCTGCTGGGGTCTTCTCAGGGATGTCCTTTTCTAGGCTGTCCCTGCTCCTGGAGCAGGAAACAGCTGTGGGACATCCTCTCATGCCTGGAGACACAGACATGGAGCCATGTGCTCCCTCTGTGCCACGCAAAGATGCCTCGTGCCCTGATTGCTGTTTTCCACCCCCAGGTTCATACCTTCCCTCCAGCTATTCCTTCTCCCCTTACGGGAGCAAAGCATCTGGCAGTGACGACAGCGACAAGTCCCGAGCCAGCCCCAGTGTGAGCTGTAAATCCAGCTCAGAGTCCAAGGCCCTGGACATCCTGCAGCAGCACGCCAGCCACTACAAGAGCAAATCACCCACGGTGAGGGTCAGGAGGGTGTTGGCTTTGCCCAGGTCTGTGCAGGAGCTTTGGGATGGTTCCTGGATCTTATAACCATCCTGGAGAGACTCCACCTACTGTGCAGTTTTGTCATTCCTGTGACTGTAGGAGACCTTGGGCTGTGGAGTAATCCCACAGCAGAATCCCTTATCCCTTTGGGATGGATGAGCAAAACCTGCAGGCAGGGCTGGCCCAGAGAAGCATCGGGGCTCCTCCAGGCCCCTGCAGCAACTGGGTGACGCTTGTCCTGGTGGGTGGGATACAGGGGCTGTCTTAATCCCACAGCATTATAGGGTCAGCATCGTCTCCTGGTTTGAGCTGGGTGATGGAGCTTTCACAGAGTCACAGAACTGTAAGACCTTTCAGATCATTGAGTCCAACCATTAGCCTAACTCTACTGAGTCCAGTGCTAACCCATGTCCCTCAGCACCACATCTGCACATAGTTTAAACACCTCCAGGGATAGAGACTCAACCAGTGTCCTGGGCAGCCTGGGCCAGTGTTTGATAACCCTTTCAGTGAAGAAGTTTCTTCTAATATCCAGTCTAAACCTCCCCTGGCACAACTTAACGCCATTTCCTCTTGTCCCATCACTTGTTCCTTGAGAGAAGAGACCGACCCCCCCGGCTCCAACCTCCTCTAAGGTCCTGAGAGCCAGAAGGTCTCTCCTCAGCCTCCTTTTCTCCAGGCTGAACACCCCCAGCTCCCTCAGCTGCTCCTGGTCAGACTTGTGCTACAGCCCCTTCCCCAGCTCCATGGCCCTCAATGTTCTTCTGGTCATGGGGGTTTCAATGCGGGGCTGGACACAGGGGGACCATCGCTTCCCTAGTCCTGCTGGCCAAACTAGTGCTGATACAAGCCAGGATGCCGTTGGCCTCTTTGGCCATCTGAGCACAGGCTGGCTCATATTCTGCCACTGTTGACCAGCACCCTCAGGTCCTTTTTTGTCTGGGCACTTAACAGCCACTCTGTCCCAAGCCTGTAGTGTTGCCTTGGGCTGTTGTGACCCAGATGCAGGACCCAGCACTCAGCCTTGTTGAACTTCGTACACTGGGCCCATTGATCCCACCTGTCCAGGTCCCTTAGCTTTGACACAGTAAGGCAAGAGCTGCCCTCAAATGAAACTTGTAGCCTCCCCACTGCTCTTGGGCTGGTCCTGTCATCTCCCAGCAGTGTCATGGGGAACCTTCAGGCAAAGGCAGGGTGAATAGTATCCCAGTGGGCCAGCCTCAAGTGCCCAGTGTGAATCCAATGTAGTGTCCTTCAGCATGTGTCTCCTTTCTCCTCTCCAGATAAGTGAGAAGACGTCTCAGGAGCGGGACCGCGGTGGCTGTGGGGTTGTGGGAGGCAGCGGGAGCTGTAGCAGCGTTGGAGGCGCCAGCGGGGGAGAGAGGAGCAGCGACCGGCCCCGCACCTCACCATCTCAGCGCCTGCTCTCCACACATCACCATCACCACCACCTTGGGTACTCACTGCTGCCAGCGCAGTACAACCTGCCCTATGCAACAGGTGAGAGCCCAACCTTGGCCTGCGTGGGGCCAGGCAGCGGGCACAGCTCAGGGGCACTGGGAAGGAGCTGTAACCACCTTTAGGCAGGGTGAGCCCTCTTGCCCAGCTTTGCTTTGACCAGATCAGGCTTTCCAGCTCCCCTGGCACACCTGAGTGCCCGACCTGGGCCACCAGCTTCTGACGCCACTTCTCCCCCACAGGTCTCTCTTCCACAGCCATCGTGGCCAGCCAGCAAGGCTCTGCTCCCTCCCTATACCCACCCACCCGGAGGTGAGAACGGTAAGGCTCTGCTCCCACTGCACCGGCATGGCCACCTGCTTCACCCGTGGGCACCTGGGCTGGGGTGGAGGTGGCTGGGATGGGGATGCCCTGAGGGTTTGGGGTTCACTCGCCGCCCTGGGGCTTGTGAGGCTGACTTGACCTTGGGCCGTGGCAGGACGTGACACGCTGGGACGCCTGGACTGTACGAGACATGTGACTGGCTCACATGGGGAAGCGCTGGAGACTCCGTTAGACATCAGTTGAATGGTGTTAATTGTTCCACTTGACGTTCCTGCCGTGATCCGAGGCAGACTATTGTC
This sequence comes from Apus apus, assembly GCF_020740795.1. Taxonomy (NCBI): domain Eukaryota; kingdom Metazoa; phylum Chordata; class Aves; order Apodiformes; family Apodidae; genus Apus; species Apus apus. The sequence goes on along the minus strand of NC_067291.1, from coordinate 614,779 downwards.
TTCTCTCCCCCGTCAGACACACACTGACACCCCCCTCTGTCCCCTTCTCTTTGGTGCGTGGCTGAGCTGGTACCCACGGAAATATTTATTCTACTGGGCACCGGCGCTCGGGATGGAGGTGACTCACCTGCCTGGTGCATATGAAGAGGAAACGGAAGCACTGAGGTTTCTGAATGGATTTGGGACCCCGCCATGTCTCTGTGAGCTGCTGCTTCACAAAGGGGCTGAGCGCCCACAAGACTGAGAGCGGGCAGGAGTGCTGCCTCCTGCCTGCTCCTTGCTGGGGTGGAAGCACGGGGCCAAGCCCCTGGTGGAGTCGCAGTTGCAGGAAGGGAAGGGCTGGTGGCTCAAGTGGAACCAAGGCGGGTGTTGGGGGCTGGGGGGGGGGGGTGTCAGCCTGGCTGGAGGCAGCCATGGAGCATGGGAATATGCTGCATGTGGGGCTCCCAGTCCCATGTGTGATCCTGCACCCCACAGCACCACCCACTCTGTGCCTGCCTGGGCAGGAGCTGCTGGCGCGTGGCTGGAGCAGTGGGTCAGGGGAGCTGGGGGCTGCTCTTGGCCTTGGCGAAGCAGCTGCTGCCCCCTGGATGCCTGGAACTTGGGGCCGTGCCCACCACCTCTCTGGCTGCCAGGGCTCCCCCCAGTGCCTTGCAGAGTACAGACCTGCCTGGAGCTCCTGCCCATGGCTTTCGAGTTGGTTTCTGAGCTGTGACTCTGCAACGTCCTAGCCTTTCCTCTGCCCCTCTGTCCTGGCAAGTGCTCCCCAAGTGCTGGAGCAGCACATGCCACTGGGGCCGGGGGGCAGGGCTGTGGCTTCTTCCCCTCCCCCTTCTGCTTCTAAGGCAGCTTTCCCAGGCAGAGCCCAGTGAGGAACGAGCACACCTGAGCTCTGCCAGAGGCAGTTGGGGCCACACATGTCCCTGCTCTGGCCTTGTGCTGGGGCTCAGAGCACCAGGTCCTGGGGGATGCCGCTCCCGGCTTCTCCCCAGCCCGAGGACAGGGGCTTTCTGGTCCTCTGCTCCTGTAGCCCCAGCATGGTTCTCCCCAGGCCAATGCTCTACCTCGGCCCTGCAGCAGCTGGGATGCCCTGGCTTGCACCCTGCTGCCCAGCCAGGGGGACAAGGGGGGGGACCACTGATCTCGGGGGGGGGGTGTGTGTGTGTGTGTGCGTCCGCGTCGCACCTGGCCCCGAGGGGCCCTGTACGGGGATGCTCTGCCCGCTGGGCTCTGTACATACTGTAAAAAGCAATTGTTTGAAAGCTGTTGTTTTGGGTTTTGTTTTCTTTCCCCAGTCCCCCCCATCCCACTTTACCGAGTTGGAAAGGAGTGCTCGCTGGGCCCAGCCCTGGCTCAGGTGCCAGCAGTGCAGTTGCCCCAGCCTGCTCTGCTATTGTGGGGCAGCTCATTTTTCTTTATTGTCTTTGCAAGGTGAGGGGGCTGCGTGGCCCAGTGCGCTCCTGGGGAGCCACGGCGATGCTGAGCGGCTGCTCCGCTCCCTGCGCCTCTCCCAGAACCAGAGGCAGGAGCCCCACATCTCACCCAGGGGTCATCCCACCTCCTGATCCTACCTCCAGCTTGGGCCGGTCCAGCAGAGCCTGGCTCCTGGGGGTGGGACCAGGCCCAGCTGCAGCTCCAGGGGTGCAGAGGAGGGGGCTGGGCTGGGCAGGGGGTGTGGAGGGGCTGCCACAGGCTCCGTCAGCAATGGAAGGGGGTCCGGGGAGATGCTGCTCTGCACCTTCCCACTTGGGTCCCAGTTGAGTCTCCCTTTAGATGTTAAAAGAAAAAATGGTTTAAGCAGAATAGGTTTGAGGTTTGGCGTTTTTTTGGGGTTTCCTGGTCAGTTCCTGCCCGTGGGGCTGGCACCCCGGCCCCCCCCCCCCCCCAAAGCTGCTCCCCTGCCCCTGGGGTTCTCCCTGCCCACCGGGCCCCGCCGGCGGCCGGCCAGGGCATCAAACCCTCGGTGTTTATAGCTCTTGTTTCCATTGGCGTTGCTGTGTTGGGTTTCATTTCAGTCTTCCTGATTCTGCCCTTCTGTAAAGTGTACATTATTACCAAGTTCCTTGTTTTTTTTTATATATATATATATAAATATATATATATACAAACTGTACTCTTCTTGCCTTTGTACATTTGGGCAAGGAGAGAGAATAAATCTTTTTAAGAGACAATCACAAACCTGTGAGGGTGGCTTTTTCTTCCTGCTCCCCTGAACGCTGGTCCTTTGTCCCAAAAAAGCTATGGCCAGTGATTTTGGGGTGGGTGGCGGGATAAAGGGATGTCCCATCTCAGAGGGCTTAAGCAGATGTGCTGCTCCCACTGAGCTCCTCGGTGTGTGGCCACAGAGGCTGTGATGGGGTGGCCCAGTGGGGCAGCAGCTCCTGCCCACCAGCACATGCAGCTCAGCCTGGGGCCGCTGCAGCCGCTCTCAGCTGTGACAGTTTGGGTCAGAACCACCCTCCGGGCTTGACCCCTGGGCCACTATCAAGGGGCAGCTGCCCCCTGGCCTGCCAGCATCCTGCCCTACATCAGGCAAGCCCTTCTCCATCACCCCAGGGAGCCCCCTGTGGAGGAGGCAGCTTGGGAACTTGTGTGCCACGGGGCAGAGCCGGGCTCCTCCAGTTCATGGTTGATGTGACCTGTACAGGGGGCAGCACCCAGAGAAATAAGAGGCAACTTTTAGGTTTTTCAAGAGGGTAATTTTTGAAGCCACTCAGTGGCCTGAGATCTTGATTTGCTTGAACCAGGGCAGGAGAGTATCTGGTGCTTGTCAGAAGAGATCATACTCCCAGGCTCCCATGATGAGAGCCTTGCACTATACCAGTAAATTCTACCAATGAGGGAGAAGCAAAGTGGTTCCCATCAGAGCAGGGCTGTGCCAGTAGAGGAGCACCGTGGGGTGGCAGCAGGGCCCATGCTCAGGGAGGCACCCGCCAGCCCGGGGAAGGAGGTGGGGGCAGCTCCAGCTACAAGAAAGGGTAAAACTTGGCTTTTCAAAAGCCAGACCTAGAAATTAGCACTGATGTAGGTAGGGAACAGGTGCAAGGTCGCCTCTTACCACTGTGCCACATGTGGAGCAAGGCCTGGTGCAGAGACAGGGGCAGAGATGGTCCCAGCAGCACAGCCCAGCTGTGCAGGATCTTAAACCTGACTTTGGCTTTGATGCCTCAGTGAAGAGGGAGTAGAGCCACCAGCCCTGTCATTGTGGGGGGGGAGGAGGGAAAAAGAGAGAGGAACTTTAAGATGATTTATTCATACAAATGTATTCCAGTCCCACCTCTCTGTCCCCAAGAGAAAAACACTGACCATGATGGTGATGGAATGGCTCAGCCTCAGCTGTTAACAAAAATTCTCCACAGAACAGGGGGAGCACAACAAAGCACACAAGGACAAGTCCACACACACAGCCAGGGCAGGAAAAGAGCTCAGGACACACCTCTGGGGCACAGCTTATGACTGCACCCTGCTCCTGCTGCCCCCCCTAAGCCAGCCAGGTCACAGAGACAAGAGTATAACCTCATTCTCCAACATCAGCAAGGGCAGGGTTGAAATGTGAGCTGGGGCTGGAGCCCCCACCGCCCTGCTCTGTCCCAGGCCAGGGAGAACTTCCCACAGCCACCAGCAGAGCTGCCACCCCTGCCTGCCTCCCCCCCCACCACATGCAGCCCCTTTGGTTTGGGTCCAGCCCTCAGCTCGGTGGCTCAAGGCTTGAGACCCTCTCTTTGGAAAGGTGAGAAGGAATGGGTGTGGTGACAGTCAACAAGCCTGCTCTGTACCCATCCTCATGAGAGCATGAGTTTTTTTTGGCTCTTTGGACCATCATAACCAGGTAAGCAGGCAGGTAAGGAAATGTGTGTGTGTGTCCCCAGGGCAGGGGTGTTGCTCCCGACACTCTCTTGACCCTCTGACCCTGCACCAGCAGGCCCAGCAGAGGCTCCCTGCCTTTCAAATAAGCAGCCCCAGTGGAGTGAAGTTCATCTGAATGCCCTTTTTATTGAACGCTGTGATAGTGCAGTGGTAACAATGAACAGAGTTAAGACTGCTTGAAACAAAAGCTGGAAGCACAAGAATTTAAAAAAAAAAAATTTAAAAAAAGGTTAGCCCAGTTAAAAGAGCATCAGTCACCCCAAAGCAGCGATGCACGGGGGTTTTAATGTAGTGTTACAGGTAAACTCCACGTGCCACCCAAACCATGCCTCTACTTAAGAGTCTGAGTGAAAAGAAAAAGGTAGTTTGTCAGCTGAGTGCAGGTCAGGACCAACGTGGGTTTAGGGAAGTCAAGGAGTTGATTCTGCATCTACTGCTGTGCTCCCCTGGCAGGTGTAGGCCCAGGTGCACCTCCCTAGGCTATCACCCCACAGCCACATCAGGAGCTCCTATGCCAGTTCAGAAACATCTTCCATTTACTATTTGGTGATTACATGTGTGTATATATAGTTCTCTAGGCAACACATTTCAATGAGATAGTCAACTCTGAGGATACACAGGCCAATCTAACAATGAGAAATGCAGTTTCAGTCCAACAGAAGCTTGTTTTCCCTTTCCTCAAGAAAGGAGATGTAACCCTCTCTCCCCTCAATGGCATTTTCAGGTCACACTGGAGTCCCCTGCTGCAGCTATTCTTCATCAGAGGAAGAGTTCTGATCCAGGGGGTACACCATGAACATCACATCTGGCCGTGATGGGACAGAGGGGTGACCAGGCCTCACGATTTCAAAGCCCAAGAAGCTGAATGTCTTCAGGAGTGGAGCTACCAAAGAGAAGGAAATCTGTTACCACCAAGAATCAGCCTCTTTACCTGCATCACCCTAGAAGCCACAAGTACCAAAGCGCATTGACCACCCTCTGTTGACACATCCAGTGCTTCCTGCTCAGAAAGAATCCATTGTATGGTGACAGCCATCTCAAAGAGGAGCTTTTGTCTCTTCCTGCACTCATCACAGCTGCTCCTAAGGCTGAAGAGGATTTTAGCTGTGCAGCAGAGCAGGTTCATCCATGCTTATCCTGCTGTGTCTTGTCTGTCCCCTCTCAGAACCAGTGATGGCTGGTTTTATCTGCAGCAGCTGACAGACCCAGTTTCAGGGGCTGCATGTGGCCACCCGCAGGATGTCAGTTTTTACCCTGTACTTGTGGGTCCCAGCACCCTTTGAGCTCTGACAGCAGGGCAGGCAGCAGCAAACTGGAACCTGCTTGCTCAGGAGGTAGGTAGAAATTTGCTGTCTCTGCGAGGAGGCCCTGGAGCTGAGCACAGCTCGGTGCAGCACCCCAGGAAAGGCACCACAACTCACACACCAGAGTTCAGAGCTGGTCAGGCCAGCAGCCCCTTGCTCCTCGTCTCAGTCAGACAAGGATACAGCAGAGGGGGACTGATGCACCCTCCGCAAGTTTGGTAACATCACCAGGCTGCGTGGAGTGGTCAACATGCTGGAGGGAAGGGAGGCCAATCAGAGGGACCATGACAGGTGGGAGAGGTGGGCCAATGCCAACCTCATGAAGTTCAACAAGGCCAACTGCAAGGTCCTGCACCTGGGTCGGTGCAATCCCAAGCACAAGTAACAGGCTGGGTGGAGAATGGACTGAGAACAGCCCTGAGGAGAAGGACTTGGGGGTGATGGTGGATGAGAAGCTCAACAGGAGGTGGCACCGTGCGCTGGAGCCCAGAGACCACCCGTGCCCCGGGTGGCAGCAAAAGCAGCGTGGGCAGCAGGGCCAGGGAGGGGATTGTCCCCTCTGCTCTGGTGAGACCCCATCTGGAGTGTGCAGTTGTGGAGCCCCCAACATAAGGACATGGAGCTGTTGGAGGAACACAAAGATGCTCAGAGGGGTGGAGCAGCTCTACTTTGGAGACAGGCTGAGAGAGCTGGAATTTTTCAGCCTGGAGAAGAGAAGGCTCCAGGGAGACCTTAGAGCACCTTCCAGTGCCTGAAGGGGCTCCAGGAAAGCTGGGGAGGGACTTGGGACAAGGGCAGGGAGGGAGAGGACAAGGGGTGATGGCTTTAAACTAGAAGAGGGGAGATTTACGCTTAGACATTAGAAAAAAGTTCTTTACCATGAGGGTGGTGAGACACTGAAACAGGTTTCCCAGAGAAGCCATAGATGCCTCATCCCTGGAAGTGTTCAAGGAGAGACCAGATGGTCTCTTCAAGCAACCTGGTCTAGTGGGAAGTGTCCCTGCCCATGTAGGGGAGCTGGAGCTAGACGGTCCTTTCCAACCTGAACTATTCTCTGATCCTCTGGTATCATGCAGTGACTGGATACATGGACACTTGTTCCTGAAGTGTTCACTTCCCTGTGACCCATGGAGGTTACCCTGGTGCAGCACCTCATCTCTACAGCATCCTTTGATGACCAACTTCAAGCCCTGTACAGACATGGGCTGTATATTTTCATGACAACTCTGTATTTCAACTGCTTAGATGAGGCTCCAGGAGCTGGAGCACTCCAGAACTCAAATTTTCCAGGTCCAGGAGCAACACAGCCTGTTCTTAAAAACAACAGCCTGTATCAGCTGTCTCCTGTAACCAGCCACTGCAGAGGTCACCTATGCAAGCTGTGGTGGTGGTGACACTATGGTAAGAACTTAATCTAAATATTCTTCTTGTCATTGCAACACAGAGTGACATTTTCCTGGGCTCAGCACAGCTTAGCTCTAAAAACACACTTCAAAGAAGACAGTGTAGCTGGTGAAGCAGCAGAGTAAAATTAGAATTAAAGCTTGAATTACTCCTGCCACAGCAATTGCATCGTTACAACCCCATGTCGGGTCAGATTTCAAGTGACACATCCATGGCTTGGTACCTCACCACAAATCTCCTCTGACTTCCGTGATGTAATCACTCATCCAACATGTCTATCTTTAGAACCTAATGCAGCCCCATTAAGCCATAAGCATCTCTAGCCAGGGTCAGGATTACCTGTAAAGCTAGGAAGGGCAAAAGTGCTGGGAGATCTTTTTAAAAAGCAGATGAACAACAGGGCAACAAGCTCCAAGTTCCTTTCCCTTGTAATAATGTCTCCCTCTCTTCTCTGTCTAAATCACAAGCCTGGTGCCAAGTGGAGACCTTCACCTCCTTACCAAGGGAGAAATATCAACCCATTTTGGTGGGCAAGAAAATACTCCCACATATTTCAGAAGCAGTTTTCTGCATGAGAATACTAGCCATAATTTAATGGCAGGGTATCTGATGGAGAAACTAAAGGGCTCCATCTCCCTTAGTCTCAAAAAAACGGCTTATTTTCTCCAAGAGAAACTATTTCTACTTTGTAAGAACATGAGAATGATGCATGTTATGTTTACTGCAATAGGAAGTGTCCTGTGGAGCCCTGCCTTGGGATTTCCAGATTTCTGTGCAGCTTCAGCAGCACCATTTTCCATCTAGAGAGCAAACCTCCCAGTGGGGGAAAGTTCTCACCTCTGTCTTCTCTGCTTTTTCTGAAGCAAATAAAGACGTAGTTTACTTTCATTTTTTCTTCAGCAAACTCCAACAGTGCTGATAACCTGCCAAGGAGGAGGGAGACAAAAGAACATCAGCTCTAGGAAGTCCTGTCCCAAGGAAGCCTCAGAGCATTATCAACTGTTTGGATGTTTTCAGGCAGAAAGATGACTTGTTTACAGACCACTTCCAGCGAACAATGGGTGCTGAAACAATGGGCTTCCTGCTTTGCTCTCCAGGCCCACGGAGCCAAGAGCTACCCAAGAGCTATATGCACCCCAAGCCACCAACAAGTTACTGTCCTCGTGTGCCAGTGTGAAGCCCCCATCCACACCAGCCAGTGATTTGGTACACTGGGATGCAGGAAGCTTGAAGATCACAGCTGATCCTAAGCCAGGCTACAGCCCCTCTGCTGGCAACAGACCTGAGGGGATCTGCAAGTTTTTTGCTTTTGGGGAAGGCAAAAGAGCTCACACCAGGCAGAAGAGACAAACACCACTGAAGGAGCACGTGCACAGGCAAAGCTGTTTCCTGCACCCATCAGCTGGATGGCACAGCTGCTGCACCCTGAATCCACACTTCCTGCCTTTCCAGCTGAATTATTTCTGCCTCCTATTGCTGGAAGCAGCGCTGGGTTAACCCCTTTCCCAGCCTCGGGGACTGGCACGGTGGAGCCACCACTGCCCCTGCTGGCCTTGGAAGCACTTAGGACACAGGCTGCTAGAGCAGTGACAAACAGGGCTCCACCATCTAATTAAACAGCAGTCAGCGAGATGGGACTGCAGTGGGGGAGATTACATTTGCAAGGGTTTCGTTAATATGGTAATTAACTATTTTAATTATATCCTCTACCAGGTTGTTTTACCTAGCTAAAAATAATCTGACAACATTGCATTTGAACTCACAGTGATGCAGGAGGGTAAACACCCTCCTGAAGAAACCCCTTCCAGGAGAGCAGGCACTTGGATGGGATTTAAAGGCTGACTGAAGAAATGACACAGACTTCTGTCAAATGACAGAATGTCATTTGTGAGAAAAAGCGTGAGAGCAAGAACACTGGCACTTACTGAAGGTGCCCAATAAGGGTTTTTCCTTAATGAGCTTGTGTCATTTACAGATGAAGCCCGCTTGGAGATTTAGGAGGGCTTCAGAGAGCTCTGCAGAGGAATTCAGTAAAGCCACATCCAGGCTGCAGTGCTCCCTGCCAGCAGAGATGTCTGGCAAAGCACTTGGCAGGAAGTAGCTGCTCTGGAAGCTGCGTTTACACAAACTTCCCAGAGCAGAGCTGTCTGGACAAAACACTATCGTATCCTGCCAGCAGAAAAAAAATCAAGAGCTGCTGGCAGAGCCCGACGCCTGCGTGGCAGCTCTCCAAGAGCAGATCCACCTCCTGATGAGAAGGAGAGCATCAATATAATGGAGGGGTTTTGTTTTTTTCCCTGAAAGAGAAGAAAATGCATGCCAAAATAAGCTTGCCAAGAGGCCAGCAGAACAAAAAGCAGAGAGAAAGGCTTGTAGATTTTCCATACCAAAAAATGCAAAGAATCACTCCACTCATTAAGTGCTTATTTTTCATTAGCACAGGGACTCAAAAACCAGTAACCCATCTGAAACCATCAGGGGGGGAAAAAAATATATAAGGAGGACTAACAGGAAGGCAGTTATTTGAAGACAAGGAAGTCAGGACATACTCCAGGAACACAAACAGGGCATAGAGCTGCCATGCATTCAGCCCATTCTCCCCACACACACAGAACATGTAAGCAAAGCCCTGCTCCTTGCTGCGCCACAGACACAGCTCTGTGATCCTGAACTTACCCTTCTTTGCTTCCATCAGCTAATAATCCATCAGGGATTTCCACAAAGAGGCTCTGGTTAGAGAGCATTGCATCCCAGGAGGAGGTCTTCACCTCTGTGACCTTGTACTGGAAGTGGACAATATGAGGCTTCCCTTCGTGCACTGGGACATCTTGGTTAACAGTGATCTTCTCGTCCTGTGCAGGGGAGGGAAGAGAGCTACTGAAATATGCTTTAGGGTTAAAGAAAACTACCCATGAGATTGTAGACCAAAAAAAGTTAAGGGACCATGCTTAAGTGAGCATGGAAATGGACTGTTTACAATTGGCTCCCCTGACAAAGGCCCTTCTGGACTGGGGTGTGTTCAGTTTTAGCCCCTCACTGCAATGAGCCCCCAGGAGACACCACAGCTGGTGAAGGTACCACAGGTGGTTGCAAGCTCATGTCCCAGTCTCAGCACCCTACACAAGTGTTTAAGAGCTCTTGTTCTGAACTACGTATACTACCGTGCTTTTACTCTAACACAGAAATAAAGAACAAAAAATCCTACATACCAAACAGCCAGTGGAGTGTAACTAGAGAGAGCAAATGCAGAATATTATAGTTCTACTAAGAACATTTTATTTTTCCCTTCCCCTTTCACTGGCCCAGGGACACACCACAATGAGTACTCAGACCTCAGAGTGATTTTCTAGCCATGTTTTCTTGTTCAAGGGAATGTAGTTTTGCATGTTTACATTATATTACATTTCTGGGTAGTGAGTCCATTCACCCACCACAGGACCCAGCCACAGCTTTGAAGGGCAGTTCACAAACCACCCTTCGAAGAGCACAACTTGAGCTGAGAAGCTGGAAGAGCATCTGCTGCCACAGTCTGACCCCTTTCCTTATCTTCCCTGATCCCCAACAGTCTTGTTGTTTAAGGACTGACCACAAATTGCTTTCCCAGATTTTAGAACTGGTATGGCAAATGGTTTGCCTCCTGGTATAAGGGGAAGAAAATAGATGGTGCAGAGAGAATCCCCAAACAGACAGAAGCTACATGGATTTGAAGACTGTGAGGAGGTCTTTTCCAGAGACCACAAACGTACACATCCCTCTCCAATACTGCTCCAACAGGAATGCCAAGCATGCAGACTGCCTCAGATGCAGCTCAGCAGTTCCTAGAAAACAATCTTGTGGTTAAAACTCCATTCCTTCTCCTGACAGTTTTTGCAGGGTTGGCTTGCCCAGTAATGATTTCCACATTTCACTGCAAAGAGCCCCAGTGAAACAGCTAAGAAATTAGTTCAGTTCCTGAGTTAACATCAACTGCAGCAGAAGCTGAACTATTCCCATCTGCTTAATAACAGGCTTGTGCACCCCGTTTTCCCCCACATTTACAGTCACCTGCACAGCTCTGAATGGCAGAAGTGAAGCAGATATTAGATGGCATGTCATGGGAGCTCCTGAGAAAGCCACATGTCCCTCTCTCCTCAACAGCATCAACAGGTGGGGTAGGAGGTGGTTTACTCTACTGGGTCATTAGGTGAGAGAGTGTCCAGTCTCCAGGCATTTCATTTTAACAGGGTGGTTAATTCAGCAGCTCTGATCTGCTGATGATCAGCTGAACTGACAATAAAACAAGTGACACTGCTGCAGAAAGACAGCACCTCACCAGACAAGGTTTAATGAATGCTTTACAGTGACAGGGGCCCATCCCTGACCATAACACACATGGGCAGCCACTACAGCAAAGAAAACTCCGAGTCCAGTTTGGATCTGAAATGAAGAAGCATTTAAAAGAAGAGCAGGACAAACTCATCAACAGCCAACGGTCCCTGTTGGTGGAAGGCTTCTCAGGATTGCTGCTTTTCAAACAGATGTTTTTTTGTAGGTGTTTTGAGCTATTGAAGGTGTGAGTATTGATGAAAGACCAGTGAGAGATTCAGCAAAAACATCACTGAGAACCTTTACAGGCTCCTCAAGTCTGTGTGCCAGTACTTTAATTCCTGTCACCACATGTACTAAAATAGATCCCTCTTGGTTTGACTGTTGTGACAAAGAAGAAGCCATCAAGTATGTTAATGCTGGTGACAAAGTAATGCCACATGCAAATCAGGAACTGCCTGGCTTTGGTAACCAGAGCAGAGGAAGCTGCTGTTTAATGCCTACAGAGCTTATCTGAAAAACAAGTTTACACTTCATCAGAATAAATATCCTGTAGGAAATAAGTTTATTCATTGAGTTTGAAAGAAGTTTTCGTGGCTGTGCCTGCTGGTGGGTTTACTAGTTTTAAGCCAAGTGCAGCAAGAAACCTCCTGCCAGCTGCTCAGGTTTAGTCCAACTGCTGCTGATAAAGCCACTGCGGAGTGAGCAGCAAGAGTCAGATGTGAGCCCAGAGAGAGCTCCGTGCTGCAGAGGGGTACTTTAAAAAAAAATAAAATCAGGGTAATTCTACACAGAGCCTTCACCAGTGCCTTTATAGGAGCCTTTTACAGTTGTTACTGTGCAGAAAGCAGCTCTGTTTCAGAAATGATCATTCTCTCAAGAAAAGCTCAGAGCTGCTTCTTTTCTTATACTTCATAAACACAAAAAACAAGGAGAGGAAGTTGAGAATGCGGGTTGGCATCGACACATTGGAGTGGGAGGCACACACATGCATTTGTGCAGGAGCCTGCAATAGGAGGGGAAAAGCTTTCTGAGCCTTCTGGCTTAGCCCTTCTGTCACCAGAAGTTATGCCCAGCACTCCAAACCTAGTGAGGTTTTTCCACTTAAAAGCCCCCTAATGTGACAGCCTGTGGACCCAAGGTAGCACAACGACAGCGTTTAAGAGAACCAGTTCCCCCGGTTCAGTGGGAATTATGTTTCCACAGCCTGTCTTGGGCAGCTGGTATTTTAGTTCTAGGCATCAAAATAGAGACAGAGAGATGCTAGGGAGAGAAGCTGTCCCTGTGAAGCACCAGCCCAGAATTCTTTGGAAGCTGCTCAAAGCAAAATCCTGTTTACGCAGCGAATATTGGGTTTTACTTCACCCCTGCAAAAACCCCCCACCATGTTATTACAAGGAAAAATCCACCCCACCAGGCTTGCTTTTATACCCAGCTGCCTAAACCACCAGCTCTCCAGCCCTGGGCTCCATGTCAGTGCAGGAAAGCCCCAAGGACCAGCTTCTACTTCACTGAGAACAATATTTTTCCGACCCAGCTACGCTCTCTCAGATGTCCCGAGGAGGACAGGGGGAGGCCCCTACGTGTTGGCAGTGCAACAAGAAAGGATGTTATGAACTACCACAGCCAAAACGACTGGAGAAACCCCTGTAAGCAGCCTGCTGTTGGCATGTGCTACACCTGCAGCCTCCTGCCAACTCCACTAGCCAGAGCACGTCCACTCGCACAAAGCCCATCCTGGCTGCTCAGCACCGATGCCGATCCCTGCTGCATTCCCAGCTCAAGAAAAGCTCCCAGGATGAAGGGCTGAGAATTAAGTCTCATAACACAAAAATACCCACAAGACTACAGGAAGCTCCAGCTGCTTAATTTATAGTGCTGTTGTATATGGGGGCTGTGCTGCGTACTCCAAAGGAGGCAGGCTTGTTCAGAAAGGTCATCCCGTCAGCCAGAACAGCTGATACAGCTGGAAAAAGTACTTAATCTTTTGGGTCCAGATGCCTTTCCAGGTCACGCTGAAGCTTCCTGGCTGCAAAGCTCAGCCTGCTGTTAACTACAGCACCACTGACTGGAACAGGCAACTGAGAGGGGCAGACAGAGTCCCAGTAATTCCCATCTGTGGTTGGACTTTAAGTGACCGGGTAACGCAGCCCACTCTGCCCTGGGCTGAGCTGTTACAGAAGGGGCTGATTTTCTCTCAGATTGTCAGGTTTTCTCAGCATTAAGCCCAGAAAGAAATTACATCCTTGTTTGTGGGACGCAGCCATCGAGATGACATCCCCACAGGCAGCAACCCCTGCCTACACCCCACTGCCAAAAGCTTCTGTGCCAGTTCAGAGCCACACTGAAATCCAACATTTCCAAGTTTCCACATGGATTCATTCCACCAGCATCTCTCCCACACTGAGCCCATTTGCTGCCTTCGGACCTCACCTGGTTGTACTTGAGGCTTGGCAGCACTGCCCTTCAGAGTTTCAGTTGCCAGGGTCCCCTGTTTCTCATCCCCTCCCACCCAGAAGGGAACTCACTATTTGCCCTCAGCCCTCTTGAAGCTATCTATGCATCTTTTTGATCTGACAGGAAGCCCGTTGTGCTCTTTGTTATCTCTATGGATTTCATTCCCCTCTAACATCTGTGACAATTCAACTCAACAGCATTAAGCTGATGCTACGTTATTATTAAGAGGCTGCAAAGACATTTATGCACAAGGTAAGTGGGTGAGGCACATATGAAAAATTCACCACGGCTGCAATAAAAAAAAAAACAACACCTCCCTGAAAGCAGTGGTGAGGTCTGTGATTCTCTCATGAATCTCCAGATGGATGAGACTCTGGTGGCTGCGACCCAAAAGGGTCTGTATCTTTTCATCATCTGAGGTCTGTGTGCCTCCCACAGGGTAATTAAAAATCAAGTCTAACACCTATGACAACACTTCCACCTGAAGAGCTAAATTTGCAAGCTTAGCATAAATTTAGGATACCTCATCTGATAGCACTTTACCCTCTGGCTTGTGGAAATGCAGTCCCTGTCCCAGAAGGCAGACTGGTGTGTGCCACAGTGACAGCTGTCCTATAGCAAGGGACATCCAGGGCTCCTCATCTGGAAGAAATGGTCCCATAGAACCAGGAGGGCTAAAAGCAGAGAGCTGCACAGACCCATGTGCTTCTAGGCAAGCCTGCAGACACAAAGCCTTCCTGATCTTGCCTCATCCCATGAATGTGTTCCAGAAACACTGCAGGCTGTGAGGTGGATGCTGCCTCACCCTCCTGTCCCATCACGAGTTCCCCTGTCCATCAGTTTAGGCAGCTCCCCAGCAGCTTTACCCTCTGGACTATGGCATGGGAAGAAGCTTCTCAAGCAGCCTCTCTCTGCTTTTCACCTTCCTGCTTCCCACTTCCCTCCCTTTGAGAGACATTTGAGAAGCTGATTCATGTTTTGATAACACTGGCTCCATACACAACAGCCAAAACAGGCCTCTGGGAGCAGGGTAGAGAGTTATTTGCTGCACACTTTTGAGAAAAGGTCTCTGGTTTCTTAATAGGCTGGCAATATTTAAGCAGGAGAGAGCCACATGCAGCTCAGTGCTCTGATGAAAAGTTATCTGTTGTCCCACCTGGAGTTATTTGCATTTATTCCCATCAGAATAGATTTTGCAGAATTCCTGCAAAAGGAACTAACACTTGCAACACAGGTACATGTCATTATTGAGACAGCAGATCTTTCTCACCTTATATATCAGAGCTGAAAGAGAAGGATCCCTGCCACCCCCTCGCCCACCGGGGATCTTCGACAGTGGGTGAGGGGCATCAGGAGCACCACAGAGGCCCTGGAACAATGTGCCTGCAGCACTGCAGCTGGGGACAGTTACTCAAAGGTAAAATACTACTGCAAGAGAAAGAGAGAGAACACCAGGTTACATGAGCAGGGATCACATTTCAGGTGCTACAGCTCCTTGTGACCCCAAACCACTTGTCCCTGCTCCTCTGTAGCAGGTCAGAGGCAGCTATCAGGGCTTCAGAGCCTGGCCATGGACATTAAAGCCCCTTGCTGCCCAAGTCATACCAGGAACAGGCAGTGTTTTGTTAGAAACGGAGGAGGGGCTTTGAAACCAAGAACCCAGAGAGTGCTGAGCAACCTCATGCTAATAAGGGACGCCTGGAAGGCTGCCAATAGCAGATGGCTGGAAACCCATGACCAGAAGAGCACACATTTTCTATAGACAAATATCTACAAATAGATCAACAGGACCCAGAAGGAAGAGGTTTAAGTTTCACATTTCCAAAACGGGGAGTGAAAGAGCTGGTTCTTCAGAGATTTTCAACATGCTCTACAATGTCTGACTTGACATTTTCACATGCAAACGTAACACTCTGCAAGCATCCTTCACCCCAACCCTAAAAACTACAAGTTCACTCCACAGATCTACTTTTAGGAGCAAGAAAATAAGTTTCCCTTGCAGTTCCTGTTTGTTTGGATGTTCCACACGTGGTCTTTTAGGATCACTTTAAGTACAGGCTTTAATATGTGCCTTGGCTTTTAGAAGCTTCATGAAAGCAAATCATTTTATTTCTGGAGCATTGCTCCCTTTATCAGTTCCACAAAAGGTCTTTGGTGAGGCACTGCAGCAATATTCCTCTAACAAAGCCTGCAAGAGCAAGGCAGAGAAACCAGTAGTTCCCCAGCATTCCCATTCTGAAACACACCAGCATAAAGCTATGTAAGCACCTCCAAAATCAAAGGGAGTCAGAAGGTTTTCCATCCACATCCAGGATGAGGAACAAGGCTACAAATGACAGAGTCTGTAGATGTGCTGACAACTTAGTGTCTGTCCTGAAACTTCTCACTCAATCTGTTCCCAAGACAGTGTTTTTCCACTCTAACCCCTCTCCACAAGGGAGCAGTCTTAAGTATCCAAAGACCAAGTACTGAGCTGTACTATCAGGATCGCCTGTCCTGCCCATACAGTATTCTGGAACGTATCTCAGACTGCAAACTCCTGCATTTCTGCATGCCAAAAAATCACTTGCAAATGCAGTTACAACACAGGCAGAACTTGGCTTGCCCTCTCCTACCAAAATAATCTTTCTACAGGAAACACAACTGTTCCTCAGGCTGTTCAGCAGCGTTCCCATGTGCCGTGGCCTCCAGCAGACACGGCTCGAAGAAACAGCTCTTTAAACACCCCAGGAAAAGATCTGAAGCAGTTGCACTGAAGATGTCTCAGGGCAAACCCCTTTGCACACATTCCCAGCAGCATTTGGTGTTAATACAGTCCCTCCTCACGGCATGGCTGGGACTATCAATGGACCAGTGTGTATTCAGTAGTAGTGGATGTGGAGAGGCATGACAAAGCACTTTGCTGTGCAGTTCCCCACCCCCAGAAAGCTGCTGGCAGCTTTGTTATTCCCTTCCCTCCTCCCTCACCCCCCCAGTCAACAATGTACTATTGATAGCTCTCGCCAACTTGCGGCCAAGGCATCAAGAAGCTGGATAATGAAGTGTAGTTGTGGGAAAAAAAATACTAGAGAGACAGGCAGTAGTTTTCATGCAAGGCAGTTCAAGACACTTCCTAGTTTTGCTTCCTCCAGCACATGCAGAAGTCAAAACACAGCCCTGCCTGCCACGCTGGGGCTTGACCTGGCCCAGACATGCACCTCATGGCTATCCTCCCCCAAAACCAAGCAGCAGCAGCCAGCCAGGGTGCCCAGAGCAGCACGGGCAGGACAGTGAGCCTGTGAGTGGAGGGCACGGATTAAAAGGGGCTTTTTTGCTTCCTCCAGATGCATGCTAGCACCCTGGGGAGAAGTTTGTGCAAGCACCCAACAAAGTCTGATCCCTCAATGCATCTGTGCCGGAGCTCCCCGTGGCAGCTCTGCTCCCCAAGGCCTGTTTATAACTTAAAAACTAGGACTGTGCTCCCTTCCAGCCTCTCTTCTAAGAAGCTGCTTTCCAGCAGCTCAGTTTAGGTTAAGATGCATTTAGGATCAGCAAGGGCCTTTTCCTGACAAAACTCCCCGGCCAAAGCTTCTTGAGCAAGCCCCTCCTGAAAGGGGAGCTGGGAGCAGGCATGTGCTTTCAGCCAGCGGGTGTAATTTTAACTCGCTAAGCTCCCAGTGCTCAGCCCTGTGCCCTGTCCCTGGGAAGCACAAAGGACAACTCCTCAACTTTTGAACCCTGTCACAGCTGCTCTTCAACACCTGAAGCTCCAAGCCAGTGCTGCTCTTGGTTCATAACAACACCCAGTACCTTGGGGGCCAGAAAGCTTCACATTTCCTTGGTTTTTGAGGGGTTTTTATTTGCACCGAACACTTGGGCCTGATGGAAGGATCCACGCAGCTCCCTTGACACTACAGGAATGAAGTTGTTTGTTTTCTGTACCTCCCTCTTTTATAACAGGCTCTGAAGTGGGTGCACGTAGCCCATAATAATAAGGTTCCATACTGCTAGGCACTGCAAGTCATACACTAAGGACCTGGTTTGAAGAGCAACTTGCAAATAACCATCTGATGAGCACAGCACAGCCCAAGTATCGACAGCCAAGAAGCAAGGCTGGTTTATACACATCCTCTGGGTGCTCAGAGGTGCCAGAGAGGCTCAGGAAATGACACTTTTGGGACTCTAAACAAGGAACAGAAACGCAAGATAACTTGGTCAGCTGTGTAAACATACCCACAAAATCATTTAAGATCACGCCCGCTGACAACCAGCCAGCCAGGAGAGATCACCTTTCCGTGGGGATGCACGGGGAAGGGAGGGCACGATCCTTCCTTGGTGTTAAGGGCTTATCAGTAAGAGGCTGCTCAGGCAGGCACGGCCGAGGCGCCCGGCCCCGCTGCGCCCGGACAGCCCGGGGCGGCCCCGGGGAGGGGAGGCGGGGAAGGACGGGGGCACGGGGGGGATGAGGGGAGACGGGGAGGGGGAGTAAGGAGGGGAATAAGGAGGGGAGACAAGGGGGGGGGGGGATGATGAGGGTTAGAGTCCCCGCCTCAGCGCCCGCCCGTGCCCGAGGCCCGGCCGCCTCTTCTGAGGGCGAGAGGCCGCGGCGGATCGGGCCGGGCCGGGCCGGGCCCGGCAGCGCAGCGCTCACCCCGCCCGCACCTGTCCTGGGTGTTTATCATCCTGGGCTGGCTCGCTGGGCTGGCTGGGCTGGCTCGGTGCGCTGCTCCCGCTGCTCCCGCCGCTCTCCCCGCTCCTCCCGCTCCTCCCGCCGCCGCCGCTCGGACTGACCCCCCGGGCCCGCGCGCGGCCCCGCCCCTCGCCCCGCGCGCCGCCCGGCCCCGCCCCCCGCGCGCGCCGCGCCGGGCAGCCTGGGAAAGCCCCGCCCCAAACAAAGGCGCCCCCTGACAGCGCATGCGCCTCACGCACCGACACCCCCCCCCCCCCACTCCCTCCCCCCTTAAGCGTGAGGGGAGGGGGGGGGGGGTCAGTGCCCGTTGGGGGGGGTCAGTGCCAGGGGGGTGAGTGCCCGGGGGGGTCAGTGCCCGGGGGGGGTCAGTGCTCGGGGGGGGTCAGTGCCCGGGGGGGGGCAAGTGCCCGGGGGGGGGGAGTCAGTGCCCGAGGGGGGTCAGTGCCCCAGGGGGGTCAGTGCCCGGGGGGGGTCAGTGCCCTGGGGGTCAGTGCCCGGGGGGGTCAGTGCCCGGGGGGGTTCAGTGCCCGGGGGTGGTTCAGTGCCCGGGGGGGGGGGGTCAATGCCCGGGGGGGGTCAGTGCCCGGGGGTGGTTCAGTGCCCGGGGGGTCAGTGCCCGGGGGGGGGGTCAGTGCCCCAGGGGGGTCAGTGCTCGGGGGGGTCAGTGCCCGGGGGGGGGGCAAGTGCCCGGGGGGGGGGGTCAGTGCCCGAGGGGGGTCAGTGCCCCAGGGGGGTCAGTGCCCGGGGGGGTCAGTGCCCGGGGGGTCAATGCCTGGGGGGGGGTCAGTGCCCGGGGGTGGTTCAGTGCCCGGGGGGGGGGTCAGTGCCGGGGGGGGGGTCAGTGCCCGGGGGGTCAGTGCCCCGGGGGTGGGTCAGTGCCGGGGGGGTCAGTGCCGGGGGGGTCAGTGCCCGGGGGGTCAGTGCCCCGGGGGTGGGTCAGTGCCGGGGGGGTCAGTGCCCGGGGGGTCAGTGCCCGGGAGGGGGTCAATGCCCCAGGGGGGTCAGTGCCCCAGGGGTGGGTCAGTGCCAGGGGGGTCAGTGCCGGGGGGGGTCAGTGCCCGGGGGGTCAATGCCCCAGGGGGGTCAGTGCCCCAGGGGTGGGTCAGTGCCAGGGGGGTCAGTGCCGGGGGGGTCAGTGCCCGGGGGGTCAATGCCCCAGGGGGGTCAGTGCCCGGGAGGGTCAGTGCCCCGGGGGGGGGGGTCAGTGCCCGGGAGGGTCAGTGCCGGGGGGGGTCAGTGCCGGGGGGGTCAGTGCCGGGGGGGTCAGTGCCCGGGGTGCAGCAGGGCCGGGGCTGCCCCTGCGTCGCCGCAGCACGGGCCACGCTCCAGGCTTGGGGCAGAGCGGCTGGAAAGTGCCCAGAGCAAAAGAAAAAGGGACCTGAGGCAGCGGTGGCCTGAAAGGCCAACGGCGTCCTGGCTTGTGTCAGGAGGAGTGTGGGCAGCAGGCACTGCCGAGGCTGCGCCTCAAATCCTGGGGTCAGTCCTGGGCCCCCCACTGCAAGAGGGACATTGAAGGGCTGGAGGGATTCCAGGGAAGGGCAAGGGAGCTGGGGAAGGGGCTGGAGCACAAGTCTGAGCAGGAGCAGCTGAGGGAGCTGGGGGTGTCCAGCCTGGAGACCAGGAGATGAGGGGAGACCTGAGAGGAGGTTGGAGCCAGGGGGGCTGGTCTGTTCTCCCAAGTAACGAGTGAGGAAATGGGCTCAAGTTGTGCCAGGGGAGGTTTAGACTGGGTATTAGAATAAACTTCTTCACTGAAAGGTTTGTCAAACACTGGCCCAGGCTGCCCAGGGGAGTAGTGAAATCACCACCCATGAAGGGATTTAAAAGCCGTGTAGATGTGGTGCTGAGGGTCGTGGTTTAGTGGTGGCCTTGGCAGTGCTGGGGTAATGTTTGGACTGGATGACCTTAGAGGTCGGTTCCAACCAAAACGAGTCTGTGACTGGGCAGGGAGCAGCGGGTTCCCAGTGCCTGAGGTGCCCAGTCCACAGGGCTGTGAGGTGGCCTTGGGGACCACCAGGCTGGGAGTAAAGGTGCGGAGTGGGTGTCTTGCAGCTTGAGGCGAGATGACAAGCAACAATGCCATGACAGGAAACTGAACTGTTGTTTCTTACAGTGGGAAGAGGCTGGGGGGGCTGTTACATGGAAAAGCTTTTTTTTTTTTTGGGGGGTGTGTTTTGGCTCCTTTTAAGTGGTGGGAGAAGAGGGCAGGTGCCACTGCAGGACAAACTGCTGGCTCTGATGTGTGATATCCTGCCTCAAGTATGATGCTAGTGCTTCAGAGGTGGCCTGGGAACTGCAAGCTAGTAACCTGGGTGAGCAGGAGTTAGAACAAGGAAGGGAGGAGTGAATGTGCAGATAGCAGGACGTTGAGCTCCCATGGCAAGGCCTGTGGTGAGCAGCGTATCCATCAGGAAGAGGCACCTGGGCAAAGCCTCACACTGCCTGGAGAGCCCCACAGTGTGAGTAACCTGCAGCATTCAGTCCCACAGAGCTTCACAAACACTGAAAGCCTTCACGTGGGCTCCTAACCTTGCTGGAAGAGTTCTTGAGGCCTTTTGGATACAAACCCTGCAAGCTGAAGTCCTGGGCAAGTCTCACACCTACCTGCTCTCCTGGTCTCACGCTGTCTGTCTGCTGGCGTTTGAAACACGTGGGCAAACACAGGCCTGGCCCCGCGTGGGAGCGGAGTGGGCTCCTGAGTGACAGATGTGGCAGCCCAAGGTGTGATGTCCCTGGTGAGCCCGTGGGCTCCAGGATCTGACAGGCAGCCCTCAGCCTGGGCTTCCTGCTTCCCAGCACAGCAACCAGCCTTCGCTTGGCAGGAAGCGACCAGCTGTTCTGCAGAAAGCTGGACGCTGGCCAGAGCCTGAGTTCAAACAGAGCCTGTTAAATGGCCTTTTCCCCCTTCCTCTGCATTTAAAGCCCTGCTTGCAGCCCTGATTCTATTTATAATACCCAGGAAAAACGAGCTGAGACTTTCCCACAGTGCCGGCTTCTCAGGCGATTGTTGTTCGGGAAGCTGGAATGTATGTGGTATTATTTTTGTATCCCCCGGGAAGGTTTTGTTGGTTTGTGTTTTTTTTTAATTGTGTGGTGTTCTGTGTCCCCGTCTGTGCTGAGGAAAGTTTGTGAAGTGCAAGGTCTCTGGCTGCTGCTCGTGGCTCTCAAAGGCTTTGCCGAGGGATGCTGGTTCAGGTGTCTCTGCCTGTGGGGAGGGTGGTGGGTGCTCTGAGAGATGTCCTGATAGCTGAGGGGCTCAAAGCCGCAGAGGGCATCACTGAGACCTCCTGCCCAATTACTTTAGGGGCACCCATCATGTCACTCTCTTGCTCTGTGCCTCCATGTCCCCTGTATGTGGCGGAGGGAAGATTATAATCCAGCTCAGAGTAACAGAGGGTCGTCATTGCAGTCCTGCCAGGGTTTCGGTGCCGAGAGGTGCGGCTGTGCTGTGGGTTTGCGGTGGCACAGGGATGCTGTGTGAAGCTGGGTGAGATGACCAGGTCACGGCGTCACCGTTCATTGGGGTGCTGGTGCCGGCAGAGCCCAGCGGGTGCTTCCTTTGCCTTTCTTGGCCATGCGAGGCCGTTCCCTGCTGTGGGAGGGGGAGATGCTCTGGGTAGGCTGTGGGCATGGCCAGCCTGTGGCTCAGTGCTGCCCCTGCCCTCTGCGAGCTCCCGGCAGGCCCCGGGCAGACCGGTATTTTACAGAGCTACAAAACACCCATCTTGGACTCTGACTCCGGCAGAGAGAGCGCTCTGCCTGCCCTCTCCTCAGGCTCTCATCAGCTGGCAGCGCCGCGGCAGCCCTGGTGCCTGTCCCTGTGCTGCCCCCGCTCTGCCAGTGAGGCTCCGCCGGGTGCTGCTGCCCTTCTCCCAGCTCAGCTGTCACCCTTCTGTCCTGTTTGATTTCTCAAACAAAAGCTGTTTACAGGCAGCTTCCCAGCTCCCACAGCTCCACGTGTGACTGGTACCCGAGAGGATGCCCAGCAGAGCGCCAGCCCTTCCTGCCCTGCTCCAGTTCTGCCAGCGCTGCCTCGCTCTTTGGCAAAACCATTCCTGCCATGTCCTCTCCTGGCCTGGAAACAGTTTTTTTTGCCCTGCCTGGAGTTTTGGCAGTGAGAAGTGCTGTTGTGCCATATTTTTTTGACTTTTTTTTTTTGTTGTTAATTACAGCCAGTGTGATGTAGGACGGGGACTTCTGAATAGCTTTGCTGTTTGTCACACTGGTTTTGGGGATTGATTATCCCAAATTCTAGATGGACAACAGATGACATCTGCAACCTTTCTGGTTTAGAGGCTTGCAAACTTTAGTTGCAACGAAGACCCACAGCTCATATGCACCTGCCCTGAGATGGAAGATGCTATGAGACAGGCAAGGACAAGATGGCAGGAGAACAACTTAAGATGAACCTAATGAGGTTCAACAAGAATAATCGTAGAGTCCTGCACCTGGGGAGAAAAAACACCAGGCACTGATACAGATGAGGGGTTGACCTGCTAGAAAGCAGCCCCATGGAGAAGGACCTTGGGGTCCTGGTGGATGAGTTATCCATGGGACAGCCATGTGCCCTTCTGGTCAAGAGAACCAATAGCATCTTGAGATGCCTTAAGAACAGTGTGGCCAGCAGGTCAAGGGAGGACATCTGGAGTGTTGTGTCCAGTTTGGGGCTCCCCAGTTCCAGAGGGACAGGGATGTGCTGGAAACAGTCCAACAGAGGCTACAAGGATGATGAAGGGACTGGAACATCTGTCATATGAGGAAAGGCTGAGAGACCTGGGGCTGTTTAGTCTTGAGAAGACTTAGAGGGGACTTTATTAATGTCCATAAATATCTGAAGGGTGGGTGTCAAGAACGGGCCAGTTTCTGTTCAGTGGTGATAGGACGAAGGGAAATGGCACCAGATGACAACACAGGAAGTTCCACCTCAACATGAGGAGAAACTTTTGCCTGTGAGGGTGACAGAGCCCTGGGACAGGCTGCCCAGAGAGGTTGTGGAGTCTCCTTCTCTGGAGGCTTCCAAGACCTGTCTGGACATGTTCCTGTGTGACCTGCCCTGGGTGTTCCTGCTGCAGCAGGGGGGCTGGACTTGATGATCTTCAGAGGTCCCTTCCAACCCCTATGATTCTGTGATTCTATGATTAATACCCTGTAGTTATTTAAAAACATCTTTAGCACTGTGTCATTCAGAACTTTCTACAGCTCTACACCCATCCAGGAATGTAATTATGTTTTCAACAGCAGCCTTTTAATCCCCTGTTCTGTGGTTGCTCTTTTTTTTTTTTTTCTTTTTTTTTTTTTTTTTTTTCTTTACATGAGGATCTTGTTTTGCTAGGGGAAAAATAAAAATGAACACAGCCAGGGAATTTTGTTTTCATACCTTGGTCCTCCCAGCCTCGCTGCCAGTTTGGCCTTCCTGTGCTGACATGTCTATATCGTGTTACTGCCACAGCAGGACCAAAAGTGTACCTGGGATTTTGGCTCCCTTTGTTTCTAGGTGAGTGATGGATAAATTCCCTAAAGCCAGTTTATCTGTGCAGCTGTGTCACTGAAATAATGTCTTGAGGTTTCCTTGTGAGTGTCCACCTCAGAAGTGTGTTTTCATTGTTTAAACTGTCATATTGTTAGTGTCACTTTGGTTAGTATCTGCTTCACATCTGTAACAAAAGGAAGAGGTTCTGTCCAAGCCGTGCTTATACATTTTTCTGCTGTTCCTTTGTATTTCCAATGGGACGAGTTGATTCCTTGGCAGATCTGCCTGGATCTGGGGGTCAGATTTAAGGCACGTTGCTGACATCAAGGGCTTTCCTTTTTAATGAGCGTTGCCAGAATTTTTTAGCCATTAAGTGGTGCCAGTACAGAGTACATGCATGAGCTGAGCTGAAAACTTGCTAGGTGTGAATTAGTGATGAGAGAAAAGCGGGTCAAGGAACATCTTGTTTCAGAGCATGCTGAGCAGCAAGCTTAGCTTGGGTGATAACTGGCATGTTGAAGGCCTTGAACCAGGGTATGGGCAGAAGAAAGACTGCTGACATCATGGCAAGGAATAACTTCCTCCTTCATGCCACTGGGATCAGCACCAAGTGAAGGTGTTCCCTTGCTGAACGAATTTGGGGGATGTTGGCATGGGATGAGGAGCTGGATGGTGGCAGGGGAATGAGAGCTAGTGACATAACGTGGTGGCCCACCATGAGATGGGTCTGTCATGGAGCTGTGTGTCACTGATGAGCCCTGCACTCCAGAATATTGCTCTTGGCCAGCCCCAACACCTTTGCAGACACTAGAGAGGGCTCTGTTTGGATCGATGAGACAGACGTGGGGTAAGATGCTACTATGGAAGACATGCCAGCACGAGCCCCTAATGAACCTGCTGTCCCAGAGGGCTACAGGAAAGCTGGGGAGGGACCTGGGACAAGGGCAGGGAGGGAGAGGACAAGGGGGAAGGCATGAAAACTGGAAGAGGGGAGATTGAGGTGAGACATGAGGAGGAAATTCTTGAGTGTGAGGGTGGTGAGACCCTGGCCCAGGTTGCCCAGGGAAGCTGTGGCTGCCCCATCCCTGGCAGTGCTGAAGGGCAGGTTGGATGGGGCTTGGAGCAGCCTGGGCTGGTGGGAGGTGTCCCTGCCCATGCAGGGTGTTGGATCTAGACGATCTTTAAGGTCCCTTCCAACCCAAACTATTCTGTCACTCTATGATTCTCCCCAAGCACAGGTTGCCCTGGAGAGGCAGGCAGGGATTTTACCATCAAACACCGGAAAAAAGTCCTGTGATCTCCCGGCTGAACAGAACCTGGGAATGGGGTGTGATGGAAAAAGTCAGCCATGAAGTGCAGAGCCCACAGCAAAGACTGGAACATGTAGGTGTGAGGTTGAGGCCTGTGGCTCCCGGCTGCGTCAGCGAGAGCTGGCAGCAACACCTGCCTGTGGGAGCCGCGCTTGCTGGTGGAGCAGAGCTCAGTAGATCCCTTCTTTCTTGGTCAAAAGAAATGCTGCAGTGTTTCTCTGCCTGTTTCCCCTGAAGGAAGCCTGCCTGGAGCTGCTTCTCTGCATCATCCCTGCTGCTCTGTGACCCTAGCTCTTTTCCTTGGCTGCTCATGCTCATGCTCCAGGACATAAAGCCTCCCAGCACAGGGTCTGGTGGGCAGCACCAAGAGACAAAAAAGAGGAAAATCTGAGGACAGATGGGTAAAAAAGAGCAAACAGAAAGCACACAGTCAGTGAGGAGGTGTCTTACTGCTGGCCCATAGCACATCTGAATCCACCTAAGTCTTTGCATTGAATTTTGTAAAAGCTCTTTCAATTATTTTTTACAATGAGCTCATCTATTCTGGCACATCTCCGCTCCCTTGTTCATTTCACACGGGCATGGCAGGCTTTGTTTCACTTCTCTTTAGTCATCTGCATGTGAGCCAGGAACAGGCAGCTCCGCTTGTTGTCCCTGGAGAAAACCAGTTGCCACTGGGGTGTCTGGTTTCGGCTTCTTTTAGGCACCGCAGGGAGATAGGATGAATGGAGCTGCTGGAACATATCTAAAAGCAGGCTCAGGTGCTGCCTCTGTACTTGCTGGGAAGCTGGTTTTACTTTCTGTGCGGTTTTGGTGGTTAGGGATGTGTCCCCATGAATACGTCCATGGGATTGTGGAAAAGGATGTCTGAGTGGTGTGTCAGCATGAAAAGGCACGGTGATGATGGGAGCCACTGCTAGTCCAGCCAAAAATCCAAAAGGCATCTTGGAGCTGTGTTTTTAAGAGCACAAGCTGACTGCAAGTTGCAAAGACACGCTGAAAATGAAAACCTTGCATCTGGGCATGGCATTCCTCAGGATCTGAGTGAGACTTCTTAGAAACTTAGTGTGACAAGAAGTCAGGACTATGTCTTGGGGGAGCTTGTTTTGTATGAATTGTCTTAACCTCTGGCTATACCATAAACGAACAAATCTTGGAATGGCCACCTGGAGTCCCTGCACACCTGAAATTCTTAAAGTGCCATCTCAAAAGTCCCTGAGCAGAGGGTGTGTGGTGGTGTGGTGACACCAGCAGCATGGCTAACCTTGCTCTTCCATTGTGTTAGCAGTACAGATTTAGGCAGACTTAGCCTTGAAGTGCATCCTGTGGGCCTGACACCCAGGTTTTGGTTCTGTTCTTCAGCAAGTCTCATGTACTGTGGTCTGGGGACAGGTCTCAGGGATACTGTGCTGTGGTGCTGAGTGCCTTGGTGTGCCTGTTGTCCAGAGCAGCGCGGGGGGTTCAGGGCCAAGGATTCGCTCCCATCTGCAGAGAGCCTGTTTGCTGACACCCCTTGAGCTGGCAGTGAAGATGCTGGAAACAAAGAGCTGAGACACTTGAGGGCCTGTCCAGGCAAAACACTTCCTCTATTTGCTTTAATAATTTTGTTTTTCTCAATTCTACACCCCCATAAGAATGTGTCTGGGCCTGTTTTCATGCACTGGATCCCTCAGAGGCTTCACTTGAGGTCTGGTATCCAGAGATTTCTAGAACCTGATCCTACCTCTGCTGCATCCTTTGGAAAAGGTAATGCTGTTCCTCTCTTTCTGTGCCACATGTGCAAACATGGACTTCGCTGCCTGGAGATGACCTCCCTGCAGAACCCCTCAAACCTGTGTGCTTGGATTCAGCTCTCCCATGGCTCTCTGCACATGTGAGGCTTCTGCTTGGTGTGTTTCTGTTCCTGTGCTGTTGGATTCATAAAGCTCATGTTTTTGTGGCCCTGAAGGAATTTGCAGGCTCAGGGAAATTGCTGGGGGCTCCCTGCTGAGCCTGGCGGGGTGTTAGCCCTCCGGATCATTTGCTAACTGAGGCAAAGAGCTGATAGAAGAAAATCTTCCTGCAAAGCTGCCTGTCTTGCTTGTGGCCTGGGAGCCAAAGGATGGTTTCTGGCTCCTCTCTGCAGCCACAGTGTCTTAGTTGCAAGCCAGGGGGCTGCTCACCCTCAGGTTTCTGACTTTCTGCAGATGAGCCCCTTTGTATTTTCCAAATAGTGTTAAAACTGTTCTCTGAATAATTTTATTATGAATGAATGTTCATGTAGGTGTTTTTCTTCTAGAACTTTGTGGTTCGATGGATATTTTTCCAAGAAATGCAGGGCAATTATTTGTTCACAATATGGATAGTTGAATTGCTTCATATGATACAAACTTAACAACCTCCTCCTTAGGGAAACTGATAAAACCCTTTCCTTTCTGTTGTCAGTTTCAAACCCACCAAATACACCTTTTCCTATGGATTCAAAGTTGCTGTGTTCTCGTTTTTCAGATCTGACTTAATTTACTATTACAAAGTTACTTAATTTAGTGTTACAAAATTACATTCTTTATTCACAACAACCCCTGAAGTCACTTCTTGGGCACGTAGAGAGGAAGAAATACCTTGGATTCTGGGGGAGTTGAAAGTATAACTTAGCAGATGGAGGGCAGTTTGTGATGAGTGAACTCTTTTATGACCAAGGTCTGCTCTGTCTTCATAAGAGACTTGAAAGCTCAACAGTTAGATCTCCTGTAGCAGCAAACTCTGGTTGATCTCCTCTGGCAGCAAACTGGTTGAAAGGAAGCAAAACCTGGGTTTCTCATGCAATTTTCTTGTAAATACATGATGGATGGCTCTTTTTTTATCTTGCAGAGAAGACTACAGAGGCTTTTGGGGATTGTCACCACGTGTCCGCAGCATGCCAGGCAGGATGTGCGCCCGCGTGGGAGCAGGAGACACAGCGGGGAAGGTTTCATGTGCCCACAAGGTGGGACAGGAGGGTCTCCAGTGCATTTCTTCTGTTCACACAGCACCCGTGAGTGTTCCTGGATGCCTGAAGTGAAGTTCTCTGCTCCCCTGTGTCTGCCTGCCCTGTCTCATGCAGGTGCTCGCTGCAGGGGTGTGCGCTGTGTGGTGTTTTCCAGCATTGTTAGAACAGCAATAGAAAACAGGGTGAGGATTTGTCATCTCAGAACTCGTCCAGATGCCAAACCTTTTCATATCAATTACCTTGCAGTTCTCCATGTTCCAGGGAAGTGCTACGTGAACACAGCTTTGCACAAAGAATGGAGAGAGGAAAGAAACAAGGAGGCGGCAGGAAGAGGGCCTCCTTGGGCTCTGTGCAGCTTTGTTTGCAATTTGGGAGAGGAACACCTTTGCATTGCAAATGACTCCAGCTGGATTCATCTTGGTGCACAGGCCACCACAAGGTATCCCTGAGAACCCAAATGCTTTTTTTCTTCAAGAGCCCACACCTAAAAAGAATTCCAGAGACCTCTCTCCAGGAAAGCCAAACAAGGTGCATGGCTGGACTGTCATACTGACAAAAACCTTCATTAGATACTTTCATGGAGGCCATTTCCAAATACATACTGAAAGCTGAGTGTGCACATGAGGCTGGAGCTCACCTGTAGGTTTAGGGTGTGGATAAAGGTGTTACACCAGGTGGTTGTGGCGTAATAGCCTCATTACAGGCAATATGGACTGTCAGGAAAACATGCTGTGCTGTGAAAGGGAGTTGTGGAGCCTCTAAAAGGGAATTTGGCCCTTGAATGCCTTGGATTTGAGCTTTCAGATAGCCCTGCCTGGGTGTGTGTGGTGGGCAATGTAATGAAGATGGGTGCTGCTGGCAGCTCTGGTGCCCAGTGTGCTGAGCCCCACTGGAAACTATCCTTGCTCCCTGTCTGCCTCCTGCACGTCTCTGGAAGAAGGGCTGGGAAGCACTGCAAGACCAGCAGCACCAACATTCGCCTCCTGGAGTGCTCCCTTCAACTGGCCCTTCGGGAGAGAGAGGAAGTGGTTTTGGGCTGGAGCCAAGCCTGGCCATTTTGCAAAAGGCCCTGTAACGGCTCTGCGTGGGGCACAGCCGTGGATGTTGAGGAGAAATCACTTGACACCACGTTTCCTGAGACCTGCTCTCCTGTGCCATCTGCAGAGTTGGGTCACAGGCAAACCAATTCCTGGCTGTGAGTGGATCCCACCCTGGGTGTCGTGGCCAGGAAGAACACTGCATGGAGGCCATTCCCAGGCTAGGGCCAGCTCTTGGCCTCTCCTTCCACCCCAATCCCAGCGCTTCCGCCACCACATTCCGGAGCCGTCCAGCGGCCACCAGGGACAGGAAGTGCAGCAGGTCGTGGGAACAGGCCTGAGGACAGGAGGCTGAGCTGCCACCAGAGCTGACAGCAGCACCCCAGCACCTGAGCACCAGCACCCCAGCTCCCTGCCTCCCCTCTGCTGGGCGAGGGGGCGTGGGACAACACGAGGAGCTGGTGTCCGTGGGGTGCCCACACCCCCAGCTCAGCCGGCATCGTGCACAGCTGCACCCCTTCCATGTGTCCCTGTGGTCACACCTCATGTGCCTCTCACTGAGACATGGGCACCCAACACCCCTACTCACCCTGCTCCCTGCTCAGCCGCCGCTCCCGGCAGCTGTGCCCTGTGCTGAGCTTTGCTGTGTGAAGCTGGGAAAAGGGGCAGGTTATTATGGACCAGCTGAAATGTCTCATGTGCCTTTTAATATTTTCCTGCCTTTCATTAAGTGAGGAGCTGCTTCTGAGCACTAAAATCTGAGTATCTTGGGAAGTATTAAAGTTCCGTTCTTGGCTCTGCCAGCATTTTTTTACAGCACATTAAACACAATTTGCCAAGTTCTGACTTCAGTTGATCAACAAATGGTGTGTTTTGGAGTTTCTTGTCCTGCAAATCTCTCCCAAGACTTGCTAAGAGCCCCAGGAATGTGGGGAGAGCAGTGCCCCGTGCTCGTCCCCCAGTGCAGCCCTCTTGGGCACGCTTTGCCCCGCAGCCCTGTGGTTTTTCGCGGTATTTCAGGGGACATTCAGCTCAGCCACCACCTTCTGGCTGCCTTGCTCGCTGCATTTCCAGCCCTCTTCTGTTGCAGCAGGGCTGGAATCATGCAGGGAGGCTGGTTTATTCGGGACAGGAGTGTGGGATTGCTTGGAAGCCGAAGGGAACAGCATCAGGAGGGTGAAGCAAAGGCAAAATGCAGACAGGGTTTTTCTGCAGGAGTTTATCTTGGTGATGGTGAAAAAAACAGTGGCTTTTTGACCTGAAGCTGCTGTTGCCCCTCTCTGTTGGCCCCCTGGGCTGCGGGGGGTGCAGCCACAGGGTGGTGGGATGTGAGCAGCATCCAGCTCTGCCGTGTCTGGGCCCCTGGCCAGCTGTGGTGTGAGCTGGGTGTCTTCCTGGGGTGGATCTCCAGGCGTTTGGTCAGTCTGTTCTTTTGCAGTGCTCCTGGTCTGCTTGGTATTTCCCTGCCTTGTGTTGGGCACTGAGCTGCCATGGAGCAAATCCATGACAGCCATACTGAGGGGGCTGCACCCATCTGTCCCACTGCCAGAGGGGAGCAGTGCAGCAGAGGGGGGTCCCCAGGATAAAACCCTGCTTCATCTTCACCCAACAACCACCCTGCGCCTTCTGTACCCCAGCTCCAGGTAGCCCTTGTTACTTGTTACTCTATCCATTACCTGGTCTTTTGTCCCTCCCTTGGTCCTCTGTCCCCTATGTTCCCACTAGTGATTGTGCTTTCCTCCACTTTATGGGCTTTATATCAACTCCTGTGTGATCTTCTTATGGCCTCATAGGGGCACAGATGGCAGGAGTGGACCAGGAGGGTTTCTGGTTCCAGGAAGGTGACACCAGGTATGTCTCTCACTGCTGCTGGCAGTGGTCATGGAGAGACTGATGCATTTAAATCCCATCTGCTAACACGTGAAATTTTGGGGGCTCAAATGTATTTTCAAATATTTCAGTGCAAAACTAGGTTATTCTCCTTACCAGCCTCCTTCAGCCCACTCTGCAGTGAAGCCCTGCTGGGGAAGGACACGGGACCATTTCACCTGCAATACTCCTTAACTTTGTGTCTCCCCGCCCCTCTTCCTGGAGATGCCAGCTCCGGCCGTCGGGCGGTGCAGCAGAGCTTTCCTGCCAGTGCGACGGTTGGGGTCAGTCTTGAACAAGGAGAGTTTTCCTCCTGAGCACAATTCACTCTTTCCAGTACAACGAGCTCTGGGTATTGCGTCCCATTAACGTTGCACCCAACAGGATTTCAAGCTCTCGGGACTCCGTTCTCTGGATGAACGCAGGGTCAGCAATGTATTTGATTTAAAACAGCTCAGCCAGGCAGGAATAAGGTTTTTATGTGGCCTCAGAAGCTTGATAAATTAGTTTTGAAGCTCCCTGGCTTCTCTGGCTCTGAATCTAGGAAGGGAGCTGGGATCTGTCCATCGTCTGGCCATTTCTGGCTGTCATCAGGGGGGAGGGAGTGATGTCACCTAAGCTCACAGCATCATCCCTGAGTCTGCCACAATGGTTTCACACCATGGCCGTTGTCACAGTTGGTGCAGCCCTCTTCATGGCACCCCAAAACCGCCACTGTGCTGAGGCATGGGGAGGGTGGGGTGATGCCTGCACCCTGCTGGGCTCCCCGTGGGGAGGGATCATCCCACACTTGGTCATCCCCTTTGCCAGTCTCATGGTTTCTCCCAAAGGGACCAGTGGAAAAGGTTATTTGAAAACAGTGGAAAAAGAGGCAGTGGGTCTGCACTGGCTGGCAGAGATGGGGGATCTCCACCCCAGCTTGCTGCCATCCCAGCCCCTTCCTCAGCTGCTTCCCCCACCCTGGCAGTCCCCAAAACACCTTCTTGGCCTAAGCAGGGCAAAGACCACTGAGCCCATCCTCAGTCTGTCAGCATGTGCCCTCTGATGCTGCTGTGGTCCATGGGTCTGGGCAGTGGGCATGGCTAGGTCCCTCCTGGGTCAGGCTGAAGCCCACAGGCTCTTCCTCAATGGTTTTGGGGCTGGACAGGCTGGAGCATCCTCAGGGGGTCTGACCACACTGCCATCCCATGTGAACACGGCCTCTCCCAGCCCACCCAGGGCATGAGCCTCCACGTGGGAACGTCCTGTCCTGGTGCAGGAGACGGGGGGGGATGGTGGGGGAAGTGCGGGGGTGGGAGCAAAGTATTGATGGGAACTGAATGCTCTGAGGAAGGGGCCTGCAGGGATAAATGTAGTGGTGATAAAAGAGCCCAGCTGGCTCTGGCTGGTTGTGTGACAAGCCAAGCATGCCAGGAGAGTGTGGGACTCTTGCCATCACTGGGTGGCAAAGCCCTGCTGGACAGTCTGGAACACCCAATGGGGGCTGATTTGGGAAGCAGATTGCCCAAGCATGGGGTGCTTTGCAATTCCAGGGCAGTGGGCTCTGTAGTGGTGGGCCAGGGCCTGGCAGTGCTGCTCCTGGGAGGATGAGCCCAGTGCCAAGAAGCCAGCCCCAGCCCCATGAGGGAGCCATGAGAAGATAATTTGCTTTATTAACAGCTTGGAGGTGGGGTCCCATCTGCTGACCATGGGGACCAGCCAGGCCCAGTGACACCGTGTCACAAGGGACATGGCACAGGCAATGTCCTGGGCCATGCACTGTGGCACTGACCGGCCACTCCTCCCAGCCTTGCCGTGTGGCAGGGACGTGCAAAGTGCTGTATTTTCTTGAGCAAAAATATTTCTCCCTCTGGATTTGATCCTTGCTCAGGGGCATCCCTGAGCAGTGCTCCCTTGGGAGCTGGTGCTGGCAGGGAGCCTTTCACACTACTCTTTATAGATTTTCCAGCATTCTGTGTTGCACCAATCCTGGATTTCCCTTCCACTGGCTTTTCCTTTGGCAGTTACACCCCCGGGCCAGGTCAGGTGATGCTGCTGCAGAGCTTATCCCATCCTTTTTCCCCCTACCTTATTCCTACGTCTCCCTTCAGAGAGCCAGATGTTACTCCTTCCCTGCACCAGGGCTGCTGCCTGGAACTCTTGCAGGTGACTTTCTGCTGGTCTCTTTGAGCAAAGCAAAATAATTTTGTGCTGCTTTCCTTGCTGTGTTATTAATTAACCTGGTTAGTCACACAACCAGAACACTGGACTAAATGTTGTTCAAACCCATGAACCTGAGCCTCTGTTCACTTGCTCCTTTCAGCTCCTTTCAGCTCCAAGGTACCACAGCTCCACGGAGGGGGAAGTTTGCACCTTCGGCTGCCCTGGGGAGCACTGAAATGCAGAGGACAGGAAAGGATTTGCAGGAGGTGAAGGAGCCGCGTGGCAGGATCTCAGGGGCTGTAGGACTGTGGGTATTCCCAAAGCCGGGGCTTGCCTTGGGGTTGATCACCACGGGCTTTTGGGGCTGTGCCGGCACCCTCTGCTGCTGCGGGTGCCAGCCCTGCCCGGGCCCGGCACCACCGCCCTTCCTTCCACCTCGCTGAACGGCAGCCGGCCCAAGATTGAGCCTGTTTAATTCAGCAAGTCATAAATTCATAATGCTTATTTACCGCGCAGGGCCATGAATATTTGATAGTGACCACTGGCCCTCTGTGGCGCTGCGCGTGGAGGAAAAGGGGGCGGCGGGCTGGAGGGCTGGCGATGGACTGGCATGGAGCAGGGCTGCCTGAGCTGGTGTGGCTGTGCTGAGACGGGGCTGGAGAGACACGGGCTCCTCCTCCAGCCCTGCAAACCTGCTCGTGGTGGGAAGAAACCACCATGGCTCTGCAGAGAGATGCATGCGGGCCAGGACAGCAGCTGGAGGCTGTCAGGGTGAGGCAGGAATGAAGCAGGGAGCCGGGCACGGAGGGGGGAACCCGGCAGCTGGTGATGAAGGGGGAAATTTGGAGACCTTGCAGGGGCACTTGGTAGTTCCCAGGGTGTCCCAGGGACGATCATGGGGGGCTGCCCCGTGTGTGCCACTTGATGACGGCTCCACTCGGCAGCAGTTCAGCTGTTCGTGCTGTGAACTCAGGAAGCCCCTTGACCCCCGACCCCGCTCACTAATTGGCCGTGGGGAGGAACGTTGCCATTCACGGAGGGGTAAAGGAGAAAGGAAACCTTCTCCATGAGAGCTGCTGAGACTTCAAGGAAAAGGCACGGATGGGGGAGTTTAGCTGTGCAAAGACAATATTTGGCAGTTCACTCCAAAAGAGCCTCTTCCTGCTTATGGATCTTGAGCGTTTTGCCCATCGTAAGCAAAAGCTGTTGCAGTTGATCACCCCCCCCGCAGCTCCTCCCTGCTCCGTGCTGGCAGCGCTGAGGGTCGCCGTTCTTGCTTTTTTGGAGGGGATCTGCTCTCTCCTGCTTTCCCTTTGCCTGAGGTCTCTGTCCCTTGGGTGCGTAAAGGTGATGGAGGGGGCCAGGAGATGGCTGTACCCCTGGAAACTCTGGGCTGCCCCACAAGCCATCCCAGCTTCCCCCTGAAGGGCTGTGGTGGAGTGGGGCTTGGTGGCCAGCGGAGCCTGATGGGATGTGATGGCTGCAGCCAGGCGTGCTGCTGCAGGTTGCCATCACAGGGAGGACAGGTCTGAGGCAGCTCCGGGGTGCCCCAGTGGTCAGTGCCTTCCCCAGCTCACTCCCCAGGCACTGTGGCATGCTGCCAATAAGGTGGCCCTGAGCCACAGGAGCTGGGGTGGCAGCCGCTCGCTGAGTGCTTCACCGCTCTCCCTGCTGCGCTGAGACAAGCCAGGCCAGCCCCAGTGACAGGTCTCCCCTTTTACGGTAGCTTTTATCTGTCCCTAGGGAATGTGGCCCCACTGCCAGCTCAGCCAGTGGCAGCACTGCTGAGTGCTACCCCAAACTTTCCCATCAGCCAGCCACATCCCTGCTCCACCAGCTCCCCGACCTGCTGCTGCCACACCTGGGGGATATAGCAGGAATTAAAGCCCCTTCCCACAGCAGGGGTCCTGTCCTGCCCTGGCTTCTTTGGGAGTGAAGAGGGCATGTGTCCAGTGGTGGATCTGAGCTCTGTGCCAGGCTGGGGACAGCAGGGTGCCAGTGCATCCCTGGGTGTTGCCTCTCAGACCTCTTTGCTCTAGAGGCTCCCCTAGCTCAGATCTGAACTTTTTACCCAGGTCGTTACTCCACACACTCCCCTGGTCATTGCAACACTGGTGCTAGTGGAGCTGCTATTGGGGCTGCAGTTTAGGGGATTTGGGAGCATGGCAGGTGTGGGCAGCTCTGTTTTAATTTATGATGACAAATGTTTATGGGCCTCATGCTAGAGCTCATAGTTCACTGTCTCTGTCGTTGGTTTCCTCCTCTTATAGCCTGGAAAGGACCAGATCACCGTGGTCTGGTGCCAGGAGAGGGTCTTCCCATGGTGGTATGCATGTCCTATGTACTGTCACCTTCTCCTCTATAACGTGCCCAAGATGGACGGTGACAGTGTAGGAGCACAGTGACCATGCTGCTTGGAGGGGATGAGCAAGATGGGGATCAACTAGGAGGAAGTGGGAAGATGGGTCTGTCAAGGTGTTTGCTGGAAGTGATGTAGGACAGCTGATGGATGGGTGCACATGTGTGTGGGAACTAGCCCTCTCTGCTGTCACATCACTGGGGGCAGAGTGGGAAGACACCAGGCACTTCCAGGAGAGCTGTCCTCCTTGGTCGCTGCCCCAGCCATCTGTTTTCAGGCTGTTCCAGAGCTCTGCCCTGTTGGGCATCTCTGCTGCTGTGGCCTGATGCTGGCAGTGGATCTCCAGCAGCCTCCCTGCCCCACCACACTGTGGCTGCTGTGCTTCCAGCACGGCTGTTGGGTGAGGAGCTCAGCCAGCACCCGACCCTCCTCCGGGTGCCTGTTCCTCTGAAATATTAATTGTCATTCACTGCAGGAGACACTGAATTGCTCTAAAACTCTCTGAATATTTAATTCCCTGCCCTACCAATGGTACTGCCATGCCACTGGAGCTGGTGACATCCCCAGGCTCAGATCCCTCTGAGGTAAGCTGCAAAAAAAGGGAGGCTGGTGTCCCACAAGCCTGCCTGCTCACTAGGGCCGTGACACTGCCTGCCCCACCATGCAGCCATCTTCTCCTGCACTTCTTACCTCTAGCTACATAACACTTCCCAAACTCAGTGTCTGTTGCCCACCTTGTTCCCATGAGCCACAGTTGGTGTTCAAGGTTCTGTCAGATGGACACCAGGGACACCGGGAGTGGGTGGGGGAAGCTCTGGGTGCTGCCCAGGTGGGCTGGGGTGCCATGGGTGGTGAGATGCAGGCTCATTGAGGTGAAGTGATCAGTGGAGAGGCAGGGACCAGTGAGGTTGCAGGGATGGATGCGGTTGCAGGGA
The DNA here is from genome assembly GCF_020740795.1 of Apus apus. Classification (NCBI taxonomy): domain Eukaryota; kingdom Metazoa; phylum Chordata; class Aves; order Apodiformes; family Apodidae; genus Apus; species Apus apus. The sequence continues at coordinate 578,683 of NC_067291.1, read as the reverse complement.
TGGATGCTGTTGCAGGGATTAGGGATGAGCAGATGATACATGTGCTAATGGGTGCAGGGATGAGCACAGGGGTGCAAGGATGAGCACAGGGGTGCAGGCATGAGCAGGAGCAACAGGGATTACTGGGGGCTCAGGCATCAGCAGAGATGTGGGGATGAGCAAAGGGTGCCAGGTTTTACACAACAGCTCTGCTACTTTCAGCATGCAACCATTGCTGCTGAGTGCTTCAAGGCACCCAAGTTACTCATTAGGCTGATTAATTGGACAGCAATTTTGACCAAATAAGTCAAGAAAGTGGAAAAATATCTGAAGAGCTTCTTGCCCTTTGCTGTCCTGCCAGGAGAGTGGTTGGGAGCTATTGCTGCCATGCCAAGGCTGGTTGACAGCCCCTCCACTGATTTTGCTGGTCTCAGGGATGGGGACGAAGGGGAAGCCAGGGTTGCTGACCCTGGCGACACAGAGAAATGTGTCTGGCCCCATCCCATTTCCTCACCCCACTCCTTGGGGGGCTCTTTCTCCACCTCCCTGCTCCAGGATTTAAAACTTTCCCTCCAGCCTGATGCTGCTCATGGAAAGTTTATATATAGCCTTTTGTTTTTGCCAGCATCCCCCTTGAGTTTAAATAGCTTTACCCGTCCCTGATGTTGACCCCTTATGTATTTATAGAGAGCTATCAGATCTGTGCTCAGCACCGAGCAAACCATGCTTGTGTTGTCCTCCCATGGGAGGCTCTTGCATCATGTTTAGGCTTGTCCCTAAGGAGGAGGCCTCCAGACTGGAGGGAGGCTGCTTGGAGAGCTCATAGCTGGGACTGTCCCCAGCTGTGCAGGGCTTCCTTTGGGGTGGCTGCACCAATTCGGGCCGTGGAGCAGCTTTTTGGATTGCCATCATTAGGGTTCAGAGTGAACCCTTCAAAGTTTCTCTTGAGACTGTCATTTCATTAATTTCATGTCGTGGAGGAGAGCAGTGTCTCCAGTGCCACAGGCCATGCAGCGTCAGAGCTGCAAGCGATCCCGCAGGAGGGTTTAACTCCCCGCAGAGTTAACCGGGAGACTCCAGGAGACTCCTGCCACTTCCCCTCCCGCCAGCAGCTCCCCCACGGGTGCCAGCTCCACTCCCACCCCAGAGGTCGGGGCTGCTGGGCGGCCTCCCCTCCAACCTCAGCTCTTGACTATTTAAGGCAAATCTCCTCGCTGGACTTTTAAACAAAACCCGGGCTCCTCTCGCTCTCCTCGTTTTAAATAACTCGCCTTGGCGTAAACAGAATGAGGCACAAGACTATAAATCAGGCGTTCCCGGGCCCTGCCTGCCAGGGTGCGTGCGGGGGGCTGCCAGACCCCCGAGCTTCATCAGGAGCTCATTTCAGTGCCTGGGGGGGAGCAGGGCTACACAGGGGGCAATAAGATGGGCTCAGGGGGGGCAGACATTGTCAAGGAGACTAATGAGATTACGAGGCAAGAGGCGCTGCCCAGGCTACCGGCGTTTGGGGTGAATTAATGAAGGTTGCAAAACAGTTTTCCATCACAGCCCCTTGCTTGTCGTTCCCTACTGAGGAATTTTTCCAGGCTGTATTCCCTTCCTGAACATGAATTCTTCCTGGGAAGTTCGCACCCGCGATGGTCAGTGATGCAAGGGGCAGGAATTTGAGGTGTGTGTCATGGGAAATGCCAAGGCTGCAGACATGAGCCCAGCGTGTCAGTGCTGGGGACCCCATCCCATCAGCTGAAGCAATCAGCAATGGCTGGCTCTGGAAAATCAGCCTTTGCTGCCCTTGGTCCTCCGTGTTTATGCGCTGTGGTCGAAGCCGAACACAAGTAATTATAGCTCGTCCCTGGGACCAGTGTTTCCCATGATAAAAGTCTTTGTTTTCTGTGGTTTCAGGGCTTTGCCAAACTTTAATCGTGAGCTGACGTCTTGCATGCTGTGTGTCCAACATACCAACATACGCAAATGCATTTAAACAGTCCAGTTTAAACAACCCTGGTGTTTCTGGGGCTGAGAATTGGGAGGATATATTGCTTTGGTCTGCTGCCAAGTCTTGAAACTCCAAGGGGTGAGACTTGGGGTGTCCTGGGGTTGGGGACAGGCCACAAACAGCCCACCAGTGCTGCCTTGTTGGCTTCCCTTTTCCGCCCAAAGACAAACAGGATGGTTGGAGCAGCCTCTCACAAGGCAACGCTTCATTTAGCTCTCATCCTCCCCTGACTGGCTAATCCCTCTCATTATCCACATGACTGAGGGGCAGCCTCTGAAGTGCCGGCTGTGGCTCTTGCAGAGCAGGTTGCACGCTTAACTGGGAAGTGCCATCTCCAGGAGGAGGGCATGGGTCTTCCTTGACCAGAAGAGTTGGGAGGCTGGAGTCAGCAGGAGGTCTTCTCCATGGCATGGTTGGTAGGCTGGGATGTTCTCTGTGTCAGGCAGTACCATGCAGGGTCTGACCATGGACGTGTCCCAAGCTGTCCTGCCCAGTGCCCAGCACAGCAGGGCTTTCCATTCCTCTGGAGAAATAAAGGGAGGAGGAGGGAGGCTGAAAGGAGACTTCTTGAAGCCACCCGTGGACACACACCCCTGGGGTGGAAAGTGCAGAAAGCTGGCAAAGTTGAACCTGCAGGAGCAGGCTGTGTCCTGGGGAAGGATCTGATAAATAAGCTGATAAAGGGCTTTTCCAGTCTTGGGGCTGCCACAGGGACACTGCCACATCCAGGCTGCAGCAATGCTTGTCCTGCACATCCCCTTTTGCTCCCTGGATCCCTCTGCCAGGCTTTGGGAGCCATGGTGCATAGCAAGCTGGCACTGGCAGTAGCAGTAGCAGTGGCAGAGGAGCTGAGCCACACCATGTGTGGTGACACTACTTGCTTGGGTTTTTTGGCCATCTGTTTTCCAAATCAGAAGGTCATGTGTATGTTGGTCGTGTTGCCAAGGATTCCTCCACAACAAGTCCTTTTGTTTTATTTGACAAAGTCTCCAGTGTATGGAAGTGCTGGACATCAATAACTGTTGTGAAAATGGGACAACTTTTCTCTTGGGGGAGTTGGGGTAACACTTTCTGTGATGACCTGGGAATGTTTCATGTGGCAGGGCTCAAAGCTGTCCACCTCCTCTGCTACGAAGGTGGCTCTTCCTGACTGTCTGGATGCTTTATGGCAAAGTTTGGGGGCATTTCTGCCCTCCATATGATCCGGAATTAAGTTAGGTTAATTAGGTATGAAGATGATTTAGCAAAGGATTAAGAGATCCCAGTCTAGAGAGGCCATGTTGATGGTCAGAGGTGGGTCTGCTGAGCAGGGTAGAATGTGGCTCCTCCACTTGGTAGGTGGGACTGGCTGAGAGATCCCAGCTTGGGTCACCTGAATTTACTGACACCCAGAGGTGCCTGGGCTGGGTCCTGGGGACAGGACAACACTCACGGCTCAGGACACTGGTGACACTGATCCTCTCTCAGTGCCCTGGGTCAAGCCACATGCTGTCTCTGTTGCTGCATCCACCCATGTGGGCACTGAAGCCCATGTTCACCTTGTCAAAACCTGAGTACAACAACTGCAGAGGGTGGGAAGGGGCAGGATCTGGCCACAGTGTGCCATGCCTTTTCCCTGCCACCATGACAGATCTGGAGACCGTCGGTGCCACTTTGTTGGTTCTGAGTGCCAGACACCAAAGCAGAGCCCTGCTGATGGAGGTGGTGACAGTGGGGCTGGGGGCAGCCTTGCCTCCTGCAGGGGTAAGAGCCTGTCCCTCTGCCAGCTGGGCAGCTCCCACCATGGCTTGAATGAGTTTCCTGCAGAAATCCCTGCTATGGCCTGTGTGGGACTGCAGCAACCTGGGCAGCTCCTAACTCTTCTGTGGGTGAAGCCTCATATCACTGGTGAAGTCCAGCTGCAGCATGGGGAGAATTTTGGCCTCCCAGAGCACTGTGATGGCTTCTGCTGCTCTCCTTGCTGAAGGGTGGTAGAAGGAGCTACAGGGGATGGATGTAGAGGGAGAGCCTTGATGGTCTCTGTGTCTGCAAGGTCTGGGCACATGGCCTGGCCCTGGTACCCTCACCCAGCCCCAGCAAAGCCAGGTTTCTGCCTCCGTGAAGGACTAGTGGTTCAGTGTAGGATGAGTGCTGGAGCCAGGCTGGGCTTGGGCTGCCTCTGGAGCCTTTAACAAATGACTGTGTGAAAGATCCCACTGGTGCATCCCCCCGTAGTTAACACACCCAGACAGTGCAAATGACACATTAATTATGAAACTAAAGAGACACCAGTACATTGTTTGAGCACTGCATAGGCAAGGAGGATCACTGCCCTTTTTTCCTCCATATTTCATCTTCAAGGCAAAAGACCAAAGAGTTTTGGGGCAGATTAGAGCACCGTCTTAATTTCCTAGGTGAAGGAAGGGCAGAAGCTCTCCAGGCAGCAGCACTTTGCTTTTTCCACTGGGAGATCACCGGCCCGCTGCATCTGCAACCCATCAGGGGAAGGCGCTGGGGTTTATGCTTCCCCCTCCTGGCTCCAAACAGGCTCTTCTGTTCGGCGGCATTTGTGTTTTCAAATTCTGTAAACACGAGCTCTCCTCGGCCCCTTTCCAGCCTGCAGCCTGCTTGGCGGGTTCCCGTCACGGGGCGCGTGGGGCGGCCGCGGCGCTGCCAGGAGCCGCTGCGAAATGCCCATAAAAGCAGCTCTGCAGCTCTGAGGGAACATCTGCACACACCTCCCAGCCCTTGTCTCTCTCAGTTAGCTTCACCACGCACTACTGGGGGAAGGCAGAGCTGGAGAAGACGAGCGGTGACGTACAGAGAGGAACTGAAGTTTGGAAGCGCTCACCGCCCCCCAGGCAGCTGCGACAGGCATGAGATGCCGGGTGAGCCCTGCTCTCCTGCGCCTGCTCTCTGCCCAGCACCCCCCAGAATCCTGCACGGTGCCTGGAATGAGGCTGTTTGCATCCTGTCATTGGGTACCCAAATGCCAGAGCTGATCTTCCTGACACGATGTTCATCCTCTGTCCTTTAACAGTGCCACTAAACCAGGCCTGGAGATGACAGGGGTTTCCGAAGGAAAGGGGCCAGCAGCGCCCCACTGATCCATTTTGGGCATGGAGCAGATGCCCTGAGATGTTGATGTGGCCATTACATGGGGTGACCTGCTGCTCTCCTCCCTTCAAACATCTTCCTGTTGCTCTGGAGTCCTCACACTTCTTCTGACCTTGCCTCTAATTGCACTTGGTGTGCATGCTGCCCATCCCCTTCTCCCAGGAGGAGTGACCTGTCCTGCAGCTGCTGCAGTTAAGTACAGCAAAAAAACCTGGGAGACCAGCAGGAGCCCATGGGACCTCAAAAGATCCACCTGTGGCTCCTGAGGGAACTGGCAGATGAAGTTGCAAAGCTGCTTTCCATCATAATTGCAAAGCTGTGGCACTGCCTGGAAAAGGGGAAACATAGCCCTTTCAAAAGCCCTTTCCCTTTCAAAAAGGGAAAAAAGAAGACCCAGGGAACTACAGTACTGGAACCAGTGCTATTCAACAGCTTTGCTGGAGACATGGAGTGGCTCCTCAGCAAGTTTACTGATGATACAAAGCTGTGTGGAGTAGTTGAGACCCTAGAGGGAAGGGAGGCCATCCAGAGGGACCTTGACAGGCTTGGGACGTGGGAAAATGCCAACCTCATGAAGTTCAACAAAGTCAAGTGCAAGGTCCTGCACCTGGGTCGAGGCAACCCCAGGCACAAATACAGGCTGGGGGGAGAATGAATCGATAACAGCCCTGAGGAGGAGGACTTGGGGGTGATGGTGGATAAGAAGCTCAACAGGAGGTGGCACCATGTGCTGGAGCCCAGAGACCAATCGTGTCCTGGGCTGCATCAAAAGAAGTGTGTCCAGCAGGGTAAGATTCTGCCCCTCTAATCCACTCTTGTGAGACCCCACCTGAACTGCTGTGTCCAGCTCTGGAGCTCTCAGCAGAAGAGGCACATGGAACTGTTGGAGAAAGTCCAGAGGAGGCCACAGAGATGATCCAAGGGCTGGAGCAGCTCTGCTCTGGAGACAGGCTGGGAGAGTTGGGGTGTTCAGCCTGGAGAAGAGAAGGCTCCAGGGAGACCTTAGAGCACCTTCCAGTGCCTGAAGGGGCTCCAGGAAAGCTGGGGAAGGACAAGCAGGGAGTGGGAGGACAAGGGGGGATGGATTAAAACTGAAAGAGAAGAGATTTGGGTGAGATATGAAGAGGAAATTCTTGAGTGTGAGTGTGATGAGACCCTGGCCCAGTTTGCCCAGGGAGGCTGCAGATACCTCATCCCTGGAAGTGTTGAAGGGTAGGTTGGATAGGACTCTGAGCAACGTGGTCTAGTGGGAGGTGTCCCTGCCCATGCAGGGAGCTTGAGTCTAGGTGATCTTTAAGGTCTCTTCCAACACAAACCATTCTATGGTATGATTGTATGAATCTGCATGGTTTGGTTGGGCAGGAGCAGCCCTCCACCACCTGCACATTTGTGGTGCTTAGGACCAGTGTAGCCACACAGCCTTTGGTCCAAGGCATAGAAGGGATTGGGAGCTGTTATTCAGCCTGTTCTTGGCCAAGTGCCATCACCCCTATTTGGGGACAAAGGAGGCAAAGGAGTTTGTGGAGCTGGGAGAAATGGCTGGGTAGGCTCTGTGTCAGGCAGACATGGGGACTGGGAGGTGGGGAATCCACAGAAGGTGCCAATGAAGGTCCGCCAAGGAGCTGGGCTGGGTTCATCTGGCCAAAATTAGGTCAAAAGGGGGTCTACTATCCACTTCCAATTCCTAGAGGTCTAGTTCCAAACATGGTGGAGCTACACTTTCCTTGATAGTGGCAGATGATATAATTGGGGGCAACAGCTGCAGGTGGTGGCTTGGGAGGGTTGCCTTGGGGAAGGCTTATTCTGCAGGATGGTGCAGCCTGGAGAGGTGGGGCTGCCCCATCCTTGGGGACTTTCAAGGGATGACCAACCTGATCCAGTGCCGGTGACAGTCCCACAGGCTGCTGGAGGGAGACTCTAGAGCTCTCTTTCCACCATCATTCTATGATGCTATAATAAATCTCCAAATATTTGGGTGCTGATCCACACCAAAAGCAGCATCTGAGGCCTAAAGCCGCCTTCTACATCTGGCCAGAAAGGTCTCTGAGAACTCATTTGAGGTGCTGTAGAGAGTCTTCTGTGACACCAGCACCCCGCTTGCTCGTGCCCATCCCTCGCTGCAGCCTGTGGCATGGGGGGGTCGGCTGAGCTGCACTGCTTGAAGATCAGGATTTCTCCATCTCCCATGGTTAGTGGCCTCTTTCCAGCCAGCTTTGCAAATCACAGCCTGGAATAATGAGCCAGAAAGACTAAGGGTATGAGGGTGTAGCAGGTGTCACAGGGGCAGGATGGAGGAGAGCAGCAGAGCAGTGCTGGCTGGCACAGTGTAGAGAGATGTGGGGCCTCTCAGGCAAGGTCAGGAGGAGGAGAAGTTGGCACCAGTGGTGAGCAGAGGAAATCCTCCCTTCACTGTACCTCAAACATGTTGGAAGTGGCACGGGAGCGTCCTCTCTGCCCTGGGACAGGTGCCAAGGCTCAGCTGTTGTCCCAGATAAGCAGTGAGAACCAGCAAAACAACCCTCACCAGAGCACAGCCTGCCATGGGCTTGGGGGTAGCAGGGACCCAAGGTACACCATGTGACAACCACCATCCCCAAAACGAGACTCCTTGCCTCCCTACAAATGGGTGAATGAGTCTCAAGAACACAAACTGAATGGGCAGCAGATATGAGATTTAGGAGCTCAACTGGAGAGGACCATTCCTCTGCTACCACCACTGTCCAAGCAGCTGGACCCCTCTCCTAGCTCTCCTGTCTCCTGTCCTGGCTACCTGCTCACCCAAGAGTGAGAAAGAGCCCTTGGAAAACGTTCAGCTGAGAAACTGTGTGAAAACCCAAGATTGTCGGCAGGTGGTTTTTGTTTTTAGTCCCACCTTGATGTCTCAGCTGGTTTACAACTTCTTTTGGTCTCAAGTACTTAAGTAACCCCCTTGCTAGGACATGCTTGATGGTTGAGAGACCTCCCAGCTCTTACTCCTTTTCCTTGGCAAGGCAGATCCCATCACTTACAGGCAGGATAGTGTGGTTGGAGTTGCTTGCATGGGACCTTGTGCCAGGGCAACTGGGGACAGTCGTAGGTCCTGCCCATCCCTGCCTGTGAGCTCTGCATGGAGGAGACCTGGAAGTTGCTCTGGAAATGAAGATGCTCTTTTCCAGCTGGCTGTGATCTGGCTGGGGCTGGTGGCTTGGAGGCCAGCTGAGTTGGTTTTGGGTGGACATCGCTGGTGTGTTACCCCCCACTTGCTGCATGCAAGCTAAAAACATTCCAACACTGCAAGTGAAGTGCATGTTGAAGTGGCTGCAGGAGATCATGCAGTCTTGGGCCTAGGAGCAACTTTTTGGTGCTTTTTGTCAGTGTGGATTTGGCTTTGCTGCCAGCTCATCCTCTCTGAATGGGAACCAATGTGGGAGAGGTTGGTGGGCCTTTCCTAACTCCTCTTCTAACTAGTGCATCTCAGGGAATGTGCTATGGTAAGGATGGTGCTTCTGGTGCAGACCTTGACTACACTGCACAGGTAGATGCTGTTGGGTGGTAGATGCCTCAGGGTGAAAAATGTTGGTGTAAAAATATGTTGCTGTAAACCATGGATAAGTGTGGTCCAAGCCAGAGTGTCATCCTGGTCCTCCACTGGCCCAGCTGATTTGGTCTCAGGTCAGACAGTTAAAGCTGAACATCTCCACGTGGAAGCAGAGAGCCATCCAAAGAATTATCAGCCAAAACCACTGTAGAGACATGACAATTTTCTGATGGACTAGCTTACCTGGTAGCAGTGACAGCTTCATTGGTCCTACCTTTTGTGCACCCTATAAGCCTGTGGGGGCAGGAAACATCTCTTCCCTGTGCAGTTGGTTGCACCATCAAGGGTTCGATGTGCTGAAGCACTTGCTGCTTTGCCACAGAGCTTTGGGAGGAGAGAAGCTGCATGGGGGTGATGTTTATGAGGACGTCGAAAGGGGGTCTGACCAAAACCCACTGCTGCTTCTGACTTCCACCTTTTTATGTCTTTCTCTGCTTGCCACGGGCTCCACGTCCTCTGACTCAAACTTTGTAGAAGTTAAAAAAGCAAACTCTAAACACTGAGAAAGCTGCTGGGTTTTGCTTAATTAGCACAGGAAACAAATATCCCTGGTCTTCAACAGGGTGGACTTGCTTGGAGTCTTTTTGGCTCAGCAGGCAACACTGTTTCTGGGAGTTATCCCTGCATAGCCTTGTGCTGGGGATGGTGGAGGCAGCAGCACAGAAGACTGGAGAAAGTCCTTGCTCTGCTGGGGATCTGTCTGTGCCAGGTCCCATGGCTGGGCTGTGGGTTCTCACTGTGGTTTGGCAGAGCTGGGTGTATTCTTTGTGTGAAGTCTCCAAAAACCAACACCCTGTAGGACAACACTGTAAATAAATAATTATTTATTTTTAAATTAAAAGGTGGGGGGTTTCCTCCCCTCTTGCAGGACCTGGCAGGGGTTGGGCCCTCTGGTTTAGCAGCTCCTTACTCAGCCTTTCAAAAAGAAATAGTTGCTTTGCTGCTGCCTGGATGAGAACTCAGGGCATAAACCCACCGTGCTGTGTGCAACCAGCTGCTGCTGCTGCTAAAAGCACTAACCTAGAAAGCCAGGAAATGCAAAGCTGGTGCTCCCAGGAGGACGTTTCCTCCTCTCCAACACACCTCCTGCCACAAAACCACACAGACACGTGCTTGCCCATGGGAACCACGACAGGGTGCTGCCAGCATCTCCTGCCCAGTGCTGGACCTGGAGCTCCTTGGGTCGTGCTGGGTGATGCTTGTGCATGGGGATGGCTGAGGTTAGGGTTAAATTTTCATGGAGACCCTTTGTATAACCAGGTGGCAAAGCAAGTTAGAGGCTGGGGCTTGAGCAGGGCAGTGAAATCAGGGGAGGAATCAGCTGTGATTGTCCCCAGACAGGCTCACACCTCCTCACAACCTGCACAGGTGTTAAGTGTTATCTCTGACCTACTGCTGGAAGGAAATGACTCTGAGACAGTTGTGGACTCCATTTGGGTTGCAGTTGAATTGTTCTCACAGCTCAGAGGGGCTATGGGACCACCAGAGCAGGGTAGGACTGATGCTTCCCCCCCACTCCCACCTACTAAGGGTGAGGAAGCAGCGAGGATGGGGTACAAGCAGCACTGATTAAGCTAACATGGCTCACATCCCCTGAATATCTCCCACTTTGTGGGTTGACCCCAAAACCTTGGGGTTTTACATGCTCACCTTGCACAGGGACCAAGCTGTGGGATGCAGCATGCAGGAATCAGCCGTTCACTCCTCTTTCTGCTCCTGTTCCATGTAAACATGCAGCTGCCCTTTTGCACAAAGGCGTAGGAGAGAGAGGGCAGGACCCTCTTCATCCTCTCAAACTGCTGCAGGGGAGGTGGGAATGGGTTGGGCTGCTCCCAGGTCATGGTCGGGATCTCTGGCACACTGCTGCACTGGGGAGCTGGGAACCCTGGTTCCAACCTGTGCCAACCTCCCTGCCTGCTTTGTTGGGATGAGGCTGGTCGGGCACTGGTGCAGGCAGGAAGAGGGGCAAGAAGCTGGACATGCCTCAACCCTGCCATGCCTCAACCCTCCTGCCAGGCCTGGGAGATGGGCGGTGCTCCTGGCACCCACCGGCTCTCCAGGGTAGAGGGGCTGCTCTCTCAAGGAGGAACTGGGTTGCTGTCCCCAGGGAACTGAGGCCTGCTGTCCTGGAAGCTGTGGGGCTGCTCTTCTTGGGGCTCAGGGCCACTGTCCTGGCCTTATAGGGCCACAATCCTGGGGGATGTGCGGCCACTGTCTGGGAGGATGTAGGTTCACTGTCCTGGGGGATGTGGGGCCACTCGCCAGGCTCACAGGGCCACTATCCTGAGGGATGTGGGATCATTGTCTGAAGGCGTATGGGGCCACTGTCCAGGGGGACGTGGGGTCATTTTCCTCGGGGATGTGGGGCCACTGCCGCAGGCTCAGAGGGCCGGTGCCCCAGGGCTACTGCGGGCTGTCAGCGGGAGGCTGCAGCTTTGCCGTCCCAGGGCTGCGGGGCTGCAGTCCCGGGGCGCTGGGACCCCCGCGGGGTTCAGCCAGGAGGTCCCTCCCGGCTCCGGGGATGCCCGGGAGGGAGCAGCCCGGCGCGGAGACCGGCGGGCCCTTTAAGAAAGTCGAAGGCCGAAAGTTCATCAAAGTTGAGAAAGTTTTTCGCGGAAAGGACGGGGGGAAAAAAAAAAATAAATAAAAAATTAAAATAACTCGATCCCAACGGCAGGAAAAAAAAAAAAGAAAAGAAAAGAAAAGAAAAAAAGCCCCGCACCCCCCCGGGGTGGGGTGGGCGGGTCGGGCCGGGATTGGCGGCGGGCGGCCCGGGGGCGGCCCGGGCGGGCGGGGCGGGGGCGGGCGGGTCCCGGCCCCGCTGCTCGGTGCGCGGCGGCGGCACCGGGCGGAGCGGCGGGGGCTGCGGCGCGTCGGCCCCGCAGCTGCGGCTCGTTGCGCTCCGCTCGGCCCCGCTCCGGCCCGGCCCTTAACAGCGGCGCGGTCCCGGGACGCCGCATGTGAGCCGGGAGGGCAGCACCGCCCCGCACCGCACCGCCCCGCACCGCCCCCGCGCACCGGCACCCGGCCCGGCGGAGCCCCGGAGCAGCCGGCACCCCCACTTCCCCCCCCCCCCCCTCCCCGCCCCGGCATCCCACCATGAGCAACCTCAACAAGGACACCGAGCACACCAACGGCGGCGGTAACGTCGAGGAGGAGGTGAGCGTCGAAGAAGCGGGGAGGGAGCGTGGCGGCGGCGGGGAGCCGGGACGAGGGAGCTGGGGATGGACCGCTGTGGGCGGCGGGGGACCGGGAACGGAGCACGGGGCCGTCGGGGATCTGGGGCTGAGGAAGCGGGGGCGCGGCGCTGGGGCGTCGGGCGGCGGGGACCGAGAGCGGCGCCGTGGTTGGGGAGCCGAGGACGCGGCATCGGGGCTGGATCACCGGGTCGTTGGGGGAGCGGAGGCGGGATGCCGGGGTCCCCCTGGGCTGGGGAGCCGAGGCTGGACCCGCGCAGCCAAAGAACGGAGCCATCGGGGCTGGAGACCTCGGGCAGAGCGCTGGGAGGGGCTGCGGTCCTGGAGCCTCACGGGCCATCTCGGGGAAGGAGTAGGAGCCAGATCGGGGCTGGGGGCCAGGCAGGGTGAGCTCGGCTCCCGGCTGGGAGCCCTCTTGTCAGCCCAGTGTCCCTGTAGCCCCGCAAGGCAGCGGATGGACAGGTCACCACTCCCTCCAGCCCGTGGGCATGGACTCGTGTCCCCAAGCCCCCGTGGCTGGAGAATACCAGGCTTCTGCATTCCAGTACGTCTTTGTCTATGTGGGACATGCCTGGACCACAGTGGTGGAGACCTTGCCCTGGTCCCCACGCTCTGGGGCTGGAGAGCTGTGAGCTGCCCTGCCAGTAGTCCCTTTCCCCTGGATGACCACTGCAAGGCACAGCCTGAATGCTGCTGGACTCTGTGCTGGGAGGGCTTGCAAGGGTCACTTGCCATAGCCACATGCCCAAGCCCAGCCTGGCACATTTGCCCTCCAGCTGTTGGAGCTGCTGGGTGGTGGCAATGGCACCCCTGGAGCAGGCGTTGGTGCACCAGCTGCCCTCCATCTTGGAGAGGGCTCTGGAAAATGCCTGGCCTCAGTGGCAGCATTTTGCTGCAGTCTCCACACCCGGCCCTCGGGACCAGGGAGGTGCTCAGCCCCCTCCCCTCGCCCTTCTCCAGCGCGCCGTGCGCTCGCGCCGCCGCAACATGGCGCCTGGCTCTGCTCCTCTGCCCACTGGGGCTGGGTGGTCCCTGTGCACCAGCTGTCTGGGGGCCATCACGCCCACTGGCCTTCAACCCTGGCATGGGGGGACCCGGGTAATGGGGTGGAATGGATTGGCAGGTGGCAGCCGTGGCGTTTCTCTCCCTCTTGGGGCTTAGGTGATGCGATGGGATGTGGGTGGGATGTTGCTGGTGATGTAGCCCAGCCACACTGGGTGGCACTGGTGTGGGTTGGTAGAGAGATGGAGCACTTGGGGCCCTGTGCTGTTTCCCCAGGATGGGGAGGTTTGGTGGCAGGGGTCTCACGGGCTGCGCGTGCGCAGAAGACTCAGTGCGGCTCCTTGATCCAATTACTCACTGGCCTGCAAAGCTCGCGGAGGTCGGTGCGTCCTGGTGGATTCACTCCTGGTGGGTGGTAGCTGGGTGACCTCTTGGTGCTGAGATAGAGCCTATTCCCTGCTGCCAGGTGGTGGTTTGGCAAAGTGGGTGCTGGAAGCTATTGGGTTCCAGGAGCTGAGAAATAATTTCCTTTGGGGAAGCTGGGCCTCCCTGAGACCTGGGGTGATGCGTTGTGGTTGGAAAACCAAGTGAAAGGTTGCATCCCTGGGGAATGGGGCAGGGGGTGAACAGAAGCAGCCCCACTGTGCCACCTCCACATGCATGTGGGGAGGGGATGGTCTAGTCCCCCCTGCTAGATTGCCTGTAGCCTTTCTGGGTGTGTTTGTCACTCTGCACCCAGGGGTGCAGCAAAGGACTGACCACCTTGGAGCTGGCTGAGGATGCTGGTGGGCTGGGACTGGTGAGGGGGATGTCCCCATCCCTGGTGGGGTTGTTGTTGGAAAGTCCTCTCTCCCCTAGCACCCATCAGAAGTAACTGTGGGGGATGAGTTGCTGGTTGGGCCCCGTGGTGGCTGCTCTGACCCAGTGGGAGCCCTTTGAATGTTTGTTTTTCCTCTACGTCCTTGTGGCTGACCAGGAGCCATTCCTCACTGCAGAAGAAGTTAATAGTGGCACAAGGAGTGAGTGACCTTGTGTTCAGGGTCCTGGTGTGGTCTGGTGGGTTTAATCCCACATCCCACCCAAATTTTTGTCTAGAGCTCCCCTTGATAGAGAGCAGTAAGTATGTTTAGTGTGAAGTGGAATCTTGTAGTCCCACCATTAGCAGGAGGGTGTGCTGGAATATCTTCCCGCATTGTGTGGATAACGCTGCCAGATCCTGGTGCTATGGACACTCCTCCATCATCCCCCCCCTTCCCTGAGCCTCCTTTGCTGCCTCCCTGAGCGTTCCCAGAGGGTGCCGGGTGCCTCAGATACCACAGGGCAAAGCTCCCAAATTCAGCCTTCCCCTTTATCTTATCTGTGAGCCCCTGGATCTCGCAGCCCCTTCCTGCCGGTGACATGTGGAGGACAGGAATGCCTCTCGCTCCTCTCGAGGTCGTTAAAGGGAATGTTAAACAAACAGGGCCTGATGTCAGTCCCTGCTGTTCCTCACCAGACACCTCCCCAAACCAAATCCCTCCCTGCTTGCTGCTATCTTCTGTTTAGCTTTCCAGGCAGCCACCAATCTCCGTGGCAGTGTGTGTATGTTCGGGCACTGCCGAGGGCTGGTGGGAGATGGGCAGCTGCCCGGGTGTTGCACACTCCTGCTGCAGGCACAGCTTTTCCTGGCAGCCAGAGGAGCTCGCTGGCCTCCTGTGGACACTGCACGTTGTCTTTGTGGTTGTGTTGCAGTAAGGACCCCATGTGTTCTCCCTGTCCTGGGTGTCTGATGCCCAAGTGTTGCTTTGACTTGGGAAGTTCATTCTTGCTCTCCCAGGAGGTCACTGGGACGTTGTTGGTCAGTGGGGAACAGGGGAAACTTGGAGCTGGCTATTGAGATGCCCAGAGTGGGTGGTGAAGTCTGTTTTATCCCATGTGTCCTCTTGTCCCCTTTCCTCTGAATGATCTGTTGAGTGGCCGGTCTCAAGGGCCTGCTTGCAGCTCTGGTGGTGGCTGCTGCCATTGTGGTAGAGTTTGTGCCTTGTGGGCTTCTGAATGTGGAACACATCAAACATAAGGTGGTGTCTGGTGGGTACAGTCCAGAAGAGGACTGAGAGAAGCTGCCTGGCTAAGCTCTCCTGGGAGAGGATCATCTTCCCTGTTAATCCAGGACAAGGCTGTGGTGTTACCTGGCAGAGTTTGAAGATGCCCTGGTAGGGGAGGCAGAAGTCTCTCAGCTTCTGGAAGACCACCTCTGTAGTGGTTCCTTCATCTGAGCTGTTGCACGCCAGAACCACCCAGGAATGCTGCTGGTGAGCAGCCCCAGTTACATGCTGGACGTGTGTAGCACTTGGTGGACTGGTGCCAGGCATCTCTTGATTTCTGTAATCTCTGCTTGAGTGGACCAGGATACCTCTTGCAAGCATGGATTCTGGCTCTGACTTGGAAAAAAACCAAACAAGGTTAATATAATTTCTGAAGTCAAATGGCTTTGTGATGCTGCTCTTTGTTACACAGAACTTGAGGGTGTAGTAGTTGTGTTCACTACTTGCTAATCTTCTTGTACTTGGTCTGGCTGAATCAGGATGGTGCTTCAGAGTTGTTTTCATGTATCATAAAAGTCCCCTCAGTGTTAGATTCTCCTTTCTGTTAGGGACAGATTGTTGGCTGAGCAGACACCATGTCCACAGAAGTTCTGGGAAGTGGGGTGTTCCCAGACCACCTCTTGGTCCATCAACAAGTTGCCCTTACTGGGGGAGCCATGTGGGAATCTCCCCATTATCTCCTTGTGTCTTGATGCCTCTGTAAAGACACCATAAAGAAGCTTCCTTCCCCCTTTCTTGCTCTTTCAAATCCAAGTTTCTCAGACAAGAGTCTAAGTTGCTTTGAGCATCAATATCCCACCTGGTCCTCATGATGGGGTAATGGTTCTTCCTGCTGCTCCCTGGCTGTGTAGCTGGTCTGACAAATGAGACCCAGCTTCAGAAATGAGTCTTCCTCCTTGGCTGAGCTGAGGAGTTGCTGAGCAGAGCTTTCCCTGCCTGGCATCAAAACGAAGGGGTTTCTGGTGGTGCCTGCAGAAGGTACAAAGGGCTAAACTTGTTAGCAAGGGACTCTGCTTTCCTCTCACCCAAGTGGGAAGGTAGCCCTTGGAGATATCGGGAAGGTAGCTGGGAGTGCTTCAGGTTTTGCTGTTCTTCCTTGTGCCTCTGCTAGAGGAAGTGGTGCTGTGGGAAGTCTAGTATGACTTGCTGGAACTGAAGGCTTTTTGGGCCAAAAGATTCTTTAGGCTTGCTGGTCTTGGCCGTGCCAAGTCGTGAAGACTTTGCTACTTGACTCGTGGAGTGAGGCTTCTGCTTGTCCTGGCCTTCCATTAGCCTGAAATAAAGGTTTTGGCTTGAAGCCTCACTGGGGCATGAGCATGGAAGTGTGGTCAGCACCTCACCTACAGTGCTCAGCACCTTGTCTCCTGGAGCACCATGCACCAGCTGGGACCCAGTAGCCTTCTCAGACCTGGAGGTGAGCAGTCTCCAAAGCATGTTCCCAGGGATGCCTGTGCACCATGGGCCACCCCTGAAGCATAAAAGTACCTTCTGCAGCAACAGCCACCATTACATGAGGATGGCTTGTGTGGCAGAGGCTGGAGGTGAAGGACTGAACTCGCAGGTTAGAAGTCCTGTTTTGCCAGGTGGGATGGCTGGGACAGAATTCCTGCTGATGCCAAGTGCTGGGCAGTTGGACTTGGTGAGGGGGCAGGGCAGTGGGAGGCAGCCCTGGGACAGCTGAACCTGGGCTCTACTGAGGTGCATCAGCCCCCCCATGTCTGGTGAGAAGGGACCCTGGGGTGGGCAGTACTGGTGAGGAGGTGGATGCCAGATGACCCTGCCCTTGGTGTGGCAGAGGGGATGCTGAAGGCTTGGCAAGGATGCTTTGACCACTGCAGGGTCATGGCATGGCTGAGAGGCTGCCTGTCCCAGGACCTGCTGTCCTCCTCACTTCAGCCCCAATACAGAGGGTTGTTGTGATGCTTTGGGTGGTAGCTGAGTGGCAGGCGAGTGTGGAGCTGGAGGCTTACACAGGGTCTGTGCTCTTCTGGGTGTGTTTGGAGTGGTGAGGCTTTCTTTGGCCCCAGGGCTCACTCATTGGTTCTTGCTTGGAGATGGGAGAAGGGATAGTGCTTGCTCTCTCTCATGAAGATCATCTCCTGCACCCAGCCTTGTGGACAGGGACAAGAGGTTGACCTCATGCCCTATGGGTAGGGACAGTCTCAAGCCCAACTGGCCAGTTTTTTCCTGTGGTAGGACAGGGTGGTAGAGCACACATATGAATGTGATCCTACCTTCAGCCAGCCCAGTGACTGCTGGGGTGGGTTTCTCTAGATGACAGTTGCATGGGACCACATGTGCTGGCCTTGCACATTGCTCTCCTTGATCACTGAACCCAAGCTCAGGTGGCAGCAGGCTCTGGTTGCTGGAAACCCAAGGACCCAGTAGGGCCCACACTGAGAGTCCCCAGCCCTGCTGCATGGCCCAGAAGAGGCTGTGGAAACATTGCACTGCCATCCCAAAGCAGAAGGTGCTAAGGGAGATCAGGGCATGGTGCTGGTTAGGATTGGCATTTCTGGTCTGGTTTTAGGGAGCACAGCCCCCTGCACCCCCCCCTGCAACCTGGTTGTCCTGTTTTGTGGAAGACTTTCTTGCTGTTGGGCTGTGGACATACCAGGCATGCTCCATGGAGCCATGGTGTGGCCAGGAGTGAAGCAGAGACAGATGTACTTGCATAAGGTGAGGACATGTGTTGTGAGGGTCCTGCATCCAGACCAGTGTCTTCTGCTCAGGGCAGAAGCAGGGCAAGGATTCATCTCACCTCCATGTCTCCTGTCAGAAGAACAAATGTCTGCGTGTGGGCAGGAGGAGCTGCTCTGCAGCAGGTTTGTCTGATGTGAGAGCTGTCCTTGGGGGAAAGGTCCATGGCTCCAGCTGATGGTGAACGGTGTCTGTAGGTCCCCAGACATCAGAGGGTGGCAGATGTGCTGCTGGAGCCAGGGGATTAGTGCAGGCAGGGATGTGAGTGTTCTTAGCATGTTGTCTGTGACCACTGTGTGTGTGTCTCCTCTAGCTCAGACCTCTTGGTGAGGTGGAAGGCTGAGATGGTGTCCTGAGGGTGCTCAACCTTCATCTCCTTCAGCTGGAGAACTGCCTGACTGGGACAGGAATCTCTTGGGGGTTGCAGGGCTGGCCTCCGCAGATGTTTCAACAGCCTTGAAGCCCTGCCGTGGCCCAAGGTGCCACCCTTTCCATGAGATCCCCCAGGCAGGCAGGGGCAGGATGCAGAGGGCAGTCCCTGTGGCAGAGCCGTCCCAGCAGCGCCTCCTCCACCGGGGCTGGGGACTATTCTTGGGTGCTGCCCCTGGACTTATCAGCTCCCATGTGCTTCCTGCTCCCCCGGGGCAGGAGCTGGTGCCTCTCCCTGCTTCCCCTTCACACCTTCCTGCCCCCACCACAGGGATGACCTAGTCCCTTCATGTCCCCCTGCCTGATGTGGGGCAAGAGCAGTGCTGGGCACAGGCTTACCCAGCAGCATCTCATGGGAAACACCCCAGTCTGGGGGGACAAAATGCTTGTGGACTCGGGCTTGCTTGTGGTCAGGCTGCCTTCCTCCCCCAGGATGTTGCTCCTTGGGTGCCTTTCGTGCAAGAGCCTGATTTGGAAGGGAAATGCCTGAAGCTCTCTTTGCTTGGAGTGCTGGGGGAGGTTCAAGGCCCTCCTTCCCCTCTGGGGATGGGTGAACATCTTTCCAGTGTCGGGGGGGGGGATGCCCTGTGGCTGCTGGGGGCTTCCTGGAGCAGCTCCTGGTCTGATCCTGCACTGGGGCTGGGGCTACCCTGCCCACTGGCCCCATGAGCACTCTGAGGGCATCAGAGCTCTGCCAGTGCTGGAGCTGCAGGCAGGTCTTGCAGCCCCTCTGCTGATGGAGGGGAAACTGAGGCACAGAGCAGTGAAGGAGCAAGCCCCTTCCCCCGGGGAGGCATGCTCCACGGCCTTGAGGCTCCCAGGCTTTCTTGCTGAACTGTCCCTAGCACAGACCAGCCCTCTCACTCTCCCAGCTTTCCCCTTCCCAGTATTTCCTGGGATTTGGGCATGCCAAGGAGCAAACCTACCCAGGGCTGGGAGCACCTGTGGTGGAGGCAGGAGCCCCGCAGCTCCACATCACTTTTGGGGTGGGGAGATGGAAGTGTTGCCCCACTTTTAAACCCTGCAGCTGGACTCCCGAGTCTCTCTCTCCCCGTGGCCCTGTTTTCCAGTCTTTTTGCTGCTGTGCCTTATAAGTCCTGGCTCCGGGGCAGCTGCAGCCTCTGCATTCCAGCAGCCTGGCGTCAAGTGGCCCTTGCTGTGTTGTGGTGGCCGGGCTCTCTATCCCCCCTGTGGCTCTGCCAGTGGTTCTGGGTGCCTGAGATGGATGTTGTCCCATGGGAAGAGCTGTGGTGTAGGTGCCTCAGCTACTGGGACCTGGGGGTGGCTGCCTGGAGCAGGGATTTTTGCCTTAGAGCCTCTTCCTGCCCTTGGCTGGATGTGGAGGGTCTCCCTTCTGCTAGTGGTGCAGGAAAAAGGTTGCATGGACTTCTTGGCGTGTCTGAGCAGGAGGTGACTTGTCTCTGGGCAAAAATGTAAGCTACTTGTCCATAGCTGGGGGTGGCTTTCTGGAGGGTGTCACATCCAGTGGCATGGTGTGGATGAGGCACGTGGTCCTGCTGCAGCTGCCCTTGGGTGTCTCCTGGCTTGTGTGCTCCAGGTGCTGGGAGTGTGGCCCCAGGACCCAGCCAGCTGTGAGGGCTGGAGTGGCTGTGCAAAAGCAGGGATGTGGATCATGCAGCCAAAGGGCTGATCTGGTAGGGGAGAAGGGTCTCCTTGTTGGTCTCTGGGCGGGTTTGGAGCAGTCTCTTAACAAAAGCCCAGTGCTGGGGACCAGATCAGCCTGGCTAGAGATGTCTTCTCATGCCTTGGCATCTAACATTTCTGATGTAACTTGACCTTGTTGGGCTGCAGGGGAGTGTCTGTCTCTGCTTGGGACTCTCTCAAGAGCTTTTACTTAAAAGCAGACACGGCCAGAAGTTGTGGACTCGTGCTGACCTCCTGGAAGTCCTGGGGCTCTGGTAGGAAGAGGCAGGTGTTGCTGTTTGGCTTCTTCAGAACGGGTGCTTAGCACCTGGCTGTGCTCACACTGCGTGGGTGTCTCTCTAAGGAGGCCCAGCTGTGTGAGTACTGCTGCAGGACTTGAGCACTGAATGGGTTTGTCCTTGTCCCTCCCTCCCTGTGCGTGGGAAGCTCTGCTGGGGTCCTCCCTCTCCAAGAGATGGCCTAGATGGTCTTGTCTCTCCTGGCACAAATCCTGTTTTCCATGGCTCTCCTGAATCTCTGCTGGGTTTTGGACTGGGGACATCCCCAGAGGGGGCAGGGAAGGGAAAGCATCTTCTGCAGGGCTTCCAGCAGCAGGACCCTGCTAGGCTGTCCTAGGTGAGATCTGCTCCCTGCCCCTCTGCCCTGCCTCCCTCATGGTAAGATCAGTTGTCCTGGGCAAGGTGGGCTTGCTCTGACCTGGTATCTCATCTTGAGTCAGAGCAGGATGTTCCTGGAGGTCTGCTTCTGCTGTAACTTCTCCAGGCTCCTGCTGAACATGCAGTTTGTCCCAGGCAGCTCCTGATCTAGCTTTGGATGGAGATATATATATATAATTTTATTGGTGGTGGTTGTCTTTTTGTTTTGTTTTGTTTTTTTTTTTGTCCTGTAGTTTTTTCAGCTGCTCTTTGGAGAGGCTGAATATCTACAGGGATCTGGTGTTTGGTGGCAGGGAGCTGAAGTGGAGCAAATCTATTTAAGCAGAAGCCTTGGCATGTTCAGTGCTGCAAGCCTGGAATCATCAGCTCTGGGTGGTCCTAGTGGGGCTGCACAGGGTAAGTGGAGAGTTAATTCACTGGAAGATGCTTGTCCAGAGACTGTTGTCCTCATCTGCAGTTTCCTCTTTTTGGAAGCAGGGGAGGAGGCTGGACCAGGGCTGCCCACAGCACACAGAGTGCTCGGACTGGCAAGTTGCTTCTTGCTTTTCTCCTCTGGGTTACCCCAGATCTCCTTTGCTTCCTAATTGCTCCTGATCCCATGTTTACATTTGGTCTCAGAAGCAATGTCCCTCTTGTTTACCTCACTCTGCATGTATTGCTCAGGTCTCTCACCAGCCTCACTCTCCCTTCCCTGAATAACTTGTTCTCACTTTCCCCTTCTCTAGGTCAGTTATGGATGTGCTGAATTGCAGAGGTCTCAGAAAACCAACCACTGTGTCTCATTGCTTCTCCTTAACAAGGTCTTCTGAGCAGGGACCTTCTTTATCTTGAAAGCCTTGAGGAACCTTGTCTGAAGATCCTAGCTGGTGGCATTTGGGATTGCCCTACCTTTGGGGTGATGCCAGCCCTTGGTGGGGTGCTGTGGGTTGGCTGGGGTCCCCTTTCCAATGCTGTGGTTGGTGACAGACTGGGCTTGGAGGCCAAAGGAGGCTTTTGGCCTGCCAGAGAAGGTTTCCTGTTCCTATGCTTGGCAGCATCTCATGGGGCATCAGGAGCTTGCTCCCTGTGGCAGAGAGCTTTCCTGGGCACTTGAGTTCCTCTGCTTAGGCTGCTGTAAGGGCTCTGAGTAGCTGCCTTCCCCTTCCTCAAGCAACCATGTGTCTTCCATTCTGTCACACCTGTCGCAAGGACTTACCCAGTGACACATCATGGGACCATTTAGAAGCCCATCAAGGATGCAGATTTCTATCTGCTTGGAAGAAACATCCATTCTGGGTCCTGAGCACACTCAGATCCTGAAATATTGAACAGGGACTGAGTCTTCACGTGGCTGTGGCGTGTGTGCCACCAGGCTCTGCACAGTCCTCCCCTGCCAGGGGTGGCCATGCAGCTTCTGGCAGTGCACTGCAGGCCCTCCATGTAGTTCATGCTGATGTGCAAGTGATAAAGTCCCCAAGGCAGCCAGCAAGCAGAGACCCTGCCACTGCCCACTCCATCTGGGCAGGTGCTGGCCCTGGGTGAGGCACTGAAGCATCAAAGGGACTGGGCTGTGCCAGGAGACTGTAGGACTGAGCCTGGCCGTGGAAAGTGTTTCTGGAGTGCTCCCAGAAGCATCCTGCTTCCTTAGACAAGGCAAAGCAGCAGCTGGGGCAGGGTCATTCATACTGTGGGGTGGAGGAGGGGATGGGAAGGGTGCTTGGTGGTGTTGGAGGGATGGGTTGTTGCACCCCTCAGCAGTCTTGAGATCTGCCAGGCAGGAGAAGGGCTCTGCACACTCATGGGGGTTGGCAGCAGCCCACTGGGGTGTTCACTGGATGGTGGCACCCCAAGACTTCCGTGATCACTGCCCACCCTTGAGGGCTTCAGCTTCCTCCTGAGTTGATGTGAAAGGCATCTGTTTGCCCTGGCAAGGCTGCCAGGGGCACAGGAGCTCAAGGAGAGGTGTGTCTTCTCCTGTAAATGGGAGAAAATTCCCTGCTTGGAGGAGTCTGAATGCAACTGCCCCCAAGGGGCACAGGGGGCAGGGACTCTGCTGCCTGCTCCTGTGTTCTCAGTTGGCTGCTGTGTCCAGCCTAGGAGCAGGGTAGGTGTCTTCTGCTGGCTTTGGTGGCAGAAGAGGTTTAAGGAGATACAACCCACTTCATCTGGGAAAGGAGAAATGGCCAAGCAAAGAGCAAAATGTGGCAGCAGGCTGCTCCTGCCCTGCCAACTTAATGGGGCTGCTCCAGCATGGAAACAGGCCAGGAGATGGAGTCTGGCTTGGAGCTCCTGAACCCACCATGTGTTTTGCAGCCCAAAAGCATCTGGCCCTGTTTGGTGCCATTCTGAGCATCTGGGCATTGGTGCAGTCTCAGGACCTTCTTGTGGCTTGTTTGGGACTGGCTTGGTGAGTGACATCCCCATGCAGTGGAACACAGAGCTCTGTCTCATTCCCAGAGTCTTCCATTTTCCCTCCCTTCTCTGTCTGTGGTGGCTGTTCTTGTGGTCTCCTGCTCCTTGTTAACATTAACCAGTGTCTTGGTGACCTCTGTCATGCATAACTTCCCTTTCTAGGTCTGTGCTGATTTACAAGAAGTCTTGGCAGGTTCATCACGCTGCTTCCTATGGAAATAGGCTGCCAGTCCATGTGTCCCAGTGTAGGAGAAGTGTCTGTGTTGGTCAGACAGCTGAGCAGAGTTCTCCCAAGCCATGGAGCTTCAGAGCTGTCTCTTCTTCCTGGTTATTTGTGTGAATTGTTACAGATCATGCCAACACACTGGCTGGTGAAACCTTCCCCTGGTGCTCTGGTTTTTATTTTACATGCTGAGGGCACTTGGACTAGGTACATAACTTCTACAGCTTGGCAAAACCAACAGCCTACGTGGACTTGGTACTGCACAGGTGGCTTTTGGCTGGGCACAACAGGACAAACAGCAGAAGAGATGGTTTAGGAACAGCTTCTGAAGCATCTGATGTGTGTTGATGAAGGAGTTGGGATGGACCCAAAAAAACACCTCCCAGCAGTGTTCTGGAGCTCTTGCAGAAGTCAAAGGTGTGAGGGGCTTTTCAAAACCCAGGGCTGTCTTTGAATCAGTAAATGCCAGTATGGGCCAAGAAAAGGAGATGATCTTCAGGAGGGACAACTGGGGTTTGTGCTGGTCTCTTCTGGACCTCTGATATGTGTCAAACTCTGGTACTTTTGGCAGTGTATGATCTTCCAGCAGTCTTAAGCTTTAGTCATGGGGGTCTGGCCAAGCTGTAGTGTCCCTGCCCTCATTGACCCATACTGTTCTGCTAGGGAGGAGTTTTTGTAAAGCCTTTGTGGCTGGGAGGACTGAGTGCATTTTATCTTTGCCTCTGCTCCTCTCATGTAGGGAAGGGCTAGTTCCTGCAAGGCTACCTTTGGTGTGAGGTGCAGTAACTGCACCAAGCTCCTGAACTGAGCTCTGTGCTCCTGTTCTGGTGTGAAGCATCTCCTTTCAGTAGACCTTGTTGGCTTCTCTCCTAGGTACGGACGCTGTTTGTCAGTGGCCTTCCTGTGGATATCAAGCCCAGAGAGCTCTACCTGCTCTTCCGACCATTCAAGGTAAGGACTCCTTCAGGCTTAAAGATACTGTCTTGTGGCCAACCTTGAAACAAAGATCTCTGTCCAAGGGCATCAAGGACAAAGTGGGAAGGTTGGAATTCTGTGAAAGCTTGAGGAATGTGGTGTGAAACCAGAATGACATCCCATGGCTTGCTCTCAGCTGAGTAACCCCTGGAGCCTCTTGAAATCATGCTGTCTCCAGGCTTGGTGAAGGCTGCTTGGTGAGCCCCACAGCCAAGCTGGACTAGCCCTTCCTCGAGGATGTGTCCTGTCCACTGAGCTGTCCATCCTTCACTAGATCACCACATGGGCAGTGGGAAGTGGTTTTCCCTTGTTTGCACATGGTGCTCATCTTAGTAATTTGATGAAGAGCTAGAAAATGGGATTTCTTCCCAAAGGGCTGTCTGAGATACCTGCTCGGCCCTTAGGCTCATCTCAGTCTTCTCTTTTGGTGGGAAAGGGAAGACATTAATGTACCTGCTGCTGCAGGTACCTCACCTTGCCCAGGGCTTGGTGCTGCAGTAGCTCCTGGACCTGTTGTGTCATATCTTGGTTGTAGCTCAGCTCCTTTGGGAACCTTATGCTGATTTGCTTTCTTCTCTTCTCCAGGGTTATGAAGGGTCATTGATCAAGCTAACTTCAAAGCAGGTACACCTTCTTCCAGTGCTTGGGGTATTTTTGGCTTTAGCTAGAAAACCAGACATGCTGGGAGGGCAGGGAAGGGGCCACAGGCATCATTCCATGGTGTGTGTTCAACACCATGTATGCAGCTGGGTTCTGCCCACACCCAGCAGCCTGGTGGCCCCAAGTTCTCAGTGTGTGCCAAATGGCTCTGGGTCTTCTGTTGCTGCCCATGTGGGCTGGGGGGAGACCTGATGCTTCAGTCTCAAAGCCTGTGCTGCCAGAAACCTTCCCCAGAGCCATCCTAATCTAGGCAGTGGTTCCCCTGTGGGCAAGGAGTACCCTGCTGGGGGCTGTCAGGGTGGGCAGTGCCCCCACCTGTAGGAAGACCAAAACATTTTGATGTGCTGGAAGCAGACATGGATCAGGAATCTTGGAACAATTACTTGAAGTCTGTTTTAAGACCCTCTGCAGCTTTAAATGGTTTCTTCTGCTTGCTATGAACTTCCTGGGGTGGAGAGGGTGGTGAGGCACCTTGGAGAGCTGGAAAAAGCTTCCACACTGAAATCAGTGTTGTTTCTTTTAGCCAGTTGGTTTTGTGACCTTTGACAGCAGGGCTGGTGCTGAAGCAGCAAAGAATGCCTTGAATGTGAGTACCTGCTGTGGTGGGAGGGCTGGGTGCTCTGTAGAGCTCCACCTGGAGCTGGGGGCTGGAGGGATGTTGGCTTGGCCATAGCCTAGGAAAGGTCAGGGTGTCTCAGCTGTGCCCTTGAGTACAGAAGCTAAATGGCCCCTCAGCATCCCACTGTGGAAGCTGGAGAGCTGTTTAAGGCTGATGTTGGCCTGAGCAAATGGTGAGCCCCTGGCCCAGGTTGCCCAGGGAAGCTGTGGCTGCCCCATCCCTGGAACTGTTCAAGGGCAGGTTGGATGGGGCTTGGAGAAACCTGGTCTAGTGGGATGTGTCCCTGCCCATGGCAGGAGGGTTGAATCTAGATGATCTTTAAGGTCCCTTCCAACCCAAACCAGTCTGTCATTCTATGATGCTGACCACTGGAAATAACAGATACTTATCTTCTGGAGTTGGCATGCACCTCCTTGCTCACACCTCCTTGCTCAGCAGTTGGCCTCTGATAGTAGGACCCAGGCTGGGAATCCTGTTCCTTATCCATTGAGTGCTCCCCCCTCTAAGAGCTGTGGAGTGAGAGGATTCCCTTGTTTGTTACTGATGTGTGTGGCCAGAGCTGCTCTTTGAGGAGCTTTTTCTCCTGCTATCTACACTGAGTGCTCAGATGGGGGATTC
This sequence comes from Apus apus, assembly GCF_020740795.1. NCBI lineage: Eukaryota > Metazoa > Chordata > Aves > Apodiformes > Apodidae > Apus > Apus apus. The sequence continues at coordinate 552,816 of NC_067291.1, read as the reverse complement.
TCCTACCCTCACTGCTTGACCTGACCTTGGCTTGGAGTACTTGAAGCAGGCAGGTCTTCTCTGAGGAGCCAACCCTTGGCAAGGCAAGGAGAAGAACATTGCTGGGGACAGAAGTGGTTCCCATAAGGCATAAGGTGAAACCTACTTGACACATTTAATTCTTTGAAGAGGTGTGTGGAGCTCAACCTGTGTTTAGCATCAGCTTTTTGAGGCTCTGGGTTAAGCTCACCAGGGTGTGTGGGCAGTCAAGGAGGCTCCATGCACAGGTAGTCTATCATGTGGCTGTAGGTCTTGCCTTGGGCCAGTGGCCTGGTGACAGCCTCACTTGACCAAATTGCCTGATGAAGTGTGTGGCTGTTCAGCAGAGCAGGTCCTTGCTCAGGTCTCCAGCCTGCCAGGACCTCTGCAGCCAGAAACTATTTGCTTAAGAAAGGAAGGAAACCAGCATTCCCATGCTGTAGTTTCCATGGTAGGACATGAGGCAGGGCCAGAGCAGCCTGGTACAGGCTCCTTTAGCCTGTTCCAGGATTTCCAAACTGCTGCAGCCCAAGACAAAGACATGAGGATGGTCAGCATGGCAGGCATAGCCCCAAATTAGTTCCATCTCATGTGGTCCTGCAGAAGTCAGCAGGATCAAGGCAGCAACACATGTTGATCTGGTTCTGCCCAGCTGCAGACCTTGCCTTGGGCATTGGGGCCTGTCTCTGTCCAGGCTGGCAGCAGATGCAGGAGCTTCAGTATAGGTGGGGTTCTCCCAGCTCCAGCAGACAGATATTTCCTGGCCAGTGTTGGTGGCCATCCCTGCTGTGCTGGTTGGTGACAGGCACGTGAGGAGGGAAGCAGTGATCCTGAGCCAGCTAAACGTAGAAATACAACCATGTGGGAGCTTGAGTGGTGCCATGAGGTGACAAAACCCCTGGGCTATCTGACTGCAGCATGATGGCCTTGGTTCCCCTGTTGGGCTTTGCTCCATGGGTAGACACAACCTGTAGTTAAACTGGAAACCTCACCTCTGAGAGAATCCTGTGCTGTCTTTGTGTCAGGGCATCCGCTTCGACCCGGAGAACCCCCAGACCTTGCGGTTAGAGTTTGCTAAAGCCAACACGAAGATGGCCAAGAGCAAGCTGATGGCCACACCAAACCCCACCAATATCCACCCTGCCTTGGGCGCACACTTCATTGCACGAGACCCCTGTGAGTATGCTGGGAGGCACTTCCATGTCACGGTTGGTCCAAACTGGGAGGCGCCCAACCCTGGGAATGCTGCTGGGAAGGAAACCATGCCCACTGAAACCTGCCAGGTGCAGGAAGGTCAGCATGTTAGGGTTGCAGGCATCTGACTGATACTAGAAGTATTGGGAGAGCAGTGTTGGCTTGGGGAGCTCAAGTGATACCCTAAGTCCTTTAAACCTGTAGGTATGAAGCAGGGAGGATGAGTCCTGGCACTGCACCCTCAGCAGGGCCTGATGGGGGGGCAGCCCTGCTGAGGCTCCTTGGGCAGCCTGTAACGTGGTGCTGGGAGCCCACCTGCTGTCCTGCCATCCTGTGGCACCAGCCCTGTGCCACGTGCCCTCACCAGCCCGCCCAAAGCCCACGTGGGGCAACGAGCAGCAAGGGAGCGTGTTTCTCTTGGCTGGGGGGCCAGAGGGGCAGGAGGCAGCAGCGCTGCTGCAGGGGTGTCACCTCCCTGGGCTGGCAGGGCTGGGGCTGGAACCCCCCCCAGCCTGTCCCTGGGGTGGGCTGTCAGGGCCAGCTACTGAGATGCTGTCACCTCTTCTTCTCCTGCCTAGATGACCTGACTGGAGCGGCTCTCATCCCCGCGTCCCCCGAGGCCTGGGCCCCCTACCCCCTCTACACCACGGAGCTCACCCCCGCCATCCCCCACGCCGCCTTCACCTACCCGGCGGCCGCCGCGGCCGCTGCTGCTCTTCACGCTCAGGTGAGCTGCTCCCTGCCTCCCGTGCCAGGAGCCGCGCTCTGCTCTCTCCCCTGTCCTCCCGTGGGGCTCTGCTGGGCTGGTTTGACCCTGCCCTCTGCTCCTTGGCTCCTGGGCCAAGCCCCCTCCCAGCTGAGGTGGGGTGGGGGCCCTGGGCAGACCGCAGGGGAGAGGGCAACGTGGTCAGCAGCAGCCAGAGCTGGCTGGTGATCTCGGAGCCCAAGGTCCAGCCTCCTTCCCTGCTAGATGCAGGCAGGGGGAGAAAGTCTGGGCTCAGCTTCTGGCTGGCTTTGCTGGCTCCCATGCCTGGAGAACTGTGGTGTGGGACTGCTGGGAGGAGATGCTATGGCCAGCAAGTCAAAGAGCTAAAGAACTTCCTCCTTGAAGTCACAGGGAAGGCTTGGCTGGGTGGGGCTCAGCTGGAACCCCCTGGGGCTAAGCCACTCAAATGCCTTTGCAGCCAGAGGGGGATGTCCTGCAGGAGATGAGGGATCAAAGCCTGGCCATAGCATGGAGCTCCCATGGGATGGGTCATTGGCTGCTGGATGGAGGGTCACTGGGTGGGGGCTGATGGAAGTGCTGGAGATGTAGGGATGCCTGCAGTGGTCTGATGCTGGAGTGCTTTAATGTACTGAGACAAACACCCCTGCTTAAACCTTGGAAATGCAAAGGGAAGCCAAAGCAGAGAACTAGTGTCGTAATTTTAGGCTAAGGTGCTTGGTTTGGAACACTCATTCAGAAGCTGGAGCTCCTGTCCTTAGCCTGCTTGGTGGTACCAGCCAGCTCTGCTCTGTCTGCTTCAGTCTCTGCTCCTCTAGTAGTGCCATGTGGGACTGGGGCAGTGGGGCTGGGGGCTTAGACCCCAGAGCATTGAGGCATAACCTCTGCTCTCTGCCCTGCCTAGTAGGTTGTTTAGCTCCACCCTTTGCTGCTTCAATGGAGAGGAAGAAGAGCTGTGTCCCCTCACCTTGTCCACCTGCCTGGTGGCCAGTTCAGTTGGCCCTTTGGCATCCTCTTACTCCTGCAAGTGTCTTGACTGTAACTGCCCAGCTTCAACCCAAGTTTGTTTCCCAGATGCAACACGGATGCAAGCTCCTGGCTTTTGTAGGCTTGTGTGTCCCGCCCCTCACACACTCGCAGGCCTCTGCTGCTTTTGCCCTTCTGTTGGTGAGCTGGTTGGTCTGAAGCTCCTGCAGAGCAGGCAAGAGGTACTTGGGGCCCAGGGAAGGACCAGGCACTGGCTTGTTCTTCCAAGGGTCTCCAGAGCTAGCCTGCTCTTTCAAGTAGGCTGGTCCTTCACTGTGGGAGAGTCGTGCTTGCTTGTGTTCTCCAAGTTATTGATGGTGCCCACAGTTACAGGAGCATCTGAGCGTGCTCTGCTCCCTGGCAACCCAACAGAGCAGTTGTCTTTCCTTCCCTGCCCCTTGCAAGTAGGGTGGTGGAGCCAAGGGCTGCTGCCAGTTGAATTGTCCCTGGTAGGGAGGACCTGGAAAAAAGCCCTCTGGCCTGGCTGAGGTGGTTGAGGGAGGTGCAATGACTACTGCAGGTCCTTCAAGGATGAGCATCAGTGACTGGGGACCATGTGTGTGAGAGGTCTTTACCAAAACTTTATGGTGTGAAGTGGGGGAGGAACTCTGGTCTCCTAATGTGGTTCCTGCCCTCCATTTGGCAAGCTACTTGTTCTGGACAGCCAGCTTAGCTTTCAAAGAGGTCTTCTGGCCTGAAGAATGACCCTGAGGCTCCAGGGAGCTCCCTATGTAGGTAGGACTCCCTGCCCAACAATGTCTATAAGTGATGATGTGCCCCCAAGACTTAGGGAGCCAGTGTAGCCCCTCCGGGCCATGGTCAGACCCAGCTCTCTTCTGAAGAGAAGAGCAGCCTGAAGAGAAGAGCAGCCAGACTGGCTGAGTAGTTGCAGCTGCTCCTCACTGCCCTGTGCTAGAGCTGGTGGTGACCTGGCAGGGAGACATTCTGGCGCAGGATACATTACCAATAAAGTTTTGTGGGGTTAAACATTACTCAGGCTGCAGCTCGGAGCTGCCTCGTCTCCAGGCTGGAGCCCTTTCCCTTGCAGAGCCCAGGCAGGGTGGAGCGAGGTAGTGGGATGACTTTTGTTCACAAACTGGGCTGAAATCTCAAACCTTGGTCTTGGTGTGCTGAGCCCCCTGCTCGCACTAGTAGAGGTTGGTGGGATGTTCTCCAGGACAGCTGCAGTTCTTCCTCCTGAGACTAGTGTTGGCTGGAGGACATTCATAGGGATGGCCAGAACTGCAGCAGCTCCATAGACCTCAGTCCTGGAGCAGGCATGGAGTTGAAGGCAGCAGCTAAGCTGAGAACTTGTTGCAAAACACTTTTAGACCTGAGCTGCTCATCCTGTTGCAGCTCTGTGTCCACGTCTGGTTGTGGGGAGATGGCCACCCTTGATGCTGCACCCAGGCAACCTCCTTTAGAGCTGCCCAGAGGGCTGGCAGAAGTGACAAAGGGCTGGAGATGGTGCAAGGCTGGCCTGGTCGTGGCTGGTGTGCTGGGAGCCATGGGTGACTGGCTGCTGCTCCTGGCACTGCTGTGCCACCGAGGTGCCCCAGCAGGCACCAGGCTGTGGTAGTTGCCACTGTGGCCTGACCCTGCCCTGCTGAGAGCCTCTATCTGTGGAGACTCCACTGACTTTAAGACTGTCCCATCTGCCTTCCCTCCCTCCCACCCTCTCTCAAATCCCTCCTTTGATGTCCCTAGTGACCTCCAGCCATGATGCCAGCGCAGGCTAGCCCTGAAGCTCAGAGCTGTCCCTGGAGATGGGGACACCCTAGTGATGCCTTATTGCAACTAGTGGAGTGGCTGTACTACAGCTCCATTCCTAGAAGTGTTAAGCATGATGGCAGCCACGTCTGGAAAGACTGGTAAGGTAACCATCTCTCCTCCAAGGTGCACCATGGGATTTGCAAGCTTCTGCCCATCTCTGTAGCCCGTATCTCCTTGGCAACCCAGTGCATGGGCCTCACGCTACCCACCCACCAGAGCCTGGGGAATGAGATACCAGGCCTTCTTTCTAACCCACATCTCCAACTTGGCAGCACCTGACATGGCGCACTCAGCATGGCACCATCTTACATCAGCTCCTCCCAGCTGAGCCAGGCTCGGCCAGGTCCTGCCGCTGGGAGGGGAGCAGCCTGGTTGAGCCGGGGCAGAGACAACCCTGCTGCTCGGCCTGAAAGAAACCTGGTTTCTCCCCAACCACGACCCTTTGAGGGCAACCAGAAATACACCTTGACCTCACTCCTGGCACACGGTGGGGGAGGTGAGTGACGTGACAGTGACAGCACACAACTAAATTCTAGCGGGCACGTTAGACAACAGCACTTGCCGGTCACTTTGTTCCTGAATTGCGTAGTGGGACAGACCCTGCCCCTCCTCCTGGGTCTAATCTCACCTCTTTCCTCTCCAGTTACTGGAAACGGAGCAAGTTCCTACCTGGAGCTCTGCCTCTCTCTTCCAGCCTGAGGGCACAGGCAGCTTGTGGGTCCCATGAGCTGTAATGAAGGGAATCGACGGCCTGGGAGAGCTGGGAGGGGTGTAGGGAACTGGGAGCTCTGGAAGAGGGAAGGTGGTCTGGCCTAGGGCTGGTTGGCAGGGAGGGTGGTTGCTGTGGTCAACTCTGAAGTTAACAGAGTCCTGGCTCTGTTCTTGCAGTGGTTCTGCACAGACTTCCCACCCCACCTCCATGTGGCAGCGATGGTGGGGAAAGAAGTCATCGAAGATGGGGTCCCAGGTCTGCCTTTGCCCTTAGAAGACTGTGGAGGTGCAAAGATGTGCAGAACTGGATTCCTGGGGAGATGGGCGAGGCCTGACACAGGGATAGAGACAGTGACACATCTTTTCTTGTTCTCCTGGGACCTGGTGGACAGTTTCATCCCTTGCCTGTGTGACAGAGTTGGACTGCATTGGGTGTCTGTTGTGAAGCCACTTGTTTTGGAGTGTCTCCAAGCCAAGATCTGAGTGGGCAGTAGGAGATGCCATATCAGACACACTGATGCTTCTGGAGCTCTTCTGCAGAGAGATGCTTTAGCAGCACTTCTGAGGGCAGGACTTGCCCCAGAAAGCAGGGACTAAGTGAAGGACTGTTTTGTAAGAATGTGGGCAAGGCTGGTGGTGGTTATCACATGGTGTTTGTAGGAGATCTGGCTGATGTGTTTGGTACCCAGAGCCTGGGAGACCATCTGTGGTAGATGCTTCTAAGGCAGAGAGCAGGTCAGGGGCTGAAAGTTCACAGCTGCCCATCCTATTGGGGGCTGGCTGCCCAAGGTGTCCTCAGAGCCTCCATCTTGTTGCTGCTGGCTGCAGCCATGTCTGGAGGCTTGGAGGAGATGGTGGAGGTGGGCCTCTGAAGCTGGGACCTGTCCAAGTAAGTGATGGGTGGAAGGAGCAGTCCTGGATCCTGGCTACACAGTGGTGGTGGTGTAAGAGCCCAGCAGGACCCTGAGGCTTCCCAGTACCCTGGGAAGAGGTGGAGGCAGAGCCCATCGATGGAAGGGGAGGTCAGTGCTCAAAAAAACCCAACAACTTTCCCTCATTTGCTGCCTGGGCTGGCTCAGAGCAGGCTGGATCTCCTGAGTGGTGGCTGCAGTACTGGATGGACCTGAGGCAGATCCCAGTGGCTGTCATCTGGTGCTGGCCCTAGAGAACTGGGGATGTGGGAAGATGTGCTGGGGTGGGCCCTGGTGCTCTGCTCCTCCTCAAATCCTGTTTCCTGTTGGGATGCTGCTGTTTGGTGCCTGTGTGGCCACCTGGGTGCCACCAGCCTGCCTGAGCATCAAGCAGTGGCTACCATGGAGATCTGCTGGATCAATGGGGATCCTGCCTTTGTGCACCAGTGACCTCTGGATTGTCTTCATCATCCCATCTACAAAATCTGCTGGACTTCATATAGTGGCAGCTGAGCTCTGATAGACCCTTCCTGGGATGGGAGGCTGGGGACAATGACAGATCTTGTTGCCTGTTCATGAGGGCTGTCATGCAGGACTTGGTTGGACAGGGCTTTGTGCAACCTGGTCTAGTAGGAGGTGCCCTTGCCCTTGCAGGGGGGTTGAAACTAGATGACTTTCTACATCCCTTCCAACCCAAACCAGTCTATGATTCTATGACTTACCAGGTTTACTTCTTCTGGGCAATCTCCAGGCTTACTGCAGATGTGAAGCTCTTCTGAAGACTCATGGCTACAATGTTGTCCTAAACTCAGTGACTAAGTGCTGGCACAGGCTGGCCAAGCAGCCCTGAACAAGCTCTCCTGTTTCCCTCTAGTCAGACAGGGGCAGCTCTTAGGTCCTCCAGGTATCTGCTGAGCAGCAATTCTCACTGTCCCTCCTGATGAGAGAACTGGGCTGAGGTGACTTCAGAAGGAGACTTCCTATGGCCAGCACTGGCCCTCCCTGGCTGGCTCAAGCCAGATAGAAGCAGCACAATTGGCTTCTGCTCTGGGGAAAGGAAAACACTTGTTGGCTGAGGTCTGCAAGATGGGTATGTCCCTACCAGCTGTAGCACAGGGTGCCCCAAGGCCCAGGGGGGCACAGGGCAAAGGATGGACCTGTTGAGGTGACCCTTCTAAGCAACAGGATGGACCAGCACCTGTCATCTGTGCGCTTCACCACGGTGTGAGATGTTTTGGTTCCCCAGCTCTCCCCTGCTGTAGCTGCCTGGGGAGAAATGTGGGCTTGCTTGGGCTGCAGGGAGGTGTTCTTGGTGGTGGGCTGAACTGCTTGGTTCTTGTGCAGCATTTGGACATTATTCTCCTCAACCCAGCCCCCTGAAGGATCCTGGAAATGGGTGTTTTGGGTGAACTCTCTGCTGAGACTGGAAGTATGTGTCCAGAGAGCACTAGTGGATGACATTAGTGCCTTGTGGGTGCACCTTTGCAGGCTGTCCTTGCCTGCCCTGGGTCGTGTTCCCATCAGCTGTGTTTCCATGTGGAGCAGAGCAGCTCTTGCTCTGCCCATGGCTTGCACCCAGTGACCTGCAGCCTGGGGGAAGTGGTGACCATGAAGTGTTGGCGGCTCCCTGGGGCAAGCAGGTCCCAGCAGCCCAACTGGCAATGACACTTGGCGTGTCAGTAGCTGGTAACTAGATGCAGTTCTTGAATGTGCTGGTTGGGGTCTTATCAGCTCCCAGGGGCACAGTGAAGGGTTTTGTCTCTGCCTGCACTGGGAGCCTTTCTGGTGCCTGTGGAGGTGACTGGGTTTGTCCCAGTTGTGGGGAGAGCTCTGAGCTCTGTGGGATCACAGAATCACCAAAACTGGAAAAAGCCTCTAAGATCATCAACTCCAGCCTATGACCTAAGACCACCACATCAGCCAGACCATGGCACTAAGTGCCACATCCAGCTTTTCCTTGGACACATCCAGGGATGGTGCCTCCACCACCCAGATGCTGACTGCAGAGCAAAGATAGACCTGGCAGTAACTGAGGAGGAAAGGCCAGTCATTCAAGCTGGAGGTGACTTGAGGATGGAGCTGTGTATTCAGTCCTTCCTTCCCTTTCCTCTTTACCCTGCTGAAGGACTCGCTCTCCATCCATGAGAACAACTGGCAAGACAAGGACACTTTCATTCTGAGGGTAACTGGGAGAGGCAATGAAGGACCTGACAAGGAGAGTGAAGAACTGATGGGCTGCTTAACTGTCTCATTGATTATTTCTTGGTGATTTTTGTGTAGCTGTGGCATGGGGGAGGCTCTTCACTTCTGGGTGTTCCACCTGGGCTCCAGAAAGTGGCACAAATTTCTCTTTTCCAGCTGTTTTCTGGGACAGATGTTGAATGTGGCAGTATAAGGCTGGCTGCAGTTGTCTGATGCTGCCTCTCTGGTGCTGCACCTCTTCCTACAGGTGGGCAAGCAGGAGATGTTTGCAGTGGTGTGGCCAGACTCCTTTCCAACTGTGAACTAATGTGACTCCAGAAACAACTGTATCTCTTCCAGTAAAAGTCTCCCTTGCTCCACTTTCCTGGCCCACTGCTGGATGACTCCACTCTTTCTCAGCTTCCTCCTTTGCAGTTGTGTAGTGTTTTGAGAGAGAACAGATCTTCTGAAAGCCCTCATAGAAATTTGCTCCCTCCAGGGAAGTGCTCTGGGTTGCAGTCCTCCTGGGACAAGAGAAGAGATGCAGTCTTTTCTGGTGCTGGTCTCCTTTTCCAGATGGCTTTTGGAGTCCCATCCCCCCCTCTCCCTTTGCAGAGTCTCTGCTCCTTGGCAAAACTAAGGTGCCTGAGACACTCTGATATGAAGAGACAACTGTCCTGCTGGGTGCCACTGTCTTGAAGAGCATGTCTTCTTGGCTAGCTGCTGCCTCCCATCTGGTTCTTCTAGTGCTTCCCCCTGGTTTCACAAGCATCCCTCCTAGTGAGGGGCTGTTCCTCCCTCATCCCAGCAAGCCCTTAACCCTTCTTCAGGCTCAAAGACCTGGCAGCTCATTCCCTCAGCATGTCAGGGCCTTGGCCTGCACCCAGGGTCATAACATCTGCATGAGCTCCTGCCCCTCTGCTGCAGGGCTGCACTGCTGGCATCGGGTTTGTGTGTACAAGCATTGGAGACCTACAGGAGAAGGGCAAGGAGAGGCAGTCCCATCAAAGGTGGAGGTTTGTTAGTGCCAGAGCCAGGAGCAGTGTGTGTTTAGGAGAAAAGCAGGATTTATTTTGAAACTGGAGGTTCTGGAGGCTCTGACCAGGCTTGGGATGGGGTGTGTCCATGGGGTGGAAGGTGGCTCAGACCCCCTGAGGAGAGGATGGAAAGCTACCAGGCTTGGGGAGTGGGGTCAGGCCAGCTCTGAGCACAGTGTGGCATGGAGACATCTCAGGGTTAAGGGATGCAGGGGAGTGTCCTGTTGCTGCTGGGCAAGAGGAAGCTACTTCCAGCTGTTGAGGGGAGGGGTGCTGGAGGGGAAGTCCTTGGCTGTGGAGGAGGACAGCTGGCTGCTGAGATGTGACTGCTGAGCAAGCACCTCCTGGTGACAGGGCTGGGAGGAGTGAGTAGCACTGGTCCCCGTGGTGACCCCATGAGGTGTCAGTGGTGCTGGGCTGTGTGTCTTCCTGCCTATGTCAGTGCAAGGAGATGACCATGCCCAGAGCATCGTGGTGGCCCCAGGCTGGGCAGCAAGGGTGCAGCTGAGCTGTGTCCTTCCCACAGGCAACTGGAGAAGTGAAGGCACAGTCTGTGTGGCACCAAGATGACATGTTGGTCATGGCACTAGGTGGGACCCCTCACTGGGGAAGAGGGTCTTGGTAATAATGTTCATGCCCTCAATTCCCTCCAACCAAGGGATGCCCCTGGCTGCTTGTCACAGAGCCAGCTGGGAGCTGAGTTGGTGGCACCCACTTGCCTTGTGAAGGTGCCTGGAAGGAGTGTGACCAGCCCAGTGTGCCTGGCTACAGACAGGAGCCTGGCATCCAGCAGATGTGACTTGATGAGAGGTTCCTGCTAGCAGACAGTCTCTGCAAACTCCAGGGCTCCCCCTTGTAGAAGTCATCACAAGAGGAGGGACCTGAACAGCCTCAAGCATGAGCTCAGGGACCTCAGTTCATGGCATTGCAGCCCTTGTGATGGTGGAGGGAGGACAAGGCCATGGCAGGCAGCTGTGCTTTCTGGGAGGTATGTGCTTGTTGTCCCCTCAGTTGCTCGGAGGAGGCCAAGCTGCTGAGGTCTTGGCTGTTTGCCACCTGCCTCTGTGGAAAGGAATGACCACAAAGCCTCTGGCTTTGCACCTCTGAGTGTCAGACTTCTGCTTCTTACAGGGGTTTGAAGGGACCCTCTGAGGATGTGCCGAGCTTGGAGAGTAATACAAGGGCTTTCATAGAGTTTCTGAGTGCTCTGGTCTTCTGCTTTGTCTCTTCTGAAAAGCCATGTGCAACTTCTGGAGGTCTCATGCAGCTGGGGCTGGGGACACAGGTCTGCACCTCCACTCCTGGGTAACTTTGCAGCAAGACTTGTGTGTGCCATCCAGTACCTCCTGTTCCCCCTCATTGCCAGGTGTCCTCTCAACCTGGAGTGGCTTCCTTGACATGTCTCTGGCAAGAGCCCTGGCAGAGGTTGGCAGCACAGCCCTGCTGCTGTGACAGCAACACCTCAGCAATGTTGTGGTTAGATGAGCCCCAAAGCCTCTGCCAAACTAGATGCTTGGGCTGCAGCTCTGCCTTTGCCCAACTGACCTGGGATGTTGCTTCAAGAAAGTCTGCCTGTCCTCAGCCAAGGGTTCCTCTTGGTGGAGCTGGAGCTGCTCTGGAAAGACTGTTTTTCCCCTCTGGCCCTGGAGTGGTGCATGTGCTTGGGAGGGCAGCATCTAGTCAGGCTCGTTCAGGTAAGGGGCCAACCTTGCCAGGGTGGTCTGGCAAGGGGAACAGTTCCTGCTGGGCTCTAGGAGGGTTTCTGCCTCTTTTATACCCATCTTAAAGCCAAGTCCACAGTTCTGCTGCTACCCAGAGCCCTGAATGTGCCTGCTGCTCTTGATGCCCATCCTCTCCTCCCATCAGCTGGGGCGGGAGGAGAGCAGGGATGGCTGTTGTGTCTCAGCTCCCTTTGAAGCAGCAGCACGACCCAGCTCCACCAGCAGCTCCTGCTGCTGGGTCTGTGCTCAGTCAAGTGGCACAGACTCATCTCCTGCTGCTCTCAGGCATGAAGCTGCTCACTCAGCCCAGCCTGATGTAACAGTCTTGCAGACCAAACAGGAGCATCTGGATGTCCAGTGCTATTCTACTGGGCATTGCTACATCTACTGACAGGCTGGACAGTGTCTGTGCAGTTCCTGTTCCCACATCTGCTTGTTGGTTCCCCATCCAGCAGTCCTTCCTCAGCAAGGAGCAGGCCTGAGCAGTAGATGTGGCAACAACAACCTGCCAGGGAATCCTCCAAGTCTTGCTCTACCAAGTTTTTCCTGTGATGTGGGCTGCCTGGAGCCTCTTCTGATGGTTGGGTTGTGGCTCAGAAAACTTCATGGGTCTCTTCTGTGATGGATGAGCCAGTTCTTACCCTGTGCATGTCATGTAGAGGTCTGATTTGAATGTGTGGTCTTGAGATGCCTCCTTCTGCTGGCTGAGGGCAGTGTGGCCACCAGCTTGGGCAGCTGTATCCCCAAAGTGAGCTTCCTCTGCCCTGTCTGAGCCTGAACAGGAGGAAGATGTAAACCTGAGGTGCCTGGGGGAGGGTAGAAACAGCCCCTCCTTGGACACACTTGTGCAGTGGTAAATGTTACAGCTTGGTGGTGAGGAGCTTTCCTAGCTGGAGTGGTGGTGCTTTTGTATGTGGTAGTGAGCTGGGTCCAGGCCTGGGTGTGAACTTGGGGGCATCTTCTGGTTATGCCAATAGGCAGAAAGTACTTGAGATGTTGAGGCAAGCCTGGATATGAGGTGGTCCTTCTTAGACACGTGGAGTCCTGCTGTGCTTCTTAAGGGAAGACCTGGCCAGGTCCCAGTGCCTACTGAGCCTGAGCCTGTCCTTGTCTGAGCCACCAGAGCTGGCCAGTGTGGGGCTGGCCCACCAGGTAGTGCTGGGATGGTGCAGCCCCAGGTTGGGATGCTACTCAAGGACTATTTGGGGCTCACCCTGGGGCCTCCTTTCACCCGCTGGGGACGTCTCTATTCAGTGTACCTTAAATGTGGCCTGAAGGAGCTGGAGGTTTGGGCTCTGGCTGAGGTAATCCTGGATCATGAACCTCTGGCATGGCTTTCTTTTCCAGATGCGCTGGTACCCTCCCTCTGAAGCTACCCAGCAAGGATGGAAGTCTCGTCAGTTTTGTTAGTTCATTAGTAAGTAATTAAATACGCTTGGAGTCGGGTCCTTGTCTTGCTCACCCCTGGGCTCTTGTGGGGAGAAGGGAGGGGAGCTCGGGCTCAACCCCCTGTAGATGCAGGACAATTGGACCCCCCTCCCCCCAAGGATGCGGATGGGTGGTGGGACCAGATCCACCCCGCTGGGTGCGGGGAGACCCGTCGATCCCCGGAGGGGGGGGGGAGGGGAAAGGGCTGCGGGTCCAGCCAGCCCCGCTCACCTCTGCTCCTCTCCCGCAGCGTCTCTCCTTGGCTTGTGTTCCTCCCCCTGCCCCTCCGTGGAGGGATGTGCCAGGGACGAGCGCTCCGGCTCCTCTCGGTTGCTTGGCGGCCAGCGGACAAGGCGCCCGGCCCGGGGCTGCCAGCATCCCCCTCCCCGGACTCTGAAGCCGCCGCGGCCCCCCTGCCGCGGGCCGTGCGCCGCCTCCATCCCTCCTCCTCCATCCTCTTGCCCTCCCTCCAGCCCCAGGACATCCTCCCTGCCTGAGCTTCGCCATCCAGCTGTGCCGAAACCCAGCCGGGGGGCTCAGTCCTGGGCTTCCCCGGGCTCGCCCTGCCCCGGTGGCTCGGCCGAACGAAACGAAAGGCGATGGGTTTTGCATGTTTTCTGGCATGAATTAAAACACTTAACTTGTGTATGTGTGAGTGTAAGTTTGTTTGTTCTAGCGTTTGTGTAACTGTTAGCAACAGGTCTTGGCCCAACGGATTGATCCAGCAAAGTTTTCATCTTGCTTTGGTGAAGAATTGGCTTTGAGAAATACTAAACTGTCCTTGTCTCACCCCTTCTCCCACCTCCTCCTTCCCCTTCCCAGTACAACCAGAAAAATTTAAAAAATGTGGGGTTTTTGCCTTTTTTTTTTTTTCTTTCCCTCCCCCCAAGTACAATGCACTGGGTTTCTGTTCTCATCCCTTCTTTTCTGGTTTTAAAGTCAGGGTTATTATATTATTTTTCTTCTTCTTCAGACTTCTATATATAGAACAGCTGTAAAATATCTCACTACTTTTTTTTTTTCCACATCCTTCTGATTGGAGAGCATCCAGTCCTGCCAAATAATTAGCCATCCTTATGGGAATACCGAACAAAAAAGTACGAGTATTTTTGTACCATGTGTAATAAGGAAATATTTATGCATCATAAAGAATTTCTTGTGTGTTTGTGTGCAATTAATTATTATTATTATTAAAGAGAAAGTGTAATCCTGTAAGATAAGTTTAATGTTTAGTTAAAAGCTTGAAAGAGAAGGGTTGTCTTCTGTAACAATGATTCAGTCAGGCAATAGTAAACAAGAAATTGTGCAATTTTTGTTTTAGCATCTTCTTGCTTGGTATTGAAGTGCTTTAAGTATTATATGACCATGGCTGTCTCGCTTGTATTAAAAGATTTGAGAATAAGTTGCTATATAATTGCTGATCCTATGAGAATGTGAAACTGGATAATATATGAAATGCAACAACAACAACAAAATATACCCAGAGGCTGCTGTGACTCTTTTTCTGTGCTCTGATGTGTGTTGGTGTTTTGTTTTGTTTTTGGAGTAGGGTTTTTTGTTGTTATTTTAATTTTCCCCGGCGCTGGGTTGGGATGCTTCAGGCTTGGTGTTCCCCTTCCCCTCCCTGGCCAGAACTCCAGCCCTGGCTCCTCCAGGCTGCTGCTGAGGATCACAAGTGGGCTTGGGGCATCTCCTTCTAGGAGAAGGGCAAGTCCTTGCCTGCAGGGGCATGTCTTGGAGATGAGCTCTTGTGGAGGCCTCTGGGAGGTCAACCATGAACTTTTTTGGGTGTTTGTGTTTTCCCTTCTCCCTGCCAGGGCCGTTCCAGCCGTGCAGTGAGGAGATGTCCATAGAAGGCAAACGTCCGCTGCAGCTGCAGCCTGCCCAGCTCCTCCCCCGCTGCAGGCTGGGGCTGCCGGGGGCTTTTTGTGGCCTTATCTGTACCTGCTAAAACAGCCGTGGGAACAAGGGCTGCTTTGGCCTGGCGGGATAAAAGCAGGGTGGGATGTTACAACGGGAGCTGCCGCTTGATGGAATTGCAGCAGTGGGGTCTAGGGGCTCCCGGAGGGGTGTCTGGCTCAGCTCAGCGGGTCCCTGTGCCGGGGTGCTCCTGACGCCCTCCCAAGCAGCCTCAGCTCGTTTCCCTTTTCTCCCGAGGGCTTCTAGGGCAGCGCAGCTGAGGAGCAGGGGAGAAAGAACGAAAAAAAAACAAACCGAAAAATATAAAAATAAAAAAATCGCGAAAGCAAAAGGCGGTTCTAAAAATAGCCCTTCTGGCCCCCGTGCCTGGGAACGGGCTGGGCTGAGCTGCGCTGCTCTGGGAAGTGACGCTGCCGGGCCCTGGGCTGCCCCAGGGAGCGCGGCGCTGCCAGCCCCTTCCCCCGGGACCCCCCGCCCGCCCCCCGGGCAGAACTGGCTCCTGCCCGCATCCCGGCTCCTGCCTTACCCCAGCTCCTTCCCTAATCCCAGCTCCTGCCCCAGTCCCAGCTCCTGCCCGCATCCCGGCTCCTGCCTTACCCCAGCTCCTTCCCTAATCCCAGCTCCTGCCCCAGTCCCAGCTCCTGCCCGCATCCCGGCTCCTGATTTACCCCAGCTCCATCCCTAATCCCAGCTCCTTCCCCAGTCCCAGCTCCTTCCCCAGTCCCAGCTCCTTCCCCAGTCCCAGCTCCTGCCCCAGTCCCAGCTCCTGCCCCAGTCCCAGCTCCTGCCCGCATCCCGGCTCCCTCCTGCCCGCATCCCGGCTCCTGCCTTACCCCAGCTCCCTCCCTAATCCCAGCTCCTGCCCCAGTCCCAGCTCCTGCCCCAGTCCCAGCTCCTGCCCCAGTCCCAGCTCCTGCCCGCATCCCGGCTCCCTCCTGCCCGCATCCCGGCTCCTGCCTTACCCCAGCTCCCTCCCTAATCCCAGCTCCTGCCCCAGTCCCAGCTCCTGCCCCAGTCCCAGCTCCTGCCCGCATCCCGGCTCCCTCCTGCCCGGCTCTCCCCGCCCCGCTCCACCCGCATCTCCCAGCTCTGCTCACCTGAGCGGAAACACGGCGGGTGGGAGCGTTCCAGGTTTTAAATTATAGAGGAGGGTTTTTTTTTGTTTTGTTTTGTTTGTTTAAAAGCCTTTAGCACACGCATTAACATCCCCAGCCCATGAATAATTCACGCCCGGCTCTATCCAGCTTTGCCAGCGGCCCCGCTCAGCGCGGCTCGCCCCGGAGCTGAAGTAGGTCACGTCTGCTCCGGGGGTCCCCGAGCATCGTGCCCACCCCCCGCCCCCCCTGGCAGCACAAGCGTCTGTGTGCACGCACGTGTGCACTTGTGCTGCTGCCTCTGCGTGTGTAACGACCCCTCCCCCAGCTGCTCCCTCTTGGGTCCCACCCAAAGGGACACACAGGGAATACCCCCCCGGTCTGTGGGTGGGATGAAGCGCCAGGGTGAAGAGCAGCTCAGGGCGGGGCACAGCCTGGTGGCATCGCCGGGGAAGGGGTGCAGGTTGCTGGCACGCAGCTCCTCTGGTGCTGTCTGGACCTGTCAGGCAGTGGCCAAGGGAGAAAGAAGCCAGAGAAGAGAGGAGGTGGCTTTGGGACTAAAACAAGAAGGAATGAGGGCAAAAGACTGGTTTTGGCACACTTATTTTCATAGAAGCATGAAATCATAGAATGGTTTGGGGTGGAAGGGATCTTACAGATCATCCAGTCCCAACCCCCCTGCATGGGCAGGGACACCTCCCACAAGCCCAGGCTGCTCCAAGCCCCATCCAACCTGCCCTTCAACACTGCCAGGGATGGGGCAGCCACAGCTTCCCTGGGCAACGGTCTCACCACCCTCATAGGAAAGAACTTCTTCCTGATGTCTAATCTAAATCTGCCTTCTTTCAGCTTAAAACCATCTCCTCTTGTCCTATCACTCCCTGCCCTTGTAAAATGTCCCTCTCCAGCTTTTCTGTAGGCCCCCTTTAACCACTGGAGGGTAGTTAAACTCCCCCTCTTCTTGTCCTTGCTTTGAAGATGGGACAACAAATAATGGGAGCTTCTGGACCATTTTTCTCCCCAAAGTGCTGTGCTCCACCATGGCGTGGACCAGGCTGCTATTGAGGTGGCTCAGATCCTCTTTGGAACTGATGCATGGAATCATTAAGGTTGGAAAAGACCTCTAAGATCATCAAGTCCAACCATCAACCCAACACCACCAAGTCAAATAAACCATGCCCTGAAGTGCCAGTCTACACATTTTTTTTAAATACCTCCAGGGATGGTGACTTCACCACTTCTATGGGAAGCCTGTTCCAATGCTTGATCACTCTTTCAATATAGATTTTTTTTCCTGATACCCAATCTAAACCTCTTGAGGCGATTTCCTCTCATAATAGGTCAGGGCAACCTCAGGAAGGCCAGCAGGAAGCCTGGACACACAACTTGATCTCTGCTGGAAACCAGAGATGAAGGAAAGGAGACAGGTCACTTAACACCTGCATTCATCCAGGGCCTGCTGCTCACAAGACAGCTGCTGTCTCTGAGGTCAGGAGTGTCTCGCAGTGCTGACGCTCTCCTCGTTGACCTGCCTACCTTGGCTGATGATGAATGGTACCCAGATGCAGCTCAGTCATGCAGGTTGAATGGTCTGGTGCCTTCAGCCCATTTCTGGGACAAACGGGTTCTGCAATGATCAGAATGGCTCCTGCAAACCCCAGCAATACCCATCTGCTGGTCTGCACTGGCAGCACAGGAAGAAGAGCCTCTGCCACCATCTCCTCCCCCCAAGGCATCCCTCCTCACTCTGGCTGAAGCCTTTCATGGTTGAAAACCATTTTGACCTCAGGCTGGAGAACAACTATTGGGAGCCACCAAACCTGAGCTCTGCCTTCAATGCTGGTTCTCCATTGTTGGTTCTAGTCCTGGTGGTCACCTCTTTTCTGCAGTTAAACTACCCAACAGATCAGAAAGTCCAATGCCATGAGACCACTGATGTCCTATCAGTTGTTCATACATTTGGCAGACACTAGTGGGAACAACCATGATGAGATGTCTCACATGGTCCTGGCAAATGTGCATGGGGCAGCCCTGTGGGGATGAGAAGCAAGTCTGCTGTGGCTGGAGAGCAACATGTGCCAGTTCTGCAGAGGCCCAGCCCAGCTGTGGCACGTGGCTAAATCATGATGGCCAAGCTGCTTGATGATGGTTGAGGTTGCCAGCACACTTCTGGAAGAGGCAGGCCTGGCTGGTGGCTGTACAAGAAGGATTACCCAGGCCAGCAATGTCACTGGGAGGGCAGAGAGAGCTGGCAAAAGATGAATACCAAGCAAGGAGGAGAGAGAGCAGGCTGTCTGCTCCTTATCTTGCGTTCCCTTACTGCACAGAGCCCCTCTCTTGGGTTTTGCTAACTGCTGGGCTCTGATATCACCACACCATCCTGCAGCTCCAAAAATACTTTTGATATCCCCCTGCCAACCACCCACTTGTTAAATCATTTCTCCAACCCAGGAAGAAGGCTGGAGACACTTAGAAATGGCATCCCCAAACAGTGAGCATGGAAAGACACAGGTGACATGTAACAGTCTGCATGGGGATCCTAGGGGTTTGTAGGGACAAAATATGCTCTGCACGGTGACTGCTGGAGAAAGGTGAGAGGTACCAAGGCCAGAGGGATGGATGGCAGCCCAGAGGGGCTTTGGAAGTCAAGGTGCTCCTGTGATGTGATCCTGCACAACAGCCTGTCACACCAGAAGGGCAAACGGGTGGCTGGGGGTGTTTATTAGGTAGAGGAGCTGCCTCCATGCTGAGTAAAAAATACGTGTGATTGGGTCAGCTCCTCAAAGAGTAAAACCTGCTGTGTGTCAGTACACAGACACCAACACTGCTCTGTTGGCTGGCCCAACACTGGATCCCGGACTAGTGATTCTCTCTCATCTATCTCTAACTTTTCCTATCCTGTCTGTCTCTCTCTTTTCCTTCCTAAAATAATTTAGTAACAGAAGGTCTAACCATGATTTTTTCCTCAGGCCATGCAGGTTGAACATCTGTATTGTGAATTTTGTGAGCTAAATCATCAGCCTTTATGATCGTGCAGCCTAAGATAATAACTGAAGTGTCCATATTCCTTCTATAGTTTTAATTAAACCTAATATTCAAATACAGACCTTGAGTGTCATTTCACCTTAATCTGCTCAAGGGCTATTGGATGGTTGAGTATTTCCTTGGACTGTGACATTTTAATCTCTTCCCCTGGAAGGGCCAGGTCTGAGCCTAAGGTTGAATCCAGCCACACCAAGAGAGGTTAGAAAGCAAGGGGGGGTGGGTCCTATCTGAACCTCCCTGGGTTGTCCTACCAGGGTCGTGACAGTAGGGGAGTTGCCTCCATCCTGATTAACAAGTATGTGGGATTGGTAAAGAAGAATAAAACCTCTCAGTATGAATCTGGCTTCAGAAGGATTTCTTCTGACGGGAACGACCTCCCGGTCTGCCTCGAGTCACAGCACAGTGCGGTGGGAAAGCCAGGAGGTGGCACCCGAGCCCCAGCACCCAGAAACAGGACACCTTCCCAAGCAGAAGGAGGTTGCAGGCTGGGACGGTGGAGAAAATGTACATGGATTTTGTCCTGCACCTTCCTCGCTCCCTTGGGATGAAGACAATGCAGGAGCTTTAGACAAAGAACTTCTGTATTAAGTTAATAGAGGAAGATCTTATCACTTTTCTGGCCAGCTACAGCATGGTTACCAAAAAATACCAAAAATGCACTGAGTCATAGAATCACAACATTGTTTTGGTTGGAAAAGACCTTTCAGATCATCAAGTCTAACCACTAACACAGCACTGCCAAGGCCACCACTAAACCATGTCCCTCAGCACCACATCTACAGGCTTTTAAATGCCTCCAGGGATGGGGACTTAGTGGGTTGGCTGGGGTGGGACTGTCACCTGCACTGACTCAGGCCAGTCGTGGCTTGGGCCAGCTAAGCCTGGGAAGCCCCTGGGGATGGGAATCCCCCCTTCTAGGTGCCTCCCAGCTCACAGCTTCTGGTGTCACTCATCTAGCTAAAAAAGAAGAAAATGTAACAGCCTTACATGATGACATGGTGGTGACACCTTCAGCTTTTTATTAGGCGTGGGGTGGAGGGGGCCACCCAGGCTTGACAGGGGGCTACTTGGTCCAGCTTTTGTTTTGCAAGTGAGTTTGAGGCTGGAGGCGGCCCCAGGAGTCTCACCACCACTCCACGGGTCAGACGGCAGGTGGCACTAGGAGATCAGGTCAGGAGAGACAGAGCAGGTCGGTATGCCTGGAGGAGCAGAGGCTGCTACTGGACTTGAAGATGTCAGCCCGGCCCAGACTGTAAAGCTGCTGGACAGAAGAACAAGATGAAAGAAAAAACTGAAGCAACCCAGGCCCCAGGGACAGAGAAAGCAGGGAAACACCAGCTCCTGATTAACACCTAGACAAGTCTCCAAACACATTCAAAATGTCCTGTTCCCTTGATCTCTGGCACTCAAAATTGGGGAAATCCCAGTTTTCCTTCTGTGATGCAGGTGGATTGGGGTCTCCAGGGTCTTTGTCCTGCTACAGGAATCTACAGCTTTCCCGTTATCATGCACTCTAGGCACGACAGCCCAAGCACAGGTTATCTGGGCTCCATCAGCTGGGCTTCACCTGCTGGGCTTCATTGTGATTGACATGTTCCTCTTATCCTGCTCTGGATCACAGGAGTGAGTGGGAACTCCTGAACCTGTCTGGGGACCAAAGGTCCATGTTTCTCACCCAGGAGTTTCCACAGACAAAAGGAGGATATTAGCTTGTGCCAACATGGAACCATTTTGTTTGGAAAAGTCCATTTCTATGATGTCAAACATGTCAACTTGTCAAACCAAATGGCTGGTGCAGCAATTACTGATTTTCAGGGCATGCTGATACCACAGACCAATGTATCTGCATCTGCCCTTTGTTCTCTTGCTGTCCTTGGTGTCCTGCTGAGTACTGGGTTGGTTGCTCAAGGGTCTGAGTGATGGCATGGTCCCACTCCTGCACTCCTGGCGAGGTGGGTATCTGCTGTCCTCAGCAGGGGCTTTTTCTCAGCAAAGACAGCCAGCCCTCTGTCCACCACCAGAGCAGTGAAGTTTCTCAGGAGATCTGCCAGTCCCACCAAAAGGCAGATAGGATCTGATCTAAGAGGCTCTCCTGGGACCTGCCAGCCTCAGGGACTGCTGCTGGGGGATCACAAGCAAGTCCTCAGGTCCACACTACTGCCTGTTGGGTGCTTCCACTTCACAAATGATGGCTACTGGTGGCAAGTGCTGGAAGTCCTCTGGCAACTGAGTTTTCTGGATGTTTCACTAAGGCAGCAGGAGAAATGCTGTATACACAGATCTGGACCACGGTACTTAGTGTTGCTCCTCTAGAGGTGACATAGAGTTGTCCTGCATGGAGAAAGGACTTACATCTGAGGGTTGTTGTTGACTTTTGACCTTGCAAATGGCTGGGAGAGGCTTTCAGCTCTGCTCCATCCCCAGTGCCCCTGGTTTCAACCTGAGTTGGATCATGCCCTGCTGCCCCCAGCAAGAAGCACCATTGCTGCCCATCTCCAGGAAGAGCAAGTAGCTGTCACCTCCTACGTGACAAGGGCCAGGGGCTGGTTCATCTCTGCCAGTCCTCCCAGCAGGTCTCTGTGCTGATGGGTGACCACATGTAGCATTTCACAAGATGCCTGCTGCCACCAGTGGATGCCAACCCTTTCATGCCAGCACCTGACCTTGGGAACAGGTTCTGCTAATGCCAACAGCCTGAGCCATGGGTGCCATCACTGGCCAAAGTCAACAGTGTTTAGAGCTGCTTCCGCGTGCTTGGCTTGATAGGCTCTGGATGCATTGGCAGACAGCCTGGTAAGACACCCCAGCACTGCAGGAAACTTTGTGCCCTCAAACTTGTTCCTGCTAGCCACCAGCAGTCAATGGCTTTGCTTTCTGACCCCAGACCAGGCTGCCACAAGGAAATACAGCTTCTGTGCCAGAGGAACCACTTCTCAAAAAATAAAGGGTGAAAAGTTGGCAGTGGGACGTGGGAGGAAATGGCTCCCCAGGACTGTGAGGGTGGTGAGAGCCTGGCCCAGGTTGCCCAGGGAAGCTGTGGCTGCCCCATCCCTGGCAGTGTTGAAGGGCAGGTTGGATGGGGCTTGGAGCAACTTGGGCTGGTGGGAGGTGTCCCTGCCCATGCAGGGGGGGTTGGAACTAGATGGGCTTTAAGGTCTCTTCCAACCCAAACAATTCCACAATGCTATGATTGGTCTTTTCCAAGATGTTGCATCATGGGTGTGTGAGCATCTGGCCCTTGTGCTGTCCAGGATCATAGAATCACATCATGTGCGGGGTTGAAAGGGACCTTAAAAGATAATTTAGTCCAGCCCCCCCCCCCTTGCAGTGCTCAGGCACCTTTTTGACTGGCTCAGGTTGCTCAGAGCCTGGTCAAGCCTGACCTTGATTGTGTCCAGGGATGGGGCCTCCACCACATCTCTGTGCAACCTGTTCCAGTGATCCACCACCCTCATTGTAAATAACATCTTCCTAATGTCTAAAGATATGCCCGTGGGTTTGGTTTCACTCCCAGTGTCACCTCCACCTGGAGAAACAGCTCCTCTACCAGCTGTTGGGAACCCAACACCCCTTCAGAAGAAGTCCACTGCTGCTGCAGATCTCCACTGCTTTGTCTGTGAGGCCAGATACCTTCACAAAAACCTTTTGGTTGTCATCTTCTCTCTTAAATGAATGAAGACCAGTTGTGCCTTTGAGAACAGAGCAAGTTGTTCCTCTAGAAACAAATGCAGCCATTAGCCTCATGGCCACCACCCTTCAGCTCAGATGTTATGGGCACAGTGATTAAGAAGAGCAGCTCCAATCCCAGGGGCTCAGTGCAACAAGGAGACCACTCCCAAAGCAATCAGTGACTGCAAGCCATGACTGTCCTGTTCCTCAGCCAGCCTTGCATTTGTGCCCTGAGCAAACCAAAATGCTGATGAGGACCATACAGAGTAACAATTGATTAAAGCTTCATTAAATACCCATGGTTTTGTGTTATCCCTCTGGTGGAGGCACTTAGAAGTGGGCTGGGAATCAGTAAGGAATTATGCTTTTCCATGGAAGTTGCCTCTTTTGGGGCAGTTTAGGGGAACTGGAGAGAAAGGAACCTGATGAGGTTCAACAAGAATAAGTGTAGAGTCCTGCACCTGGAGAGGAATAACGACATGTACCAGTATAGATTAGGAGCTGACACCAAGCTGGGAGGAGTGGCTGGTTCACCTGAAGGCTGTGCTGCCATTCAGTGAGATTTGGACAGGCTGGAGAGCTGGGCAAAGAGGAACCTCATGAGGTTCAACAAGAGCAAATGGAGAGTCCTGCACCTGGGAAGGAACAACAAAATGCACTAATACAGGCCAGGAGGTGACCTGCTAGAGAGCAGCTCTGTGGAGAAGGACCTTGGAGTCCTGGTGGACAACAAGTTGTCCATGGGACAAACGTGTCCTTGAATGGTATCTTGGGGTGCATTAAGAGGAGTCTCCAGCAGGTCAGGGAGCTTCTCCTCCCCCTCTACTCAGCCCTGGTGAGACCTCACTTGGAGTGTTGTGTCCAGTTCTGGGCTCCCCAGTTCAAGAGGGACAGGGATCTACTGGAGAGAGTCCAACAGAGGCTACGAGGATGATGAAGGGACTGGAACACCTGCCTGATGAGGAAAGGCTGAGAGACCTGGGGCTTTTCAGTCTGGAGAGGAGAAGACTGAGGGGGAATCTAATTAAATGTCTATCAATACATGAGGGCATCAAGAAGGCAGGACAAGCTCTTGTCACTTGTGCCCTGTGACAGGACGAGGGGCAATGGATTCAAACTGGAGCCCAGGAAGTTCCACCTCAACATGAGGACGAACTTCTTTGCTGTGAGGGTGACAGAGCCCTGGGACAGGCTGCCCAGAGAGGCTGTGGAGTCTCCTTCTCTGGAGACTTTCCAGACCTGTCTGGATGCCTCTCTGAGTGACCTGGCCTAGTTTTGGTCCTGCTCTGGCAGGGGGGTTGGACTTGATGTTCTTCAGAGGTTCCTTCCCACCCCCAACATTCTTTGATTCTGTGATTCTGTGTGACCTGCCCTAGGTGGTCCCACTCTGGCAGGGGGGTTGGACTCTATGATCTCCAAGAGGTCCCTTCCAACCCATAACATGCTGCAATTCTGTGAAATGCTTCTCTTCTGTGGACCAGCCTGGCTGTGCCAGGATCTTTCTGAAATGCAACAGAAGGATTTCAACAAGGGTGCTTTAAAATGACCCTTTCTTGGCTTGAACTGAACACTTCAACAGCCCTCCTCTTATTTACATAAAATTTGCTTATCTGGAAATCCCAGGGACCACTGGATCTGTTGTCTTGGTTTCTTTCCTCAAAAAAATGCTAGTTCTGAAAAATCTGCCCTTGTTACAGATTGAAAGGTTACCAGGGCATCACTCAAGAAGATGCACTGAGTTCATGTGATGGATTTGGCTTTATTATATCCAATATATGTAAAAAATGTTGTTGGTGGAACCTTGAAAACTCTTTTAGTATTTAACCATGGCTGAAAATCTTTTCTTAACATTGAACAGTTTAAAATTCTTATTTTTTATTTCTGACAGAGACGTCCTGTGGCTGGGGAACAACCAGCTACTCTTGAGAGTAGCTGAACAACTTGCACTCTTGAACAACCAACCCCTTGAGAAAATGGGGAATTCCCAACAGATACAAGGGAAAAAAAATCACTTGGAGAGTGGGTGGAGCTGCTGGACAGGGGACAGAGAAGTGGAGGAGGCTCTTGAAGACCCTCAGTGCACACCTGGTGGACCGAGACCTCCTGAGTTCCCTCAGCCCTCAAACTTTCTCTGGTTCTTGCATTTTATGGGGACTTTGCATGGGGGAGGAGATAACTCTGGCTAAGCAGGTCCCTCAGGCCACAAGTGCATGTGGATGCAGCTCAGAACAAACCATACGTATTATTTTAGGGATTAAATTCTACCCATGAAATGCTGCCAATGTTTCCCAGAGTGTTTAAACATTTCTTAAGGTTCAAGCACTTCTTGGTGTTTACTTCTCATCACACCTGCCCTTCACAAAAAAGCACTATCTGAAAGAAATCTAGTAGCTAACTTGGAATTATTTCTACTCTTAAAAAAGATTATTACAAACATACAGACAAATGCAAAGCCAGTAAGTAAACCATGGATGGGTGTCTAAAAATATGTTGTGGTTATGAAGAAGACAATCTCTTGGAGGAGTGTGTTTGTGTATTGGATCAGAGTAAACCTGTTGGTGCACAGGAGGATCTTGGAATAGAAAGTGGAAGCAAATAGTGGTGGCATTTGCTATCATGGTGCTGGATGAGCCCTGCAAAAAACAAGTCAGGTTTTCTCATGTGTTTCTGATAGGGGATAGTCAGATCTACAGACCTTTCATGTCTGGGCAACATCTGTAAACAGGGATGTCAAATTTGAAGCATTTGCAGCTCCAAAGGAGAGAGAGGAAATGGTCCATGTCAAAGGCAAGATGAGAAAGGGGAGAACTGGGCTGAGCTCTTCAGGGTAAAATCATCCCTGAGCCACCACATCTAATGCTTTTTGCAGGGGACTCTGGCAAATCATATTGCTCTAACTGCTTCTATTTAATCTGTGTTTCTTCCTCCTGGTATGACCTTCTTGCACAGGGAAGGCAGGAGAGGCAGCATTTTGGGACAGTCTCAGGAGAAAACCCAAGTGATAGAGCACTGCCAAGAACTAGTGTGGGACATCATCTCCAGAGCCTGTGATGAAGGACAGATAGTAGAAGACATCTGCCTTCCTGAGATAATGGAGTGGGGATGCATGCCCTTCCTTGGACAAGATGGTCCCCAAAATCATCCCAGGAAGAACAGAGGTACCAACTGGGGACAAGCATCTCCATGTCAACCCATCAAGACACGCGTAGCCCTGATCTTAACCTGGTAACAAATCTTGAGGGGATCCCAAATGCAACTGGTGTCAAGAAAGCATCTGGCAGCCTTTGTTTCTACTTGAGGTGTCACAACTTGCCCACAGCAATCCCAATCCTCCTTAAAGCAGAGCCTTAGAATAAACATGGTCAAAACCAACCTGAAGATCCTGGGGTCAGAGAAATGTCAACACTCATCCCCAGCACCTGAAACTGCTGTTCTGCACGACTTCCTCTGCACCTCACTTTCCCATGGATTCTGGACAGATTTCCATATCCCTTCTCCCAGTCACCTGCATTATTTTTATTATTTTATTATTGTTATTCTTTTATTATTTATTCTTCTATTATTATTTTTTTATTCTTTTATTCTTTTTCTAGGATCTCCAGGTATTTCTGGTGTTTATTAAAAAGTGCACTAACTCTTTGTGGGGAAAAATGCTCAAGTGTTAGATATAATTTTGAAAATGTTCTTTCAGGGAAGAGCAAATGTAGACTTCATGCCAACAATGATGCTCACGTGGCTGAGCCCACAAAGAGCAGGGCTGGGGCCAAGAAATGACCAACAGTTCTGAAAAAAACCTTTCCTGTGGTAGGGAGCAATTTGGCTCTAAATAAGGCAATGGAAAATAATCTCCTAAGAAGATGTTTACAGAAAACTAAAAGCTTACATACCCAGAATGTATTTCCCTCCTTTTAGGACAAAAATCCCCCTTTGTGACATGATGTGTTTCAGTCAAACTTCTCTTAATAACTGCACCAAGATCTCCAGCAGAGAGAAAAAGCTGAGCTGGTGAGTCAGGGACGTTGCACAGGACCAAGGTCATGCTTGACTTGGACAGAAATGGCCACTCTAGATATTTTCCAGTGTAAAAAACTACAAAACTGAAGGACTGTGTCTCATCTGGCACAGAGGAGCAGACAATTTGGTACCTCTCTGACTCATGCTGTCCCTTGCTTTGCTCTCATTGCTCCTTGCTTGTCCAGGCAGAGCAGAACTAACCCTCTTGGGTTAGGCTTGAGTACCAGAGTGAAAGCTCTGCCCTGGAGTTGCTCATCCTAGCCCTAAAGGTGGTCACCTGCAAGAGGAGGAGGTTTAGGAAGATCCACAGGGACTAGAGGAGGTGGGACCTGACAGAAACTAAGCACTGGGAAGGTGAAGGGGAATGGCAGGTATTTGGTGGGTTGGTGCTGCCTCCCAGCCTTGCTCATGAGGTGTCTCAAAGCAACCTTTTCACTGCAGTCCAAGAAAAACAACAAGCAACTCAGCCCAGCTCACAGAGCAACAAAACAACACACCTTCTTGGAGGGAAGCACCCTCCTCCACCCATGCAGCCACACCATGCCTTTCCCTTTGAGTCATCCTTGCCTGCAGCAAGACTGTGATCATCTTGTCTTCCTTGGCTGAAGTCTTTTGGAGTATCCAGCAGAGGAGGGTCCCAGGCTGATTCACATCTCTGAGAAACCACTTTCTTCCAGCCCAGTAACTCTTTTGCATCCTAAGATTCTTCTTGGCCTTGGTTCTCCAAAACCACGTGGTTCTCCTTCCCCATCATCTGCTTCCCAGATAAGAAAGACAATCCTGGTTATGTCCATGTCAATGTGCACTTCACTTAGGAGACACCATGAGTGCCAGCAGTGCTCCAGGCTACACCTGGGACACAGAGTCTCCATATGTGCTAAGAACATGAATCCTGCAGGACTTCTTGCTGGAGAAGTTGGTAGAGCAAACTCAGTTTGTTAACTACAGAATTGCTTCAAGGCTCAGGCAGGAAAAGCCTGTATAAAAAACTCTGCTGCAGTTCTGGACAGAAAACAAAAGATTTAATGCCAAGTGGCATGGTAACAAACATCTGTGAATCATCTTTATCATCCTCTTGAAATCTTCTCTCAACCCCCAGCTGGTGATGGGTACACAGGCATCCTTACCAGAAGGGTTCTTCCTGGCAAAGCTGGGGGAGTAACATGAGGAAAACTCAAACTCTGATGCCTTCAGAGACTGGCTGGAGGTTTTGCCAGCTAACTGACAAAAGCACTGCATGGAAGGAGCCATTGCCAAGACCACAAAGGCTTTGGAGGAGCTGAATGTGGACACCTGGTCTATTTGTCCGAGATGTTCATCCTACTGTGCTCGAGTCTAAAGCTACATTCCCTCTATCACCAATATGTTGCAGTTTTTGTGCAATTTTAAAACACCTCCCAGAGAAATGCACAGTAGAGACAAATGGATTTGCACCTGAAAAATGAGAAAAGTCAGTCATGTCCTACTTGCTGCTCCATTCCCGAGCTGAGCTAATTGCATTCAAAAGACTTTGATGTAATAGTTTTCCCTGCCTCTGAGGCTACGTAGCACAGAGCTGGCTTCACAGAGCCACCAGTGAATATCCAGTTCAAAGGAACCAAAACGGCCCTTTTAACCAAAAATGTCAGAAAAATAAACTGTCTTCCCTTGAACTGTTGGCAGAGGTGGCCATGGCCAATGTCATATGAATACCTGGGTGCAGAAATGAGCAGGTCTTGGGAAAGAGCACGGTGGCCCTGCCAAAGTAGGTTAGCAACACAAACCATAGGCAAGAGCTGAAGTGCTTTGTCAAGTTTGTTTCGTGGAGTAAGTGGTGAGCAGGTGAACAAGGACAACCGTGGGTGGCTGCCAGTGCCATGATCAGCAATGATCAGCTTTTTAACAGCTGCTCCCACCAACAGGCATGTGAGAAACAGGGAACCACTGCTCACTGCCTGGCCAGGGCAGGCAGGTGGGATGGGGCAGGCACCAGAGCTCCCCAGGGAGGTGATGAAGTCACCATCTCTGAAGGTATTGAAACAACATGTAGATGTGGCACTTCAGGAGATGCTCTAGTTGGTATGGTGGGTGTTGTGATGTTGTTTGGTTGGTTTTGGCTTGTTTTGTGGTTGCTGTTTTGTTTTTTTCCTCCTGGATGGACAGTTGGACCTGGTCATCTTAGAGGTCTTTTCCAACCATGCCCTTTCTGTGACTCTGTGATGAACAGAAGCGATGGACTCAGCCAGGGGAGTGCACAGCCTTGTGAGGGGTGGACTCAGGGTCAAAACAGCTTCTCTAATAGGTTCAGCAGCTTCCAACTCAGTGATTGCTTTGGGAGACAAGAAAATGCAGGAGTGACTCAACTCTGCTGTCCCACGTGTAAGGCAACTGGTATGTTGAGAAGAAGGGAATGAACAGGCCTTACTCAGCATCCTAAAGACCAATTAACTATCTGTAGCCTGCAAGTATGGGCCAGACTTGACACCTTCCTGGCCTCTTTCCATCTTAGCCCAGGGATGTAAAGGACTGCCACCTTCCAAGGGCTAAAAGAGCAGCCACTGTCTTGTGTCACCAATCTACCCAACAAGTCTGATGTAGCCTTACATGGGGTTTCTCAAGGCATCATCCTGTTCCTTTCCCAGCCCTGGGCTTCTTGCCAGGACATGTTGTGACCCTGAGTCAGCCAAATCCTTGGCTTGGATCTCCCACTTCCCAACACCCCACAGAGCCTATCAAACCCAGGTCTTTAGACCTTGCAGCTCTCCAGCTAAAAGGAATGCAAACTAGCAAAGCTGGAATAGAAAAACAAGTTGTTTATAAAACTTGTCCTCCAGCATTGTGTCCTCACAGATGTACTGCTTCCAGACTTGGGTGTAGTAGCTGCATGGCTTTAAGTTCAAGTCAGCATGAGGTTGCTGGTCCTTTCCCAGCATCCCCAATGCCCGCTCCCTGCTTCTTCTTGCAGCTTCTTCTGGAGATGTAGCTTCTTGTCTCCTTTTTTGTTGCCATTAGAATAATGGAATCACAGACTGGTTTGGGTTGGAAAGGACATTAAAGATCATCTAGTGCCAACCTCCTGCATGGGCAGGGACACCTCCTACCAGATGAGGTTGCTCCAAGTCCCATCCAACCTGCCCTTAAACACTTCCAGGGCTGGGGCAGCTTCTCTGGGCTAGTGTCTCACCACTCTCACAGGAAAGAATTTCTTCCTCATATCTAACCTAAACCTCCCCTTTTCAGATTGAAACTGTTCCCCCTTGTCCCATCACTCCATGCCCCCATAGAAAGTCCCTCCCCAGCTTTCCTGTAGCCCCTTCAGGCACTGGAAGGCACTCTAAGGTATCCCCAGAGCTTCTCCAGGCTGATCAACCTCAACTCTCTCAGCCTATCATCATAGGAGAGGTGCTCCAGACCTCTGAGCATCTTTGTGGCCCTGGGCTTCATACTCCTGGGCTTTGTCCCCAGCTGGGCTCAGCTGCACCCCAGCGAAGGAGGCAAGCAGTCACTGTTTTCCGAAAGGAACATGATCTGAAAAACTAGAACAAGCCAATTGATCAGGGCTGAGGGTTATTTGGGGGAAGCCTTGAAGATGAGCAGTTAGTCTGGTCTCCAGAGCAAGTTTCAGAGTAGGATGTATCACTATGCACATGCAGGTCAGTTCAGCCATGCACCAGCAGAGAAGTCACAGCCCATGAGTGTCTTCTGCCCCTGGGAGAAAGTCATAGAATCATAGAACTATTCAGGTTGGAAAAGCCCCTTGGGATCACTGAGTCCAATCACCATCCCTACTCTACAAAGTTCTCCCCTAAACCACATCCACCAACACCACATCCAAACGACTCTTAAACACATCCAGGGATGGTGACTCAACCACCTCCCCGGGCAGCCTATTCCAGTGTCTGACCACTTGCTGTGAAATAATTTTTCCTAATGTCCAGTCTAAACCTGCCCTGTTGCAGCTTGAAGCCCTTCCCTCTTGTTCTGTTGCTAATGACCTGTGAGAAGAGACCAGCACCAGTCTCTCTACAATGACCTTTCAGGTAGTTGTAGAGACTGATGACATCTCCCCTCAGCCTCCTCTTCCCCAAACTAAACATTCCCAGCTCCTTCAAGTGTTCTTCATAAGATTTACTCTCTAGACCCTTCACCAGCTCCGTTGCCCTCCTCTGTCCTCGCTCCAGCACCTCGAGATCTCTCTTGAATTGAAGTGCCCAAAACTGGACACAATACTCCAGGTGTGGCCTCACCAGTGCTGAGCACACGGGGACAATCACCTCTCTCCTTCTGCTGGTCACACTATTTCTAATACAGGCCAGGATGCCACTGGCTTTCTTGGCCACCTGGACACACTGCTGGATCATGTTCAGCCGCTTGTCAATTAGAACCCCCATGTCCTTTTCTGCCAGACACTTTCCAGCCACACTTCCCCAAGCCTGAAGTGTTGCCTGGGGTTGCTGTGACCCAAGTGCAGGGCCCAGCACTTGACCTTGTTGAAGCCCAGACCATTAACGTTAGCCCAACGATCCAATCTATCCAAGTCCCTCTGCAGAGCCTCCCTATCCTCATGCAGATCAACACTCCTGCCTAGCTTGGTGTCATCTGCAAACTCACTGATGATACCCTTTACGTCCTTATCAAAATCATCAATATGTTAAACAGAAATGGTCCCAACACTGAGCCCTGAGGAGCAGCACTTGCGACCGGCCCCAGCTGGATTGGATACCAGTGACCACCACTCTCTGGGCCCAGCTGTCCAGCCAGTGCTTGGTCCAACAGATCGTTTGCTCATCCAGGCCACAAGCAGCCCATTTTTTATGAGAGTTCTATGGGGAACAGTGTCAGATGCTTTTTGGAGGTCCAGACAGACAATATCCACAGCCATTCCCTCATCATAGTTGGGTCATCATGCCAGAGAAGTTGATCAGGTTCGTCAGGCAGGACCTGCCTTTCATAAACCCCTGCTGACAGGGCCTGACCCCCTGGTTGTCCACGCTGTGCCTTCTAATGACACTCAAGATGATCTGCTCTGTGACCTTCCCTGGTACCGAGGTCAGACTGACAGGTCTATAGTTTCCCGGATCCTCCTTTCTGCCTTTCTTATAGATGAGTGTTACATTTGCCACCCTTCAGTCCCTTGGGACTTCCTCAGTCAGCCAGGACTTCAGGTAAGTAATGGAAAGTGGCTTGGTGATCCCATCTGCCAACTCTTTCAGTGCCCTTGGGTGTAACCCATCCTGTCCCATGGACTTGTGCGCGTCTGAGTGGTGTCGTAGGTCTCTGACCACTTCCTCTTTCATTGTGATGACCTCGTTCTGCATCCCCTCCCTGTCTCCTATCTCATGTGGCTGGGTACCCGTGGAACAGCTAGTTCCACGGCTAAAGGCTGAGGCAAAGTAGGTGTTGAGCACCTCAGCCTTTTCCTCATCCTTTGTTGCTAAGATTCCCTCTGCATCCAATAAAGGGTGCAGATTTTCTCTAATCCTACTTTTGTGGTTAATGAACTTACAGAAACATTTTTTATTATCCCTAAGAGCTGTAGCTAGTTTGAGCTCTAGCTGTGCTTTGGCTCTTCTGATTTTCACCCTGCACAGGTTCACTTCACCTTTATAGACTTCATGAGTGACCTGTCCCCTCTTCAAAAGGTCATAGACTCTCTTTTTGTTCCTAAGGTCCAGCAAAAGGTCCCTACTTAGCCAGGCTGGTCTCCCACCCCACTTCCTGGTTTTTGGGCACACGGGGACAGCCTGCTCCTGTGCCTTTAAGACTTCTTTCTTGAATTATGTCCAGCCTTCCTGGCCTCCTTTATCCTTCAAGGCAGTCTCCCAAGGGACTTTGTCAGTCAGTCTTCTGAGCAGGTCAAACTTTGCTCTCCAGAAGTCTAAGGTGGCAGTTTTACTGACTCCTCTCCTTGTTTTTCCAAGGATCAAAAACTCAATCATCTCATGATCACTGTTCCCTAGATGGCCTCCAACATCTACTTCCCCCACAAAATCTTCCCTGTTCACCAGAAGCAGGTCCAGGAGGGCACCTTCCCTGGTCGGCTCACTTATCAGCTGTGTGAGGAAGTTATCTTCCACTCATTCCAGGAACCTCTTGGAATGTTCCCTCTCTGCTGTGTTGTATTCCCAGCAGATGTCTGGGAGGTTAAAGTCCCCCACAAGAACAACAGCAAGTGACTGGGAGATTTCTCCCAACTGCTTATAGAAAGCTTCATCAACCTCACTGTTTGGCTGGGAGGTCTCCCAACAGCAATATCAGCTTTATTGGCCCTTAACCTAAACCAAACACTCTCAACCTCATCACGACTACACTTGATTTCCAAGCTCTCATAGCATTCTCTAATACAGGGCCACTCCACCCCCTCTCCTTCCCTTTCGATCCCTCCTGAAGAGCTTGTAGCCATCAATTGTGGCACTCCAGTCATGTGGTGCATCCCACCACTTTTCTGTGACAGCCACTATGTCATAGTTTTCCAGGTGTGTCATGGCTTCAAGCTCCCCCTGTTTGTTGCTCATCCTGGATGCATTGGCACAGATGCACGTCAGATGAGCTAATGATTCCGACACCTTTTTTCCACTGTGGGCCCCATTTCCTACCAGACCCTTCTCAGGTGCTTCCATGATTTCTAAACATCTATCCTTTCTCTCAAATGAAACAAGAGAGTAAGAATCCTCCCTTGTCCACCATCCTTCAAGCCCTGGCATGTTTCTCTTGGGCTTGTCCCTAACAGGCCCAGTTATCTCCCCTGCCCTCTTCACATCTAGTTTAAAACACTGTCAATGAGCCCTGCTAACTCCTGCCCCAAAAGCCTTTTGCCCCTCTGGGACAGGTGCATCCCACCTGCCACCAGCAGGCCAGGTGTCTCGTATAGCAGCCCATGACTGAAAAACCCAAAGCCCCGCCCGTGGCACCAGTTCATGCAGCCATGCATTGATCTGCAGACTCCTCCTGTTTATCTCTTCATCCTTTCTTGCAACAGGTACATAAGTCTATAGCCCGCACGCTGAAAAAAGCTGAACATTCATCAGTTGCAGCCCCACTGGTCTCCAGGGGGCTGCAGAAGAGCTACCTTGTATTCCACTGGCTGCTCAAAATCTCTGACTTGTGCCTCAATGGCCTCCAGCCCACTCCCAGTGCTGGCATGCTAGGCCTTCTCCTCAGTTCTACTCAAAACAGCTTTCCATGCTCAGCCTCCTCCTTCAGTGGTTGCTTTTCCATCACATTCCTGAAGGAATGGCCTTTGGGCATGGACAGTGGGCCAAGTCCCGGGCACTTTTCCAACCTTTGGGCCCACAAGGAGGCTGGAGAACATTCCCGCTGCTGATGGTGGGAGGCTGAGTATGGAAGTCCTGCATACTTTGCTCAAATATAATGCATTGTCTCCTCTACCTTCTAATACAAACACCTTAGAAAAAAAGTCAGCATTAGGAGCAAATGCACAACAAAATCAATAGGTGAGAGTTCAGCAGCTTCTCACTT
The DNA here is from genome assembly GCF_020740795.1 of Apus apus. Taxonomy (NCBI): domain Eukaryota; kingdom Metazoa; phylum Chordata; class Aves; order Apodiformes; family Apodidae; genus Apus; species Apus apus. The sequence goes on along the minus strand of NC_067291.1, from coordinate 518,892 downwards.
CCAGAGGTGTCCAAAGCGGGCAAGAGTCAGGACACTAGGAACATCAGAACATCTCATCACAGTGGTTTCCAGAAACTGGAGATACTCCACAACTGTCTGAAATGACACATGGATGGAGAAAATTTAATCGATGGTCCCTACATCCTGGCAAAGAACCACCCAAGGCTGAAGCAGCAGAGGGGTTTTGTAGCCCTCAGCCATGCTGAGCAGCATAAAAGAACCAGTGCAGTCTGGGGGCTCTCCACCTTTTGCAGATGAGGCAGGAACCCTGTCCAGTGCCAGTAGGTGACAACAAGACCAGGAGGAACCAAAAGGGCAAGCCAAGGGATAAGCAAGGGAGTGGGGAATGAGGGAGTGAGTGATTGCAAGGAGAGGTGTTTACTGTGTGGGTGTTGGCCTTGAGGGCAAGGAGAAGGGCTGCCTGTGACGCTGCACGGGACCCCAAAAGGGCAAACGAGTCGAGAGGAAAAAGAGGAGCCCTTGCAGAAAATGAGATTGCCAAGGAGGAGATTAGGGATTGACTGGAAAGGGGAATAACTTCTCCAAGCATGAGATCTGGAAGGGTGAGATATTCCTAGTATTCCCACATTCTTCTTTGGACACCTTTGGAGGTGGGAAGCTGCTGAAATCTCATATAACAAAGCCATATATTGGCTTTGTTATACATTTATGCCATTTAATGCTGACTTTTTTCCTAAGGTGTTTGCATTAGAAGGTGGCAGAGACTATGCACCACGTGTATGAAAGGTATGCAGGACAGACCATTCCCATCCCTAGGAGGTCATCCCAGGCTTATAACTGGGAATGGTCATTTAGCAGTAGACAAAAGAGGGACTGAATGGGAACTGTGTTTCCTTTGTGGCTGAAGATTTCAGGGGCAATGATTTTGTGATCTTGGGTTGCTCCCTCCCCTTGGCAGAGGTGCTCCTCAAGTCATTGGGAGTTTGGCCAGCATGCAAGAAACACATCAACATCTGTTGTTAATCCACAGACTTTGGAAAGGAGGAGCTTATTTGGCCCCAAATCCTACTATTCTCATCAGTGGGAGAGGTTTCTCCGAGTCTTTCTGATGCTTTGGGGCCTGGAGTCCTGTGCAGCAATCAGACAGAAGGTGGTGCCAGGGTTTGTCCATGTTTGTTTAATTGTAGAGCAATTTCTGGTTGCTTTCTGCAGAAACGTATGTCATGAGGTACTCTTTGATCTTGAGACTTATCTGGCTTGGCACTGCCACAATCCACCCTGATGGTTACCGTAGATGATGTTTGTTAATCTTTTCCCTCCTTAGGAGGAGAGCATAGAAGGACAAGAATGTCACACCTCTATGTACTCAGGATGAGATTAAATAGGGAGAAAAACCTTCCTGGGAGACCTCACTGATAGGCTCTCCACATTTCTGGGAAAACCACTGAACAGGAAACTGCTGTGCTGCTCAAGGCCTTTTTGGTGACACTGGACAAGCCCTCCAGGTATCTGGTGCTGCCAGAGGAAGGAAAAACCTGGATGCTGCAGCTTCCCAGGTTATCACTGGATTCACAGCCTGTCTTCTGTCTGTCTTTGTGTTTTATTCTCCAAGCAGGGCTCTTGCCACCTGGGCAAATTTTTATGTCAGTGGCACCTTACCCGGCTGATGTCTAATCTCCACTGGATCCAGGAGGCATCCAGGAGCCTGTCCCTGCTCCTGTAATATCTAAGTCCCTGCTCCTGGGACTTTCACAGCATGGGCCACTTGCATTCATCTCATCTGCTCATGGGGCAGAGCTTGTTTCTTCTCTCAGCATCTTCCTCCTGGACATTTACCCAGACTTTTGTTTAAGTCTCACCTTCTTTTGCCCAGACTGGCTATTCCTTCTGTCCAAGGGCAAATGCTTGCCCTCCTGCTCATGCCTGCCTCAGAAATGGGGTCCATACCACATCAAAAACAAGAGCTTCACCCCATGAGAAGATAAATGATTCAATCTTCTGTGAGACCTAGCACTCATTTCTAGCCCTGGGGGGTTGAAATAGATGAATTTGTTTAACAGGAAAGAACATCAACACATTTTTATTAAGTTCCCAAACAAACCTTGAGGGCCAGGGCAACAAACTAGGACCTCACTTCCTTGCTGCACTAGATGTTTTGGCTTCCCTGTGCTTCTTCATCTGTCAAGGGACTGTGGTTTATGATTCATTCCACAGTGCTTAGTTATTTGAGATGTGTTTAAAGATGTGTGGGTTTTTTATAGTATCCCATCCTACTGCTGGCACCAAACCTAGTCGTGGATGGTGCCAGACTCTTCCAGGAAACACACCCTGAGGAATGACCCAGAACAAGAGTGAAACAAAGTGCAAAAATCTCCTTATCGCCCCGGGCCTATCTTGGATTATTGATCCCTGCTGAGAAGGAGCTGGACCTTCCTCATAGCCCAAGTCCTGTGCAGAGAATGTAGTTGCTTCCTCATGCGTTATCCAAGCTTTGCTGCGGCTCCTCCCTACCTTCCCTGTCTCTATCACTCCATGGTCCTGGGCCACAGAATCATGGAATCTTAGGAGTTGGAAGGGACCTTGAAAGATGATCCAGTCCAATCCCCCTGCCAGAGCAGGGTCACCTAGAATAGGTCACACAGGAACATGTCCAGGGGGTTTGGAATGTCTCCAGAGAAGGAGACTACACAGCCTCTCTGGGCAGCCTGTCCCAGGGCTCTGTCACCCTCACAGTAATGAAGTTTTTCCTCACATTTACGTGGAACCTCCTGTGCTCCAGTTTGCACCCCTTGCCCCTTGTTCTGTCACTGGACATCCCTGAGAAGAACCTGGCTCTGTCCTCCTGACATTCGCCCTTAACATATCTATAAATATTGATGAGGTCACCCCTCAGTCTCCTCCAAGCTAAGAAGACTCAGCTCCCTCAGCCTTTCTTCATAAGGCAGATGTTTGACTCCCTTAATCATCTTTGTGGCTCTGCCCTGGACTCTTTCAAGCAGTTCCCTGTCCTTCTTGAACTGAGGTTCCCAGAACTGGTCCCCTCTCTGCCTTCTGTGCCCCAGGTATGCAAAGCTCCCTCAAAACTGGCCTCACCTCTCCTGCATGCATCTATCAGGGCCCAGCTGCCCATGAGGACTTAATAATGATTTCAGAGCTTGGGAAAAGCTCTGAAAAGCACCCATGCAGCTTTGCTGTCCTTCCTTCATCAAAACCTTTCTTATGGAAAAATAAAAGTACTAGAAGCCCAAAACAAAGCCTATTGAGTGACCTGGTGAGTCTGGACAAAGCAATTTCTCTGGGATAGAACATGAGAAGTTGTGGAAGCTCCATCCTTGGAAGTGTTCAAGGCCAGGTGGGATGTGGCTCTGAGGAACCTGGTCTAGTGGGAGGTGTCCCTGCCCATGCAGAGGGTTGGGAACTGGATGATCTTTCAGGTCCCTTCCAACCCAAACCATTTTATGATTCTATGGTTCTATGAGTGCCATGTGGCTGGGTCTTAAATCTTTCTGGAGTCAATGGTGTGTGATGGGAAAAACACACAGAAAAAAGCCAAAGACACAGGCAAGATACTAATGGGCATGTAGACAGATGGCTCCTGAGAAAGAGATGCTGCAGTGGAGGGGAACTAGTGATAGGACAAGAGGAGGTGGTTTAAAGTTTAAAGAATATAGGTTTAGATTAGATATCAGGAAGAAATTCTTTCCTGTGAGGGTGGTGAGACTCTGGCCCAGGTTGCCCAGGGAAGCTGTGGCTGCCCCATCCCTGGAAGTGTTCAAGGGCAGGTTGGATGTGGCTCTGAGCCACCTGGTCTGATGGGAGGTGTCCCTGCCCATGCAGGGGGTTGGATCTGGATGATCTTTAAGGTCCCTTCAACCCAAGCCAGCCTGGGATTCTAAGTAACATCACTGACCACTTGATTTCACCTTTTTTCGTGGAAACAGGACGTTGACAATATCCTTCCAGAGGTGCATTTGAAAAGCTGGTCAACTGCAAAGACCAGCTGAGGGTCACTAAGATGGTTGAGACTGGAGCATGTGGCATATGAGGAGACACTGAAGAATCTGGACCTGTCTCATGGGAGAAGAGAAGATTTCCATGAAATATAACTGTTGCCTTTATTTACCTAGAGGGTGAATATAGAAAAGACAAACCCAGACTTTTCTCAGAGAGAAGCAGAGAAAGGACAAGAGGCAACAGCTCAAACTGCCATAGGGACATTACAGAAAAGGAAAAAAATGCCCACCATAAGCATGGTGCAGCTATGGGACAGGCCCAAAGATTTGGAGAGGGTTCCCCAACCATAAAAACATCACCACCAGACGGGACAAGGCCCTGAGCAACCTTGTGTGGTTTTGAAGTGAACTCTGCTTTGGCCACAGATAGATGAGAAACCCCCAGTAGGTCCTTGTAGGGCTAAATCTCTGTGATTACATGGTGATAGGTACTGATGATTGTGTTTCTTTGTCTCACTTATATAAATTCATGAGTAAGGTCTCAAGTCCCTGTCTCTGCAGGGACAGAAAGGGTCAGACAGTTGGGTTTTATTTTGCTGCTGTGATGAACTGCCAGAGAGAGGATGCAAAGGCCTTTGAGCTCTTACGGGCATGGACCTTGGAGACAACAAGTTCTCCATGGGACAACAATGTGCCCTTGTAGCCAAGAAGGCCAATGGTATCTTGGGGTGCATTAAGAGGAGTGTGTCCTGCACATGAAGGGAGGTTCTCCTCCCCCTCTCTTCTCAGCCCTGGTGAGACCTCACTTGGAGTGTTGTGTCCAGTTCTGGGCTCCCCAGTTCCAGAGGGACAGGGATCTGCTGGAGAGAGTCCAACAGAGGCTACAAGGACGATGAAGGGACTGGAACACCTGTCATGAGGAAAGGCTGAGAGACCTGGGGCTGTTCAGTCTGGAGAGGAGAAGACTGAGGGGGGATCTAATGAGTGTCTATAAATATATGCAGGCTGGGTGTCAAGAAGGCAGGGACAACCTCTTGTCACTTGTGCCCTGTGACAGGACGAGGGGCAATGGATTCAAACTGGAGCCCAGGAAGTTCCACCTCAACATGAGGAAGAACTTCTTTCCTGTGAGGGTGACAGAGCCCTGGGACAGGCTGCCCAGAGAGGCTTTGGAGTCTCCTTCTCTGGAGACTTTCAGGACCTGTCTAGATGCCTTTCTGAGTGATCTGCCCTAGTTTTGGTCCTGCTCTGGCAGGGGGGTTGGACTCGATCTTCAGAGGTTCTTTCCAACCCCTGACATTCTGTTATTCTGTGATTAAAACATGACCACTGGTGCAGGGTTAACTCCAGTTTTGAATTCAGGCAGGAATTTCAGTAGGCTGGCTGAAGGCATGTGGGGGCTCAGGAATTAGACATTTATGATTAACCCAGGCCAGACTCCTGTATTAAACACCTGCTCGCCAAGTGTCATGTTCTACAGAAGCATGGATGATACAAAGCATGTCTCATCAGCATGCAAAGACACAACAGGGTGTGGACAAGGAAGTCAGTGGATGAGGATGGCTTCTGAGGAAACTGTAAATCTGAGCTATGCAAGTAACTCCATGTTTAGAAAATATCTGACTGATTAAATCATGGCATCCACAGAAAAGGTGGAGTGAGTAGTGGCATGGACTAGCACAGACGGCTGAAGGTCTTGACCCAAACCAGAACAAAGTTGCAAAAATATATAACCAGCAGCCACAAATGTTCCTAGGATCTTCTCCTGTCCTCACCCAGCTTGTTGGGTGTTTGGGAATGCTGGATCCCAAGATATTTCTCTATCTGTTTTCACAATGGAGGACAAGGACCAGGGGCAAGCTCTGTGGTGATGCGCTCAAAGCACCAAAGGATCTCTTTTGAGTGGTAAAAAAAAAAATACGTAAAACTAAGGATTGTTGGTAGATATTTTGAGCTGCATCCCTCTTGGCATGTCCAGCAACAGTGGATTTTTTTCTTTTGGGAACAAATCTTCTCAAGGTAAAATCATCTGCAGGCTTCTCTCTGCAGGGAGTTAATATTTTAAAATACAATCCAGTGTTATTATTTCAGAATATAATTGCCCACACTTGGAGCTATCCCATAGGATTATTTTGCAGACTTAATCTTAATCTAGGTCTACTTCCAGCAGCTCAAACACTTGTGCCCACTTTGACTGGGAGGTGGGAGAAGGCTGTCACAGGATGGTGGCTCTACGGTTGGGATTATGGCATCTCCTCTCTTTGAGAGGAAGAAGTTACTACTGTATTTTTAAATTGATCTCTTTTTCACAGAATCATAGATTTGTCAGAGTTGGAAGGGACCTCTAGAGATCATCTAGTCCAAAACAGTTAGTTTTTCTAACTGTTGTCAAAGGTGCTGGTAGACCTGTCTTAGAGTTTTCTGCACAAATTTGGGAGAAAACATTTGATCTACTTGGTCAGAAATAGAACTGCTATGCTGGGATGAGCAAGATGCTTCAGAGAGACCCTGTTGAGGGTGACAACTTCTCCTAGGCAAACACAGACATCCTTTATAGGCTAAATAAGGGTAGGATAGAGGTAGCTGCCTCCAGTGAAAGTCCTGCTCAAGCTGTGCAGATGGAGCTGGAGAACCTGGGAAGGTGGTGAGATCAAGCTCAGGCTTCAGGGAATTCAGCCCCTGGGTTACATTCTGCCCCAGGGTGAGGCTTGCACTGACATCTGATGCTTACAGCAGGTATTTGGCTGCTCCACACAGGACCCCAAACCAACAGCACACACAAGGCTGCCCCTCCACGTGCGAATACTGAAGGATCACGGCAAGGAACCTGGAGTCCAAAACACTGTCCTCACCTTCCATGGAGAACTGGTGGGTGTGTGACCTGTGATGCTGCCCTTTGTTTTGGGGGATCCAAGACACAGAGATGAGTCCCCCTGAGGTCATGCCAGCCCTCTCCTCACCTGAGATGGTTGAGTGAGGTGTTTCATAACTTGCAAACAAGGAAAACGCTCCTCAAGTTTGACTGCTACAAATTAACTGAGTTGTATAGTCAGTCAACAAAGCAGGTGTCCTCTTACCTTGCAACGCAGCAATGATCCCCAGCACTGACTAAACCGGCAAACATCCATTTGTGTTGAGCTAGTGCACAGTGAAGCTGTCCTGGCAATAAGGCTTGTTTTGCAAGGTGGACTTGTGGTTATGACACAATCTATAGCACTGCCATTGTGTGCTTAAAGGTATGCAAATGAGCACTGTGGTCAGTCAGAGCTGGATGCCCACAAGCATAAGTGAAAAAGAAATGGATGTGTAACCAAGTTGTGTGTTTTGTTCAGAGCCTTCCTTGGGTGGCAGTCAAAAGAGCTTGCCAGGCACTGTTGAAGGCAAACACAGAGAAATGGGCCATGGCAAGCATTTGGAAGCTTCTTTTAAACCAGGATCTCAGAGGACTTGTAGTGGCTGGTGAAGTCCTTGTGATCTTGAAGCCAGAGCAGACCCAGTTGGCATGCTGGAGCTCCCTGCCAGCCAGCAAACTGGCAGAGAAAATAACAGATGGAAAATGTGAAGTGGATCTGATCCAGAAGGAAAGCAGGAAAGAGAAGGGGAGGAAAGTGAAGACACAGTGCTGACAGTGCTGGCAGGGAGGAACAGAAGAAATCAGTTCTCCTGCCCCAACAAAAAGCCATTTGTCTGCCCAGACACTGGCAAGGAACCACCTTCTTCCTCATCCTGCTGCAGGGCAGGAGCAGAGGCTGTCTGGCCACAGGGCCATGTTGGCTGAGGGCATCACTGAGCCTTGAGAAGAAGCACCAGCACCATCTGTCCCTCCTGGGAGAGCAGACAACAGAACCAAAGCACTTTAAATCTGCCACCTCACCCTGTCAAGGCAGTGACCCCCTGGCACAGCAGCAGCCAGAGGCTGGGCTCTTCTAGCATCCCCATATGCACAAAAGCAGATCAAAACAGTGCAAAAAACACTCTTGCAGCAAGACAAAAAAATGCACATTCTTTTGGTTTGCCCCAACACACCTGCTGAACTGATCTGTTGGATGCACACAGAGGAAACCTTGGTGTGGGCTGTACCACGCAATGAGCCAGCAGGGCTTCTGCAGTGGCAGTCTGCAACTGGGCACCAAGGAACAGAGGTGGTTTCAAATGGAGAGAAATCACCCAGGGCAATCACGGAGCCTGTGACAAATTACCCTTGAGAAGAGGAGGGATAAGGCTGATTGGGGATCATCAGCTTCATGGGCATCTCCAGACATGCTTAATTCTGGGCAACTCCACTTATTCAGGGTTTTATCTGAAAATCAGTAATATTGGGGAAGGGAGAGTCCAGCAGAGAGCAAGATTTCATGTTGTGGGAGCTGAAGGTGACTCCTGTGTCCCAAAAGACTTGTAGGTAAAGCCCCAAGTTCTCAGCTGCGCCCCAAGTATTTGCCTCCAGCATTTCTTCAGATTTATGGCACCAAAGGTCCAGGCTGCACATGGTTGGTAGAGCTGTAGGATTTCACAACCACGTCCAAGCTGGAATGCAGACAGAACAACACAGACAATTTGCACAAGAAGTTAAGTCAAGGCCAGCTGCACACATGTCCCAAAAAGGAGAGGTGCAAATGGGTGCCTTAAGAAAACAAGCGTGCCCAAGAAGAGGTGATTGTTCCTCCTCTTTCCTGCTTCATCCACCAAGGCAGGGGATGCGGCAGGAATTGCGCTGCTGTGTAAACACGGAGTAAAGCATTTTATTGAAGCCTCCTGAGCACACCCACACCCTCCTCTGCCCTGCGAGTAAGCACAGGGTTGGCTCACAGCCACTAATTTGGTGCTGACACCCACTCAGATAAGCATTACATGGAATCACCCTGATAGGGAGAAAAGAAAGGCACCAGCCCTCATCTTTCTGGAACGCGAAACATCTTCTCAATAAGGAAAATAAATTCAAAGTTACTCCCATTCATGCAAGCAGAAGGAAGCTACGATATTCGTTAGAAGTGCAGGCTATTTTTAGCCGGTTCTGGCAACTTTGCATGACCAGTCCTGTACATTTTCTGTTTTTCCAAGCAAGTCAAGCTCAGAAAGCTTTCAGCTTCAGACTGCTCTTAGGGAGCACTGGGGTGGCGAGGAGTTCTCTGCCAACTCCACTAACCAAGCGTCTTGTGCAGGAAACCTCTTAATTCTGAAGCCCAGAATCCCTGTAACCTCAAGTGTTTTTGTTTGTTTGTTTTTTCCAATAAGCCGTTCTCCCAGGAACGAAGCAGTTAATCGTTACAGGGGCCCTTTTTGCAGACAGGAGGTGCTAAGATGCGTTACATGTTTTACCGATAAGCGCAAAGCTTAGATGGGGGAAGTAAGGAATAAGGGTCTTCTCCAAAAATCCAGCCACAACCGGTTTTGCGGCTGCTACCTCTGCCCAGTCGCCTTCGGCCCCCGAGGAAGCCCTCCAGCCTTCGTCCACAAGACCCCTGCCCACGACCACCGAGGAAAGGGGAGCACCAGTATTATAGTGATCCGGGAAACGTTTAGCATGATCCTGCCCGGCTCCCAGATATAAATGAATATGTAGGTCTTCGTTGTATCAACAGAGGAAGTCTTTTGTTTCGGGGGGAGCCAGCCCTGGTGCCGCAATAAGGGGTACCCGCTGCACTCCGCGAATCGCCCGGGAGGGCAGGACCTGCGAGGGGCCAGGGCCTGAGGGCACCTTCAGCTCTGGAAGGCTGGGGCCCCGCGCCCAGCAGGGCGGGGGTGCGGGGAGGGCAGCCGGGGGCTGCGGGGCCGGGCTCTGGGTGTGCTGTGCGGGAGGCCGGGCCGGGGCCTGGCTCTGAGCCCCGGCCCCGCAGCCCCGGGCCCGGTGCCGGGGCCTGGCTCTGAGCCTCGGCCCCACAGCCCCGGGCCGGTGCCGGGGCCGCGTCCCGACCTGCTCGCTCCCCGCGGCGGGGGCGGCGCCGGGCCCGGCGCGGGGGGCAGGGGGGCGGCCCCGCCGCGGGAGGCCCCGCCGCCGGCCCTTGGACCCGGGCTCCCCGCCGAGCCATGGCGGCGCCCGGGCAGAACCTGGCCGTGGTGGTGCACCGAGCCGGGGACCTGCGCCTGGTACCGACTGGGGCGGGGAGGGGGCCGGGGCCGCCGCGGTTCGGCTCGGCTGGGCTCTGCGGGGGGAGGTGCGGGAGCAGGGCCCCGCGGCGGCCGGGCCGGGGGGAGCCGGGCCGGGCCGCCCTGCAGCTCCCCCGGGGACCCGGAGGCCAACGAGGTGGAGCCTCGGGTGCGCTGGGGGAGCTCGTTGGGCTCGGCCACGCCGAGCGGTCAGTGAGCCGAGCTGCTCCCGGCCGGGTGCGGAGGGCTGGGCAGGTCCCCCTGCGGGGCTGCCCCCCGGCAGGGCCCAGCGGGGCCTTCCCGCGCGGGAGGCCGGGCGGGAGCAGGTGCTCTTGAGAGCGGGTCCCGCTCGGTCGACAGCCCCGTGAAACAGGTTTATTTCCCAGAGAGCAGAAAAGGAGAGTGAGGTGTTTCTTCAGGGGCTGACGGCGGCCCAAGGGAGAGGCAGGAGGGAGGGCTCGGAGGGAGCAGCCACAGGGGGGACCCTGTGCCGGGGCTGCCCCCTCGGCCCTGTTTGCTGTGGGTGCTTCGGCAGTGGGTGCAGAATCACTGCGGCGCTGCTGGAGGTTGGGTTATGCCAGTTCGGCAAGTGCCAAGGCAGAGAGGGAAGATGGACGTGGGCGGACATTGACCTGTACAGTTTTCAGTAGCAGGGCCCCCTGCAAGGCCACAGACTTTGGATACCTGCAGCAGCCCTTGTGGGAGGTGGTGTCAGGGTAAGAGCTGAGTTTTTATTATTCCTGCACAGTTCAAGCAACACATGCCAAAGGGTAAGCAGTGCCCTTGTGCATAATTCCTGTGTGGCTCCCAGCCACTTTTCATACAGCTGCAGTTTCACTAGAAGCATGTGCAGCCTGACTTCTACTGGAAGTAACTCGCAGTGGGTGACAGCTGAGGTGGTCCCTCAAAGAATGCATTTCCAAAATCCTGTAGTTTAGAAAGGTGTGTGAGACTTGTGAGGGCAGATACTGGCAGCATACCATCTACATTGTTGGTCTCTAAACTGGCTTAGGCCTTGATGCATGAGTTTTCCTTGGGATATTTGTGTTGCTGGAGACACTGGAGCTGGTCATCAGTGCTCTGCTGACCTTGCTGGCAGGTGCCACACAGTGGGGTGTGATCTTACTGAAGTTTCTTTGCCACAATGTGAATGGCACTCACTGCATTGCCCCACTGACCCCATAAGGAGCCTAGGCAGTGAACTCTGAACTTGTTATCTATGTTATTGATACCTAAAGACAGGTATCCACACCCTACTTGATTCTTTTGGATGTGTTGCCCATGGGGAGAGTCACTGTGACTTCAGTTGCTGACCTGTGTTACACAAAAATGGGTTTGCTTCTTCTTTGTTGACTCTGCTCCTTATCTTAGGCAGTTGGCACAGGCTCCCATTTACTGCCTCTTCAGGATTTATGTTTTTTTATGTGTGCACCATGTCCCCTCTTCACGTGTCTCCTTCCACAGCTGTTTGCTGCATTTCCTTCTCATCCTCACTTGCACCAGTTCCTATCTCTGAACTTCTTAGTAAGCAAGGAGCAGAACACGTGTCTTGAAATAATTTGGGGTCTTCCAGTTTGGTCGCTCCCTGTCTTCTCCAGATCAGGCTGGAGGATTCACTTCCCACCAAGATGTCTTTTTTTTGGCACAGCTGTTATTAAAAACATCAAAAAGGTGTTTTTCTCTGGGCTGGGGAATGCCACACACACAGGATCAGCTGCAGGATGGCTTGCTGTATGTCTCAGCATGGACTGTTCTCTTCAGTCCCTTTAACGTGACTGAGGAGGTCTGTACCTCTGATGTGTTACCAGACTGCACATTTATTATACATTATTATACATTTTCTGTATTAGAGGCTACATCTAGATCAACAGCTTTGAAAAACCAAAGCTCTTGGCTGTGTCCTTGGTGGCACAAAACAAACAGATAGGAAAAATGCAGCTGCAGTTCTGAGCATGGAAAATGTCAGCAGGTTGTGTTGTACTTTGCACTCCAGTCAACAGAATTTGCGCCACTTGCAGCACAGTGTTCTGACAAGAATACCAGCAAGTATTCTGACAGAGCAGTGCTTTGATAATGTGTTTTCAGAATGTCTCCTTTCATTCTTTTTATATTGGTGAGGTACAAAGTATGAGTTGAGGAATGTGCTGGGATTTAGAATGTATTTGATTAGCTGAGGTGCAAAACAGTGCTCCCCAAAAGCAGGAAGGGGTGCCCTGCTTTCTCTGCAGTAGGGCAGCAGAAAATCTCTAGTAGTAGCTTTGTGAGGGACCAGTCCTAAGAACCAGTGCTTGCTGGAATTGCTGTCGAACCCCGTAAGTCTCATTTGCATCCCAAAAGGCCTTCCTGAGAGGATAGAGACAGCAATGATGGCTGGGTATGGCCTGGCCTGCATGTACAGCCATTGAGATAAGGACACTGGTGGAGGGGCTGACAGGGCAGCTCCTCTCCAGCTGCTCAGGCTTATGACTCAATCACTGATGCTCATCCTTCCGAAACAAGAAAACTAGGCCTATCAAACAGGGCTGCAATGGTGGGCTTGGGGAGCCTCACTGACACCAGCTCTCCCCTGTTGGCCCAACGCTGAATCCAGGACTGGGGATTTTCTATTGTCTATCTCTCTAATCTTTCCTTCTACTCTCTCTCTCTACCTCCCTTCCTAACATCATCAAGTAACACAAGGCCTAACCATGATTTTTTTTCTTAGGTTGTGCAGCTTAAACATATCTGTATTGTGCTCTTGCGATCTAATTGTCAGCCTTTATGATTGTGCAGCCTGAGATAATAATTGAAGTGTCCATATTCCTTCTATAGTTTTAATTAAACCTAATATTCAAATACAGACCTTGAGTCTCGTTTCACCTTAATCTGCTCAAGGGCTATTGGATGGTTGAGTATTTCCTTGGACTGTGACATTTTAATCTCTTCCCCTAGAGGGGCCAGGTCTGAGCCTAAGGTTGGATTCAGCCACTCTGAGGCTCCTCTCTGAGGAGTTTAGAAAGCAAGGGGTCCCAATCTGAACCTCCCTGGGTTGTCATACCCAGGTTGTGACAGGCTTCTACCTGGTGAAGCTAATACATGGAGGACTTCTCTAAAGCTTGTCTCTCTAGTCCAGATATCAATTGTCTTGCTAACTGAAGATGCTGTGGCAAGGAGTCACTGTCTGTGGGCTCACTGATGTGTATGGACCACATTTTTGAAGAGGAGCTGTGTGAATAGGAGGTCTGCTCAAAGCCCAGTTTGGGGCTGTGGGTAAAGTGATCTAAACTGCATGAAATTTTGAGCAGCAAATGGGTTAGGAAGAGTTCATTGTTAGCACTAACTACTTTGATGAAGCTTTTCTTAGAGACTTGATCCTAGAGGTGCTAGTGGGGTATCTTGATGTTGTAAAATCCAACAAAAGGCTTCCTTTGTCTTTTGAGGCAACTGAGGGAGTTCAGTTCCAGCCTGCAGATCTGGGTGGAAGGGTAACTCAGAGCCCAGTGACTACTTGTATAATTCAGATCTTCTCCTTCGTCCCATAAAGAGCTGTGTTATGCCAGTTGCTAGAGGATGTGGCTGTAATTGTGATTTACAGTAACATTTATAACTGATTTATACTTGGGCTTATTATTATGTAGCAAAAATATTTCCTGTTATTTGTAGTAGTAATAAACATACTGCAATATTAGTGCTTTACAGGAATAGGAGGTTCAGAATCTTCCTGGCTAATGAAGGAGAATGTTTTTGTCAGCCACTGGGATGAAGGATTCAGCTGGAACTTGAGGTGCTTCAGGGCAGGAAAGTTCAGTAATTTAGTTTACTCCCCTGTGCCGGCAAAATGAAGTGAATTAGGCAGGACCTGGGCTGCACATTCATAGCCCTCCTTGCTGCATGGGAATGTCCCACTGAGCAGGCAGAACCACAACCCTGATCTGCTCAGCCTTTTCCTGAGCTAACCTGGAGTAACTTTGTGCAGGTTTGGGTGCCACAGTATAAGAAGGACATGGAGGTGCTGGAGAGGGTGCAGAGAAGGGCAGCTGGGCTGATGAGGGGTCTGGAGAACAGGTCTGATGAGGAGAGGCTGAGGGAGCTGGGGCTGTTCAGCCTGGAGAAGAGGAGGCTGAGGGGAGACCTCATTGCCCTCTACATCTCCCTGACAGGAGGTTGTGGTGAGGAGGGTGTTGGCCTCTTCTCCCTGCTGACCAGTTGTAGGACAAGAGGAAATGGGGTCAAGTTACTCCAGGGGAGTTTCAGGTTGGGTATTAGGAATAATTTCTTCAGAGAAAGAGTGGTGAGGCCTTGGAACAGGCTGCTCAGGGAGGTGGTGGAGGCACCATCCCTGGAGGTGTTCAAAAAATGTGTGGAGGTGGTGCTTTGGGGGATGGTTCAGTTGTCAGGGGTTGTAGGGTAGACAGTTGGACTTGATGATCTTGAAGGTCTTTTCCAACCTGGTGATTCTGTGATGCCACCAGGTGTTCCCATGGCTGTGCACAAAAAGCTGAATGCCTTTTGTTTTGCTTTTTGTCCATAGGAAAACCGTCCAATCCCGGAACCAGGTCCCAATGGTAGGTCTGGATCTGTCTGCTTTCTTTACTCATCTCTTTCCTTTCACATTTGTTGCTCCTTGATATTATAAAGAGAGAAAATATTTCTGAGAAAGTGTGAAACAATCCAAAATAATTTCCAAAAGAAATTAATAATACAAAAGAATGTGGCTGAAACAGACAAGGCTGCATTTCCACTTGAAAAGAGGTGGAGCAGTCACAGATACACCACTTTATATGGCTTTTTTTTGCTTCCTGTTTTATCAGGTGATGTAATTCACATTAGACAGCTCTTGGGACATGTTGGATGATCTTATTGCAGGACTAAATATTAACAGGCCAGGCACATGGGCTGATGGAAATTTGATTCACTAACTCTCCAGAGCTGAAATGGTGGCTTAAGGAAAAAGAAAAATGAAATGGGCTTGATCTGTTATTCTTTCTCCAGTACTAGTCACACTGCTCTTAGATTGTATTAGAGTTTTTTTGACAGGGGTTTCAATATATTTTAAGCTTTCCTGATTTTTAAATCAATGTATAGTTTTCTGTTTCAGCAAGTGTCTCATGAACATGCCACCCAGCCTAATGTGTGCACCTGCTATTCTGCTACATTTCTGTAAGGCTGATTATGAGGGTGGTGAGACACTGAAACAGGTTGCCCAGGGGGTCATGAAAGCCCCATCCCTGGAAGTGTTGAAGGGCAGGTTGGATGGGGCTTGGAGCAACCTGGTCTGATGGGAGGTGTCCCTGCTCATGCAGGGGGATTGGAACTGGATGATCTTTAAGGTCCCTTCCAACCCAAACCTTTCTATGATATGATACTATGAAATTTGGATGTTTCACTGCTGCCCTGGTGTCACGAGCCGACGCCAGGGGGGCTATCGGCTGTCAGACTGTTTAGACTTATGTGGGGAAGAAAAGAACCTTTTCTCACACTTGGCCTTTGGTGTGGGGCACAGGGGCAGCACACGTACTGCTCTCCCAGTGCTTGAGAGGGGAAGTTTTTCCACAAGGAGCCTTCCTTCCTTTTCTGGCAGAGGTCCTGCTGCGGATGCACTCAGTTGGGATCTGTGGCTCTGATGTTCACTACTGGCAGCACGGCCGGATCGGGGATTTTGTCGTGAAGAGCCCCATGGTATTGGGGCATGAAGCTTCTGGGACTGTGGTCAAAGTGGGATCAGGAGTGTCTCATCTGAAACCAGGTAATAGGAATCAAAACTGCCTCTTTGGTTACTAATGCTAAGCAGTTCCTGAGAATGTGTGAATGGGCTGTGCTTTTTGGTTAGATAAATTTATCTGGTGTTTTGAGCTGTGAATCGTACAGTGTCACCTTCTTCACACAGTATAACTGTGCTGCTATTAATCACCCAGCTTGGCCACTGTAGTTTTTGGTATTTCTTAGGAATGTTTTATCCTGGGATGTCTTGAGCTGCTCTAACTTTATTTTCGTGCAAGCAGAGTGGATGCTGGTACAAGGTGCCTTTTAAAGCTAGAGAAGGCTTCAGAAACCATGTGCATTGCTCTATCCAACTACCTGCTGTTAATGTTTCTTCTGTGGGTGTGTTCTTGAAGGAGCAGATGGCCTCCTGCAGTGGGGAGAGGTCACTGGGGCAACTGAACCAGGCCCCGTGATGTGACTTCTGCAGTTTGTTGTGCTCATGAGTGTCCTAGAAAATGGGCTGAGCAGTGAATTTTGCAAAGTCTACTGATGATAGCAACTTAGGCACAGTGGAGAGGACAGGGGAGAGCTAGCAGGAGTTAGAGAGACCTTAAGAGTGCCTGGGCAATAAGATGCAAGTGAAATTCAATGCAGATAAAGTGTTGCCCATGACAGAAGAAACAAAATCAGCTTCATATCTGAAATGATGGGTTGACCGTCACTGCAGAAGAGCAGTGGCTCTGACACAATGCATGAGAGTGTTGGTGCAGTAACAGTGAAAAATGCAAATCAGTGTTAGGAAAGGGACAGAGACTCAATCAGAGGACATCACTTCACACTGCAGGCAGTTCTGGTCTCCTCCTTTCCAAAGGGATAATGTCGCTATCTGTTCCCCACAGATACAGAGGAAGTAAAGATGATTCAGAGGAGGGCAAGGAGATAATGAGATGTGGAGCAGTGTCTCTGTGACATTACTAAGTTAGGAACTTGAGCTAGGAGCTGAAGAGACAACTCAAGGACAAGTGGCACAGGTCTGAAGGCTCCTGGAAGGCAGGGAGGTTGCCTGTTCTCTGGTTCTTCCAATATACAAGCAAGGGTAGCAGGAACCAGGTGCAGCACTTACCTAAGATACAGCTGACCTGCTGGCCTCCTTGGCAAAGGATGACTTGGGTGCTAGAAGTTTAGATGGTGGAAAGTGGAGGAGAAATTGTTGAGGGTTGCTAAAGACAAAGGAACCACATGCACATGGGAGACACCACAGCTGAATCTAATGGAAGGCTGGGAGAACATTCACTGTGTGCTTGTCCTGCTCCTCTCAACCCAGACATCCCTGGCTGGCCAAGATAGAGGCAGTGCAGTCGGTGAGATGGCTCTTCACTTCCATCCATCCTCCTGCTTGTCATCGTGGCTGACTGCAAGCCTGTTGGTGGAGAGCTTCACTGACAGATTTGCCTTTGATTGGCTTTCCTCTGTCGAATCAAATGTTCTGTCTGGTGTCCCTTACATACTTGCAGGTTGTACTGTGGTCACACAGTTGTTTTCTTTAATCTGGCTGGCCTTGTGATTGCAATAGTTGCTCTTAGTCCTGTGGCATGTGTCCTTCCAGCAGTCTGGGCTACTCCCTCATAGCATCAAAATGTCTCTGTCCCCTGATAAGTCCTGTCTGACTCCTGGGTGTGCTTCTGCACCACTAGCTTCCTTCCTGATGAAGGAAGTTCCAGCTGGCAGCGTGGTGGCCAGCATAGCTCACCTGCTTTATCCAAATTATTTCCTCTTCTGATTAGTATGGATTCTGAAGCAAATCTGGTCACCGTGTGGTGACCAGCCTGGGGTGAGGGCTGCCTTTACATCTTCTGGGGTTGAGTGCAAGTGACCCAGCTTCCATCTGCTCTGTGTCTGTGCCTCTCAAACACCATCTCAAGTAACTCTGAAGATCTTGGTGAGGAGGACACCGTGCAGGAAGTGTTTCGGAACACCCCTGGTGTGTGCAGCATGGTCTTTCTCAGTTAGCAGATGTCCCTCATACTTCCCTTGTGCCAGGGTTTCATGCTGTCTTCTGTGGTTGTTTTGTGCTACTCATACCTATGTGCTCACCTTCTTCCTGAGTAACCCAGCCTGCTTTCACCGTGGCAGGTGATCGAGTGGCCATCGAGCCTGGTGTCCCAAGAGAAATGGATGAGTTCTGCAAGACCGGCCGTTACAACCTGTCTCCAACCATCTTCTTCTGCGCGACACCTCCCGACGACGGGAACCTGTGCCGCTACTACAAGCACAGTGCCAGCTACTGCTACAAGTGAGTTGGTGATCCCTCTGCAGAGAATTGTACACACCCTGCTGAGGGTTAGCTGAAGCAATCACCCCTTGGCCCTTTTGGTTATTGCAGTGAGCTCTCTTGGCTTCAACACGTCAGGTCTTGTTGCTTTCGGATCCATAAATACCGTGTAAGGCTCGGATGGCAGCCGCTTTGCGAAAGATTTGTCAGGCAGGTGCAGTTCATCTCCTCTGGTGCCAGACATAAACAAACATTTCTTGCATGTTTCCTGGGATGTCACCACTGTTTTACACTTTAATTGTTTTCCCATTTGCTCACTGCTCTCAGTTTCTTTTCTGCTGCCTTTATATGGCCTTGCCTTCTTAGGACGGTGCCTGGAAGGCCTTGGTGTGATTCTCTGAGCTGAGCAAGCTTTACTCCTGCTCTTCAGGAAGCACCTCATCAGTTGCTGAAGCTTTGCTCTGTCATTTGGAACAAAGTCATCCTACTTCAAGCAAAGCAGGAATAGAAAGCAGTGTCCCTGCTAAGCTGCTTTTTGTGTGCTGCTGGGTGGCCTCCTCAGGTGCCAGCATGACACGTCTGTTCTCATAGAGAGTTCAGCAAATGAGTTTCTTCTTAATTGTGGCAGGACTGACATGTTTGCTTAAAAGCAAGTGGCTTCTTAAATACTCTGGTGAATATAGAAATATACCCAAAGAAGTGCGTTTACATGAGGGGTTAAAAATAGTCTCAGGTAGTGGCCCCCTGAGGTGGATCTACCTGTGGAGCTTGTTCTTTCTCAGTCTGTAAAGAGCTGGTACTTCTATGAGCAGAAATGTCCTTGGGATTGATCTTTGGTGTCTGCAGAGGAAGATTTCAGGATCCCATCAAGTCAGAAGGAGGCACTTAACTGCTTTTCCCATGAGAGTCCTCAGGCAGGAAGCTTCTTTCAAAGCAGATTCCAAGCAGCTGCTCTCAGGACGAGATGCTTCTCTGGATGGCACAAAGTTCTCACTGTCCAGGGCCACTGTCACTGCTTTCCTGTGTGTTGTTAAAATAACATTTTCTGACAACATCACAAGTTTTGGCTAGGGAAGAAATGGCTGGTTTGGAACTACCTTCTTGCAGTGTTTTGCCTTGTCCTCCAATTTGAGTAAATATTACTCTGGCTAATTGTGTGGGGTTTTTAAGCTTTGAAATGCAAAGCCTGCAGCTAGTGCTCCCAGTTCCAGATCAGTGATGCCATAGCAGGGCAGATTCCCTGGCATGAAGTCACTCTGCCAGCACAGACTTGCCAAGAAAAGGTGATGGCTGAGCTCAGTGAGATCTCACAGGTTGGGGCAGGGATTGTCTGTCCTGCTGGTGGACAGACTCTTCCTTGGATGCTCTGCATAATTTGAGGGAGGTGGGATCAAGCTGCAAAGCTGCCCTCCCCATTGACAAGGTGGTGCCCAGTAGCAGCAAATGTGATGCCAAACTCAGCAAAGGAGTTTTTTATTTGACTCAGCAAGTACTGGAGACATGACACAGGAAGTTGTGGGTCCCTGTGTTTGGCGCTTGGGCAGACCTCACTGGTAAATGGCTTAGGTGCACTTGATGCTGCTTCAGAGGATGGAAAGGAGCAACACTCTTGAAATACCTTCCAGCCCTTTATTTCTTAGGCCAAGGGTGAGAGGGTGTTTTGCCATGGTGATATAGACCCATGTTTGGTCTTTGAGTGTCATGGCTTTCCTCATTGCCCTCACAAACCTCTTTGGTGACTGTTGCTTGTGTCTGGTTCTTGCAGGCTTCCAGATAATGTCACCTTTGAAGAAGGAGCCCTGATTGAGCCCCTTTCGGTGGGAATCCACGCCTGCAAAAGAGCAGGAGTCACTCTGGGAAGCAAAGTCTTTGTGTCTGGCTCTGGTACAGTGAACATATTCAGTCCTTGGGTTGTCTGCCTGCTGCAGCATGGAGGGGGATGGACAGGGTGCTGCTGTGAACCTGGGTGATGGCAGAGTGATGGGTGTGCTGGGGGATACCTGGAGGCTGGGCTTGCCTGTGCTGCACTGCAGGGATGTGTTCTGAGCAGCCCAAAAGCAAAGCGCAGGGTCTGGGCATGCTGAGCATTCCAGCTTGAGGGAACCCCTCGTGGAGCAATAGCTGCTCTCTCAGCAGTGGTCTCACTACCCTAGCATTGTGGTGATGCTGACCACACCAAGCTCTGTAGCGTGGCTGACACCTTGGAGGGAAGGAAGGCCATCCAGAGGAACCTGGACAGGCTTGGGAGGTGGGCCAGTGCCAACCTCATGAAGTTCAACAAGGCCAAGTGCAGGGTCCTGCACCTGGGTTGGTGCAGCCCCAGGCACAAATCCAGGCTGGGGGAAGAATGGCTGGAGAGCAGCCCTGAGGAGAAGGACTTGGGGGGGGGAGAAGATGAGAAGATGGATGTGAGCCACCAGTGAGTGCTGGAGCCCAGAGGGGCAATTGTGTCCTGGGCTGCATCAAAAGAAGTGTGGCCAGCAGGGCCAGGGGGGGGATTCTGCCCCTCTGCTCTGGTGAGACCTCACCTGGAGTGCTGTGTCCAGTTCCGGTGCCCTCAGCACAGGAAGGACATGGAGCTGTTGGAGAGGGTCCAGAATAGGGCCAGGAAGATGATCAAAGGGCTGGAGCAGCTCTGCTCTGGAGACAGGCTGAGGGAGTTGGGGTGTTCAGCCTGTAGAAGAGAAGGCTCCAGGGAGACCTTAGAGCACCTTCCAGTGCCTGAAGGGGCTCCAGGAAAGCTGGGGAGGGGCTTTTCACCAGAGAGGGCAGTGGTAGGACAAGGGGTAATGGTTTCAATCTGAAAGAGGGGAGATTTAGGTTAGACATTAGGAAGAAATTCTTCACCACGAGGGTGAGAAGGCACTGGAATAGGTTGCTCAGGGAGGCTGTTGATGGCCCCTCCCTGGGGGTGTTCAAGGCCAGGTTGGATGAGGCTTGTGCAGCCTGGTCTGGTGGAAGGTGTTCCTGCTCACAGCAGAGGGGTTGGAGTCTGATGATCCTTAAGGTCTCTTCTAACCTAAACCATTCTATAATTCTATTATTCTATTCCAGAGCCTCCCGTCTGGAAGACTGGGAACATGCTGAGCTCTGGGCACATCCAGAGCCTGTGGCTGGTGCTGTCTGGCAGCTGTATAAGTTATCTTTCTCCCTTTGTTCCCAGGACCAATTGGCCTTGTTAATGTGCTCGTTGCTAAGATGATGGGTGCAGCTGCTGTGGTAATTGCTGGTAAGTCCTTTTAACCTTGAAGAGTTAACCTTTAACCTCTAATAGTCTGCCTGTTTCCCAAGATAAAACACTTTGGACTAGTTCCAAAATTGTTCCTGCAAGCTAACTGCTGGGAAAGGCACCCCAAGCACGATGGAAAGTCTTTTCATGAATTAGCGTGTCTGGAGGGAATCCTAGTAAACTCCTCATTGCCTAGGACTTTGATCTGTACACTAATTGGGATCAGGATGAAGTTGGAGGTTGCAACTGGTGCTTCTCTGCTAGGTTAGTGGACTGGGGAAGGAACTTGTGCATCCTAGGCCAGGCAGGTTGTGCATATGGAGTAGCCACAGTGCTTCAAGGAGAATAAGCCAGAGGCTAAAGAGTGGTCATAGGAGCAAGACTAGGGACTGTTTTCAGACTTCTAGCAAGTCCTGTGGGAAGAGGCAGTGCACCTGCATGGCAAAGCTCCAGGTTACAGAACTTCCACTCTTCCACTTTAGGCCTCTGATCACTGCCTGTTGTCTTGGTTCTGTTTTGAGCTCTTCTGACCTCAACTTTGTGTTTTCCATTTGCCCTGAGGATCAGGTTTTGTCTTCCCTGTCGTGCTTAATAGGCCTTGTTTACATCTTCTTCTAGTCTTCTAGGCAGCAGAGCAGACAACACAGCTAACTTGATACCCTGTTTGGAGCTCATCTTGGAGATTTGCTCCTAGCAGGGATTTTTACTTCCTCTTGCAGTACTAGGTGGTGGCCTGGACACCATGTTTGCACAGTCCTTGCTGTGTGCAGCCTCATTGTGCCCCTGCAGACCTCCTTTGCTGCCCATCTTTCTGCTGTTCTGCTGCAGGGTTCATTTTCCAGTGATTATCCACAATGACTGAAATGGCCTTTTCAGGGTTCCTGCAGTTCAGAAATGGGCCTTCCTTGCATAATTGTGTCCTGGAGGTTTCTAGTCCAGAGGCCGCTTACTTGCAGCTGTGTTTTTGTCGAGCTGCATCTGGAAAACCTCTGAGGGTGGAGATCCCACCTTTCTGGGATCAGTGTCCTCCTCCAGGACTGCATCACCTCTAAATGAAGAAACTTTTTCTGGGATCCACTCACAGATGTTTGTGGGTCTTCCCCTTGTCTGCAACAACTGGTATGAGTCTTGGTCATCCTTGGAGCAACCCTTCTGGTTGTTGCAGACAGCCATTGGATCCCCCCTTCTCTTGGCCATGCTCACCCAGCCCAGCCTCTTCCACCTCTCCTCAAAGGTTCAGGCTCTTCCCTGTGTAGCTTGCCCAGAAGAATGGAGAGCTGGAGTAACCTCAGAAAATTCACTGGTTGTAAGTTCCATCTGGGGTTTGAACAGGACCTGGAAGGGGTGTTTCCAGTTCCTGCTGCTGCTTTTTGATCCTTCTGAGGGGTGATGGCTGGGAGGAGCAGTTACAGGTATGACTAGACAACAAACACAGGTTGTTGTAGCATTTTTGGCCCAAAGCCCCAAGGTGGACCTTTCAGAAGGTTGTTAGTGCATCTCCCACTTTCAGGCCAGGTGTATTTTTGACCTCTCAATTACTGTGTTTCCATCTTTGGGCTGAGAGAAAAAATTCAGGCCCCACCCTCTTGCATTTGTGGAAGTACCTTCAGTGGCAGCTCGGATGAAAACCTAAAGCAGATTATTGCCTTCTCCTCCCTAAGTCCTCTTGCTGCCAGGACATTTTTTGCTCTGCTGGCCCCACCCTGCAGGCATGTGCTTGATGGACATGATCAGTGCAGGCCTTAGATTTTGTGAAATTATGTCATTTGAGGACAGTGTTTTCTACAGCAGAAAAAGCAGCTCTGCCTCTTGAATCACATATGAGGAATGTTGCTGCTGAGCTGAACTGGTGCAGGAGCTGGTGGGTGACTTGGTCCTTGGGTGGGGAAGGGCTTGGTGAGCTGGCAGGCTAGTTCAGCCTGCCACCCCATTCTCTGTCCTGCCTGCCTGTGTTCTTTCCTGCAACACTGGGAGCTGCTGTTGCCTCTGCCTGGAGACTGCTCCTGGGGACCTTATGGGGCCCCAGCATAGGAAGGACATGGACCTGTTGGAGAGAGTCCAGAGGAGCCCACTAAGATGATCTGAGGGCTGGAGCAGCTCTGCTCTGGAGACAGGCTGGGAGAGTTGGGGTGTTCAGCCTGGAGAAGAGAAGGCTCCAGGGAGACCTTAGAGCATCTTCCAGTGCCTGAAGGGGCTCCAGGAAAGCTGGGGAGGGACGTTGGACAAGGGCAGGGAATGATGGGATGAGGGGAAAGTGTTTCAGACTAAAAGAGGGGAGATTTATATGAGGTATCAGAAATGAATTATTGAGTGTGAGGGTGGTGAGACCCTGGCCCAGGTTGCCCAGGGAAGCTGTGGCTGCCCCATCCCTGGCAGTGTTGAAGGGCAGGTTGGATGGGCTTTGGAGCAACCTGGCCTAGTGGGAGGTGTCCCTGCTCATGCAAGGGGGTTGGAACTGGATGATCTTTAAGGTCCCTTCCAACCCAAACCAGTCTGTGATTCTATGATTTGACTCTATTACCTTTGCCAAGTAGGTCTGTGTAGGACGTGCCATGGGGCTCCCAGGTGGCCATGGGAAGTTCTTGGTATCTGGTTTGTAGGGTCAGCAAACTTGGACACATGGAATTAACCCCTTCTTATCCTTACACCTTGGCCTAGGTAATTCTCCTGACTTGCAGGCGTCTCTCACCTGAGGGGTGTTTGGCAGAGATGCTTGGAGACACCCACGGAGGTGCTGTCCCTAGTTAAATATTTGTACATGACGAGAGCTGAGGAATGGGTTTAGTTTGGCTCATTGCCACTGGGGATTTTGCTGCCCTTCTGAAGGAACTGCTTTTTGCATCAGCTTTAGGAGCCAACACTTGCAAGGTGACGGCCCACAAAGCCTCTCTTGTACTTTGCCACCAGGTTCTTTGAATTCATTGCCCAGAGTATTTATTTGTTATGTGTTTGTCCATGAAGAGCTTTGCACAACATTTTAGGCTTTGAACGTTTGTGTATGTTTTGACAAGCTGCACACAAGTAGAGAAATATCTAGGAGAGCTTTTTTCTGATGTGGAGGGAGCTCAGTTCCCACAGCTTCTGCAGCAAGTGTCTTTAGTCAACAAATTTTGGTAAGTGAGGTCTTTGCTGAGGGGTCAGTTCTGTTCTCTGGGACTCCTGTGAGTGGCTGGCACTGTGGCTGGAGACTAATGCTCAGCCCTACCCTCCCACAGGCTGGTGTGTGCCAGAGTTTGCCTTTCCTCCCAGATACAGCAGTTTGCCTGATAAAGCTGCTTTTGATAACCTTTGCCCTTCTCCCTGAAGTGCTTTATTCCTGGCAGACTAATATTCTCCCTTTTGAACTGGGGGGTGAGGTGTTGGTGTCTTTCATGGACTGCAGTTGGGTGCAGAGGATGGGTTGGTTTCACGGGTCCTTTTTTCACTCTGCTGCTGAGTGGGTTTGATTGATATTTATGGGCAACCTTCTCCCAGCCTTCTGTCTGTCTGTGGATGTTGCTGTTGCTCTGAAAAGCTGTTTTGCTCCTTAGATGCGTGTTAAAGAGCAGCCTTGATCCCCAGCAAATAAAGTGACAGTTTGGGTATTTGTGTGGCAGTGTTGGGCTGTCTTGCCTCACTCTCTGCTACTAAACATACACTTAGTAATTCCTACTTAAGGGAAACTGTTCCCACTGTGTGGTCTAAATCTGAAGTCCTGGGTGGTGGTGTCTCCAGAAACAGGTCAAGGTCAGGGAATATGAATAACTGGAAGAGTTAATTCCTTTGTGAAAGAAGATCAACACAGAAAGCATGAGGGCTTCCAGAAAATTTGCCTGTTAAGTTGCCTCATAAACCATCATGAGAAGCTTAAGTGCAATTTGATAACTTCCATGGGAGCTGAGATACAAGAACAGGCAACTCTTAATCTGGCAGCCAAAACCACTTTCTGACTAGAGGCAAGATGCAATCCTTTAACTGTCTAATTGACCAACTTGGTCCTTCTCAAGACTCACAGGTATCTGGAGCTCCAAGCAACACTTTGTAACACAAGTAACCCTGTCATTTGATAACCTGCAGATCTGTCAGATCTTCAGTAGGTGCTTAGTGGTGATTCCCTGAGGCCAGGTGTACTGAGATGTTATCACAGCTCTGACACTGTTGCTGCTGTGTCCTGTGTGCCTCTCTGATGGGAGGACTTCCTTCCTGGGCAGGTCAGCAAACCAGAGGGTATCTGTAGGAACGCCTTGGGGGCTGCCAGAGAGTGACTTTTGTGCCCACTTTGAAATGCACTGGCTGGCAGGGCCTGTTGCTCCTGTACTCTGCCTCTGGATGTATTTCTGCCAGAGAGACAGTATAAAATACATTAGTGACTGGACAGATAGTGTAAGTGGCTGGATCCAGCTGTGTCTGCTGCTGGTGTTTGGAGCCCAAACTTCATTGGGAGCCCTGTTGAGTCCCTGTGGTTTCTTTGCCTCACGCTGAGATTTGGAAGACACCAGCCATGCCAGACAGAAGGGTTTTTTTGGCATTTCAAGGGCCTCAAAAATGTCCGTGGTCTTGCTGCACAGGGGTGTGTGAGTGCAGCTCTGGTAGCAGAGGGTCAAGCAGGACCATCTGTGTGGCCTGAGGCCCAGTGCTCAGAGCGCAGGAGGGACAGACGTGGCTGATCCCTCCTGCAGCCACAGGAACGAGAGCTGTGTTGGGGCTTCCAGGGTGATGCTGCCCTTACTTTGCAGCCTTGGCTTTTCCTCCTTCATCTGCGTTTTATTAACCTTTGGTATCCCTTCTTGGAACCCCATCTACCAGCCTCCTGGGTGCTGATCTCGGTGGGTGTGCCCACACCTGGCACCCCGAGCCCGCTCAGGGCTGGGGTGGACATGTCCACTGCCTGCCCTGCCAGTAACATCATGCAAGCCTAGTGGTGGGCAGGGTTGGTCCTCTGGTCTGGCCTACTCGTCGTGCTGGGCCTGAGTCAGAGTGGCTCATGTTAGAGCAGTGGCTGTGTCCTCCTCTTTTCCCTTGATACCCTCACCCCCATCTCTGACTTCTCTGAAGTCTATACCCTGGAAAGGAGTATGCTCCTGGCAAGGGCATCATTTTCTGAGTCTTCAAGCTGAGGACCTCTGGAAGGAGACATGGCTCACCCCTCAATTTTGGGTCTAGGAAATCTTGGCTCTTACAGCTCCATTTCCACCTTTGACTGAGAAGTCTTTTCCAGTGCCAACACACAGGCCCCTGTAGACCACCACTTCAGTGCAAAGCAAAGAGGTTCTTTCTGCCTGGGAAATACCACTCTCTTCTGCTGTCTACCTCCTTATCTCTAGAATGTCCTGGTCACCAGTGGTGCCTGAAGGGGGATGGGTGGCTTCTTTCCAGGGGACATGGAAGAGAAGAGACAAACAGTGTGGCTACCTGCCAGGGCAGCTTGCTTCATGGTACAAACCATTTTATGGATCTTCAAAAGATGTTTACAGTGCAGTCAAGATCCCTCTGGACAGAGTACCAGAGTACAGCCATGCCCTTGCAGATGTTTATCATCACCAGCTTGATTGTTCTGTGTTAATGGGTTATGTGAGGTCACCATGTTACCAGGTCCCTTTGATTTAATGGGCTTGCCTACTTGTTACAAGGAGGATGAAAGGGCTGGGGGAGGCTGATAACAGCAGGGACAGACTTAGTGTTGACAAGTACCTCTGAGATGACCTCTGGAGGTTATCTGCTCATCTGAGATCTGCTCTCATCCAAAACAGTGAGATGACCCTCTGAGCCTGATGTCTCCTATCAGAAAAGTTTCATGGTGCTGTGCCATCCATAGCCAGGTGATGTCTGTGCCATCAGGGAGCAAGACGAGAGCAACCTTGCCTCTGCTTAGTGCCTGTGGAGAGGTGTCCTTGAGGGTGTGAGCAATAGCAACCTTGAGAGCCAGAGAAGGAAAATGCCAAAGTCAGTGGTGGCTTTTTGCTTCCTTGTTGACTCCTCCCTAAGTTAACTCATTGAGTGTGTGCATAATGTGGTTTTTTACAGTCCTTTTTCACTGGTGGGTTAAGGTCCTGCATGCGTTAGTAAAGCTGCTTCATCAAAGAGGCCAGAGACACTGGGCAGTGCAGTCTTGGTGGCAGCTTTGGTGAGACACGACCGTGCTGTTCACAGAGGGTGAGTGTAGCTCAGCTCTGCCCTGTGGGTCCTGCTGCCTTTGCCTGCACTGATGTTCCTCACATCCTGCATGGGGTGGATTCCAGCTGTAAGTTTATGCTTTATCCTCTTTCAAGCTCACCTTCTTCTGCAGCTGGAAAATCTTTGGCATCTCCTGTGTCTTTAAGTTGCCCTCATTGCTCATCCTTCTTTGTCAGCCCAGAGCAGTGAGCAGGTCTCCTCCCTGAAGGCTGCGTGAGGTAGAGGGAGGGGACATAGACCCTTTCATCTCTGGATTGTGTGCTGCCAGGTGAACCCCAGACACAAGTGCTTCCACCAGGGCTCCTTGATGGTGGCCTTCTTGCATCAAGGGTGTAGCCAGTAGGTCAAGGGAAGTTCTCCTCCCCCTCTCCTCTGCCTCGATGAGGCCACATCTGTAACACTGCATCCAGTTCTGGGCTCCACAGTTCATAAAGGATAAGGAGCTACTGGAAAGAGTCCAGCACAGGCCACAGAAACTATGAGAGGTCTGGAGCATCTGCCCTGTGAGGAAAGGCTGAGAGAGCTGGGGCTGTTCAGCCTGGAGAGGAGGAGACTGAGAGGGGATCTCATCAGTGCTTATAAATGTCTACAGGGGGTGTCAGGAGGATGGGGCTTGACTCTTTTAAGCAGTGTCCAGTGACAGGACAAGGGACACTGGGCACAAGCTGGAGCACAGGAGGTTCAAGCTAAACATAAGGAAAAACTTCTTTCCTGTGAGGGTGACAGAGCCCTGGGACAGGCTGCCCAGAGAGGCTGTGGAGTCTCCTCTGGAGACATTCCAAACCCGTCTGGACATGTTCCTGCTCTGCCAGAGGGGTTGGACTAGATATTCTTCAGAGGTTCCTTCCAACCCTGATGACTCTATGACTCTAAGCCCTTTGGTCTGGATGGCCTACATCAACTCTTGAGAAGGTACTGGCAGGCTGCAGTTCCCACCTTGTCCTACTGCATAATCGGTGCCATCTTGTCTCCTGAGAGCTGGTCACCAAGCAAGGTGGCTCTGTTGAGACTAAATGTGGGGTTAGAAAGCAGGCTCAGGTTCTTTCTTCCTTTCTGCTTCACAAAATGTTCCAGTTCTTGACTTGTTTTGTCTTTCCCCAGATTTATCTGCCTCTCGCCTGCAGAAAGCCAAGGAGGTGGGGGCAGATTTCACCATTCAGGTGACGAATGAGACCCCACAGGAGGTGGCTTCCAAAGTGGAAAGTCTGCTTGGCTGCATGCCCGAGATAACTGTGGAGTGCACAGGAGTGCAAGCCTGTATCCAGGCTGGCATTTATGTGAGTACCCCTTGTCCCCAAGGTGGAGCAGGGATGGTGTTGGCTTTTCTTTTTCTGGGACGCCGCGGTGAGTGGCCGATACTTTGCTCCTGTAACATCAACTTCCGTGGGCTTGGTGTGGGTCAGAGAAGGTGCTGGTTAGACAACGAACTAAAAGAGACAGTTAAAGAGGTAACATCTTTGCAGGCAGCATGTGGGTAATTGTCTGATTTGATGCTCAAGTGCTTTACCACTTACCAAAAGAGACTACAGGAAGACCCCAAAAGCCAACATGGCTACACAGGAGCGGGCACAAGTAGGACAGCATCTTCTATTAAGTTGGAGTTGTGTCCGAATAAGGAGAATAATTAAGAAAATTCATTCCAGCAGGTGAAGAAAGCAGTTAAGGAGGGGATGTTTTGCTGTCATGAACAGCAGGGGGATGTGGAGAAGATGGTGCAGAGTTTCACAATGAAAGGTCAGGAGCAAGCTGCGAAAAGGGACGTTCCAGTGAAGCATCAGGCTTTTGGATTTAATTCTCTCCCACTGAAATCCAAAAGTACTTTTCATACTCAAAGGGCCAGTCATTTTTCAGAATGAGATTTAGATAACACGACCCTCCAGAGATTTTTGAAAGGTTTCTTGTTCACCTTGTTGATTGTGTGTTTCACCCTTTGGGGGTCCTGACAGCCTCCTGCCTCTCCCTGGCTTCTCTGTCGTGTCCTGGGCCATCCATTACAGCCACAAAGTGTGGCTTTATTTTCTGACAGGCTGCTGCACAGGCTCTGGTGACTGTGTTTTGCAAAATATAACATATTTGTGTGTTTGTTTTCCAGGCCACTCGTTCTGGTGGGACCTTAGTGCTAGTGGGGCTGGGGCCTGAGATGGTCACGGTGCCCATCGTCAACGCTGCCGTGCGGGAGGTGGATATCCGGGGGATATTCCGCTACTGCAACACGTGAGTCCCGTGCTGGGTGGGCTGGTGGGCCTCCAAGTGTGTCCTTAAGACAGCCTTGCTTTCCACAAGGAAAAGGACATGGAAGAAGCTGGTTTTCCTTATGGTTGGTTAAACCTCATGTGAGTGCTGTGGTGTGTCTGATGTGTCCTACATTTTATGCCTTGGTTCCTGCATGAGTCCTGCACTGCAGGCTTGACCACAACAAAGCCACCCAGCTGGGTTGTCCTGCTGTCTCATTTCTTGTTGGGAAGAGACCCAACAAGACCCTAACTCTGCTGCAAGCCAGCAGGCCAAAATGGAAAAAGACTATGATAACCAACACTTGTGCCTTCAACTCTTCTGCCCTGTGGAAGGGGAGGCCCAGGTGCTGGGTTGTTTTTGTAGAGACTGGCTTGTCCACAAGTGCTCATGGCCTTGCAGGGAGGAGCACACAGGTTTTAGCTGCTTCAGCCCTTTGTGCTGGGAGATCTCTAAGCAGCAGCTTGGCCTGGCCCTGACCATCCACACTGCTTTGTGAAAAGCTGTCTGCCTGGTGACACCTACCTTCCTGGCTCAAAATTGTCCATTTTGAGGCAAAGGATGTAGGGAATCTTCATTCTGGGCAGAGAGCCAAAATCCCAAGCTGCATCCTGGGCCAACCTGTGCATCTCCAACCTTTTGGTGGTGCCTGGCTCTGCTTTCCTGGCTTGTCCTGGACTGAGATCCGATCATCAGTCTTGCTGGAGATCAGCAGATGCTGGGATGAACAAGAACCTTGTTTTGTTTTCATCATTTGGTTGGACCTGAAGTTACATCCAGAGCCAGTCTGGAGGTGTATGTGCCCTCTACAGAGAGCTGAAATGCATGGCTCATGGACAGGCAGGTCTTTGACTTGTGGACAAGCAGGTCTTTGAGTGTACTGAGAGTGGCCTTGCCCTGAAGACAGGAGGAGCTCAGCTGTCCTCTCTTCGCTCTTTTACTCCTTGGGCAGGGCTTGAGGCCCAACAGTGCCACTTTGCAGCCTGGTTTCTACTCTGTTCAGAGATTGCTAGTGGAGCAAGAGTCTTGCTTAGTCTGTAGAGGTTGTTTTCTGGGAAGGATTTATGAGATGTAGTCAAGCTCCTTCTTAAGATGAGGAGTGGCAGTTTTTAAGATGGCAGTTTGGAAATGAGATGAGCTGCAACCCTTCATATCTCCATCACTGTGATCTGGCCCCTTCCAGTGGAGTGACAAGGCAATCAACCTGAGCCAGTCTCTGCCAAAGAGGAGGGTGGAAGCTGAGGGAGGCTTTTCCTTTCTTCTCCCTGCATTGAGTTGGTGAGTTTGAGCTTTGCAGGGGTCAGGCTGCAAGCACAGAGCCTGGCTGAGAGGAGCACAGCACACAACAGTTCTGGTTTTCATTTGGTGTTTCAGATCTGTAGTAGTTTCCTGTGATTTTCAGTTGCTTTCCACTTCCTTTCTTCCTTGCCTGATGCTGGAGATTCCTCCTCTGGAAGATTTTTGGTGGCCAAAACCCCCCTTGGTTGAGGCAATTACTGTCAGGAACCAGGTTCCTCCATGGTCCTTCCTTGGGGCTCTGGGCTGGTGACTGCTCTCACCTCCTGCTCTCCCCTGCCCTGCAGGTGGCCCGTGGCCATTGCTCTCCTGGCATCCAAGCGGATCAACGTCAAGCCCTTGGTCACTCACCGCTTCCCCCTGGAAAAGGCTCTTGAGGCCTTCGAGACCACCAAGAGGGGCGAGGGGGTAAAAGTCATGCTGAAGTGTGACCCCAATGACCACAACCCCTGAGATGCCACCGTGCCCGGCCCCTCTCCCCGTTCCATCGCCTGCCTGAGGTGGGAAGCATGAGGCCACAGGAGGCTGATGTTTGGCTGTTGCACATTTCCACAGTCACCTTGTGCAGGCTGCTTTCTAATAGAGCTTGAGAATCAAATGCTAATGAGGGTGAATGACACCAGGGGACACACCACTAGAGTATTAACAGGTACCTACAAATGGAGAAGCAATAGGGGAATAGTTTGGATCAAAACACTGCTGTTTGGTTAGAGATGGTGGTTTGCACAGCTGGCTCTTCTCTGGCAGACCCCATGCACCCAACAGCCTGTGCTGGGCAGAGCTGCCTGTGGAATTTGTCCCTGTGGACATGCTGGGGATGGTGCCACCAGCGGCATGGGTGAAGTGAGGACAGAGATGCTGGCTCTCCACCTTTCTGCCCTAGCACTGCCCTGGAGCTGTGCTTGCCACAGCTCTTCCCACAGTGCAACCCCTAGGTGTGGGGTTAGCCTTCTGTGAGTGCTCCATCTTCCAGTCACTCTGTCCCTTGAGGACACTCAGGGACTGTCACAGCCTGTGGAACAAAGCATGGCCAGCCCACCTTTTGAGGGAAGCATCTGCACATTTGGGTCATTCTCTCCATGCTCTTTGCAAATAGCAAACTGCAGGCCCAAAGCTCAGAGCCCAGGGATTATTTTGAAGCACCAGCTAGTCTGGAGGCCAGTTGGGACCATATCTGCTGGGTCTTACTCCATCAGCAGCTCCTCAGGGGGCAGAGGGACCACTGCAGAGCAGGGTGCAGGGAAACTTGGGGCTGCAGGGAGTCCTGTCCTCATGCAGCTCCCAAGGCGGGGCTGTGCTGGGGACACAGCTCACTTGGCACTTGGCATGGAGAGGAGCACAGGTGGGAAGCGAGGGGACATCACTCAAAGGTTTTATCACTGTGGATCATAACATTTCAGGGATTTCTGATTTTGTGAGCCATGAACAAGGTACTAGTGAGGTAGCAGGTTGCAGATAGCAAAATTAATCTTTGATTACAGGCATGTTAATTTTAGTACTGGGAGATAAGTCCCTTTCTCGGGCCGGTACTGAACTTCCCTCAATAAATGTGACCTACCTGATGTGTCTGTGTCCACTGAAGGGTTGGGTGGGTGGTTTGAAGGGATCTGGGACTTTCGGTGCTGGGGGGACTGTGCAGACCCCTGGGCTGTTGCACTGCTGTGGCTTGCCAGGCTGCAGGTGAACTCGGTGCTGGCAGGACCATGAAATGAAATGAAATGAAATGAAATGAAATGAAATGAAATGAAATGAAATGAAATGACCCAACTGCTGGCAAAGTCCCCAAAAGAAGAAGGACATGTAGCTCCTGGAGAGAGTCCAGAGGAGGCCATGAGGACCTGAAGGGGCTCCAGGAAAGCTGGGGAGGGGCTTGGGACAAGGGTAGGGAGTGAGAAGACAAGGGGGAATGGATTAGAACTGGAAGAGGGGAGATTGAGGTGAGACATGAGGAGAAAATTCTTGAATGAGGGTGGTGAGACCCTGGCCCAGGCTGCCCAGAGAAGCTGTGGCTGCCCCATCCCTGGCAGTGTTGAAGGGCAGGTTGGATGGGGCTTGGAGCAACCTGGTCTGGTGGGAGGTGTCTCTGCTCATGGCAGGAGAGTTGGGACTAGATGATCTTTAAGGCCCCTTCCAATCCAAACCTGTGATTCTATGGTTTATTGCAGAGGTGACAGGATTAATCTTGGCCTGTGAGTCTGTGCTGTGTTTTACAGGCCTAACTCATAACCCAGGGAAACTTTCTGTAGACGGAAGGAAAAGTGTTCAAAGTTTCACTGAGAGAAAAGTGGGGTGATCATGTATCATCCTGAGCAGGTAGGACCCACCCAGGGGCCTGGCTCCATAATCGAACGTGGTGTCGGCAGCACCCAGCCAAGAGCTGCTGGAACACACCTTGCTGAAGGGTGGGTGGTGGCTGGGGAGGGCCAACCTGCCTTGGTTTTGGCAGTGGGGGTGAGTTGGCACTTTTTTATGAGCTCTGGGGCTCTCAGAGAGTCCCAGAATGTTGTGGGTTATAAGGGACCTCTGAAGAAAATCAAGTCCAACCCTCCTGCCAGAGCAGGACCAAAACTAGGGCAGGTCACTCAGAAAGGCATCCAGACAGGTCTGGAAAGTCTCCAGAGAAGGAGACTCCACAACCTCTCTGGGCAGCCTGTCCCAGGGCTCTGTCACCCTCACAGGAAAGAAGTTCTTCCTCATGTTGAGGTGGAACTTCCTGAGCTCCAGTTTGAATCCATTGCCCCTCGTCCTGTCCCAGGGCACAAGTGACAAGAGCTTGTCCTGCCTTCTTGATGCCCTCATGTATTGATAGACATGAATTAGATCCCCCCTCAGGCTTCTCCTCTCCAGACTGAACAGCCCCAGGTCTCTCAGCCTTTCCTCATCAGGCAGGTGTTCATCATCTTTGTAGCCTCTGTTGGACTCTCTCCAGTAGATCCCTGTCCCTCTTGAACTGGGGAGCCCAGAACTGGACACAACACTCCAAGTGAGGCCTTACCAGGGCCAAGTAGAGAGGGAGGAGAACCTCTCTTGACCTGCTGGAGACACTTCTTCTAATGCACCCCAAGATACCATTTGCACAGCTGGGCACCACTGGCCATCAAGAGCCCTGTCACTACAGGTAAACAGAGACTTGCTCCCTGTGGTCTTAGGGGGCTGTTTAGCACCCCCAGGGCTGAACCTGTTCTCACAACTCCAGCTCTTTGGACTCCTTGGCTGTAATTCACGCCCATGCCAGGTCTTGGTGGGGCCATTATCGCGGCAGGACATTGCTGTGGTGATGGGGCTGGTAGGACACAGTCTGTGGAGCTGTGCCTGAGCTCAAATCTGTAGTTCCCTCTATCCACCCTATGTCCATCACTGGGGAAACTCCAGTTTAACCCAGTGGGCTGTTGTAAAGCCTCCACAACAGGAGGCAGCCCAGCACTATGCCACAACTATCACAAGTCCCCAGATGACCAAAACCCAAGTACAGGAGGCAAGATAATGAAGTTTTAAAACTTTGGTCAGGTTTATTGAAGCTCAGTCACAGCCTGCACGAGTGGCAGCCCCAGCGATGCACATCCAGGCCTTGGTTAAACCAGCACAAATGATCCCTGGTCAAAGGATGATGAAAGAAGCCAACACAAACACATCTAAGGTTAGGTGAAAGCCAGGGAGGGCTTGGGGTGCTAATGAGCAGATACAAACCAGGGGGGGTAGGAAATTTGATCCTGTTTGGAGGAGATGCACCTGTCACCAGGGCCTCAGAGCAAGGTGCTGTGCACTCAGGTTGTGCAGCCACTAACTGTTCCCCAAAGCTCTTCAGAGCTTCCCTGAGCTGCCTGGCAGGGGATCAGGGAGGCAGAGCCAGGCTTAACTGGAACTCTGGGTATTCTGGGTAGGGACATGGCAGCACAACCCTGGGTGCAGGAGTGGTAGCAGGGTGCTCTGGACTCAGGGGGTCACACTAGCTCTGTAAGGGGTGATGGACACTTTGCTGGTGGCACCACATGCTGATCTCGGCTCTGTAGGTCTCAGCAGCCACACTCTGAGCCCTACATGGCTTTCTCCTAGGAATGGTGGTGGGTGAGAGCACAGCACCATGACCACCCAAAGCAGTGCCAGACAGGAGTTGGGGTTGAATGCACATTTCTAATAAAGACTGTAGCCTGGAGGGTTGAAACAGCCTAAACCAGCACAGAGTAGGGTCAAAAATTCTCATAGTGATGTGCAAAGTAGGCCTGGTCCTTCTTGTTCAGCTGCTGACAAGCCTTTTCCACATTCTTCGTCATCCCAGGTGGGCCACAGCTGAACACCCCGATCTTCTGGACCTGGGGAAAGAGGGAGCCAAAGAGGTCAAACCTAGCATCACCATCCCCCCCAGCCCAGGCCCCCTTGGTCTCTTGTCCTCTGGCAGCTTTGGGTATGGCCAAGCACTGTGTCACAGCATCACTGGTTGGAAAAGACATGCAGGATCAAGTCCAACCACTAACCTGACTCTGCCACATCCACCACTAAACCCTGTCCCTGGCACCACATCTGTCTTTTTAGATGTCTCCAGGGATGGTGGCTCAATCACCAGGTCCAGCCCCTGCCCCAGAACAGAACAACCCCAAAGTTCACACCATGTCCCTGAGGATGTTGTCCATGCGCTTCTTGAATATTGTCACCTTGGTGCCATCACTGCTTTCCTGGGGAGCCTATTCCAGTGCTCCACCACCCTCTGGATGAAGAATCTCTTCCTAATGCCCAACCTAAACCTCCTCCTGTACATCTTCCTACCATTCCCTTGGGTCCTATCCTTGGTCAGCTGTCCCATACTGAGGGGAACTTTTGGGGAGGTTGTCACTGCCCTGTGGAGCTGCTGGGGTCATGGAGGAAGGATGGGGTCCCCCAGGGTCTCTGCCAGCTCTCGCCATATGGGGGTGTTTGGCTGGTTGGGGTGTTGCTGATTGTCATAGCTCATCCTGGCTCCTGAGGAGAAGCGGGGCTCGTGCCCCTTGGTCCTGCCCTTGTATGGATGACACCAAGGCCTCGGGGACAGGCTGGGACCTGTCCTTCACAGTGGCCAATGCGTGGCCCTCCTCCTGTCCCCAGCTGGGCACTGACCTCAGGGTGCACCTCCTGCAGTGAGTTGAAGAAGGGGACGAAGGGTGGGCGCCCGAAGTGGGTGATGGAGCGCAGCCCCGTGAACAGGCTCCTGTTCAGCACCTTCTGGAAGTGCCGCTCACAGATGTACTGGAAGAGAGATCAGTGCAGGTCAGAGGGCCAGCCCAGCAGGCCTGGCAGCCCCCGGTGGGTGGCCTGGCTCACCAGCATGGTGGTGCGCAGGTCGAACTTCTCGGCCAGCTGCGTGATGTAGATGTGCACGGAGACCAAGTCATTCCTGTCTGTCTCCTCCACCTCACGGATGATGTCCGCCAGCCACTCAAACTGCCGCTGCGTGCGCGTCACCCAGATGAAGTAGATCTGTGAGACGTGGGGATGAGGCTTAGAGTGGGGCCAGCACCATCAGGCATGTCCATGGGGCTCCTTCCCACACAGATCATGGAGGAGTTTTGCCCCCAAAGAGGTCAGCCACAGCAGGAGGCATCTCAAGAGGGCTCATGTCCTCTTACCTTCTTACACAGCACCTTGGAGTTTATGGATGACTTGAAGACCAGATCCTTGAGGATGGATGCGAATGGTGTCACCCCGATGCCTCCTCCCACCAGCACGGACACCTCGAACTTGTTCCACTCCTGGTGGCCCTCCCCAAAGGGCCCATCCAGGTAGAGCTGGAAGGGAGCCAACCATCAGCAGAGCATCTCCTGCCTCCAGCTGCCACCTTCAAAGCTGGAGAAGTGCCTGGAGCTGGGCACAGCCCATTGCATTGGGCTTGGATGTCCGTGTTCCCGGAGCAGCCGTGTGGGGCTCACCTTGGGCAGCTTGCCAGTGAGGGCCAGGCTCTCCGGGGAGTAGAGCTCCCGCAAGCGGGTGGTCCAAGGCCCCACGGCCCGGATGTGCAGGCTCAGGGTGTCCTCGTGGGGTGCCGAGGTCAGGGTGAAGGGGTGGTACTCTGTGGTGCCCAGGGCCACGCAGGCGATGCGCACCCACTGCCCGGACTTGTAGTCAAAGTCCTGCGGCCGCTGGAACTGGAGGTGGGTGACACCTGGGGGGGAGGTGGGAGTGGGGATTTGGTTAAGGAGGAGGCTTTGAGTGGTGGAGATTCCTCCACTGCTGCAGCACCCTGTGCTCTTATGAAGAGCTCGGGCTGAGCTGGTGCCATGTGGCCAGGGACGTGGTGATACCTGAGGGCAGGAGCTCAGCTTTCACCACACTGATCTCTACTTTCTTCCTGCTCAGGCTGAGCAGCTTGTCAGCACCGTAGATGAGAGCTGGGATGATGAAGTAGATGTGGAAGCGGGGCTGCTGGATCAGCGCGTAGCTGCCATGGATGAGGATCTGGCCAGGGAGGAGCCCCCATCAGCATGACAAACCACCTCCCGGGGATGACTCGGTGGCAGCTCAGCAGCCGTGGAGAGCCAGGGCTGGGGGCAACAGCTCCCTTGGCACCTCTTCAGCTATTCCACCTCATCAGCTGGACTGACCCACTGGATTGTGGTGCATTGACCCTACCCCTCCCACCCAGCCCAAATGCTTTACCAGGATGTAGAGCAGCATGTAGAGGTGGTGGGTGATCCAGAAGCCCTGGAAGCTGACACGTCGGAAGTGGTGGGTGGCGAACACATACATCACAGCCAGGATGACAAGCAGTAGCACTCCTGTCATGCCTGTGAGAAAAGGAGTTGGGAGGTCCTGGGGTGGGTCAGAGCAGCCCTACAGGGGCTTCACGTGGGCTGGGCAGAGGGCTGCCCATTCTGGGCATGGGCCTGCAGGTCTGCCTGGTTGGTCATCTCACCTGGAATAGTCTGGAAGAACCACCAATAATACTTCTGTGGGAGCTGGGACCTGGAGAGGGACAAGAGATTACAGCATGGAGTGGCCAAAGCAAACTCCTGGTTCCCACTTTCATTCCTGTCCATGCCTAGGACACTGTCTCTGGACTGTACTTTGAATTTCACGTACCCGTCATCCACAAAGACACTGGAAAAGAGGCAGGACAACACGCTGAGAGGCGTGACTGAGAAGATGTAGACGTTCACTATGTGACCTGCAGTGTGGAGCACTGTAAGAGATAGAAACCAGGAGAGAAAAGCATCACTGATGCTGTGGATGGAGATGCAGCAGACCCTGCTGATGTGCCCAGGGACCCAGCAATTCCTCCTCCTCCTTTGTGCAGAGCGTCTACGTCTCTTCAAGCTCCGTGCAGGTCTTCAAGCTTCTGCCTGGTCCTGCTGTGCCATGATGGGCTGGTCCTCCTACTTGAGCTGTGGTTTGCAGGCAGCACATCCCCCAGCAGCCCACCTACCTGAGAAGATGAGGGCTGCCATGGCAACCCAGCGGTGGAAGTCCACGGCAGCATCGAAGGGGATGTAGTGGTTAAGGAAGGTCTCCCGCAGGACAGTGATGAGGTTGCGGCACATGGTGAGCAGGATGTAGGAGTACATGAAGGAGATGCAGGCAGCTGATCCCCG
Source organism: Apus apus (assembly GCF_020740795.1). Lineage (NCBI taxonomy): Eukaryota > Metazoa > Chordata > Aves > Apodiformes > Apodidae > Apus > Apus apus. Next base: position 480,474 of record NC_067291.1, on the reverse strand, counting down.
GGAGATGATGATCCCCACAAAGGTGGTCTGTGCGATTCCCGTGCTGGGGGAGTCGAAGGCGTAGTCTGGGTGGATTTAGATTGGGTATCAGGAAGAGGTTTTCTTACCATGAGGGCAGTGAGACCCTGGCCCAGGTTGCCCAGGGAAGCTGTGGCTGCCCCATCCCTGGCAGTGTTGAAGGGCAGGTTGGATGGGGCTTGGAGCAACCTGGGCTGGTGGGAGGTGTCCCTGCCCATGCAGGAAGGATGGAACAAGATGATCTTTGACATTCCTTTCAATCCAAAGCATTCTATGATTCTATGAGATAGAGGGAGTGACCCCAACAAGGGGACAACTACCTGTGTGGCTCCACCAAGAAAAGGTACCAGGAATGGGGCACAATTCTCCATGTCAGACACCCCAGAGCTGGGTGACACCCTAGAGCTCTGTCACCAGAGCAGGGTGACAGGTTCTCCTTGAAGGTCAAGGGAGGGATTGTCCTCCTCTGCCAGGCCCTGTGAAACCGCACCTTGGTACTGTTGGGCATCTCAATATGAGAGGTGTCAACCCTCTCCCTCATTCACAGGGAGGATGGTCAAAAACTAGCACAGGCCCAATGAGATGGTGGCATCTCCAACCTCAGAGCTCTTAAAACCTTTTCTAGGCAAGGCCTTCAGCAGCCTGATTCAGCTTTGAAATTGACCTTGCTCTGAGCAGGCGTTAGCCCAGACCACTCCAGAGGTGTCTTCCAACCTCAGTAATCCTTTGGTTGGCCCAGGGAAGGACCAACCCTCTTGCCCAAAGCTTTGCTGGGACCTCTTACACCCCAGCATGTCCCATGCAACCAGCAGCTTTGAGGAGCCAAGCCCATGCACCCTTCTGTGTCTAGGGCTGGATGGGCACTCACAGTAGGCTCTCTCCACGAACAAGCTGATGGTGATGGCAGAGAAGAGGACCACACAGACAATATGGCGCCGGTAATTCTCAACGAAGCGCTTGAACTCCTGGAACTTCTGCTGAACTTTGTTCTGCTCATACTTCTTCCGCTGGGCTTTAGTGTACACGTGCAGCTGGTACTGATTGGCTCTGGCAAACACAGGGGGTGGTGTCACTGGGGGGGACAGCTCAGGGCCACCCTGCCCAGCTTTGGGTCTTCCAGCGACCACCTCTGCACACCAGTGGTGGCAAGAACCTGCAGACTACAGTGTCTGTGATTGATCTCAGGTCCTCCCACAGTCTACACACTCTTGAAAGCTGATAACAAACGTGCAGGTACAGTGAAACTGTAGATAAGAACTGTCAAAGATAATTTTCATAGTGATATTCAACCCTCCAAACTGATACCAGTGCGGGGAAGGTCCTTGGAACTATTCAGGGAAATCAGGATATTCTGGCCGCCAAGAACAACCACTTCACTGCTTCCTTGTGGAAATACTTGCTGCAACCACAGCAGTGAGGACCAGAGTCTCTCCTGCAGCTCTTGCAGGAAGCCCTCAGGTGCACCAGCAGCTTCCCAAGGGGCAAAGGACCCACTGTCCCCACTGAGACAGGGCTGTTCCCCTAGCTCCTGTGATGGGCCTGCCTGGGCTGGGGCATCTCTTGCAGTGAGGGTCTTGCATCGCTCCCTACATTGTCATCCGAGTGCTGTCTCCTTGCAGCAGTGCCATTTGACTGGAGGGCCACCTAGACTGACACTGAGACATGAGAAGCAGCAAACATGCTGGACCCAAACCTGAGAAGTGAGCCTGGAGAGGAAGGGCCTCACTCACCTTCTGCCTGGTCTCTTCCTCAGTTCTTGCCCTTCTGGCTCTATGTAGTGGCTTATGGTGTCCAGGTTTGGGTCTTTCTCCTCCTCTGAGATGGCCCTGTTGGAAATAGAGCTATGTTCAGCCCCAAGCTATACTTGCAGGAAAGGTTTGCCAACTTTTTCTCCACTTTCCATGTCAAGATTAACTGAGATGTCCAGCTCTTTCCTGTTTGCATTAACTTTAATTAAAGCTTGGTACATGGGCTGGATTCACTCAAAGATAACCCACCCCTTGAAAAGCAAGGTAGAACTCCCATCCCCGTGTCATGGCTGCAATGGGGGCTCTGCAGGAGGCAGTTCCACCCCTCTGCCTGCCTGGGTCCCAGTGGAGGAGGGCAGAAGCCCCACTGGTGTTTGACTTGCTCATGTGCATGTCCCAGCACGGCCATCCCCCTTCCCCAACACTGGAAGTGTGAACACCCAGTGGGAGCATTTGTTGAAGGGGCTGAGGTGAAGGACGGATGTGCCTGAGGGCAGGAGAAGGGGAAACAGCAGCAGTAGCAAGACTAAGGTGGAGAGCTTACCCTTTGGGCTCTTTCTTAGTTATGAAGGAGACACGGTTGTGCACGTTTTGCTTGAGAACCTCAGGGACACCTTTGAGAAGCCAAAAGGACAAACTGCCATTTAGAGCATGTGAGATACAATGGACAAGGTTTAGTCATCTCCGCTGGGCAGGGGCGAGGGGGGAGATACTCTGAGCTGACCCAAATGTGTCACACTTGAAGCAACAGCTGATGCCCCATGGCTGCACTTGAGTTGGAGAGATTAATGGGACAAGATTTTGGTACCCACCCGTTGTATCGGGTGCTGCTGTTTGCCCCAGTCCTGCAGGGCCTGGTGTGACCCAGTGCTCCTGCCCACTGACCTTTGATGCAGAGCTGGGTGAGACGAAGGTCGCTGTCGTGGTCCCGCAGCATGTAATGGAAATCCTCCCATGTCAGCTCATCCCTGTCCTGAAATCCCGAGGCCTGAAACATGGACTCGGTCGCCTGCTCTGCCTGGTCTCTGGACAGGCAGTTGTTGGAGATCTCAATGAAGGACCTGGAGCAAGGAGGAGAGATGGTAACTTCAGAGGACCGTATCTTGAATTCTTCAAATCACACAGGGCAGAGTTTCCTGGAAGGAATGGGCTCTTGGCTGTGAGCGTTGAGCCCATGGGCTCCATGTAGGACACTTGGGGAGTGGAGCACAGAAGCTGGAAGCTGCTTTTGAAGACATCTGTGCTTACAGACATTGTGAAAACAGCTAGAGAGATGAGAAGTACCTGAGCATCCTCAGAAACTCCTTCTTGGAGAGGAACCCATTCTCATCGATGTCATACATCCTGAACATCACCTTGGACTTCTCCTCTGGGGACCCTAGTGGGGAAGCAAGAACAAGATCCTATTTTTATCCACAAAGATGCTTTCAAATGTTGTCTTTGAAAGTCTGGACCTGCAGCAGTGAAGCCCCACCCAGCTCTGAGAAGACAGAAAGCACACTGCTGAGGGCAGCTTGGGCAGCCACTGGCTGTGAACAGTGTGACCCACTTCCAGTTGGCTTTCTCAAGTGCTGGGTAGCCCAGGTAGATGCAGACTCTCTTCTTCCACCATATTTTGCAAACTCAAAACATGCTTTTGCACAGCAGCTGGTGTTCAGGGAGCTGCTGTTGATTGAGTCTGGGACTCCCCACCTCCACTTCCAAATGGTTACCCAGGGAAGGCTCAGATGTGGTGTCAGATCCAGTTACTACCACCTCTCGAGGACAGCATGCATGGTCCATTCAAGAGACAGGACAGACCTGTCTGTGGTGGTGAAGGGTGTCTCCCCTCATGAACAGTCTTTCAGAAAACAATTTCATTGTCACTGCCCCAAAACTCAAGGTGAAGCTGTCCTGAGTGAAGGGAATTTTAATCTGCAGTATGTCTGCAGGTTGACCTGCTGGATGTCCTCTACTCTGCTGGTGGCACTGCCAGAGCATAGAAACAGGACTGAGGGCAAGAGATGAAGACACTAACCAGCACCAGCTCCCACCTTTCATGAAGACCACCAAGATGTCCAGGAATTCCCGGAAAGAGATGTAACCATTGCCATCTTTGTCAGCCAGGGAGAACATGGAGTCCACAAACATAGAGTGGGCTTTGAGCCCCAGGGCCTCGGCAAACTCAGCCCTGCTCAGCTCACATGTTAGAGACTCCTTTGTCTTCTGTGAAGATTCAAAGTCAAGCTCTCCAGCGTTGGACCTGTCAATTTCCAGCACCTGCAGGTTGTGTCCCACAAAAGAAATCCCATGAGTCCTGGCAAAGAAAATTGGTGTCCACTTGCCTGACTTATTGTTCAAAGATGGGTGAGTCCCCTGGTGCAAAACTCATGGTAGATACCATGGGGAAGTCCCATGTCTCTCCGACACTATGTGACCTTCACACTAAACACCACTGACCATTATGGAGACCTCAGTTACATAATTCAAGAATCCCAGGCTGGTTTGGGCTGGAAGGGACCTTAAATCCAGTCCCAACCCCACCTCCCACTAGACCAGGTTGCTCCAAGCCCATCCAACTTGTGCTTAAACACTGCCAGGGATGGGGCAGCCACAGCTTCCCTGGGCAGCCTGGGCCAGGGTCTCACCACCTTCACACTAAAGAATTCATTTCTGATATCTCATATAAATCTCCCCTCATCCCATTATTCCCTGCCTTTGTCCACAGTCCCTGCCCAGCTTTCCTGGAGCCCCTTCAGGCACTGGAAGATGCTCTAAGGTCTCCCTGGAGCCTTCTCTTCTCCAGGCTGAACACCCCAACTCTGCCAGCCTGTCTCCAGAGCAGAGCTGCTCCAGCCCTCCCATCATCTCTGTGGCCTGCTCTGGACTCCCTCCAACAGCTCCATGTCCTTCTGGTGTTGGGACACAGCCCTGCAGGTGTTCTCATGAGAGTGGAGGGGGAGAAGTCTCTTTGCGACTTTGGGCACCCTAGCAGAACTCCCTTTGTCTTCTGCAAGGGAAAATGTCCCTTGGTCCTGAAAGTACTGGCAGTTTCCATGTGCATGGTTTATGAAGAGCAGCAGCAGCACCAGTCACTCTTTACTCAACACAGAAGTACCCTCCTCCATGCCTCAGAGCCCACCGCACCTCTACAGACCTGAGCAAACAGGTGCCTGAAGAAAGTCTCCAGAATTTGTTTCCTCTGCTCCTGGGTGACTGCCCTTTTCATTAGGCTCTGCTCCTTCATCTCAGACAGATGCAGGTCAAGGCCGTTCTCCTCCAGGTAGCCTCGTAGCTTCCCAATGAAGTTGCTCCTCTCCACCTCCCTGCTGAAAAGCAGCACCTGCCAAAGACCCCACCAAATGGCTGTGAACAACAGAGGCTCAGCTGGGCTGGGAGTGCTGCTGCCCTTCACCACAGTGGTCACTCCATGGACCTGGTGGTTCTTGGGAGGCCACAGCCACCCTCTGGGGATCTATGCTGCTCCCAGTGCCCAGGACTGGGCAGCAGAGGATTGTGGAGGGTCCAGGGGAAGGTACTGTACCTCAGGCATCATGGTACTCACCAGGTCATACTCTTTGGGGCTCTGCAGGAGCAGAGCTTTGTTCCCTTTGTTGCTGGAGATGAGCACCTCCACCCTTTGATGGGCTTTCAGGTTGATGACCCGGAGCACAGACCCTCTCCCATCCAGCACTTTGAGCACTTTGTCAGCTTGGAGCTGGATGTAGACAGGAGAGCTGTCTGTCTTGGGACCCTGCCACTCCATGGCTGATGGGAGAGAGACAGGACTCAGCTGGAGAGGGACAGCCGGGCTCCCACTCATCCCAGCACCTCCTTCACCGAGTTTGGGAGTGATTCCATGACCAGTTAAGGGAAAAATTATCTCCCAGCTGCAGAGCTCAAGCTCATGGACACAGGAGGATTTTTCCAGTGTCCAGAGCAAGAAGACACAGTTCCTGTCCTGGAGCTACTGGTGCAATGGGTTTCCTTCAGAAAAGGTGTGATCAGGAGAGGGTTGCAGTTAGTTAGTGATAGATGGTCATAGGATGACTCAGCTTGGAAGGGACTCAGGAGAGCCTCCCACCCAACCTTGGGCTACCTGCTCCACTGCTTGAGTATCCTCCTGGGGAAACAGCTTCTCCTTACATCCAGTCTGGATATAAGCCCCAAGCCCAGCCCTGCCCCGACTCCAGCAGCATCATCAGATGCCATCTCAGGATTGACAGTGCCACCTCACCAGGTATTGCCTCGCTGGCCACCTCCCTCCTCATGCTGGAGCTCTGCTGCTTCTGCAGCTTCTTGAAATCTCTCTTGCGGAGAACGGCAACAATCCAGGCCACCAGCAGAGTCACTGAGGATACGGGGGAGAAGGAGATATGAGACACCACAAAGCTCCTTCCCACTTGGGCATCATAACCTGTGCCACTGGAGCAGACAGGGGTTGATTTCTTCCCCATCTCCCCAGATCAATGCTGGATGGATTTATTTAATGCAGGACTGCTCCATGAAAGCTCCCTCCTGGTGCCCAAGCAACCTGCCACCTGAAGGACCTGAGAAGTGACCAAGACTCAGCAGCTCCTGCTGGGGGGTACTTGGTCCATGGACAGGCAGACCCTTGCTCTGGTAGAAGAGGAGATGAGTAAAGAAACATGGCAAACCTAAAGGCAGACAGCAGAGGACAACGATGATGATCCCAAAGCCTGCGCCGCTGCCTTCAAAGTAGTCCAGCACCATCATGGGTGTGCAGTTGGCCAGGTGCTGAGTGCTCAGCTGCTGGGGCTGGGGGCATGGGTCCCCTGCACGGGGGGAGACAAGCAGTGAGTGTCATGAACCTTTGACCCATCTCACCTCCATCATCCCCCAGAACCTCTGATGGTGGGATCCACAGCCAGCCCAGAGAGTCCTCCTGGTGCAACTCCAAGGAGTTGACACCAAGGGATCCAAAACTTCTGGCATGGGCTGGAATGTGTGCCAGATACAATGATTTTGTGAAGGAGGAATGTTGTGGCAAGATCCCAAGAGGACAGGGCCTGCTGTGTTTGGCCACACCTTGCCCTGACCGTGGATGGCATCAGGACTCTTTTTAGGTCTTGGAAGGGAGGAGAAGGCTCATTTCAAGGATGTCACAGGGTGAGAGATGCACACCAGCAGCCAGCCTGGCTGGGACACAAGGCCTGAGATCTCCCCAGGCTGATGCAGCTCAACCACAGGTGCAGGAAGCCTAAGCAGCCCTTCCAGCAGTGCTGGTGGACCAGCAACCCTGTTCGGGAGAGCAGCTGGGCAGGGTTGGATCCTGCAGGACAGTGCCCAGGGCACACTCAGGGGTTGATGCCATTGAAGGCAGAAGTAGATGTTCTGCAGTTACTGTACACAAAGCTCAACTCATTTGCAAACTGCACCAGGTTTCAAGCCACTCATCACTTTAACATGCAGACCTGGGAGTACTTGTACACAGAAGGAGCCCGAGGACATGTCAGTGAGGAGTGTGACAGTGTGAAGTGGACAGAAGCTGAGTTTGAATCCCAGCATGGCCTTCCAGGGCATCAGTACCTGGAGATCCTTCCATGACTCATGCAATGCACATGCCTGGTCTTCAGTGTCCTTTCAACACCAGCACTGCCCACCTTGCCCACAGGCAACCCAGGTGTTCTGCAGGCATTTTGCTGACTAAGGGCACAGCAGGCATCAGGCTTGAGAAATGGCCAGTCTGGTGCTTTCCCCATGTCACCGAGTCACTGAGATGGGTTTGTTCTCCCCCCTAACCTGCTGGTGCCATCTGCTCCCTTCCATTGCACAAAGCACTCACCCTGGCTCCAGACAAACACGTGGGGTTGGAGGACTGTGGAGTTTCCAGAGGTGACAGCAACCAGGACATCGTGGAAGGTCGTGTTACGGATCCGCCTGGTTTCCTCCTCTGTGAACAGCCTGGGGAGGAAGGTGTGAGGCCAAGTGGTGGCCCCTGGTGTCAGGCTGGCAGCAGGAGGGATTCAATCCCTCCACAGCTTTAGGAAACAAGCTGGGGGACGTTTTTTTCCTCCAGCCCCAGTTTTTGTGTGTTACTGGAGCTCGCCAAACAGTGGGCAGCCTGCCAGATGGGGAAGGGGTGTTTACCCGTTCTTGCTGTTTTCGAACCAAAACCTGTCCCCATCACGCAGGCGCACAAACTGGTCCAGGATGATGGCACTGAAGAGGGAGCCATCAGCCTGCAGCATGCCCCCAGGGAGCATCTCCAGCCCGGCTGTGTTGTTGGCATACAGGGCAGCAACCTCGTCCAGGACCTGGTCAGAAACACCCACCACACTCATGTGAGCAGAGGGAATTCTTCCAGGGCCTCAGGAAGCACTGGCAAGCCCCAGGAGCAGCGAGGAACATGCATTTCCCGGGCATCACACATCCCTGGACTGGGAGGGTGCTCAGCCCCACGCAGCCTTGAGCTCATGGCTTGGACTTGAGCAACTAAGCATTGATCCCAGAGCATCTCATCTCCAGGAGCAGCAGAGCACCCCGTGGCACAGGAGCTTAGCACCAGGGTAGGATTTATGCCCCACAGACATGAAGATAAGCTAGAGCAGGATGCACACTGATATCCCTCTTCCTACGTTACTTGAGAAGCCAGTTCATGCCTGGAGTGCCCCAATATCCTTTGACCCAGACACTTCCCATGCCCAGAGCAGTTCCCTGTTACCTGTTGTTCCAGGTGTAGGGCGAGGTCTGACCAGTTCTGGAGAGGCTTCATCCCAAATCGCTCCAGGGCTTGGTTGTAGGTGGGCAGGCCAAGGTCTCGCCCGCGCTGAAACCAGCTGGCCACGTGGTCAGTGCGGGAGTACTTCAGGGGTCCGTACCAGTAATCTGTGGGTGGATTGGAAGCCATGGTGATGGCAAGGCAGAGCCAGAGGAGCCACCTCAGCTCCTACAGCTGCTGGGCTGGCCTCGTCCCTCTGCTGTGGGCCATGCTGAACACGGAGATCATCTCCATGCCCTAGCCAGGGTGGTCCTGTGGACACACTCGACATGCCCTGCAGCCTCTCTGCACCTCTGTTAACAAGGTTGAAGGTTGGGTGCTGATGGAGGTGGCAATGGGATCTGCCACCCCACATGGGTCCCTGCAGAGCCCCGGGAAGGAGGGTCCCCCACCGACACACCAGCTGCAGTGCAGGGGAGTGCAGACCTTGGAGATCTTCCACCACAATGTTGTCCTCTCGCTCTGCGATCTGCGAGCTCATCCCCAGCAGGAGATTGTCCACATCTTCAGCCTGCTGCAGCCGGGTGCTCTGGGGGAAATGGGAAGAGCAGGTGATTCCTTGAAGAACTGAGGACATGGGACAGCCTCACACCGCTGAACTGGTGTCCATAGGGGTGCAGACAACAGGTGTAAGGGGACCAGGGACTTCTTCCAGGCCAATTTACTCCATGTCAGCTCAGCCTTGAGGTCTGAGCCTGCTGCAGCTGAAGGTGGCATCTGGGGATGTCTGGATGAGGAGCTTCTCACACCCCTTGCTTGCTTGGCTTGGCTCTCATGCTCTGCACCCAGTTTCCCTGTCAGACCCCTGGAGGGCCCTCCATCACACAAGGCAAGGATTGGAGCCCCCCCCAACCAGTCTGCCACACCCTCAGGACCCCCGTGCTCCCTTCCATACCTCTCTGCTCCAGTAGCTGTCGCAGAGCCGCATGGCTGGGAACGAGGCGCTGGGGTTGGACACTTTTGAGAACTGGCACTTGGAGTCTCTGGAACAGCAGAAAAGGGCTGGACCCTCAGCCTCTGGCTGGGGCTGCCCCAAGTTGGCAGGGCTTGGCTGTCCCAGCAAGGAGCAGGATGTGTGGAAGGGACAGGGACCACCCCCAGCCACCACCCCCACTTGGGCATCCCTTTCCTTGGTGCAGGGACCTCTTTCCCCCAGCCCTGCCGGCTGTTCCCACCTCTTGTAGACGCCGGGTGGCACCATGGTGGCCAGGAACTGCCCTGCAGCTGCCACGAACTCTGTTGAGAGGCTGGGGTCCAGGTGCTGCTGGTAACCTGTGGGGCAGCAGCCACGGTCCTTTCCCATCCTGTCCCCTGCTCCCCACACACCCTCCCCCACTGTGCCCCTCACCTTCATACTTGGGGACACTTCTCCCCAGCAGAGTCGGCAGCCACTCGTACAGCACGATGCTCTAGGGCACAGGGGAGCTGGGTCAGGGCCAGTGCCAGGAGGATGGGGTGTCCCAGCAGAGCCAGGGGGAGTCCCATCCCTCACCTGGAAAGTGGCGATGACCCACTTGCGAGCATGCTGGAAAAGGTCTTCATCAGACCATTTGGGGTGTGTCTCAACCAACTTTGCAGCCAGGTGGTTGTGGTACCGGAACCAGACGATGCTCTGGGCCTGCAGGAAGGGGTTCTCATTCCCCCAGGCGCTCCCCAGGTCTGCAAGAGCCATGGAGACCATCCGTGGGTGATGCCACCATGTGTCTCAGCTTGCCCATGGCTGGAGGGGCAGTCCCAGTCCTGTAGCTGCATCCCAGCATCCCCTCATTCCCTGGTCCATCCTTTCACCCCAGGGAGGTGAACAGCCTGAGCCAGAGAGAAGCAGCTCCAGGTCCCCAGCAAAGGCCAAGGGTTGGGCAGGTGAGGAATTCAAAGCAAGCTGAGCAGGTTTTTATTGGTGGCAGTCCCTTTGCCCCGAGGACATGGCCTGGGATCAGAGAGACCAGCACCCATCAGTCTCTGCAGGTTGGCTGGGAAATGACCCATTCCCTCCTAGGGATGCAGCACCTTAAGTTCATGGTGTGTCTTTGCTGGGAATCTTTCACCTGGCCATGCATCTTTCCCCCACCAAAGGCTGGGAAGCTGCCTGCTCTCTCATGGGAGTCCTGGCCCATGTCTCAACTCCTCACAACCCCCTGCCCTTTCCCAGGGTCCCCTCTGGGCCCAGATCCCCTTGAGGATAACATCATTACCATAGATCCCCCGGGTACCACCCTGTCCGGTGGAGGGATCCAGTGCCTTCCACATGGGGACCCTCCCGTCGGTCTCCCTGGGGAGGAGCCCACCGGGCCCCGATGCCAGTTGTCCCCTTGAGAAAGTCCTCAGGGCGTCACTCCAGGAGTGGGAGGAGCCATAGATGGAGCTGCCGTCCAGCCAGCCCGTCACCTTGTTGATCTAGGGCAGGCAGAGGAAGGGGCATTAAGAGGTGTCGGGGGGTCAGTGGAATGGTGCAAAAAAAGTCTGGAAGGCCCCAACCTGGCCCTTTTGGTTGTTCAAAGCTGCCACCCCATGCCTTGTATTAACAAGAGCTGTCAGGATGCAAATGTATGTGCCTAATATATGTGACCAGTTCTGGAGCCCTCAACACAGGAGGGACGTGAAGCTCCCGGAGTGAGTCTAGAGGAGGCCATGAAGATGATCCAAGGGCTGGAGCAGCTCTGCTCTGGAGACAGGCTGGGAGAGTTGGGGTGTTCAGCCTGGAGAAGAGAAGGCTCCAGGGAGACCTTAGAGCACCTCCAGTGCCTGAAGGGGCTCCAGGAAAGCTGGGGAGGGACTTGGGACAAGGGCAGGGAGTGAGAGGACAAGGGAGAATGGCTTAAAACTGGAAGAGGAGAGACTGAGGTGAGACATGAGGAGGAAATTATTTGCTGTGAGGGTGGTGAGACCCTGGCCCAGGTTGCCCAGGGAAGCTGTGGCTGCCCCATCCCTGGCAGTGTTGAAGGGCAGGTTGGATGGGGCTTGGAGCAACCTGGGCTGGTGGGAGGTGTCCCTGCCCATGCAGGGGGGATGGATCTAGGTGATCTTTAAGGTCCCTTCCAACCCAAACCTTTCTCTGATTCTCTGAAATATAGACACTGACAATTTTCACAGCAACGGCAGGAATTCAGTGCCAGGTACATGAAAGGACCAGGCACAGGGTTTTCAAAAGGACATTTTGGTTTGGGTTTTTTTCCCCTTACTATTTTCAGCTTTGCCCAGGAGCAGGCACCTCTGAACCCCTCAATAGGCAACACCAAGTGGGAAGGGGACTAAACCTATCACTGAGGACACTGGAATCACTGGATCTGTACCCTCAGGTGAGCTCTGTCCTCACAGCAGGGAGACTCACTGCCCTGGCAGCATGTTGTGTATCTTCCCTGGAGATGTTTTCATGAGAACATCCTTTTTTAGTCTAAAAACAGGATGGAATTTTCATTATTCTAAGGTTTGAAGTGCTGCTTAAATCATGACCTGCCACTCTGCTCTCTTTGTGGTTTATCACATGAGAGGCTCAGTGCTGGGGCGGGGGGGTATTTTGCTTCAGTGATTTTGATCAGGAAGCTTTCCAGCAGGAAACAAAACAGGGGCATGGAGGGTGGGCTTGGGAACACATCCAGCTTCAGCAAAATGTGGAGAAACTGGGGGTGAAATCTGGATTTTCTTCCAAAGGGCTGAAATTCCAAGAAGCTTTACAGCTGGAAGACAGCATTGGCTCTGTTTTGTGACGTTGTTAAAGATAAGAGTTGGTGGCCAAAACCCCACAGTGTAATTACTGACCTTCTAGAGCAGCACAGGTGTATCCAGTGGTTAAGGAAGTTCCTGACACTTGCACTAAAAGGGCTTATCTTAGTGATAAAAAATATATCACGTTTTACCTGACCCAGAAAGCCCCAAATCAGTTTTGACTGAAGTGATCAAACCTTTGTCAGCTAATGAGGATGCCCAATCTTCCTGCTCCTCCCTCCCCTCCTTCCACCCTCCAGAAACCATGCAAGAGACTCGAATTTGCATTCAAGTAGATGGCACAGGCAGATCTAGAGCAATTACATTGTCTTTGGCCAAGAAAAGCGTTGACCTGGAGCAACCACAAATGTGAACCCTGGAGACTGTGCTTTGGGTTTAGCTGCAGTTGGTTCAAACACTCCAGAGACATGAATTTTTAAGGGGAGGAGGGTGATGTCCTTTTGTTTTTGCAGCCACTGTCCTGGCTTCTACAGACCCCAATGTCGGGTGAAGAGGAATTTAGCTGAAAGGCAAAGAGCAAAGCAAATGCTTCCTACCTGTTCCCGGGGGCTGTTGGGGCTCTGCCCGGTCTCAGTGGCCCAGTGGATGCGCTGGAAGGGCAGGACCACATCCCCAGTGCCTGCAGGGTCAAACACCGGGTCTCCGGGTGGGATGTGGATGTTCAGGAACTCAGCAGGGCAGGCGGTTTGCTCTGTCCCCACGATGTCTGAGAGCACGTGGAAACCTGCCAGACACACAGTGTGGTCAGCAGCTGGGAGGACTGCCACCAGCACCTGGAGCAGGACTTGGTGGTGGGTGGGCAGCTGAGCTGTACGAGGACTGAAGGGACCACCCTGTGCAGTAAGAGTGGTTTCCTCCTTGCCTTCACTTCTGGTTTGCTCCATGATTGAAAAAGTCACTTTGGGCTGGAGCCCAGATGTACTGAACTCTAGTCCACAGAAACAGGGCTCCAGGAGCTCCTGGCCAGAGCTCATGAGTAGGGTCATTCGGGGGCCAGGGTAGAGAAACTCAGCCAGCAGATGTTCAGAGATGACCAGCAGCTGGACCATCTGCTGGCCACCACTTCACTGGGAGCAAAGCTCTGCCTTTGGCCAGTAGTTCCCTGAGGTCCTCCTTGCCTCTGGCCTTCAAGGCCACGGTTGACTGCTGCCACTGAGCCCAGTGGCTTCTGTTGCTGTTGGCCCATTTGAGCTTTGGTGTGATGACAAAGATTACCTCTGGGGAGAAGCTAAACACTGCCACATGAGTGTCTGATCCTCCTGTGGCACATCTTGGGGTCAAGCACCTCAGCTTGGGTGTCCAGGGTTGCGTATCAACTTTCAGCTGTATGGGGAGCTAATTGTCTCCACTGCTTTGACAGGTTCAGCCTGTTTTCTCAGTGAGCTGAAGGTGTTTCTCAGAGACAGACATCCCCAGGCATGGAGACCCAAGACCCTGTCATGCTCCTGCGTGAGAGCAAAAACTGCTCCATCTTGTAGCACTTCTGGCCAGCAACCACAGCGCAGCTCTTATCGTGTCTGTCAGGTGTTTTGCAACAGGGCAACCCTTCTGAGAAAACCAATGAGGAAGTTCCCAAATGACAAGTATCAGCATCTGGGGAAACTGCCAAAGGTCACAAAAAATTCACAGAAACCTTCTTGGCCAGACAGTGTTTTGCTGTCATGATACCCAAGGTTTTATCTTTCGGCTGTGGCTCTGCTATGAAGTGGTGGGTGCGGAGCGCTCGGACGTGTGACCTTGGGGTGTGAGAAACCAACAGTTTTCCACCCAAACCAACATTATTCCACCCAGACCAACGTTTTTTCACCCATGGCCAGGCCCTGGCTCTTACCAAAGAACACAGCCAGCACAGTGGTGTTTCTGTGGGAGGGCAGCCCGGAGGGTCCCCGTGCCACCGCGTTGCTGAGCTGGCGAGCGTTGGGCACGTGGGGCTCCTGCAGCGCCTGGTAAACACCGTCCGCGTAGTTGGCTGGCAGGAGATGCAGCAGCCTGGCACCTGTGGCACCAAAGCAACATGACATGAGTCTGCTGGCACCCGACAGATGGGAGACCTCTCCCCATCCCTGGAAGTGTCCAAGAACAGGTTGGGTGGGGCTTGGAGCAATGTGGTCTAGTGTGAGGTGCCCCTGCCTGTGGCAGATGGTTGGAACTAGATGTTCTTTAAGGTCCCTCCCAACCCAAACCAGTCTGTGATTCTGGGATTCTATAGAGGGGTACACCAGTGTGTGCCAGGGTCCTGGAAGAGTGCAAGAGGATGGCACGGATACTTATAGTGACCAAGAACACAAGTATTGGTACCAACACCCAAAACCTCTTGCAACACTGAGATGAGCCCTTTTAAAACTAGGAGGGATCCTCTGTGGGCATGTTCCCTTTAAGTTGTCCCTCTCTGGTCCATTTGTGTTCACTGTGAAGGTGACAGAGCACTGGAACAGGCTGCCCAGAGAAATTAGAGTCTCCTTCTCTGGTGACACTCAAACCCACCTGGATGCATTCCTGTGTAACCTACCCTAGGTGACCCTGCTCTAGCAGGGGGGTTGGATTAGATGATCTTTTGAAGGTCCTTTCCAACCTCTAACATTCTGTGATTCTGTGATGTGCATCCCCATTGCCTCCTGGAGGTCTGGGGTGATGCAGTCCAGCAGGTAACTGGAGTGATGTTAAGCTGCCTGTGTTGACTCAGCAATCCTACCCAAGCGTGGCAACTGCCATCACCACAGGGAACAGGAGAGGGAACAGCTGGAGAGGCAGAGAGACAAGGGAGGAGATGAGAGAGGAACACCCTGACTTCACACCCACTGCCTGTCCTGTAACTCAAGAGCCTAGAGTGAGGAGGTTGTTGCCCATTCACACTGAGTTTGTTACCAAAGGCTCTTCAGCAGTGTGGTGGGCTTGGCTGGCAGGAGCTTTCCACAGCTG
The DNA here is from genome assembly GCF_020740795.1 of Apus apus. Taxonomy (NCBI): domain Eukaryota; kingdom Metazoa; phylum Chordata; class Aves; order Apodiformes; family Apodidae; genus Apus; species Apus apus. The sequence goes on along the minus strand of NC_067291.1, from coordinate 465,345 downwards.
GGGGACATCCTGAGTGACTGGCTTAGTTTTGGGCTTGGTTGCCTTAGGTTTATTTCCAATCTGCCTGCTCTGGAAGAGGGTGATCTTGTCTGCCAGGGACCTGCTAGATCTTCCTGACAGGCTCTGGTGTAACCAAAGGGTGAATGTCACACATGTCATGTTGGAGATCCACCTTGGCTTGGAGGAAGCTGTGTAATGTGCCTTGTGTCACCGCGTAGTGACCGATCTGGGCTGCAGGAAATGGGAGGACTCATAGCCTGGAATATTTTAGATTGAATCCTACCTGATCTGCCCTGCTCCCAGTACAGACCAGTACAAGCACAAGATCTGTCTGGTGCAAAATGCAAAAGGAGTAGGACCAGCACGCCTGGACCATGAACTCTTCTGTCTCTAGCCTTGTGTTGAATGCTGCTTGAACTGCCTGCTGATGTTGGCTAAAGATGCCTTCTCCCAGCTCTGGGATCCTTGACCATCACTGAAACACCTGCTAGGAAGAGCTGGGTCCTCCCCATCTTGCAGGTTTTAAATGGTCCCGCAAAGGCACAGCTCTGCCCTGGGACTGATCCAACACCAGCATGACCTGCAGATGGTGGCTGGGCAGCAGGTAGAAGTGGCAAGGCCAGGACATGGGAGTCAAAGCTGGGCTGCTTGACCCCTCCAGACTTCTCTAGTGGGCCACAGCCTCACCTAGGGACCTATCTCAGGATGGTAGGCATTGTCTGGTCACCTGCCAGGTGCAGGCTCAAGTCAGACAGGTTTCTCAGTTGTAAAGGCAGCCAGCTGCACAAGTGGTGGCTTGTCCCATCCCACCATCCCCCTCCCCAGGCCTGGCACTCACCCACCGAGCCGCGCTCGTGGTGCAGCAGGTTGTTGTACCAGCCATCGTAGCGCTGCACCTCCCAGGAGATGCTCTCCTGGGCTCCTGGAACAGATCAGACCCACTTGGTGAGCTGCCCAAAAAAAGGCATGTAACAAGCTTCTCCATTGCAGAACAATGTCTGCACTGTGGTACATCCTCAACTTCTTCATGAAACTTTCTGTACAAACCACTGTTTAGACAAGTTCTGCACTCCTTTGGAGGGACAAGCAGTGGCTACAGTTAGAAATTCACATTTGTCATCCTGATGTCCCCAGATCAATTTCTGGCCCCCACCAGATCCCAAAGGATCTTCATTTTCTCCTTCTCTCTCATTGTATCAGGAGAAGTCTTTCCTTTCTTCTGACACTGACAGTGTCCATGTGAGCCAAGCAAAGGCCTTGACACCAGAGTTACCATAGTATATCAGCACCAGCCTTTGTAATGAAACCCATTTTTTTGTTTCCCCTGTGTTCATTTTTATTGCTTTTACTGTGATAAGAGCAACAAGCTCCAGTTCCTGGTTACAAGCTGGTTGCACTTAGAAACAGCAGCATTTGAGTCTCCCAACCACCAGGCTCTGCAAGGTCAACATTTTGCTCCTTTTTTTTTCTTACCTTGTCACAAACTGAATCATCCCCTTCTATAATCTGATGCCCCACGGGTTAGAGGAAGTTCCTCTGAGGACACAAGCAATCCAGCATCTCCCCTTGCCATCCCCTTCCCTCAAACTGTACTTACTCCCCGAGGTCCACATCAGCAGAAGAACCACGGTCAAACCCAACATAATCTCTTGGGGTTGCATTGGCCACGGGGTCTTTGGAAGCAGCGACCTGCAAACGGGAGGAGAAGGAGAGAGCTGGAGCAGGGCTGCTCCTGGAGGCTGGGGACATCCACAGGCCGTGATCTCAGCTCCCTCTTGTGGTTCCTGCTGCCTGGTCAAACCCCTCTGCGACCATCAGCAGCATCTCCCGACGTGAGCTGCGGGAAGGTGGCACGTCAGACTCCATCACCGCGGGAAAGCTCCCTCAGGAGGTGACCACTGGTCTGAGAGGACCTTCCTGCTGAAGCAGGACATTTACCCCTGCCTCGAGGTGTCCCAGCTGTAGGTTCACAGCTCATCACCCACAGCAGGGACAGGTTAAGCTGCTCCAACATGGTGATAAAACACACTCCATGGTACAGAACCAGACACATTCCATCTGGCAATTTCCCTGCTCACGCGTTGTCCTATTAGAGCAAAATCCTTATGGGAACACCATGAGAACAGCCTCAGCACTCTGCCAGGTGCTCTGGAGTGTGCTAGTAGAGCAGATAAAAACCTCTTGATCATCTCTTGGCCAATGCAAGGGCACTCCCATGACCAGCCTTTCTTATGACACTTAACCACATCAGCTTCCACAAAGGATCCCTGGATCCAGAGCAAATTCTGTCAGTGGTACCTGAACCTTTAAAGCCCCATGCAACACCTGATGAACCATGAACACCAAAGGCTACATTTTTTTGTCATAAATGGTACAAGTTGCTGCACAGGGAAGCTTGGATTTAACTCCAAGACAGGATTTTCCACAAAATACGGCCTTTTGTGCCTTGTGCCCACACTGTGGGTGTGTATCCAAAGTGTAGCCTCATTTCAGAGGGGCTGTGTTGCCAAAAGCATTGCACCAGCCTCAGCTCTTCCTACATCACTCTGTCACAAGCCAAAGTCAAGCCTTTACGTTATTCTTTCAATTGTTTTAATCAATTGTTAATTTAATTAATTGTTTTAATTGTTTTTAAGCTTAAGGAAATTACGCTTCCCTGGAAGTGCTCAGGGCCAGGCTGGATGGGGCTTGCAGCAACCTGGTCTAGCGGGAGGTGTCCCTGCCCAGGGGGTTGGAACCCTTCCAACCCAACCCATTCTGTGGTTCTGTGGGTTCAGCACAGCTTTGCCAGAAGCTCTGGAGCCTTGATTTCTGATTCCCTGGGAATCCCAGGTGGGATTTTTCACTTAAAACCAGTGGCCCAACTTGTAGAACATGAGCCATGAATACACAACACACTTGGCAAGTTAAGCTGCGTGACCTGTAAAGATTGTCACTTGTGCTCCCAGGGATTGTGTTCCTACAACTGAACACTCATCACCAGGTTGTGAGCATGGGAAGTACCCTGTATGAACAGCCAGAGATGTTTCTCAGGACCTAACATCTCCATGTTCTTCCTCTGTCACAACAGCTCACCTGTACTCAACACCTCAGAAAATGTTGTTATGGGCAAAGGGCTTTGCCAGCTTTCCATGACATGGAGTTAACATTAAACATTAAACTTCTGCACTGGTTGCATCTTTGGTTCTGGCCTCCACACACAGGGGAGCCAGGGCTGCTGAAAGTCTCAGAGTTGCTGAGAGCAGCATCAGAAATGTCCCTGGTCACCTAGTGCCACCCCTGTCCTCCTGGAGCATGCCCCTGTGGAAAGGGACACAGAGGTCTTCCACCCTGCAGCCCTCTGCTGAGAGTGGTCTTGTGGGTGTGAGCTTGGGGTTGTGCAGCTGGTAGGAACCAGAGGCTCCATAAGCCCAATCCCACAGGAGGAATACAAAAATTTGCCCAATGGGTGAAGCATGGAGAAGCCTAGGACCTCTGCTATCAGCAGAAGAGCCCAGTTGCCATCATCCCATGAGACTCTCCTGCCAGAAACTTCACTCCACAGAAAGAGCCCATTCTCTGCTGAAACCAGTGTGGAGGGTTGGGTGGCTGGAGAAACCACAAGCAACCCCCAATGGTTGTGGTTCCCCTGTGCACAGAGATCCACATGACCTCCCACACTGTAGGAAGGGAGTCCCCATGAACACAGCTGGGTTTACCTCCTGCTGACCCAAAAAGCACAGAGTTGCAAACCCCACCTAGAGCCGAGGCCTGAAGATGCTGCAGAAGGCTTCCCAAAGTCGCTCAGGAAACATGGGGTAAAGCCAAGGCTCAAAGCACACCACCACACTCACAGGGCAGCATGTCTCCCCTTCCCCTTGGGCCTCCTTGCAGGGCTTCAGTAGAAAATATGTCTTCAAATTCCTGTCCCTGAGCAGACTTCCCATTTCCTCAAGTAGGAGAATTGCTCTTGACCCAAGCCATGAGATGACATGCCAGTTCTCATATACTTTGCATCTTGACATGGGTCAGCACTGAAACGCCCACTTCTTGTCTAATCAATTTAAGACCTGGGGTGGGGGTGTCTCTGGAAGCCTTCCAGCCTTGACCATGGACAACATGATACAGTGACAGTGGTGGTTTTGCTCCAAGCAGTAGGTTGGACCACACACTTCTGAGAACCTTTCCCATCTAGAGGGAACTTTTGTTCCATGCCTCTACACTGCCCTTATGTCTTCCTCCAAGTTACTGGGCACAGCAGCTTGTGTCTCCAAATCAAACCTCAAGAACCATTTCCCTTCCCCATGAGCAGCTCTCTCTGACAGAACTTGGTCTGTAAAGCATGAGGAGACATGGACACCAATGCCTCCCCCGCCTATCAAACCTTTTCCAGCTAATGCTGGGAACCTCCTCACAGGCAGGGCTGAGTCACAGCAGTCCTTACAGGAGGCACTCGAGAAGAGGACCATGCAGACCTGGGCTACAGACCTCATACCCGAGGAAGATGGGCATCTAGTGAGTGGCTCTTGGCTGCCCCACAAGCTCCCTTCCCATGCTTCAGCTGAGAGCTTCAGCTTCACGCTCCCCAATCTACTTTCCCGTGTGTTGGGGACCAGCTGCCAGGCTTCTCCAGAAAGAGCCCCCCACTCTCACACCTGCCTCTCAAATCTCACAAACCATGCAGAGGTTCCTTGGCTTGACATAATGAAACCAGACTGACCTTGGAAGCCTGTGGTGCAGCTTGCCCAGGGAAAGCAAGCTTTGATTAGTTCCACAGACTTGTCAAGCTTTCCAGGAATTTTGTAAGCTCTGATGAGCCTTCCAGTCTCTGCTTTTCCACAGGTTCCCTGTGCCACCTTTGGAAAGTCACTCCCTCCTTCTGCACCAAGTGGAATCAAGCACCAGCTTCCCCAGCCTTATCTTCCCCCATCAGACAGGATCCCTGTGCCCTGTCAAGGCATGGAGTTTCACACCTCTTCAAAAACCATGCTGCAGAGACTGCAAACACATGGCTTCCCTCAGAGCAAAGATCTCCTGCACCACCTATCTCAGCAGATTTGGCTCCCCTGAAGTTAGAGTTTCAGCCTCCAAATGTCTCTGGAACTCTCCCCAAAGCTGTAGGACACATCAGCGTCCCAAGAGAGCAGCAGGCCCACTGCAGAACTTGGTGTGGCCATACAGGTAGAGGAAAGCAGCTTCAAGGCGTTTGAGAGCCTGAGCCCTCTGGTCCTTGTTGGTCACAGCTCATTTCTAGCTCTGCCCAGTGCTGGTGAGACAGACTGGGGTCCCGCCCCTTCCCCACCAGCCAGCCCGGGGCTTTCAGAGCAGGCTGCACCTCCTCAGCCTTGGGTGTCATCCCCAACATCCTAAACCTCTGCACAGGCCATGGACACAGAGTCCAGCAGTATCTGCAGCTTTCCCGCTTGGTAACACACCTGGGGCCAGGTGTCCCAGTGTCACCAGCGTGCACAGCAGAGACTCCTTCGCCGCCTGTCCCCGCAGTGCCCTGTGCCCACGCAGACAGGGACGCGCGGGGTCCCAGCACAAGCTGCCCTGTGGCCACGCTCCGCACGGGCAGGGATGTGCACGGCTCCATCGCACCCTGCAGGTGAGGACATGCATGACCGCCTTGTCCTCACTCATGACCCAGACCCACCCCTATCCTCCCTGCAGGCAGGGACATGGGTGGTCCCAGCCTCCTAGTGCACGAAGCTGTCAGGGATACCCGTGGCCCTGGCCTCTTGGTCCCCCTTGCTGATGGGGACGGGTACCCCCATCTCAGCCTGCTCCCTGTCCCCCAAGCATGTGGGGACACCAGTAGCCCTGTGCAGGTGTGTGTGTGGGAACACAGTCCCATCCCAAGGGAAGGAAACGCGAGGCCCATCCCTCTGCACCCCCGGTCCCCACTTGTCATCCAGCCAGAAGGAGGCGGGACTGGCACAGAGTTACGGAGCGGTGGGGTTGGAAGGGACCTCTAGGGACCATCAAGTCCAACCCCCTGCCAGAGCAGGATCCCACAGGGACACATCCAGACAACTATGGAATGTCCCCAGAGAAGGAGACCCCACGGCCTCTCTGGGCAGCCCGTCCCAGGGCTCTGTCACCCTCACAGGAAAGAAGTTTTTCCTGACGTTTAACTTGAGCCTCCTGTGCTGCAGTTTGCGCCCATTGCCCCTTGTCCCGTCCCTGGACACTGCGGGAAGAGCAGGACCCTCCGCCCCGCCCCCCCCGCCCCCGCGCAACCCGACGGCCCCGCAGGCGGCAGCGATCGCGGCCCCGCGCTGCAGACCCGCGCGGGGTGGAAGGGACGGGACGGGACGGGACGCACGCGCAAGAGGCGCCACGCGTGTCCCCTCTCGCCCAGACCCCCCCCCCCCCTCGCTCCCCCCCGCAGCCGGGGACACGCGTGTCCGCGCTCCCGGCGCTCACCTGCGCGCGGCCGGCGGGCAGTGCGGGGGGCGGGCCGTGCGCGCGCTTACATAGGGCTCCGCGCGCCGCCGCCGCCTATAAGGGCGCGTGACGGGGCCGGGGCCGCGCGATCCCGGCGGAGGCAGGTGGGGGGGGGGGGGGGAAAGAAAGGATTGAGGGGGGTGAAGGTGGGTGCATGGGTGAGTGGGCAGGGAGGGAGGGGGGGTGGGAGGGAGGGTGGGTAGGGAGGGGGGTGGGTGGGTAGGGAAGGGGGTGGGTGGGTGGGTGAGTGAGTGACTGACTGACTGGGTGGGAGGGAGGGAGGGAGGGGGGTGGGTGGGTGGGTGTGTGTGTGAGTGAGTGAGAGAGTCAGTAGGTGGTTGGGTGGGTAGGTAGGTTGGGGGCGGGGGGGGAGGAAGGTGGGTAAGGGGGGTAGGTGGGTAGGTAGCTGAGTGAGTGAGTGAGTGAGTGAGTGAGTGAGTAGGTAGGTAGGTGAGCGGGTCGGTGGGCACCTGGGAATGATCCCCCGCCGCGCCCCGCTCCCGCCCCGGCCCTTGGCGCGCTCCGAGGAGCAGCCCCCGCACGCTGCCCAGTCTGCTGCAGGGGTCCCGGGTGGGCGAGGATGAGGAGGAGAGGATGAATCCGCAGCCTGAGTTAACCCGGCGGTCTCTCCTATCCCGATCTGACCCTCTCACAGCGGCGGGGAACGCAGGGAGCGTGTGTCCCACCCGCCCCTGAATTGCGCCCCTGGTCGTTCCAGTTTCCATGGGACAACGTTTCCCTTGCTCCAAATATCAATCTGCAGCCCTGAGCAACCCAGCCTAGAATTGCTGTTGGCTCTGCTGAGAGGAGAGTTTTGGCAGGTTCCCTTCCATCCTGATGTATCCTGGGGCAGGAGAGGTTTCTGTGAGCAGGAACTGCTGGAGTTTGGGCAAACTTACTGCCTTTCTTCCTGTCAATCTAGAGTGTTTCAAAATTTAAAGTAATCTAAAAAATAGTTTTAAAAAATTTAAAAATATTGTATAAGTTGTCAATTTCTGCTAAATTACTGATCTTTCCTGGAAGATGCCTCTAGTCATTTTCCTCTCCATACGCTGAGACAGAGGGAACCAACCACAGGGGCTTCTGGGGCCCCAGCCATGCTTCTGCATGGAGGATGTTTTCTGAGGAGCAACAACTTCAGTTTCTCCTGCTCTGAGCTACAGGCTCCAGTTTTCCACTTCAAAGCTGCAAAAATGCCAAGGAGCTGGTCTCCTGTGGAGGGTAATGAAGTGAGAAAGATTGAGCAGACAGAAAGAGTTTTTTCCCTGGAAATTCTTCATAGAACTACTCCCAGAAGTTGCAAAGTGCAGAGGACATGCAAACATCCCTTGATATCATGTAAAAGTTAAATTTAGATTTAAAAGGCAGCATTTTCCCTGCTGTGTTCTGGTTTTTCAGTCATTACATGCTGTTGATCTGATTTAAGCTGTGAAGAGCTGCTTTGCAGTAAATACAGGCTTGGAATTGTTCCTTCCCTCGTAGCATCTCACAGGCAAAGATAAAATGAAACCAGTGGAATTAAAGCGATCAAGATTTCACTTGTCCTAGGCTAAACTGTTCATTTCTTCCTTTTCTTCCAGCCACTCAGACTGTTTGTGGACACGTTTGTTGGACTGGGGACCCTGCAGCTCTCAATTACAGCTCCTGCTTGCCAGGTAACCACAGCGGGAATGATGGTTACCCTTCTCGGGGCTTGGCTTTCCAGGGAAATAGCCTGAAACAGCTACAGCAAAATAGCCCAAAGCAAGATTTGTAAGTAGAGGAGAATTCTGCTTGTCTGGAGCAGAGAGTCAAGCTGAGGTCAGGTCTAGCTCAGCTGTGAGCCCGTTGGACAAAGCCCGCTCTGCTAAATTGTTTGCTGTAAGGATGCTGGACAGAGAATGACTCTGAAACCAAATACTGCTTTATGCATTGAAAAGTGACTTCAGCTGCCCAGGTAAATAATTTCATTAGAGTTACTGTAATTCCCCACCCACTTCTAGGGATTTGGGACTTGCTTTTTGGTTTGTGGCTGAATTGCTCCAGGTTGGCTCTTAACTTAAAAACACAATCAACTCTCTTTTCAGAAAACAAGAATACAACCAACTCCTCCATGCAGGAACAGGGAAATTGTGTTTGGTCCTGAGTCATATTAGCTCAGGTATTCCCTGACTTTAGAAGACTTCCCGAGGTAGCTACGTGCAGAGATGCTATTAAGTAGGGGAAATGAAAAGACTAAGAATGTAATTAGTTTTGGTAGAAAAGATCTAGCCTAGGAAGGGGGGAATCTCTGTAATTGCTGGAACCAAAGTGTTGGAAGCCATCTATGGGAATGATACGCTTCATCTGCCATTTGATCTCACATAACTTGGTCTCCTTGAGCCTTGAGATGTGTCCCTGAAGCTTGTGTGCTCCTTGGACCCACATGTCATCTCTAAGGGTTGCTTCTGGCCTCTCTGGACCAAGCACAGAGACACTACTCCCTCCCCAGATTGTATTTTTGCAGCTCCTGGGAAATAGCCTCTTTGAGCAGAGGGGGTGGAAATAGGGGAAGTGATCTTTGCTCCTCTTGATGGTGGTGTTGGCCCCTGGCTGGGGATAATGTTGCTACTATGAAATCTGTGTTCTCAGTGTTTCCATGTAGTGTTGGAGGAAGGCAGCATCTGCCAATGGTCTCTGACTTGTGGACTTTATCTAAGGGTGCACCACAAAGTGGAAAGCTCTGGCTGCATCTCCTGGAGCAAAGGAGCTGGCTCTGTCTGGGAAGGAGCTGCTCAACAGGTTTCTGGATCCAGGCTGCTCCTCAAGCTGTAGCAAGACAGCAGCTTGTGGTTTCCTGGGTTGCCACAAACCCTGCAGGCTGATGCAGCCCTGCCACAGGCACCTCCTCTCCTCCACCTGGGGTTTTTGGGTGGTGTGTTTCTTTGCTGAGGAGTATTTTGCCCTGCCTGCTTCCTGGCAGTGTCACATTTCCTTGTTCCCTCTGGGGAGTTTTGAGGTGGACCTCCTGCAGCTGGTTATTGCAGAGCTGAGGTGGGGCTGGCACCACGGGCTGGAGGCAGCTGGGCAGGGCAGCGCAGGCTTCCTGCAGTCACCTCCTGTCTCCCACAGGCTTCCAGAGGCACAGGATGACTCTCTTTGATGGTGTCTACCCCTTCTACCCGCAGCAGAGGAAGATCTCTGTGTTTGATGTCAGCATCATCATCGTGATCGTGGTCTTCCTAACATTTGCCTGCAGCTTCCTGCTCATCATCCCAGGCATCCGTGGACGGGCGGTGCGTGACCCCTCTCCCTGGAGATGAGCATCTGCTCCCCACCTTTTGATTGCTGGGACACTCTGGGCTGGCTCAGCATGAGGTAGGAAGACAGCCAAGACTTTTCCTCCATGCCTGATGTCCTACCTCTCTCCCCACAGAGGCTGTACTGGACACTTCGGGTTCTCCTCAGCCTCGTCGTGGGAGTGGTGATCATTGGTAAGTGCTGCGCAGCCCCCAGAGGGTGGGTCTGGGGACAGGAGCAAACCCCAGGGCAGGGTCTGTGCCTGGGAAATGTGAGCTGGTGGTCACAGCCATGGCCTGGTCTTCCCAGCCCTTGCCCTGCAAAGCAGTCACACAGCTTCCCAAAAGGGTTTTCCCACCCCTGGCATGGCAACTGAGAGCAGCTGGAGGGGCCCATGATCACTTCTGAATGAAGAGAAATCTTGGCTGATCATAACTGCTCTACAGAGGTGACACAGTCCCAGCTCTGGTGAACCGTGTTCCTCTGGCTGTCCAAGCCCTCCTGAGCTGCCAAGGGAGCCCATCTGAGCAGCTCAGGCTGTGTCCACAGCATGTCCACAGGCATGCATGGAGGGTGAGAGGAGCCTTGCAGTGACTTGGAGAGAGCAGGTTGAAATAGAACACAGGCAGTGCACAAGTGTGTGGGAAGCCAGATAAAGACCTTCTGAGGAGCAAGGCAGGAGGACATGGAGAGGATTTGATTGAGAAGAAATCAGGAGATCTGATTCTGTAATAATGACTGGTGGTGAGAACCAGGCTGTGAGATTTCCAATTCTGACAGAGCAACAGGACATGTAAGTGAAAGATGTAATGAGGGGATAGAAGATGCCAGATGTGAAGAGTCACCAGCCCTGACCCTGAACCAAAGAAAGACTCCTGCTGCAAAGGACAGGGTAGAGGACAAGACTGCTTGGAGAGGGATGATGAAGACCAAGCTGAACTCAACCCCTGATGTGACCAGCTGATAGGAGTAGATTTCCAGGCTGTGACCAGCCATGAAACTCTGCTGACTGACTCCTGGGCCAGTGGTGGTCACCCTGCCTGAGGGTATCTAGGTGCTGGGAGATGCCACCAGAGCTGCCCAGGAGCATGGTGCCAGGATGGAGAGGATAGAGGGGCAGAGACCAGGGCTTGCTCCACAGCTTAGCCCTGGAGAGCCAGCTGGCACTGCTCTCCTTACCAGGATGCAGCCAGTGCTGCCTGGGCAGCCAGGAGGAATTAATTGTTTTAAAGCCTGGTGGCAGCAGGACACCCTTGACCCTGCTGCTAGAAAATGTTCCTGCAGAGCTGCTACTGGATCAGTGCCCTCACAAGTTGATTCAGCAGCTGAACTTCTTTTCAGGCAGGTTGAAAAGGTCTCGTTCAGCCTGAGATTAAAGCATCACCTTCACTTTCAGCTCATCCCAGTGCCAGAAAGTTAAGCCCTCCACAAAGTGTCTCAGGAAGGGACACTTTGTTCCAAAAAATATGTACCAGAAAGGTTTCCAGTTTGTTGCCTTGCTGAAGTGGCTGACACAGCTGGGATGGATCTTGCCAACCCTCTCCACCACCTCCGTGCTCAACTGCTCCCAAAAGCTCAGCATTTGGCAATAAAACTCAACCTTGTCCCTGAGGCTGAAGAACAGGCTCATTTCCTAGACCCTAGGGGCTGCAGTGCTTGCTATGCTGGGGATCTTGCAGGGAAGTCCTAGAGAGGATGTCCCAGGAGGGATCAGGTCATGGCGTTCATCCCTGAGGATCTGAGCTCCCAGAACAAGGGAGTGGATGCTCCACAAGGGGAGGACAGGAGCTCTTGCCAGGGCGTGGGAGCTGGTTGAGGCAGGTCCTGGTGGCTGACTCAGCTGTTCTGTTCTGTGCACTCCCTGTAAGCCTGAGACCAGCCCCTGTTTAACACCAGCTCTGCTCTTCTGGGCAGCTGTCCAGTTCACCAGGGACTGGGAGGCCGGCTGGGTGAAGGCAAACACCTCCTACAAGTCCTTCAGCCGTGTCCTGGTGAATGCAGACATCGGGCTGCATGTTGGCCTGGCGGGGGTGAACATCACGCTCAGGGGTGAGTCTCAAGCCCCCCTCTCCAGCTCTGGAGTGGCCACAGCCCCAGGAGTGCTCTGTGGCTGGCCTTGCACTCTGTGGAGCCTCCTGGGACCCTGCAGTCTCTGGGGTGCTCCTGGCTGGCAGCATCCAGGCTGCAGGGACACAGCACGATCTCAGTATTTTCCCTCTGGCAGGAAACCCAGTGAACCAGATCAATGAGACCATCAACTACAACGAGCATTTTGCCTGGAGCTTCGATGCAGACTATGACCACAGCTATAGCGAGGGGCTGGAGAAGGGGCTGCCCAACCCCATCCTCTACGTGGCAGAGAAGTTCACCACGCAAAGCCCCTGCAGTGTGCACAGGCAGTACCGCATCTCCGGCCACTACGCGTCAGCCATGCTCTGGTGAGCCTTCCTCCACTGGTGCAGGCAGGGGAGATGTAAGGACATGGGAAAGGCTCTGCTGCCCTTCTCAGGAAGAAAGCCATGTGCCTGGAGGGGCCTCTGCAAGGTCTGTGGTCAAACCAGCGGCCCTGTAGGAGCCTGGGGGTGAGCAGATATGTGTGATGATCCTGGTTTTCTCTGCTGGTTGGCTTCACCAGGGCTGGGCACAGGAGAGAGGAACATGGTACAGATCCCTGCTGTGATGTGCTGATGATGGCAGGGGCCCATCCCTGTGGAGGGAGTTGGACCTGCTGTCCTGGGTGGCCCAGAGAGGCCCGTGGGCATGTGGAGAATTCTCCCATCCCTATCTGTGAGAGCACTGAATGATGGGAGTGGGACCAGATGAGGAGAACCTGATGATGCTGTTATTGTGGGGTCAATCTGGACTCCTCAGTGGGATCTGCTGGGCAGTGATGTTACTGCTCATCTGGGCTGAGGGAGAACTGGACCTTGGCTGTGAGGAAACACCTCTACAGTGGGTTGTGGAGGACAAGGACCATTGCAGATCCCCCTATTCCCTCTGGCCTGGGTTTGAGAGCAGGGATGCAGGAGCCTGGAGAGGAGCCTGGTGGTACCACAGAGCAAGAGCTCCTGGCCAGTAGCTGAAAATTTCTGTTACCCAGCTCCTGAGGTAAGATCAGGGCTGCTAAAAGTGACTTATGCCTGCTCCCACAGTTACCCCAGTGCTGTGTGCTACTCTCTGGGGTCTGCACTGCCCAACACGTGGAAAGGTGGGGACCTGAGATCTTCTAGATACACTGAGGGGCCTGCTGTGACCTCCTTGACCCTGCTACGGTCTGTGGGCTGAGCAATGGGAACAGGAAATTTGGGGTCACTCCAGTCTGCCCACAGAGCTTCTTGGCCTCGTGAATGCAACCTGGATCCCAGAATACTCCTTCCACATGAAAATCCTCACAGAGGGTGTCCTAGTCCATGACACTTGCACAACTCGCCTGTTGGTCTTCTCTCGTCTCCAGGGTGGCCTTTTGCACTTGGCTCATCTCCAACATGCTCTTCTCCATGCCTGTCCTAGTCTATGGAGGCTACATGCTGCTGGTTACAGGTGCCTTCATGATCTTCTCTTTGCTCTCGTTCTCCACCGTGAGGAACTCCCTGGTGTGCCCGATCCACTTTGGGACCGCGGTACTGCGCACGGGCTACGGGGGATCTTTCTGGCTCACACTGGCCATTGGTAAGGACACCAAGCTACATGAGGGCATCCTATCCTTCTGGGGGTGCAGGAGTCCTGGTGCCTTCCCCCCCAAAATTCATGTGAGAGAGCTGAGGGAGTGCAGCCCCACCAAAGCCCCTGCTGTGCCTTTGCAAAGCAGATCCCGGCAGAGGTGGGAAAAGGGCTGGCAGAAGAGGGAGCACTATCCCCATCTCAAGGGTGGTGGAGGGATTTTTAGCCCCTGAGGTGCAGTGCTGAAAGGAGATGGAGATCACACGCCTGGATTTTAAGACACGTGCAGGTCAAGGGAGGTGATTCTCCCCCTTTACTCGGCTCTGGTGAGACCTCACCTGGAGCACTGTGTGCAATTCTGAAGCCCCCAACATAAGAAGGACATGGAGCTGTTGGAGAGAGTCCAGAGGATGACACAGAGATGATCTGAGAGCTGGAGCAGCTCTGCTCTGGAAATAGGCTGGGACAGTTGGGGTGTTCAGCCTGGAGAAGAGAAGGCTCCAGGGAGACCTTAGAGCACCTTCCAGTGCCTGAAGGGGCTCCAGGAAAGCTGGGGAGGGGCTTGGGACAAGGGCAGGGAGGGAGAGGACAAGGGAGAATGGATTAAAACTGGAAGAGGAGAAATTTAGATGAGACATGAAGAGGAAATTCTTTAGTTTGAGGGTAGTGAGACCCTGGCCCAGGTTGCCCAGGGAAGCTGTGGCTGCCCCATCCCTGGCAGTGTTGAAGGGCAGGTTGGATGGGGCTTGGAGCAGCCTGGGCTGGTGGGAGGTGTCCCTGCCCATGCAGGGGTTGGAACAAGATGATCTTTAAGGTCCCTTCCAACTCAAAGCATTCTGTGATTCTATGAGATGATATGCCTGGGTTTAAGATACTCAGCACAGCATCTGAAGCCACCTCAGAGAGCAGAAGGCCATCTTCCATAAGAGAAGGCATTATCCCTAGTAGGGGGCCATCAGAGGAGGGGTGCAGGGTGCTCACAGGAATGCTCTCACAGAGCACATTTTCTTCTAGGCTTGCTCTGTTTTGTGGCTGGGATCACTGTGGTCATACTGCACTACTTCAACTTGAACCTGCTGAAGATTTTCTTTGATCTCCCCGAGGACAAAGCCGAGGAGTACCAGGAAATGACTGAACTGTACATCAACCCTCACTTTGTGAACCAAGGATTGCCTCCTTCTCAGTCCCCCAAGCTCAACCCCAAAAGCATCTAGAATAAAATTTTTCCTGATCCTTCCCTGAAGCTGGAACTGACAGGGCAGAGCACAAACCCTTCTTGATGTCCCCAGAGACCGAGATCCAGACCTCTCCAGGCTGGTTGCTGCACTAAGAAGAGTAAAAAAGCTGCTCCACAGATCAAGTCTCCATGGGCTGGCGTGAGGAGGGCACCATATCTGAACACTGGAGACCTGGCAGCTTCAATCCAATTAATGAGAAACAACATCATTTCAGTATTTTGGCTCTTTTCTTTCTGAGAGAAGACCCTCTCTCTTCAGTTACTTCTTTCTTTCATGTGGTATTTGTGTTGCACTAATGGGATTTGTTATGGGCAAGAGTTCATATTTTCAATAAACCTTTGTTAAAAAAACAGCTCCCTTGAAACACTTGGGGCATGTAGGGAGGTTGGTTTCTTAAGTGGGACTTACAAGGCTTATCTGCTGGTGGCTGCTTACAAGCCCCCAGGAGATTGGGGAAGCTGCCCTGGCAGAGGTGCCCCCAGGGAAGGATCAGGCTTATTGGCATGTGCTGAAGAAAGCCCTTGAGAAGCCCTTGTCTTGGGGAGCAGCACACTGTAGGAGAGCTGAAAAAGGACCTTAGTAAGCTGAGTGACAGAACAAAAACCCCAAGATTAAACCAACAAAACACCCTCAGGTAAAGCAGGATATTTTCCCGAGCCTTCTTTGCATCCAGACATGTTCAGTCTGGAGGGATCATGCGAAGATGACTAACCACAAGTTATTTGGGCTGGTGTGGGTGTGTTCTGTGCCCTGAAAGCACAGGAGGCTGGGAGGTTTCCCATCTTTTCTGCCACCACATCTGGCACTCTCCAGCCTCATCTCCTGCTTTTAGCCATGATTCCTCACCAGGAGAAAAGCTTCAGCCTGTTGCAGCAGCTGTAGGGGGCATGAGCCTAAATAAAACATAAACCAAGTGTGACCTGTATGAAGGAGAGAGATATCAGATCTCTGTGTGTCCTGCCCCTGCCTGCCAGGGTGGGGAGAGGGGGACACAGAGGAAGAAGAGGGGGAGAGGAGGAGAAAAGGGAAGGGAGGAAGGATGGGGGGAGAAGGAGGTGGAGGAGGAAGAGGGAGAAGAAGAGGATGAGCTCCTCTGCACCGGGTCCTCCAGCAGCACTGCCTGGTCTGTGACCTTCGCCCTGGCCTGGAGAACCCTGTGATCCTGAGGGACCAGAGCATCAGCCCCGTGGGCACAGCAGGACCCCCTGCAGCCCCCCAGTGCCAGGGAGCCCCCCCACCCCTCAGGAACACTGCACAGGTCTCTTCCTCTGTGCCTCAGTTTCCCCACATGCAACATGACAGCAGCCACAGCCACTTCCCAGGCGGGAGGAAGAGCAAGGGGGTCCTGGTGGTGGGGACAGACAGTGGCACAGGTGGCAGGGATGCTGCTGTGCTGCCAACCAGCCCGGATGGATCATTTCTTCTGAGCCTCCTCAAGATCTTGGCACTTTCCCTCCGGGAAGTTCCCTGATCAAATGTCCTGTGAGCTGGACCTGGTGATGCTGCTGGAGCGGTACAGACACACCGAAAAAGACCCCGAACTGAGCCAGGACTCCCAGCTGGAGCTGGTGAGGAAGGTGAGAAGGCAAAGCCAGCCCCAAACACCCCAGCAGGGCTGGCAGGGAGGCTCCGTCCCCAGGAGGGGACAGTTTTGTGTCCAGCCTGTCCCAAGCAGCTGAGTGGTTTGGCAGGGCTGAGGGCCAGGGGGTCCTGCAGCTGGTGCTGCTTCCTCTTTTGACTCCTCTTCTGTCTGGAATCAAAACATACAAATATCTACTGTCCTCTGTCCTGCTGCCTCACAGCTACAGCAACCACTCAAAGGGTGAAGAGATGATGGCACAGGATCCCTTTCCCTGTGCTGTTTGCCATCAGCCCAGAGACTAAATTCCAACTGCCACAACCAGAGTCGAGACCAAGAGGAGGAACTGCAGCTACTGTTCAGCAACGTGCTGCACTCTGCTGGCCAGGCCCCCCAAGGCCTGTCCCAGCTCCTGCTGATGAACACCTCAGAGTGGCCTCAGCCCAGCACCTTGTATTCCAACACCAGCCCTATAGGTTTTTATTGCAGGTCCAGGGTCTTTGTTTCAGCCCCAGGCTTGCAGTTTTCTTCTCAGCTCCAGCCTCTTCCCCGTAGTGTATATTTCAGCTCCAGCTCTGAGATTCCAGCTCCAGCTCTGGACTCTTCATTCCAGCTCTGGGATGTCTCAACTCCAGCCCTGCACCATTCCAGCTCCAGTTAATGTTTCATCTGCAGCCTCACTGTCTGTCTCTAGCTCCAGCCCTAGAATATCTGTCCCAGCTCTGCCCTATCCAGCTCCAACCCTCCAGTGTTCAGCTCAGCCCTGGCCCAGAGCTGAAGGGCCAGAACCCCTCATCACTGTGCGGCTGGATTAAACACTCTGGAGCTGAAATGACCAAGAACTGGAGCCTAAATAGAGACTGGAGGGCTGGGGCTGGAGCTGAAATCAAAGCTACAGGCACAGGGCTGGAAGAAACGCTGGGGCGGAACTAAATGGGGTGGGGAAGGGATGGAGCTGAAATACCAACTGTAGGGCTGGAGCTGGAACACAGCTGGGACACTGGGTGTCTCCTTCCCTGTGGCCCCTGCCCGGTGTGGGGGCAGTCCCTTCTCCTCATCCTTGAGGGTCCCTCACCAAGGGAAGGAGGGGAAGGGGTTGTAGCCCTGCCCCTGCTGAGCCAGAGCCCCAGCGCCCTGCTCTGCTTCCCCAGCAGCGGGGAGGGACACAGCTGGGGCTCCTCTGGGGCAAGGGGACTGTCCCCAGTGTCACCTGGGAGCGGGACAGCTCCCACAGCTGAGCCCTAAGAAGGGCTGAACCCTGGGTGGAGATGCAGGGGATCCCCCCGAGCCTGGAGGGGCTCTGGCACCCTCATGGCCACATGCTAGAGCTGGATGTTCCCCCCCCAGCCCAGGCATGTCCCCAAGGTGCCATCGTGGAGCCATAGCTTCTGTCACCGGGCTGTGCCCCATCGGGGCCTCACTGTGACCCTGCTGCCATGCCTGGGGCTGAGGGCAGCCATGCAGCTCTGCACAACAGCCACAGCCACACCTGGCTCTTGGTGGCTGCCTCCACCTGGAGGCTGAGGATGTCACCCAGTTAGGAACCACTGAAGGGGCTTTCAGAGCTCCAGTCCTCTGCAAGGCAGCACCTGGGTGACAAAGGGGGGAACGGGGCTCTGGCTGTCCCCAAGATCCCATGGGACCAGAGCCAAGACTCAGCCCAAAAGTCTGTGCTGGGGGGTGGGTTGACTCCCTGTCACAGTTTGACTCAGGATCAGCAGTTGAACCAGCGGCAACAATGCTCTCCATCCCCTCCCCTTCCCACCCAGGTAGGGAAGGAGAGAGAGAGAACGAGGCAGAGAGACTTTCCAGATTGAAAACCAAACTAGACAGCTTTAATTAAACACTAATGATAAAATAAAATATGTACAATTCTATACAAATGTGTTCAGGAATGTGCAAACCCCTCTTGCCTCCCCCCACCCCCAGCAGCTCCCCTGGCATCTCCTGAGCTGTGAGCAGCCCCAAAATGTCCTGGAGCTGCCGGAGAGAGGGCAGAGCAGCCAGGATCTGAGGGGAGAGTGATGAGAGGCTGGTATGCACGGGCCTGGGGATCATCGGGGATGGATGGATGGAGTCCTCCCTGGATGCTGGCCAAGGAAGAAGAAGCAGGAAGGGTCTTGACTTCCAGGACCTCTGACCTTACACAGAGCTTGCATAGATACATGGAATGGAAAGCTTTGGTCAATTTTACTGTCTGTCTAGTCCACTCCTCCCTTCAGGAGGGTCACAGATATGACTCTTCTGCTCCCCTGTTTGGAGGTGGGCACCCCTTGGTCCTCCCGCCCCCCTGGGGTCCCCAGCCTGGGGCCACGGGGCTGGTCCCTCGCAGCAGCCCCTGCCCCGTCCAGGCCCTGTGGCAGCCCACAGAGCCTGCCATGACCCACGGGCCTGATGCCACCAGCTCAGCAGCACAGCCTAGCACAGCTCCGGGAGCTCCTTGGCTGCACGGAGAGCCTGCGGGCCAACCTAAGGGATGTGCAGGCCACCATCACTGACATCTCTGCCTGGGCCACAGACCTGTGATTTCCCTCTTGGGAGTTCCCCAGCCTGGGGGACGGCTCCTTGGCCCTGTGCTGGAGCTGCAATGGAGCAGGGCACCTGGGGAGCTGGGGACTTGGCAGCTGCATTCCCCCAGGCTCTGCCCTCCTGCCAGGAGAAGGGCTGGCTGCTCTCCTGGCCCCCTGGCTGCTCTGCTGGCCTGTCCCCTCACTGCACACCTCTGCCTTTGGGCTCCTGGGGTCATCTGCAGCCAGCTCTGTTTGATCTGGGCCCTGCTTCTGCTCTGTGCTCTCTCCACCAGAAGAAGGCTCGTGGGACGGAGATGCCCTGGCTGCCATCCGCACAGGGAGAAGGATCCTCTCTGGACTTGAGCTGCTGGGCCTCCAAGCAGATCAAGGCCCTCTCCGGACAGCAAACACCGTCAGATGCTGCTCCCATTGGCCTTCCGTGGACACACTCCAGCACCTCAATGTCTTTCATGTCTTGAGGGGCTCAGAACTGACGCCAGGATTTGAGGTGTGGCCCCACCAGTGCTGAGCACAGGGGGATGATCCCTGCCAGGGATGGAGCAGCCACAGCTTCTTTGGGCAGCCTGAGCCAGTGTCTTACCAACCACAAAGTGAAGAATTTCTTCCTCATATCTAACCTAAATCTCTCTCTTCAAGTTTAAATTCATCCCCCCTCATCCTATCACTCCTTGCCCTTGTCAAAAGTCCCTCCTCAGCTTTCCTCAGCTTCCTGCTCTGGAAGGTGCTCTAAAGTCTCCCTGGAGCTTTCTCTGCTCCTGACTCAACACCCCCAACTCTCCCAGCCTGTCTGCAGAGCAGAGCTGCTCCAGCCCTCAGATCATCTCCTTGGCTTCCTCTGGACTCTCTCCAACAGCTCCGTGTCCTTCTTGTGCTGGGGATCCCAGAACTGGACCCAGCACTGCAGGGTGGGTGGGTCTCACCAGAGTGGAGCAGAGAGACAGTCTTATTTCAGGATCTTCCTGTGGAGGTTGCTGCTTCATCCCCTGACTTGCTGGAACAAAGAGCAAATACAGACCTTACAAGAACACGCAAAGGAACTTGGACATGCGAATGCAAGACAGGGACTACCCAGCTTCTTTGAGGACAGAAGTGTTGCACTTCAAGCACTTTAAAAGCAGCAGGAACCCTCCTCTGCTTCCTTTTGGCAGAGGCCAGCAGCTTCTGGAGTCAGCTGTGCAACCCTCAACACCAAGGCCAAAAATTCTCCGTGAGCCCAGATTCTCCTGCAGCTGAAGGGGAGAAGGCAGCTGATCCTCCAAAACAGGAGAAATACCCTCCATACCCTCAGAGCTCATTCTGTGGTGAGTTCTCCAAAGTCTCAGGCTTGTACCCCCAGTGGATGTGGCTGGAGAGGACTCCTCACCAGCCCCTCAAGTATGATCACGTGGATGCTGCTGGTATGAAGACATCAGGGTCTTTTTTTTTTTGGAGGGGAATGAAGTCTTCTGTAAAGCAGAAAATGTAAAACTGGCACAAGAAAAAGGAGGAAAAAGGGATGTTTTTTGTGGGATCCTACACAGTGGCAGAGAAGCTCTGGAGCTGCTCTACCCGAGGAGACCTGGGAGCACAGACATGAAAAGGGCTCTGTTTGCATCCAAACAGCATCTGTCCAGGTCAACTGGACTGTCCTGGTTTAAACAGTAAGAGTGAAACACAAACCAGAAGACAGACTTGCTCCCTGTTACCCCCCTCCACCCTCCCAAGGAAAGACAGAAGGGAATAAGGAAGAGAGACTGAAGGGTCGGAAACTGAACCAGGAACAATTCACTAACACCGAAAGGGAATAACAGGTGGGGGAAAGAACAGGTCTCTCCACTGATACACAAATACATACAAACCCCATCTTGCTGGTGGCAGGAATTGGTGGGTGAGGGCCCCTTGCAGCAAGGCTGCTTCAGGAGAAGGGTCCACAGCTCCTGGCAGCACCAGATGGAGCTGGATTCTGGAGAGACCTGGCGAACCGAAGAATCCCTGAGCAGCAACAGCAGGGAAGGAGGCACAGGAAAGCAAGGGCTGAGCTTCTGGTTCTCACACTTTTATGTGGAAGGAAGCAGGGGGAATATTGACCCCTCCCTGCCCCCATCCTCCTGGGTCTTTCAGGGTCTTAAGGATTCTCTCTCTAGTTTCTCTTGGTTCAACACCATGCCAGGGTCACTCAAACCATAATAGCTTCCTGGGAAGGTGAGCCTAACAAATTGATCCCATCTCAAGAATAATTGCAAAAAATAAGTTTACATCAATAGCCCTGCCTTGAAATGCTCCTCAAGAACAGGAAGTTTTGGGCAGGGATGCTTATTTCTTCTGACAATAGAAAAGGAGACATGGGTAGAGACCTGGAGCCCATCAGGGGAATTGCAAGAGTTGCTCTTCCCTGCAGTACCCTTCCCACCACCTCTGAGGCATGTGAGGATGCCCTGAGACTCCCTGATCACAGCACACACAAGGGCTCTCAGCCTCTGAGCACCCTCTTGGAGGTCCCTCCTGCTCCCCACCAACAGGTCTCGTGCTCTCTTGGGCATGCAAGAGGAGCCCCCTCACGGCTGGTCTTCTCTGGGGCTCTGCATCATGCTTGGGAGAGGACCTTGTGCCATACACCCCACACCGTTGCATCTACTTTCCTTTAAATAAAGAATGATTTTTCTACAACTGAAATTTTGCACCTCTGGGCAGGGGACACAGAAGAGGGCTCTGGGGTGATGGGCAGGCCAGGAAGCATGAGCATCCCTGGTTCTGCAGAAGGGCAGGTGCCAGAGATCAGCCAAGGCTTTGGCATGGCACGGGGAAGCAAGTGGGTCCGTCAAGATGCCTCTGCTCTGTCTGGTTCTTTCCACCTCCCCACTGAGCAGGGACAGGGCTGACCTCTGTCTCCAACGTACCACAGCATGAGGGACACACGGGGAGATGGAGATGTGGTACTGCCTGTGTGCTGCAGGGCTCTGCTGCAGGGGAACTTCTCCACCACCTGGAGATGGGGTTGGGCAGCCCCTTCTCCAGTGCCTCGCTCTAGCTGTGGCCATGGTCTGCACCGAAGCTCCAGGCAACGTGCTTGTTGTAGTTGATGGTTTCATTGACCTGATTCACCAGGTTTCCTGCCAGATGATGAAGACTAAGTACTTGGAGGCAGCTGTAAGACTCCCTGTTTGGGGGCTCCAGGGCCCACAATCCCAGTAGCCAGTAGCACAGCTGCCAGACTTGCACCCAGTCCCCTCCTGTTGTGACCTGCACTCACCCACTAGTGTGGCAGTCAACCCCACCAGGCCAATGTGCAGCCTGATGTTCACGTTCACCAGGGCATGGCTGAAGGACATGTAGTTGGTGGCTGCTGTCTCCCAGCCAGTCTCCCAGTCCCTAGTGAACTGCATGGCTGTGAAGACTTCCAAGGTAAGTCATGGTCTGGTGGTGAGACATCTAGTGCTGGAAGCACCTGCCATGATGGTCACCGTGGACTAAACATCATCTATCCCATCCCAATGGCAAGGCCTGTGTTGTCAGCCTCAAGGTGCAGAAGGCTTGTATCTCCTTCTGCAACATCAAACACAGTCTGCGACCCTGAGAGCCCCACTTGGGTTGGTTTCTCCCCAGACCCAAAGCAGTGTTGAGCCCCAGACAAAATGGGGTTGATGTGTGGGCACTGTCAGGTCCTCACCTGAGCACCTGCCAGTTTGTCTGGGTCCCCTGGCTGTGGGCTCGCACTGGCTGCCCTGGAGGTGGTTGACCACCAGCATTGTAAGAGGAGACAGATGGGTGGTTTCTCCTTGTACCACGAGCTGGAGCCATGTCTCAGACACAGAGGGGCTGGTCTTCCCCATAAACTCATCCTGCCATCTGGACTTGGTGTTTGGCTGCTCTGTTCACCCTCCCACCTTGCTCCTTCATTCCCTTTGTCCTGGGCATCCTTGAGCTTCCCCTGGTACTCCCTGAGGACCACCACTTCCACAAAGAGGCTCATCAGGACCCCCAGGAACCAGAGGAGTCTCCGTGGGGGAAGAGCAGAGAGGGAGGACAGTATGCCATGGGGACACAGCACAAAGCATGTCACTTAGAAATGTCAGCTGGTGAGAAATGAGCCTGTCCCTCCCCTGGGAGTCACCCCACAGGCTCTGCAGGTGGGTGACACAGTGGGGATACATCTGGGCCATCCCTACTGTGGGATGAGGGGGCAGCAGTCACATTGGGCAAACCAAGAAGGTCCAAGCAGCCCATTTAGGAAACCTGTTCTGGGAAGGAGGATGGAGGCACTCCCTTTAATCGTTCTGAGCTGGGGTTTCCACACTTACCCAGGCTTCAGGTGTGGATGTGTTGGCAGGTGGGCACAGCTGGAGACAAAAGCAGCAGCTGGGGGTTTGCAGTGTCCCCTGGGAGGGAAACAAGCACCAGGGGTGCCAGCAGTGGGCTTGCAGCAGGAGCAGTTGGCCACTGACCCGCGAGCAGTGCTGGGGCATGTGAGCCCTGCTCTGTGTGTGTCTGTGGGCATTGGATTAGCGTGAAATTAAATGATTATTTTTTCCCCAGGTTGAGTCTGTTTTGCCTGGGACCTTAATCAGTGAAGAACCCTCCTTGTCCTTGGTCTCAACCCATGGGCTTTGTTGTCACATTAGACCCAAACCCCAGCAGAGACGTGCCTGGAAAACGTGTGTGCAGAGCTGGGCTGCAGGGGTGGCTGCTGGCGCCAGCAGTGCCAGGGATGTGGCGCCAGCTCCAGCTCTGGCAGCATCTGCAAAGCAGAGGGAGAGGTGGACTTTTAGATTGGATCTTAGAAACAATTCCTTCCCCAGAAGGGCTGTCAGGCCCTGGAACAGGCTGAGGGACATGGCTGAGTGGTGGGCTTGGCAGTGCTGGGTTAGTGGTTGGACGTGGTGATCTTAAAGGAGCTTTCCAACCCAAGTGATTGGATGATTCTGTGACTTCACAGCAAATGGTGCAGCTGGGCCATAAGATGCAATAAGCATCTATTTTTATGGCTCTGCTTGGAAGTTCTGTAAAAAATTTCAGAGAAGGGGGAGGTGTTGCTTCCCACCACACTGCCCAGCAAGCTGGGTTTCATATCTCATGATGAAGATAGCTCAGGGACAACTGAGATGGCTGCCAGGCGATGGAAGCAGAGCTCAGCAGGAGCCACTCATCATCCTAGTGGGAATGGAAATAAAAGGGGTTGCAGCCACACTTGGAGGAAATCCTCATCCATAACTTGTTCAGCCCTCTGCTCATTCCAAAAGGCCATTACACAGGACAGGAGCAAGTCTTCTATGGCATGGACCTTCAGAAGCACATGCCATGGAGATCATCTTACTTGGGGCTGCTTGATCATCTTTGCTCCCATTGCCAAACAGCTCCTGTCAGTGCTGCTGAAGGTTTCCATGCGCTCTCAGAGACTCAGAGGACAGAAACCCTGCTGCTCTGTTGCCCTTCTGAACATCTCCATCCCACCCAGATACCCCACGGTTCTTCCCATGGGCACTGAGGCCAGTGCCTGTGGCAGGGATGAGGACAACTCGAGATGGGGCTGGTGTCTGATCCTTCCTAAGTGTAGTACCACTTCCTGGGATTTCCCAGACCCCAAAAGTCCCTTCCAGGCTGCCCTGATCCTGTTGCTGCTGCTCTGCAACAGCTGCTGGAGCAGAAGGACATTATTTAAGCACTGAACAGGTAGATTAGGTTATAGTTGGTGGATTTAGGTTATGGTTGGACTTGATGGTCTTCAAGGTCCTTTCCAACCAGGATGATTCTGTGATTCTGTGTGGGAGGGTCTGAGCGGGTCCCTGATGTCCTGGGAGAATGGAGGAAAGGGGTGAAGATGTCACTGCTCCTCTTGCATCTGTGTTAGAGGTGTTGCCTCACCAGGAAAGAGCAAGTGAGGTTGCCAGCTCCCCGATTGCCCCTCCAACCTCAACCCTGCTCGTCCAACAGAGCTCTGCTGCCCCAGCCTGAGTGTGGGGAGGTGCACCAGCCTTTTGGACACATGTTCCCAGGTGTTTGTTTTCCTGTTCCTGCAGACACCAGCCATCACTGTCAGTTTGACACTGCCACCAGAAAGATGAGCTTTTCCAGGTCTTGCTGAGGCTTGTTAGTGACTCACTGTGTGGTAAGTAGCACTTCTCATCCCAGGCTGCAACTTACAGACAAGCTTTCTCTTCTAATCCTTGTTGATAGAGGCCTCATTAAAGTGAAACGGTGGTTTCTTTTTTTGTCCATGGAGCTCTGGTGTTCTGTCCTGCCAGCCCTGAAATGAATGTCCAGAGCTCAGAGCAAGGCTGCCCCACCTCGGGCTGAGGCAGCTCTGCACCTGAGGGCACACAAGAGCTCTGCAGCCCATCTCCTGCCTGTGGGCATAAGATCACCTGCATATCTGCTTCTGCCATCCAGGCAAAAAGCATCAAGAGCATCTGGTGCAATAAGAGCTCAGGCATCTGCCTAAAAAGCAGGGGGAAGAGCCAAGAGCTGCTCCACAGGGTGTGGGTAGAATCAGAGAATCACAGACTGGTTTGGGTTGGAAGGGACCTTAAAGATCATCCAGTTCCAACCCCCCTGCATGGGCAGGGACACCTCCCACCAGCCCAGGCTGCTCCAAGCCCCATCCAACCTGCCCTTCAACACTGCCAGGGATGGGGCAGCCACAGCTTCCCTGGGCAACCTGGGCCAGGCTCTCACCACCCTCACGCTCAAGAATTTCCTCCTCATGTCTCACCTAACTCTCCCCTCTTCCAGTTTTAATCCATTCCCCCTCATCCCATCACTCCCTGCCCTTGTCCCAAGTTCCTCCCCAGCTTTCCTGGAGCCCCTTCAGGCACTGGAAGGTGCTCTAAGGTCTCCCTGGAGCCTTCTCTTGTCCAGGCTGAACACCCCAACTCTCCCAGCCTGTCTCCAGAGCAGAGCTGCTCCAGCCCTCCCATCATCTTCGTGATCTCTTCTGGACTCTCTCCAACAGCTCCATGTCCTTCTTATGTTGGGGGCTCCACAACTGGACACTCCAGATGGGGTCTCACCAGAGCAGAGCAGAGGGGACAATCCCCTCCCTGGCCCTGCTGCCCACGCTGCTTTTGCTGCAGCCCAGGGCACGGGTGGTCTCTGGGCTCCAGGACATGGTGCTGGCTCATGTTGAGTTTCTCATCCACCATCACCCCCAAGTCATTCTACTCAGGGCTGTTCCAATCCATTCTCCCCCCAACCTGTATTTGTGCTTGGAATAGCACCGACCCAGGTTCAGGACCTTGCACTTGGCCTTGTTGAACTTCATGGGTTTTGCAGAGGCCCATCTCTCCAGTCTGTCAAGGTCCCTCTGGATGGTCTCCTTTCCCTCCAGCATGTAGACCTCACCACACAGTTTGATGTCATCAAACAGTTCAGAGGAGAAGGATGAAGAAGTGCTCCATAGTGGAGCTGGTACCCCTCAAATGGTCTGCTGCCCATGGAGGAGCCCTGCTGAGCACAGACAGACTGAAGCAGCCCCTGATGGCCTCAGGATAAGCTGACATAATGATCTTGTTTGAGTTATATGTGCAGTGAGTTGGAAAGGCCAAGCACTCACAAAAGTCCTGCTGGCTGGATTGTAGCCCACTCCAGTAGGTACCAGAACTGCACCATGTGGGAAGTCCTTGAGCTGTACAGTTGCTGTGAGACCAGACTCGCCTGACACAGGCTGTGGCCACCACAGAAACAACAGCAGGTCAGTACCAAAGCCAGCTAGAGGTGGCCGTGGTCTGTGACCTAGTACCTTTCCCTGAGGTGGGACACTTCTTGGGATAGATTTTCCCAAAGTTCACACATCATCTGCTGGTAGAATCATAGAATCATAGAATCATAGGGATTGGAAGGGACCTCTGAAGATCATCAAGTCCAGCCCCCCTGCTGCAGCAGGAACACCCAGGGCAGGTCACATAGGAGCATGTCCAGACAGATCTTGGAAGTCTCCAGAGAAGGAGACTCCACAGCCTCTCTGGGCAGCCTGTCCCAGGGCTCTGTCACCCTCACAGCAAAGAAGTTTCTCCTCATGTTGAGGTGGAACTTCCTGTGTTATCACCTGGTGCTGTTTCCCCTCGTCCTATCACCACTGAACAGAGACTGGCCCGTTCTTGACACCCACCCTTCAGATATTTATGGACATTAATCAGGTCCCCTCTCAGTCTTCTCTTCTCCAGACTAAACAGCCCCAGGTCTCTCAGCCTTTCCTCATATGACAGATGTTCCAGTCCCTTCATCATCCTTGTAGCCTTGGTTGGACTCTCCAGCACATCCCTGTCCCTCTGGAACTGGGGAGCCCAGAACTGGGTACAACCCTCCAGATGTGGTCTTATGAGGGCAGAGTAGAGGGGAGCAGAACCTCCCTTGACCTGCTGGCCACACTGTTCTTAATGCATCCCAGGATACTATTGGGTCTCTTGGCCACAAGGGCACATTGCTGTCCCATGGATACCTTGTTGCCCACCAGGACCCCAAGGTCCTTCTCCATGGGGCTGCTTTCTAGCAGGTCAACCCCTCATCTATATCAGTGGTAGATGCTGCTGAAGGAGAAGAGTGAGAAATTAACTGTAATTGATTTTTGTGAAGTTTCAAGAT
The DNA here is from genome assembly GCF_020740795.1 of Apus apus. Lineage (NCBI taxonomy): Eukaryota > Metazoa > Chordata > Aves > Apodiformes > Apodidae > Apus > Apus apus. Next base: position 438,097 of record NC_067291.1, on the reverse strand, counting down.
CATTTGGTACCAGTTATTTATTGTCATTTATAACGGAGAAAACTCAGAATTGCAGGTTAACCTCTGGGGTTGTGTGTGTGTGGTTTGATTCCAGAACCTCTGTGATTGTGTGACTCTGTGTGAGACTGTGTGGGTAGGTGTGTGTGTGTACATTTAAGAAACTGTCTTAAGTCTTGTGTAAACTTTGCCATTCTCAAGTCTTTATGTCAGTGCTTGATTATAACAAAGTTTGTGGAGTCACTCCCTTACGTGGCTGTGATCAGGGGTCATTAAATATCATATCATCTAGTCCTGCAATTTACCTAACTTGCTCATTTACCAGACCTCAGCTGCTGCTACCCTGAAGTTGTGTAAAACCTCAGTTTGTGAGAAGCTGCCTTCCACTCTCCCACCTGTGACAAACTGGCCCAGTCACTGGGATCCTAAAGTAGGATTAAGGACAAACTGGGGCTGTGGGCAGGAGGGAGGGAGGATGATGTGAGTGTGGAGCAGCCACAGGGGAACACAGGACAAGAATGAGAAGGAAGGATCAGAGGGGAAGCCATTGTGATCCCACCACATCCCCTGCCATCACCTGCTGCCGCAGCCAGGGCACAATGTAACCTGCAGTGACAAGGAGGAGGGGGAGAGGTGCTGGGAGTGACAGTGAGCCTGGCACAGGGAGCAGAGCTGTGCAAATGCCTGGGGGGGGAGGGCGTGTGTGTTTGTTTCAAAACCTCAATCAGTACTCAAATACTTATTAATTTACAACAGATGAGGTTAAATCCCACCAGTCGAGTCTGCTTTGCCCAGGACAGTAATTACCAAATGACCTCCCATTCATTATCTCAGCCCACAAGATGGCAATGAGCAGAGATGGGGGACAGGCAGACACACAGTTGTACAGGTTCTTGCTGGGTGGGAGGTAGAATGAGGAGTTCACCAGGTATCTCATGGCAGGTTTCTGCTGGGATGCTCAGGAACTCACCTGCCTTCCCAGGAGCTTGTCTGGGCGAGACATGAGCTGGTGGTCCCATGAGATGCCCTCAGGTCAGGAATCCCACTGGGCCATCAGTCCATCATGATACCAGCTGAGAGACATCTGGTCTGCTCCAGTGTCACGCACAATACACTCTGTCATTAGTTTTCTTGCTTATAATTAGTTTTAAGCCAAGATTTTGCTACAGCTCATGGGAGGCAAGCTGGGGTCACCCAGATCCCAGCACACAGCAGCAAACCTGGGAAAAAAAAACAGAGGGTGGAGGAAGGTTTACTGCAGTCCTGGGCACGAGTGGCTGCAGAAGGGCAGTGGGACACCTCTTGGGTGAAACTGGTGGGTAAGAGACAATTAAGAACACAAGGAGGGAACAGACGCTGCTGTGGTGCTGCAGATGGGTTGTTCACCAGCAGGTTGGACAACCTGGGAGAGGTTCTCCATCCTAGCTTGGTCCTGCTTTCCTGAAGGACCAAGAGCCCTAGCACTGGGGCATTTGATGGGGAGCACCAGGCTTTTAAGGCAAGACACCATCTCCAAAGGCTCAGAATCAGAAGTCAGACTGTAGGTGGAAAACATGCTCACTTAACTGGTCTAGGATCAGCAGTGGTGACCCCATCATACAACCTTTCTGCAGTACCTCTCTCTTTTTCAGCTCTCAGTGTTGCCAGCCTGTCTCAAGCAGGACCTGAGGAATCTGTGATGTCCCCAGTTGTCATACACTGGTAGCTCCAGCTCTCACCTGGCTAGGGACATCCTGTGACATTGGCAGTGGATTTGTAGCACCATACCACCTCCTGAGAAGCATCTCCAGCTCCCCAGAAAAGGGCTGTCACCGCCTTTCCCTCATTCAGAAGGAAGTTCCTGAAGGAGTGTTATGTTCATGAACATGATTTGGGCTTCAAGCCATCCTTGAAGTGATAAGGAGCAAGGTGGGAAGGTCTCCCACTGTGGCTTTCTCCCCTCTACTGGTCATCAGTATGCTCGGATGCTGGATTGTCCCTTGGCTTGGCATGACATGGCTCTGGGCTCCTGGTGCTCCCTGCAGGAGCTCCAAGGTTGGATTTAGCATCAGAAGTGTGTGGGGAGAAAAGCTCAAGGTTTCATTTATGGCATCACTCTGGGATATGCCTGGGGACGTTGCCAGGGAGTATGTAGTACACAGGGTATATCTATGAGCAGAACTTTCAGAAGGTGCAGAACCAGGTTCATGGGGCTGTCCTCCATCAGCCATTTTGGGCAACCCCCCTTTGTGCCCTTCATCTGCTGCCCTGGACAACAGAGGACCCCAGGGCTCTCAGAGCACCCCTGTGAGTGTCAAACCCTGTGCACAAGGGGAAGGTGCACCAAGCAACCATCTCAGAACAACACATCATCAGGCTGAGCATTCAATGCTCGGCAGGAGGTCCAGCCAGGCTGGAGGTAAACCCTGGAGTCCCATGAGGCAGGGACCCTGCTTGGGCCAGAAATCCCAGGCATGCCAGGAGCAAGATGCTTTTTTTGTTTTCAGGAGGGTTTGCTTGTAATCTCTCCAGCAAATCACAGAACAGTTTGGGTTGGAAAAGACCTTAAAGATCATCTAGTTGAACCTCCCTGCCATGGGCAGGGACACCTCTCACTAGCCCAGGTGGCTCAAAGCCTCAATAACCTGAAGAGGGTTGTAAAGATGCTCCAGTAGCCAGTGGTGTAATGAGATCATCCAAGCTTGTCACTTTGTCACACAGCCATTAGGGTCTCCTTCAGTGAGCAGAGGCTGCAGGGACCGAATCCAACCCTCCCCTGCCAGCTACCAAGAGTCAGGAGCTCCCCTCCATTCCCACCAGGTGGTTCCCATCCCCCCTTCTTCCTGCACAAGCCCCGGGGGCCTGTCATCCCACACCCCCAACCCCCAAAAGTCTGAGCCAGTCTGTGCAAAGAGCCAGTTTTATTCACACGGGTACATCAGACACCAAGGAAGCAGCAAACATCCAGGCAATACCCAGGAAAATTCTTTCCATAAGAACAACCACTATTAACAATATTACAGAAAGAATAAATCAAAGTGGTGTTGCTCCAGTAACCCACAACGCCGACACACTCCTCCATTTGCCATCAGACCTCACCCTCCATGGCTGGGCTGCTTCAGTTGGAAAAATACTTCTCCAGCACCTTTGCTAGAAGCCCTGTCTCCTACAAGAAAAGGCACAACAGTGAGACAATGTCCCTCACAGTCTCCACCATCACCTGCTGGGCACCACGGGGCAGAAGATCAGACAACTGTCCCACGCTGGACCATGATGGCACGTTTCAAGGTTGGGACAGCACCTGAGAAGAGCCAGGAGCCTGGGTCCTGCCTCACATCCTGTGCTCCAGCTGCTGGGCCACAGCTCACTACATCAGAAGCAAATGTCACCAGGCACTGAGACAGGAGCCACCGGGCCGGGCTGCCTCAAGAGCACAAGAGCTGCCTCAGGGCCTGGTTCAGCAGAGAGCTACAGAAGAAGGCAGAGAGAGACACGAAACACAGCGGGGGGAGTGACAGAGGAATTCTGTGGGATTGCCCAGAGGTCTCAGAGCTATGCAGGGCAGCACATGCCTTCTTCATGCAGACTCTCCCCCATCCCTGAAGCTATTCCACTCTACATTCATGGTCTGCCTCCTGGAGAAACTCTGTCACACCCCCAAGATGACATGGGACAGGTACAACTCTCCTCTGCCAGCCAAATCCTTGTCACCCACAGCGACAGGGTGGCACCATGCAGCTCCAGCGTGCCAAGGGCCAAGCCCTGCCTGCCACTTGTGGTTAAAAAGACAACACAGAAAACCCTGTTTGCAAGCTCCTTCTGCTCTGCACGGCTTCTGCCAGCACAAGCAGGGAGCAGCACAGGGGCTCCTGCTTTGCAAAGGGGTGGGAAACATCTGGAGACAGAATCCAACAGCAGCAGGCAGGACTAACCCCCGTGAAGGGAGAGCAAACAAAGCCTGAGCTCTGTGATGTGTTGTGTAGAGGGGAAGAACCTGCTTGGGAATGATCAGTGACCCCTCAGACAAGGAAAAGCTGGATGAGCTTCTCAAAAACAGTCAAGTACTTACCCTGCCACCAAGCACAGCAGGAAGGCTGGAGGAGCGACACTTAAGAGAGCACGTTAACTCCTGCCTTGCTGACCAGGATGTCTCAAGGAAGGGAGAAGTATCTTTGCTTTTATAAACCAAGTTGAGATGGAAGTGACAGATCCTGAGCAGGGGATGGACAGAGGGTTTTGTGGAGCAGAGCTCTTCAACATCTTGTTAGGCAGGTGGCAAACACACCACACGGTTCAGTTCAGGCACAGGCTGGGAGCTGGCCACCAGTGTCCAGCAATTGAGAGAAGAGCTGTCAGGGTGGCAGAAACTTGCAATGGCACCATGTAACCCATAAAAGCAAGAAAAAATAAGGTGCCACAGAAAAGTGTAACAGAGACAGCACTCAAAGGCACCAGGGAGTACAAGCACTGCAAGATCCACCGGCAGCTCAGAGGAAAGGATGCCCTGAGGGACAGCAAAGAGAGGAGCAGGAAGGCAGGCGTTGAGTCTAATGAGATGCTCAGAGGTGTCTGAAGGGCAGAATCAGACCTGTCACCAAGAGGCTGGCTAGCACACCAGGGCACCAGCCAAGGAGAGGTGAGAGCCTTGGAAAGGAGAAGATGAAGGGCAGAAGCCAACTGCACATCAGGCACCCAAGCTGTGATGCCACAGGTGTGCAGGACATCCCACCAGAGTGGTATCAGGACAGCAAGGCAGGAGCCACTATCTGCTGGACCATGAGCCAAATTTCCCTCCAGCACCAGAGCCTTGACATGGGCAAAGGAGCTCTGGCAGAGGGGGGCAGGGCTCCAGCACCCAGCTGACAGCCCCACACATGGCATCAGCCCCCAGGGCAGCCTCTGCCCAAGCACACCCACAGTGGGGGTGGTGACCATGCGACTTACCTACACTGGGGAGAGCCACATGGGTCCCTTGTATCCAACTCACACCACACTCACAAACACCTTAGCAGAGGGGGCAGGGTGGCACATCCACCAGTGCTCCCAGCAGCTCAGGCAGTTCATGCAGCAAATATCCTCCTCCCCAAAGGTTCCCCAGGGATGAGGAGAAGGGTCCAGGACCTTCCCAGCCCTCTCCTTCCTTTCAGCTGCATCCAAGAAGCAAAAGCTGTAGCAGTGCAGCAGTCACAGCATCCTAAGAGGAGCAGCCTGGGCTGGTGTCTTCACCATGCCCAGCTGTTCCTTCATGATGGAAAGCCCTGATGGGACCAGCTCTTTAGGAAAGACTCAGTTTACTGTAATCTGCTGAAAACAGGTGAAAAAAAGGCTTGAATGATCAGTGCCACTCAGGCTTGCATCCCTGCAACTCTGCTCCACCTGTGCCTCCCAAAAAAAAGCAAAGAACAGGATCAAGCACTGCCTAAACCTGGATAACAGAAGTTGCTTTACCTGTGTGCAGTGTGACTGGATGGCTCCTCAAGCACAGCAGCTTGGTGGGACAGCACCTGCAGGACCCACCTAACAGGATTTCATCCCTTTTAGGATCTCAGTTACCTCCTGCAGTGACTAGAAAGGGCGAGACACCAGAGAAGGGCGCATGAGGCAACAGACAAGCAGAGCCACACAGACCCAGCAATTTTTGTGTCATGTGTGAGGATCTGTGTGTGAGCATTGCTCCCAGGGATGGGGTTTCCACCAGGAGCTGGGTGAGCTCCGAGGAAAAAGCCCCACACTGATGGACTGAGGGTCTGCTGATGCAGAGCGGGACGAGCGGAGCTCCTGCCTGCTCCCCAAGCCCCACCCTGCAGCAGCAGGACTAACACACACCTTCCCTCTGCAAGCCAAGCTGACAAAGCTCCGTGGCCCTCAGTAATGAGGGATGCCAACCACAGTAACAGTCCCAAGATGGGGATATCAAGAAGCCCAAAACTTCTCTGCAGGACAGGCTCCTTTCCCTGCATTCAAGGAGCTGTGCTCCTCTTGATCTCTCCCTACAGAAATAGAGGGGGGGAAAGGATTTCCCTGTCCCTCCAGCAGCTGCAAGAGGGGACATTTCTTCACAGCAGCAATAGTGGCCAGCCATCCTCTTCAGCATCAGACCCAGATGCTTATTAACAAGCCCTAGGCTGGAGATCACCACTGCCACAGCTCTATCACAGCACCCCTTGCTCATCCTCACACCCTTCCCAAGCATTTGGGATTATTAGCCTCAACCCAGCTAGACACAAGCCTAAGGAGGCTTTTCCTTTGCCACTTTTTGGCTGGTCTTAGGAGGTGGTTTAAGGAGGGTTAACAGGAGCAGAAGGGGGGACTACAGCCCTAGCAGCCACATAGATGTTCTCATCTCCAGCAGGGAGAAGAACATCTCCATCACCTCCCTGCTCCAAGCACGTCCCACCATTTTACTCAATATTTACCTGGTCAGTGAGATCGTATTTTCCTTGGTTCTCATTCAAAAGTCTCTCTTGCAAAAGGATTTTCAGGAGCTCCCGGGTCAGCAGTTCCATCACGTCCTCCAGCAAGGCTCTGAGAGAGGGACCGAAGGCCACCGGCACTGCGGGCTCCCCCGGGGACTCCAGGTGCGGGGAGCCCGTGACGCTCTTCTTCCCCATGAAGTGACCTGCAAGGCACGCGCGTGTGTCAGCACACACACCCGGGGGAGGCCGGGGCTCCGCTGGGGCGGTTCTGTCACCTCAGTCTGACACAACTCCACAAGAAGCGCCGAGCCAACAAAACACCTAAATTAACGAGTATAGCGAAGGGAGGAGAAACTCAGAAATCCCAGATCCCTTGTACCATGTCGGACTTCAGGAAACTTCTCCGTCCTGCTGGCGGGATCTCTGGGGTTAAAGAAACGCTAGACCTGCCAACAAAAGCTGCAGGAGGAGGTTGCCTCGCCCCTGTCCTGGTCCTCTCCCGCCCACCGCGGGTCCTGCCGAGCCCCGCACCTCCCTCCACCCCGCGGGGCAGCGGGGGCTCCCCGCGTGTCCCTGCCCGCCTCCCCGCCCGGCCGCACCTGTGGCCCAGAGGTTGCCGCGGGGGTTGACCTTGATCTTGGCCGCCTGGCTGCGGTGCTCGGCGAAGTCGAGGTGCACGGCGGGTCCCAGCGCGGCACCGCAGAGCAGCAGCAGGAGCCCGCGCACCGCAGCCATCGCCACCGCTCCCGCACCCGCCGCCGCTCCCGCCGCCTTATGCTGCGCGGGGCGGGGCCGCGCGCCCCGACCCTCCCCGCCCCGCGCTCCCGCCCCGCGCCCCCGCCCCGCGCCCCCGCCCCCGCCCCGCGCCCCCGCCCCGACCCTCCCCGCCCCGCGCCCCCGCCCCGCTGCCCCGGCCCGCACGCCCCGCTCTCGTCCCCCCCTCTCGCAGTCGGGATCAGGACAGACCTCTCTTGCCGCTCACCCCCAGCTGCGGCACGGCCCGGTTAGCACAAGCCCTGGAGCCCCGCGGGCTCCTCGCCCCTCTGCGTGTCCCCACATCCTGAACCGTGTCATCCGGTTGGACACGGAGGAAGATGGTGCCGGGTGGTGTCACTGCTCCGACCTTGCCCGCGAATCCCGTGGGGCAGTCCCGGGAGGACATCAGGGTGGATTTGCTCCTGCTCGGCCCAGGCTGCCTGCTCCTCGTTATGTCCTGCTTGTCCATTTGCCCAGAACATGCCCCATTACGTTATTTGTGGCCTTAGGAGGACATCAGCCAGCACCCGTGGCCAGCTCGCAGAACCCTGGGACAGAGCCCCTCTTACAGGTCAGGGTCTCAAAGTTAACAGAATCACAGAATCTTCGGAGTTGGAAGTTACCTCCAAAGATCATCCAGTCCAACCCCCCTGCCAGAGCAGGGTCGCCTAGAATAGGTCACACAGGAACACGTCCAGGGGGTTTGCAATGTCTCCAGAGAAGGAGACTCCTCAGCCTCTCTGGGCAACCTGTCCCAAGACTCTGTCACCCTCACAGGAAAGAAGTTTTTCCTCAAATTTATGTGGAACCTCCTGTGCTCCAGTTTGCAGCCATTGCCCCTTGTTCTGTCACTGGACATCCCTGAGAAGAACCTGGCTCTGTCCTCCTGACATTCGCCCTTAATGTATTTACAAACGTTGATGAGCTCACTCCTCAGTCTCCTCTTCTCCAAGCTAAGGAGACCCAGCTCCCTCAGCCTTTCTTCGTAAGGGTGATGTTCCACTCCCTTAACCACCAGATACAATGACCCTGATCCTCATCCACTGCTGGTCATTCTCTTTGAACCCAGCCTCCAAGTATATGGCCTGGGGGACCTTGTTGGTGAAGACCAAGGCAAAGAAGGCACAGAGCACCTCAGCTTTGTCTGTGTCCAACAGCAGTGGTGGCTTTGTGAACACTTCCCTTTCTCAGCCTTTTACAACAAAAGGAGCTCACTGAGATGTGCAAGGAACAATAGATCTCCTGTAACTAAAGTAGCATGTCTATGACTAGAATTACTGAAGATCTGATGTTCCTTGCACATCTCAACAGCCTGAGCTTTGGCTTTCCTAACACTGTTCCTACAAGCCCAGGTAACATTTCCAAATTTCTCCTTCATGGCCTCCATCTCCTCCATGCTTCCACCTCCTTCATCCTGCCTTTTTGCACAGGAGCTCAGTCATGAGTTGCATTCCCAGTTTAACCAAACCCATCTCCCAGCGTATCTACTTGTATATCTGATGATTGGGATGGACTTGGAAGATCCTGTTCTTAAAGACTTGCCATCCCCACTGAGCTCCTCCTGTGAGTTGCCTCCCATGGGATCCTCCTTACTAGCTCCCTAACTAGGGTAAAGACCCTAGTCTGTGTATCACTACTTACCTTTTCCACTCCCTTCAGGATCTTGCAGACCACTATTTCCTGATCACTACACCTAAACCTACCATCAGTGACCACATTGCCCACCAGTTCCATGAATGGGATAGAGATCTGCATGCCCAGAAGCAGCATGGAGGGAGCTGTGCCCAGCCATGGCAGGGACAGAGATACAGGAGGCCTGGGACATAGACCAGACTCGAGTGAAGTCCATGTAAAATTGGAAGCATTTCATCAGAGACCCTTAAGACACAGGTGGTGCTCTGCTTCTTATTGCCTGCAGCTCATGGGGGCTTTCAGGATCCTCAGGTTCCACGTTTATAGCAGAGCGCCCTCAGGAAGACAAACCTACATGTCTGAAATGGTAAGGAAAATAGGAGAAAGGGTCTCCAGAAATTGCACCCAGCAAGCTGGGCTTTATCTCCATGTTGTGTTGTATACACAGACCACCATGAGAAAGTATAAGGTCTGAAGGGTTGGGGGCTGACCAGAGTCAGATAGCCAACAATGCAGCTCTCTCCACAGCCAAGTACCTGACAGGCAAGCAGAACAGACTGAGAGATGGTCAGCAGGTTGAGAGAGCCTAGTCATCAGGCATGTTCATGGTGATGAGTGAGGTCTCAGGGACTGCTGCAGGTCAGAATGAGGTCTTTTGGGGGTAACCAGGATCAGACACAGACCAGACAGGTTCACAGTGGTGAAGTAGGTCTGAAAACAGGTCAAGAAGTCAGTCCATAGCCTGAGCTGAAGGCCAATGCTTCTACAATAAGAGACTGAAGGCCCAGAATTGAGCTTAAATGGGTTCCTGGGCTCATAGGGTGAAGGCCCCAGGTGAGACCTATTAAGGCCTATTAGCATCCTCATGGCCCTGACAGCTTCTGCCAAATAACTTCACCAGGGGATGGTGGCAGGGGAGGTGTCTGAGATGACCCACTTCTCCCAGGAACTGGCACAGGGAAGATTTATCAGCAATGCCCTTCTCAGCATTGAAGAGAAAAGGGCTAGAGGACATCTGCTCTTCCACAGCAGGGGTTTTGTGTCCGAACATGTCTCCTTCCAGTTGGTCCACTGCCCCAACACAGAGGCACAACATCACAGAGTGGTTAGGGTTGGAAAGGACCTCTGAAGATCACCTAGTCCAACCCCCCTGCCAGAGCAGGATCATCTGCTTGTGATTAGTGTAATCACTGAGATCACACGTCCAGGTGGTTTGGAATGTCTCCAGAGACGGAGACTCCACAACCTCTCTGGGCAGCCTGTCCCAGGGCTCTGTCACCCTCAGAGTAAAGTTCTTCCTTACGTTTAGGTTAAACCTTCTGTGCTCCAGCTTGTGCCCCTTGTCCTGTCACTGGACACCACTGAGAGGAGTCGGATCCCATCTTCCTGACACCACTCTTTAGATATTTATAAGCTCCCCCCTCAGTCATCTCGAGTTCCCCATGCACTGCATGAAGGTGCATGGGCACAATGCCCACCATGGATGTGGCATTTGCAGAATGGTGGCCCCGACCCACATGCTCACATCATGGCAACTTCATCTCCTCCATCAAGCCAGCTAAGAGAGGAGCTCTGAGGCTGTCTGTCCTGGTGGTGCTAGGTGGCTGTGATACCACTGTGCCTCTGATGTCCCCTGTAAGGCCTCACAAGCTTTGCAGGAAGGTTTCACCACGGTTTGATGGGCTCCTTGGGCTGATCCCACTCTGACCTTATTTTGAACTAGACACACAACCAGAACTTTTCTCTTTCTCAGCTGCAGGCTGCCCACATTTTCTCAGTCAGGGTGTGAGGAGGAGAAACACCAAGGCTGATCTGCACCATGACCTTCTGGAGAAGGCAGGAGTGTTTGCAGGGCCAGACACACACGAGTCTTCTCTATTTCCTCTTACAGCCCATGTCTCTCCTCCTACGTCCTGCACTGTCACCGTGTGCTGACAACACACAGCTTGAAATGGACTGACATCATCTTCAGTTTTTCTTTCAATTTTTTTTCAAAACAGTCTTAAAATTCACTCCTGCTGGCAAAAGTGCTGGAAATTTGGGGTGTCAGTAGAAGGCTTGGGATGCTGTCTGGAGAGGAGGAGGATGGGGGCTGCAGAGACGGTCCTGGGTGTGAGGGAAGAGCCCAGCACTGCCCAGCATGGACACAGATGGTCTTCTGATGCTGGGGAAGGGCTTTTACCTGAGAAGCTGAGCTGCCTTCCTCCACAGGAGGATTGCAGAGGATGCAGAGGATGTCCACTGCTTCTCCCCCAGAAATTCCAGGGCTTCACTCAGGAGCTGCAGTGTGTTAGTGCTGGGGAACCTCTCTCTGTGTCAGGATCCAAGCTCTGCCTGGTGACCCAGCAGGATGGGGTCTGTCCTGGTCTCTAAGCACCAGCAGCCAGAGGTGAGGAAGAGCCAGACAAGGGGCTACCTGTAGGATTATGGAGGATGAAGCCAGAGAGAAAGCGATACCATTACAGAGAGGGCAGAGAAAAGGACTCTGGCAATTAGGGCACCTACCAAAGTGTGACGAGGGTTAAGTCCCTTCTCCTTTGGAGCAGCACGGTGCTCCTGGGGGATTAATGGAGAGAGGATGAGCACTGGGAACCAGTACAGCATTTCAAACAGGGCTAATTTTTTAACTAGATCCACAACCAAATCGACACACGCCTTTCCTCTTTTTCAGCTGCTGGCTGCACGTGTTATCCCCAGCAGGGTGGGAGAGGAGGAACAGGTTTCTGGCAGGACCCATGAGGGACTGCAAGGCAGTCTTGGGAAAGGCTGGAAAAAGGAAAGTTAGGAGTGCCTGTCCTGTTGCAAGTGTCATAACAAATGCTGGGAAACTGAAGGGACACCAGATTAATTGCTGAGGAGTGAGGCTTGGGCAGATGGGGCAGATCTGAGCCCAAACCCTGATTTCAGGCATGTGAAGAGGCATGGAAGAGGCTCAGGGGCCTGGGGAGGCTGGGAGTGGGAGCACAATTCAGGACAGCCAGTGGGGTTTTATTCAAAACAAATTGTGAAGGGGACTGGACCTCAATGCAGGCTGAGCAGCAGCCTTGGTGCTGAGGGAAACCACAGGTGTGATCCAAGGAAGGCTCTGGGGACACCCATTCATGGAATCATCAAATCTTAGGGGTTGGAAGGGACCTTGAAAGATCATCCAGTCCAACCCCCCTGCCAGAGCAGGGTCACCAAGAGCACATCGCACAGGAACATGGAAAGGTGGGTTTGGAATGTCTCCAGAGAAGGAGACATTCTCTAGAGGTTGCTCTGAGAGTGCTCTGTCACTCTCACAGGAAAGAAGTTTTGCCTCATGTTTACATGGAACCTCCTGTGCTCCAGTTTGCACCCGATGACCATTACATCCTCTGCAGCAGACTTGCTAAAAACCAGCCCCAGACACCAACTGGTGGATCCTGAGCAGGAGGCTAAGTACTGCACACATCCTCAGTGGCCTTGCTTACAAACAGAGACCAGGTTTTCCCTGGATTTTTTAGTTTGTATCTTCTTTGCAAAGAAATTATGTTGATCTTTATTTGGGAAAAATAACTGGTACCCAAGACCTGCCTGGGAGAAGCACCATGACCTGAACTCCTGTCCTTGGTCACTATCCTGGTGGCGTCAGACTCCTAGAATTCCAGACTGGTTTGGGTTGGAAGGGACCTTAAAGATCACCTAGATCCAACCCCCCTGCATGGACAGGGACACCTCCCACCAGACCAGGTTGCTCCAAGCCCCATCCAACCTGCCCTTCAACACTGCCAGGGATGGGGCAGCCACAGCTTCCCTGGGCAGCCTGGACCAGGGTCTCACCACCCTCAAACTAAAGAATTTCCTCTTCATGTCTCACCTAAATTTCCCCTCTTCCAGTTTTCATCCCTTCCCCCTTGTCCTCTCTTTCCCTGCCCTTGTCCAAAGACCCTCCCCAGCTTTCCTGGAGCCCCTTCAGGCACTGGAAGCTGCTCTAAGGTCTCCCTGGAGCCTTCTCTTCTCCAGGCTGAACACCCCAACTCTCCCAGCCTGTCCTCATAGCAGAGCTGCTCCAGCCCTCCCATCATCTTTATGGCCTCCTCTGGACTCTCCAACAGCTCCATGTCCTTCTTGTTCTGTGAACTCCAGAACTGGACACAGCCCTGCAGGGGGGTCTCATTATAGGGTTTGTGGCAGATTTTCTGCCTTTAACTTCCTCCACTTTGGGGTGCAGAGCTGGGCCCCTGCTGCCTGATCACCCACCTGCCAAGCACTGGAGGAGGCTGGAGCCTGCTGCTGTGACAGCTTTGGTCTGGAGCCTGCTTGCCCCCTGCAGCTCAGCAGGGGTTCATTTTCCCAGCTGTTACCAGCCACCAAAGGAATCTTCCCAGCTTAAATATTTAAAAATTTCTCTTTTAGAAATTGATTTTGCTGGCAAAGGTCACTGCCCCAACCTCTGCAGATGCTGCAGGAGGTTGGCCTGGCAGCCACCAGCTTCCTACACAGGCCTTGCTATGGAGCCAGGGAAGGACAGAAGTGACTCAGCAAATGCTGGACTTGATAGATGGTCATCTGCAAGGCAAAACATGAGTCTGCACCAATCTAACCCCCCCCTTTCCCAGAGGGATGAGACCTCTGGGGCTGCTTGGCAGCAGCTTGCAGCCTGCACAGATACATGGCCTCCAGGAATGGTCCCTTCTCACCCAAAGCTCGAGGGATCCTTGGCTTGCACTGCTGATTTCCCCAGGAGAGGAAGGAAATGGTGATGCTCTGTTTGTGCTCTGTTTTCCCCCCATAATTCCCACTTGTGATTTGTTTTCCTGATGCCTACTGACCACTGAGCTGACATTTTCACAGCACAATCTGTTACAACCCTGATGTCCCAGATGGTAACACTTAACTCAGAACCTGTTGCTTTATAAATAGAGTTAAAATTGTTTTTCCCCCCTGTGCACCATTATATATTTTATGTAGCTTTGAATATAATCTTTTTTATTGCCCCCTGTCTTTCCACAATTGACCTTCATCCACGCAACCCTTGGTAACAGCAGCAAACTTCAGTATCTGCCTGCTTTTGCTGATCACTCTTGAACATAGCCAACATAGTCCTTGCACAGGTCCCTGGTGTTTTCTGCTACAGATTGTTGCCTCCTACCTTTTGTTCCTTACCGTTTAGCAAATGATTTCTCCCTGTATGGACCTCACCTCCCATTCCAGGGCTGCTTCCTTTCCTTAGGAGCCTTTGCTGAGGGACCTTGCCGAACACTTCTGGGAAATCCAGGTTCATGATCCCAGTGGGCTTGCCCTGCCAACACACCTCTTCAATAAGCTCCAGGTCTACTCTTTAACATGGCCATGCACATATCTGGTTTATAACCTACAGAGCCTGGAATCCACCTCTGTCCCCTGGAGCCATGGTGGGCTGGACCAGAATGGGTGCTCACCCATCGGCAGATAGCTCAGTGCCTTCAGGTTTGTGTCCCTTCAGAGCACATGGGCAGCTCCAGCCAGGCCTGGTGGTTTGTGGCTATTCTCTTGGTCACTGATGTCTTCTGCAGGTTCTTCCACTAATGATATCCAGGAGCTTCTGGCAGCACAGGACACCTGGGGCACCCAGTTCCCTATGGAAGAGCAACTCTTGTCCGTGTAGGGCTAATACAGGTAGTAACAGAACTGTGAAATGCTGAGCTAATAATGAACAAACAGAACCTGGAAATACCCTGGTTCATAACCTTTAAAGCAAGGTCCATTTTGCTTCTTCTCTGTTGAACTATGCTGTCATACCTTGGCACTAACGCATCTCCCAAAGAGGTGGCCAGTCTGGCCTAGGAGCTGGAGAGCTCCTAAAACAGTGCAGGCTCTCCCAGGCACTGCAAATACCCACTTGGGCAGGCAAATGCATGCTCAAAACTGATGGCTCTAATAAAAAACAAAGAGCAAAGGCCTCAAATCCTCCTATTTGTCTCTTTCACAGAGCTCCTGGTGCCAATAAAACTCTTACTAGTGGTTAAGTTGTTTTAGCCTCCTCTTCACCACTTTGCGAAAGCCAGGTCAAATTTAAAGCCCTGCCACATGCCTGAGGGGCTATTTTGACTCATTTGTCTCGTTTAGTACGTTTAAATCCCTCTGTTACATTCATTCGTCCACAGGCAACAACTGTTGTTTATTAAAGATAAAAGTTGAAATATTGCACATCTCATTTTCAAATCTTTTTCAATTTTCATTAAGGCCATAAATGAGTTGTGGTTTTCCCTCAGGCTTCCCACTCACTCCACACCCACTGGACATAGTACAAATAACTGCTCTGCAAGAAGACTTAGAGAACAAAACCTTGTTTCGTGCAAGCAAATCCAGGCCTAGCTCAGAAGTCTTCCAACCAGAATTATGGAGCAGAAATCCAACGTCCCAGTCCCAGTTTGAGAGGTTCAGATAAATTAAATTTGAGTTCATTTTCTCTGCATTATTTTTACTTCTGTCTCTCTGGAAACAAACCCTGCAAGGTTAGTCTCTACAGGGAGAGGTTGGAAAGAAAAGGTGGTATCAAGGTGCTCAGCAGAGAGAGCTCATTAAACTTCTCTGTGGAGAAACTTCCCCAAAGATTTAGGGAGCTCTGCTAGATCAAACATTCAAAGGACCTCCTAGAATTGAGCCTGTGTGTGAATTGCCCCATGAAAAGGAACAGGTTTAACACAATGCACCCAGCCAGCAGGACCTTGCATACGCAGGCCCTGCTCCACCAGGAAGCAGGACAATGTATGAAGGAGCTGGTGGTTTTCTCCCAGAAATTGAGGGCTAAGCAGGAATGAGCACACAGCAGCAGCAAAGCTGCTACAATGAAGAGGAGCTCCTCATGGCTGGGCAGACTACAAACCAGCAGGGAATCCACCTGACTATGCCTGACTGTGGCATAAATGCAGATCCATGAGGATGGAAGTGCTGGAGCCACCACTGTGTCAGGTTGGTGGAGCTATCTCTGCAGAGACCTTCCTGATGAGTGAGCAAGCTGAAGCAGCTGGGTGCAGATGACAACGGGGTGGAAGTCTTGCAAGGAATGGGAGAAGGCAAAAGGGGTGGGAAGCTATTCAATTGTCTCCAAAAGCCACATAGGTGCTACTTCTCTTTTCTCAGCAGCCAGCAATGAGTTGGTCAGACCAGTCACCTGCTACACATCAATGAACCCAGGAGCTGCTGACACTGACAGAAGCGTGAAGGCTGTGCCTTGCCAGCATCACCAGGAGCACCTTGCAGCCTGAGGACTGGAACCAGGACACTCCTCATCCAATTCTGCCACTGAGTCACTGGCACCATGTGGATCTTCAGTAGACATCTGCTTTGCATTCCCCCTGCTCCAGCACAGGCATCATCCCCAGGGTACATGGTCTGCAGAGGACACCTCTCCTGATGGGAGGTTGACCTGATCTGATTTTAAGGGCAGGAAAACCAACATAAAATGACCTGGTCTCACTAAAGAATCTGCACAACCCAGCATCTTACAAATGCAAGCCCCTGCTAAGCAATATGCAGCAACAGATCTGGAGGAAACAGTACAATTCCTATTCCAGTTTGACCAACAACCAGGCATTCAAGCATCATAAACATACAAAGACAGCCCCTGTCTCAGGGAGACAACTTTCAGCACATCACTCCTCACAGCTCACCTCCCATCCATCACGCTTTCACTTCTGCATTTAGCTTTGCTATGAAAAGGAGAGTCACCCAACAAAATTCTAGCAATGATCAGCACTAGATTGCTTTGCTCTGTGGAACAGCTCCTGCCCATGAAGGAATCTGCCTTGAGCTGCGGATGTGATTGAACAGTAATTAAGCAACAGAATTGCCTACCAGAAAACCTGCTCTGTTTGGCTGTAACCACAACACACACAGAAGCAGTCTTAACCCTGGCAGATTTCTCTTTCTTTTTTTTTTCCCCTTTATAAACCACTTTCAACACCCCCAGGCCATACAAACAAATCCCACTGCTGTTGTGACACAAAGATCTGCATCTTTCCTAAGCCTTAAGTCTCAGTGGCTTTGCTGGAGCTGGCCAGACAGCTTCACCTTTAACAAAAGGAAGACAACCGAAATAAAAAAAACAAAGACACACCAAATCCTGACACTAAACCCCCTGGCTCTGCAGGAGCACAGCAGTGCTCACCAAACCCTGCAGCATTAGCACCCAGCTGAAGCAGAGATCCTGCACGCTCGGTAGCTTTTCCGCTCGGCAAAGCAAAATGTCTGGTGGGGACAGAGCCAGCAACGACTCATCCTGCCCCCACCTTCTCAGCTTCCAGCTTGTGCAGACTCGTTCCTGGCACCCTCTCTTCCCACTGTGTCAAGAAAGGTGTCACAGGGATACAGGAGGTGATGTGGGAGGCAGTGTGGGAGCTGATGGGTGTTCAAGCTGTGAGGGGATTAAACTGCTCTGGCTGTTATTAAAGCCTCACTTCACGTCTGCAGGTAACACAAAACCACCTTCTCAGCTACACTGAGCTGAAAATAGGGGCCACAGAGAGAACTCCCAATTCCACCCCACAGCCCGTGATTTCAGGCAATTCTTAGTATCTACAAACCCAGAAGAGAGCACCCGGTGCAGCTGGGCAGCAGCAGCTCCTCCCCACCCTTCACCCCCAACACCCTGAAGTTTTCATGAGCTTCTTGCTCAGTTACTTCACACAGCATCGTGGGAGAGCAAGGCTGGGAAAGGACCACACCTTCCTGCAAGTGCCCAAGGGTGGATTTGCACCCACATTGGCAACGAGTGTGTGTCCTCTGCTGATCTAAGGGCTGACACCTGCTGCCAGTAACCAGCAACACCAGCTGGGCAATCCTGCCACAAGCTGGACAAGTATGATTTTTCACTCCCAGCATCTCAAAAAGACCATTTCTTTTCTCTCAGGATGGGGGTTTCAAGAGATGCCCTTTAAGAGCCAATCCTTGGATCTCCGACAATCACAGACCCTTTGTATTTTAGCCTTTTTTTGTTAAATGAACTCAGTGACAGTAACAAAATGGTTTCTGCGTGCTTAGATTTTTGCAAAAAGGTGTGAAAGTGAGAGGACTCAGAGAACAGCGACAGCAGCACTTCCAGCAAGTTTTCACTGGGAGGTGTTGATTAGCAGATTTCCAAAGAGCTCAACCCAGTCCTTTATGCAAGCCCAAGATAAAAAAAACAATTTATGCACCAAAACAGTTTAAGCTAAAGGCAAAGCAGGGAACAGAGCTGGTCTCCGAGCTGCAAAGGCAGCAATGCTGCTCCAAGTCCCCAGAGAGGTGCTGCATGGTGATGGCAACTCTCAAATTTTTGTGTTCCTTTCCTGCTGTGGCTTTTTACAGAACATTCCAACACACTCAAGTGTTTTAGAGAAACCCTGTACCCAATTAACTGAAACTCTGTATCAAACTCTCCCTATCCAAACTGAAACTCTGTATCCAAAATCAAGGCCTAAAACTGGAGGAGGGGAGGTACAGGTTGGACCTGAGGAGGAAATTCTTTCCTGTGAGGGCAGTGAGACCCTGGCCCAGGTTGCCCGGGGAAGCTGTGGCTGCCCCATCCCTGGCAGTGTTGAAGGGCAGGTTGGATGGGGCTTGGAGCAACCTGGGCTGGTGGGAGGTGTCCCTGCTCATGCAAGGGGTTGGATCTAGATGATCTTTAAGGTCCCTTCCAGCCCAAACCATTCTGTGATTCTATGATTCTCTTAAATGCTCCAGCACTGGCAGTGGGAGATACGGATTTTATTACCATTTTTTATTACTCATTTACTCAAACAGCCCCAGGCCTTTGAGGACTGAGCACTAAGCCTGGACCTGTGTGTAAATCCTTTGCAGTGAGCCAAACATAAGATCGTTTTTTGCTTTATCCTACCCAGAGAACCATGCACACAGTTAATCCAACTCATGCTGGGATATAACGGGTCAGCCCAGCCACTGAGCAGTGAACCCAATGGTCCCACGGCCATAAGTGAAGGCACAATTTCCCTCCACAGGTGGGACAGGCTGGACAACCCTGATGAGGAACATATGTAAGAAAATACATTGTTAACAACATGCTGGATTCTGTCCTTTCCCTTCTTGGTTTTAGCCCACACAACCTGTGTGTGTGGCAACAGTCATCACCTTGATGATGGGCATCTTGGGACAGTCAGGAAGAAGAGGGAATAAGGGAGGCAGTGAAATGCACCTGAAGTAACACACAGGAGCTCTGAACCACCTGTAGGTTTTGCAAGATTGTGGGGAAAGCTGTGAACCCAGGGAAAGCACTGACAGGGAGGAGACAGGCTCCCAGTGCCAGGGGGAAGGTGTCCCAGTGAGTGAACTGCCTGAGGGTAAGGGAGTCTGGGCAGAGGCAGCGATGGCTCCGTGCTCCCACTGCCTACCCTGGGGAAGATCTGCCCCACTTGAAGGGGCAGTCAAATATTTTCTTGAGTCAGTACAGGCACCGTGGAGGTGAGCTCTAACAGTCACTCACTCAGTGCAGGTGGCACCATGCAGAGCCTTGCACGCCTTCCTCGGGCTCTCTGATGCCACGTCCACACAAGCAGCGGCACTATCTTGAATGAGTGACAAGTGGTTTCTTCTTTCAGACCTCAGAGCAGTGGGGGCTCAGCCTTACTGTAGATTTCAGGTGAGCTGCATGACATGGTCAGCTGCAGAGAAGCCTAAAACCATTTCCGAAATGAAAAAAATTTGACTGTTTCATCCTAGGAAATCGTTGCTGCCAAACAGCTGTGGGCATCTCCCAGCTCAGTTCTTCTGTTACCTAGTGCTGCAATCACAGCTTACGCATGAAGTAATCCTTTGCCATCTTCTGCCCAAAACACCCTGCAGACTTCAAGCAAGTTATTTCAGTGTGACTTACAGAAACATTGAATGGATCTAGAGCTCAGGACCACTGGCTCTCCAAAAAGAAATGAGAGGAGGAGCTGCTGTTGTCCTAAGAAAGGACAAGTCCACCAAGCTCTAGGAGTTAGTTTGTGACAGCGAAGCCCGGGTATCCCCCGAGGGAAACTGGGCAAGGAGGCTGCACTCAACAGGGCACAGACAAAGAATGTGGCAGGGCTCATACTGGTCAAGATGCAAAATCTTTATTCCACTTCTGAATTGGGAAAAACCATCACCTCCAGAGCTCACTGTTTGGCAGTTCAGTCAGCACAGGGAGAGGTCACGCTTGCTCAGCAGAGGCACCAGCTTAGAGGACACAGTCCTGTAGGCACTTTAAGAGGAAGTTCAGCTTCAAAGTACAAACACTGAACAGTTTGACTGAAATTTTTAATATAAAAACTCACTAAAAATGCTAAAATGTGACAAACCATTGGAAATACTGTGACAAACATTCGCCCTGACGCAGTAAAAAACAAAACAAACCCAAACTGGCAAGAAGCTTTGAAATGCATGTTTTCTTCCTCCTGGCACATCAGACCATCAACCACTTAAAAGATTCATCTAAAAAATCCATGGCACCTTCACCTTGTACTTCAGTGCAAGAAGCTACTCTCGATGGACCAGCACAAATAAACCCAGTAAAAAGAGGACTGCATACTGTAAAAGAAAGAAGACACAAGAGTGCAGATTCATACCTAAAGATGCAGCAACAGAAGCAAATACAGAGGGCTATGCTTAGAAAGTTCTCATGAAGTAATCTTGGCTGGGGTGGGAGAAAATGAAAGAGGTCTTACCTTAAATTTTGGATAATCGTTCATTAAGATAGTCACTATTCCAATATAGGGCACAAATCTAAAAGAATAAAGATTTTATTGAAACAAACAGTATTCAGGGGTGCACACAGGAGAAGCACTGCCATGGTACTTGTGCATGGGAAGGGCCAGTCAAGCAGGCTGAAGATGATGGCCAATAGACTTGGGACTTTTTCATCCCATAGCAGTGGGGGCTGAGTGATAACCAGCCCCAGAGCACATTTTAGCCTCTGCCCTCTCCAGGTCTCACTTCCCTGCACAGACTGTGCCTTGCGGAAGAACTTTGATAAAAATTCTCATCACGCCTGAGCGCGCTGCCTGCACTTCAGTGTCCACCCAAGCACAGGCCGCTCACCGTGCAGCTCCCAGCTTCAGGCTGTTCCTCAAGCCAAGCTAAGGACTACCTTTGTTTTTTAACTCTTCACAGTTCCCTTTTTAAATGCTTTCAGGCAGGTCACAAAAACCCAGCAGAGAGAGTTCAAGAGGAGAGGGAGATGAACAGATGGCTCTGGAGGAGAGCAGTATAAAAAGCTGCATCTTTTTCAACTTGGCTTACCCTCTCGCTCGTCCTACTACATCCTTCTTCTCCAGCCAATGCTGTCCTCGTTTGTACAGCCCTCTGTCATCAACAGCATTATTGTCTCCCTTTGTCAAAAACTTGATGTCACCGTTTTGCCTGGCAAAGACAAAAAAGGCAGGTAAGGCAGAGAAAAACAAGTAATTGAAAGCTCTTGTAGAAGAAGCGCATCAAGACCAACACCAAGGTATCAAAAGCACTTGTGTCCTACATGTTTAAGTGGGGAGAAAAAGGGAAACTGTCAAATGCAGTGGAAAGCAGACTGTGCAGAAAACAACCTGCCCACAAAAGAATTAGTTCCGGCTTCAGCAAAGTTTTCTGGGAGAGTTTCAGAACAGAACAAGCAGGATGAGCCATTTCCAGCAAAGGCGCAGCTATTGCCTCTTTGCTTTTGGCCTCTCTTGTGTTTATGCTTCTCTTGCTCCATATACAAATGTCAGGTTCTGGGCTCTGCACTGCCACCCAAACTGAGTCTTGGGGGTTAAAGCATAAGGTTCTACCCAGCAGTGGTCAGAATCACAGAAATGCAGAATAATGGGGATTAGAAGGGACCTCTGAAGATCATCCAGCCCAACCCCCCTGCCAGAGCAAGACCAAAACTAGGGCAGATCACTCAGAAAGGCATCCAGACAGGTCTTGAAAGTCTCCAGAGAAGGAGACTCCACAACCTCTCTGGGCAGCCTGTCCCAGGGCTCTGTCACCCTCACAGGAAAGAAGTTCTTCCTCATGTTGAGGTGGAACTTCCTGAGCTCCAGTTTGAATCCATTGCCCCTTGTCCATTATGAGGAATGGGGGACAGAACAAAACAATGGCATTAATGATACTCAAGACATGCCTACATCTCTGTGCAGTTCTGAAGCCCCTACATCATTTTTTGAAATGGAGAGAACTGGGAAAGGTTCAGAAATGGATAAGGTCTGGAACCAGTTCCTTACAAGAAACTACACACCAGGACTCTTCAGCATGGAAAAGACAGAATTGGTGGGAGATGTGATTATAGTCTGGTACAAATGACGTGGACAGCAATGATCAGCTTTTCACTGCCTCTTCTGATACAAGACCTCGAGAGCATTGAAGAAAACTCAGAGGCAACAGGTTAAAAGAAGCCAGATAAGGTGCTACGCTTAACTAACATATTGTAAACTAAATCCCGTCTCTCTGGAAGGACATTTTGGGTGCCAAAATATTTTATCACTTCCAAAAGTGACCATTTACTCAATGCAAAAAAGGAAGGGGGGCTTTTAATAGAGAACTGTCACTTTGTGTCTAAAAGGGTAATTTGCAGGAAGCAGGGGAATGATGGCAACAGGCTCTCACCTTTAATTTCTACTAACGTGAAATAGTTCACTGGCCAGAAACACAATCCTGGAGCAAAGGAATCTTGGCTTTGACCTGGAAACTGCTGTTCCAGCTTCATACCTCATGTTAAGCAATCTTCCCCTGTCATTTCCATGCAGCTTGCTGGACAGCCAACAATGCTTGCTTATAAGCAGCAGCTTGTGCCACTGATTGGGGATCAGCCTGGTACTGCCATGTCCCTGTGGCTTCTGAAGGCAGGTGCTGAGCAGGAGCACCCTTGTTGCTTGACTCAGCTTGCTCACAGACACCACAGCTCAACTGCAACCTGGGAAAGCCTGCAGAAGATCTTCAGAGCTCATGCTGTTCTCATATTGCCTGAATACCAGTGTGTGTTACTTAAAAGGAGAATCGTAGAATGGTTTGGGTTGGAAGGGACCTTTAACATCATCTAGATCCAACCCCCCTGCATGGACAGGGACACCTCTCACTAGACCGGGTTGCTCAGAGTCCCATTCAGCCTGGCCTTGAACACTTCCATGGATGGGGCTTCCACCAGAACCTTGGGAGGAAAAAAAAGAGGAAAACCAGAACAGATCTTTCTTCAAAGCACATTTGGCTCACAGAGCAAACACGCTAGGAGCAACCTGGAACAAGATGAAGATACTCAAAGGTGCAGATAATGTAGATTCAGCTCTGAAGACGGATGGTGTAGGACTGTACCACCTTATTGACCAAATTTAATGCTCCATCAAGAAGCAGTGTGAGAAGTCCACAGCACAGTAGCTCTGCTGTCTGACAGGTGAAAGAAGTCTGCTCTGGCTGCCCTGCACCAAAACCAAAAAAATAAATTTTGTCCACAGACACTGTATTTAGTGATAAAGAACCAACTTGATTTCACTCTGAACAAAGAAGAGGATTACAAGTAAAAAACACTTTCTCACTGAAATGATTCTGATGTGAACAAGACCCTGAGTTGCCACCAAATCACCAACAACAGTGTTTCTGTTTTCCTTCAATTTTGACACTCCTGTCAGCTCTCCCAGTTTTCATATTCAGTCCATAACCAGAGAAAGAAATGGGACCCTCCAGCCATTCAGCACACTCTGGAACTCTAAACTGGCACCAGAAAAATATTCTTTAAATACTGATACCACAGAATCCTGCCTTCAGCACCCACCTTCAGGTCACCATAGGGATTTTTCAGTTTTAACTTTCCTAATACAAGTATCAGGTTTGTGCTTGGTTGTTCTATTAAAATGACATCTAAAATACTTGAGCATGGCTTTACTTCACATCATCTAGGATTGGCCCTGTGTTCCTATTACATTTTAAAAAATGAAGCTGTGGACACCTTAATACCTAGTGCTGAGAGAGAGCCTGGCAGAAAAGAGAAGGCTGGGGATGAACTGCTGCACAGAACAGGCACTTCTGCTTCTCCTTCCCATGCATGGGCTGAGAGCAGAGAAACCTTGACCTCTCCTGCTTCTTCAATTTTAAGCCCACGAAGCAGCACCAGCTGAGCCTTCAGCACACAACAGAGGAGGAGGGAAGCAGCATTTCACTTAAAAGAGCTCCCATCACAAAAAGTGCAGGTGTAACACTAGATACCATATTTACTAAGTACACTGACCTTATTTTTAAATTACTGGTATCAAAGAACAGGACTTTGAAAACTGACATTGGTAAAAGTTTTGGTCACAGACTAAATCTGATCAGCAAAGAATTTGCTCCACCTGCTGGGAGAGGTGCTGCTCTCATAGCCAGGATTTCAGCTGTGTGAAGCTGGTTGTCCTTGACCTTGGGCCAGACAGATGGTCTAGGTGTCCCAACAGCTGTAGCTGCTATGAATGTGGGGAGAAGGAACCCTCTCTATCGCATGGCCCTCACCTGATGAGAGCAATGCTCAAATGCCACCTTTACATACGACTTGAGTGATTCACTTAACCAAGGAACTGAGGGCTGGTACAGCTCCAGTTCAGTCCTACTGCAGGAGAAGGAGATGCTGGGACTCCTGCCAACTGCTGCACTCTCAGCGCTGACCCAAGAACCAGGGATTCAGTTCAAGATTGAGTTTTCACTCCACTGCCTCACGGGACTAGCTCGTATCCCCACAGACCGGCCTGGAATGTCATGGTTTCACCCAGCAACACAGGGAGGCTCATGGCTGCAGAGGAAGCCTTGCTTGGAAAACTAACTCCTGTTCAGCAGCAAACCAGAGTGACCACATTTCACTCTTGCTCATTCCTAGAGAAAGAACAGTGCACAGAGAGCACAGCATGTGTAGAGACTCCGAGAGTAACAACGTAAAACTTCTGACAGGGAAGAAACACTGCTTCTGCATGAGAGGAGGACCCAGGACCAGAGACAAGCTGTAAAATAATGCCCGTGACACAAAAAATGTCCTTCTTCCAGAAGTTCTGCCTCTACAAACAAGAGTCACTTCATGCCCACAAATGCAGCCATACCTACAGGAGACAGCAACAATAAGTAGCAACTCAGGATGGAAACGATGGCACTGGAGACATTTGAGAACATGCAGAGGCCAGGATACTAGCACAGACTCCCCAGCTTCTGCTGGATGATCTTTCCAAGAAAACCAAGGAGAGAAGATTTTGTCTGAAACTTCTATGTTAGTTCCTACAGCACGTGGATATCTGTTACTAACATCTCACACATTCATTTACACAGGGAGAGGAGGAAAAAAATACAATTTAGCCAAACATCTGCAGCACAACCCCCCAGTTCTTGACATACTTCTCATGAATTTTCAGAACACGATGGACTATAGGAATTTCCCTTCCTTCTATCCTAAAGACCACGATTTCTCCCACTCTGATTGGATCTTCAATTCGGTTTGTGAGGAACAGGAGATCTCCTCTGTGAAATGCAGGCTCCATGCTTCCACTGAAAAAGAGAAGAGGAGCAATTGAACAAGACTTAACACTCAGAAGAAAGTTTTGGAGTTCATAGTCCTTTAAAGAAAAAATCTCACCTGAACCTCAAAGAAAAGCTCCTATGAAAACCACTTGGAAACCTGGCAGGTGTAATTATGGGATAACGGTTTTAAACTGAAAGAGGGGACATTTAGGTTAGATATTAGGAAGAAATTCTTCACTATAAAGGTGGTGAGGCACCGGAACAGGTTGCCCAGGGAGGCTGTTGATGCCCCCTTCTTGGAGGTGTTCAAGGCCAGGTTTGATGAGGCTTGTGCAGCCTGATCTGGTGGGAGGTGTCACTGCTCACAGCAGGGAGGTTGGAACCTGATGATCTTTAACCTTCCAACCTTCACCATTCTATGATTCTATGGGTGTCTAACCTCTACTGCATTCAGATATTCAGTCCCCACACCCCAGCAGCTCAGGTTTGCTGGAAAAGCACTGCCAGCACCTGGTGTTAAAAGCACACCAAAGAGGAAAAAAGCCTTCTGCTTTCTCCATAACAAAGCTCCCAACAAGTAGCATCCTCTGGACTTGAGATCACTGCTAGGGCTACACTGGCAGCACTGGAGTGCTGGGGAGCTTTCTTTAATTGATGTTTTATTTTACACACATAGAGAGATCAATTCCCATGACCAAAGCACTGAAAGCACCCAGGCTCTTGTATTCCCATCTGGAACAGGCAGACAGGCGTGCTAAAAATTTGTTATTGTGATTCATCACTTTGCATCAGCATCTCATTTCAGGCCCTGCTAGTCAAGTTATTTTTCTCCTGTCTTCTAAATGGCAATTGATACAAAATGCTTAACCTTCTGAATTCCAAATAAATAATGCAGCACCAAACAGAATGGTGAACTTTAATTACCACAAATGTCCTTTAACTACCACAATGTCTGTGTTTTATCTCGAGATAGAACAGAAGCTGCTATTCAGAAGATCACATCACCAAAGAAGGGATGGCTCCTGTTTTAATCACTGGGAGGAACAGCATGAAACATCTGCCCTGGACTTCCCAGTCTTCTCAGGAGGGACAGGAATGCCAGTCAGATTTGTTCTGTGGGAGTCATGTTAAATGGCACACAGCGATCTGGCACAGAAAGGCCACGGAACGAGCCCTGGGCAGTATCTAGGTGGCACCTGACAAGGCCATCATCTGAGGCTGCCCAGGAACTCTGGCCACAGGAATTTGTCCCAGGAGGGTGGGAGTAATACTGGTGATACCCACTGCCTGGCTTTTCTGCCATGTGGCACCTCAGAGGGAGTCAGCTCCAGAGCAACAGCTGCCCTCTCCCTGGCCAGGTACGGGCCACCGACACAGGACACATCTCACCAGGACACACCTCATCAGAAGGCCAGGGAAAAAACTGAACAGCTGTGAAAGAAGAGTTGGTGGATACTTTAAAGGATTGCAACATAAAACTCATTGGGCTTTCCACCAAGCCAGCTTCTTTAAAAAAAAAACAACACAACAAAACCAACTCTTTTCACTATATAAATTTATTCCATGGCATCTCAAAGATTTCGACTTCCTTGTCACTAACCAAGACTCACCAGACATTTCAACTATCCATACAGCAGCTACAGGGCATGCAGGAGGTACCAGGGCCCTGCAGTGTTCTGCTGCCACAGTTCCCACTCTGGGAGGCACTGTTTGCCTTGAAGAGCAGGCCAGCTCTGCCCCCAGCACTGCTTTCACACAGGGTAGATCTGTCCCCAGGCAGCAAGTTCATCACCCCCTACTCCAAGGCCTTCCATTTCCAAGCCTCTTCCACCCACACCACCGAAGGTTTCTCCAAGAATCATAGAATCACAGAATGTCAAGTTGGAAGGGACCTCAAGGATCATCCGGTACAACCTTTCTAGGCAACAATATAGTTTAAATGAGGTGGCTCAACACCCTGTCAGGCTGAGTCTTAAAACTCAAATATAGGGGAATCCACCTCTTCCTTTGGGAGACTATCCCAATGTCTTAATTGTTCTTACAGTGAAAATTTTTCCTCTGGAGTCTGCTCCAAGAGGTTTGTGAGGGCCCAAAAATGCCTGGGTCATGCTCTCACCATGTTTCCTTGAAGTCCTGTCTCCTCCTTCCCGTTCCTCAGGACAACCTCACTAACATCCAACCCATCCAACCCCTGGAAGCAAGGAGGTGAGGGGCTCTTCTTACATCAGGCTGCCGGCCTTGCTTATCTACTTCCTCTTCCCGTGCTGCTCCTCTGCCTTACACAAGAGGTTCTTGGAGAGGCTCTTACTGCCGGGACCGGGGCCTCCAGCTGCCTCATTCCCCTGGAAGACCCTCACTCCCCTGGAAGACCCTCCCCCGCCCCGCCCGGCACTCCACGCCGCGGCAGGGCCCTGGGGGTGGGGTTGAGCTCCACCGAGGATCCTTCCTCTCCTTTTCTTTCTCACCTCTCCGCTCTGGCAGAGCGAGCGCTTAGGATGCAGTTGCAGAGGGGCTTTGGTTATTTTTCCTTTTTAAAGTTTCCCTCACAAAGAAAAGTTAACAGAAAGCAGTTTTCATCCCAAGAAACCCAACAGAATATTTAAAAAACTCGCCCCATCCCCACCCCGTATTTTGAGTAAAAAGCCCCAACAACAACAACAAAACCAACAAACAAACAAAAAGACAAACCGAGTAACTAAAAGGTCAGTTTGGCTTTTTTCTAAGTCTGAAGGGCCTCTGCAGGGCGGCTGTGCGAGGCGCTCCGAGCCCCGCCCCGGGCACCGCCGCGGCACGAGCCCGCGCTGCCCCCGCATCGCGCGGGATTTACCTCAGGACCACCACGATAGGGCTCTCGCTGCCCGTCACCACCATCAGCCCCTTCCAGATCATGAGGGCGGACGAGACGATCATGCCGAAGTTCAGCACCTGGTAGTAGAGCTGGGGAGGGGCGGGGGTGTCAGGCTGCGCGGCCCGGCGCGGCGGCAGCGCCGGCCCGGCCGGATCCGAAGTCCCACCACCCTCTCCAACCCCCCTCACCCCGGTTCGGCACCTGCCGCTTGTTCATGCGCCGCACATCGTCCAAAAAATCCAGCGACAGCATCGCCGGCCCCAACGGCGGCGGCACAACCGCCCGCCCCGCTCCGCTTCCGCCCGCCTCGGCGCCGCTTCCGGCCCCTCTTCCGCCCGCCTCGGCGCCGCTTCCGGCCCCTCTTCCGCCCGCCTCGGCGCCGCTTCCGGCTCGGCGCGGGGCGAGGGCGGCAGTGAGGGCGGCCCCCGCGGCCCCCGCCACAAACGACGCTCAGACAGGGCCCTTGGATGCTTTTTATTTGCAATACTTGGAAGTAAACATCATAGCAAAGGCACAGACGCCGCTGCGGGTTAAACAGTGGGGTGGGGGCTGGGGAGTGGGCCCTGCTGCCCCCCGGGCCCCCCGCCCCCCCCAGGAATCCCGGTCCAAACGTCAAACACGCGGAGACGAGGAGGTGAGCGATCTGAACGGAGTTAAGATAAATAGTTCTTAAATTATTTAAACATCATCATAGTAAACAATAACGAGTAGGGTTCTGGCTCAACAGAATAAAAAATAATGGCATAGGAGAGAATTATATTAACACGTAGCGATTTGTGGGAGGGGAACAAGTGCGGGACGGGTCAGTTATGACGACGCGGGAAGAAGCGTCTCCCGGGTGCGGGTAACGGGGCCGCGGAGGGAGGAGGGGCCGGCCCCGCAGCCCGCACGGCCGGACACCCGCACGGCGCGGGACGGGCCCGGGGACGTTTCCCCCTTCTGGGAACGGCGCCAACGTGCTGCCCGAGCTGCCCGGCGGAACGAGGCACCAAGCACCCGGCCTGGGTACAACTTCCAGCAGCTCCACGGCAGCCAGCGAGGCCCCAGGGGGCACCAGGCCCTCCTGGATGTGCTCAGAGGACAGGGGCTACAAAGTTCTTCAGGGTTACTCAGGTTCAAGGCACTTCCTTAAATTGCCTTTTAGAAAATAAGGTGGTTATACAGGCAATTCAAGAAAAATCAGTGTCATTTAACAGCTTGAACCTATTCCATGCTAACACAGAAGATCTCAGATGGGCCAGCACCGTCCTGACACGTGTGTCCTGTTGAGGCATTGTTAAGACTTAAAATAAGTAAAACAAAGGCAGGATGGAAAGAGAAAAAAAGAAGCCATAAATAGGAGGAGAAAGTGAGATAGGGAAGGCAAGGCTGGGGCTCTGGGCTGCAGCTGAGGCAATGCACACTCAAAAGAGAGCTCAAGAACTCATCTTAAGGAAACTGCAGCTGCAGAAAGTGCTCCTTGATCCTCAGGAGTTGGACAAGTTCCAGCAAGGATTTGTGCCCTGCTTTCCCTTTTCACCCCTCTGGTCTGGCAGGGAATTAGTGTGTAGGATGCAATAGCAGGGTTTGGTTTTTTTCTTTTTTAAATTTCCCTTACAAATAGAAGTTAACGGAAAGCAATGTCCACCCCAAAAAATCAACATAATAGTTCAAAGATTTGCCCCATCCCCGCCCCGTATTTTCATTTAAAAAAAACCCAACAAAAACCCCCTGACTGACCAAAAGGGGGGTTTTAAGTCTTAAGAGACTTCAAATGATTGTTCTGTGAGGTGCTATGAGGATCCTCCACGCCACACGTCTGACTGTGTTCACAAAGAGCTGAGTCACTTTTATACTCTTTGCATTTCAGGTTGTCTTTTTCCACCGTAGTGTTCATCTCACCATTATACCCCTTGTGTCCATTTTCACTCGTCTCCCTTTGAAACTTCTCCCTTTCATCATCCTCCTCCTCTTCCTCCTCCTCCTCATATTTTACTTTATGAACAATGAAGAGGTGTCTGTTCAGAGAGAGGTGAGAGGTGTAGCACAAGCCACAGAGCAAGCACTGATAGGTGGAGCTGTCTGTCTTGTGCCCAGGGATGTGCTCCTGGAACTCCGAGCTGACGTCCGTCGCGAAGCCGCATTTCGCACATTTCCAGGGCGCTTTCAGTTTTTTGGCTGGTGGCTCATCTGAACCCACTGTGGTCTCTGCCTGACCCAGCTCGTCCATTGCCATTCTCTTTGGAGATTTTGCCTTAAAAAAAAAAAAAAAAGATTAAAAGTTATGAGCCCATGGAAGAAAAAGTGCTAACTTCCACTCACGGATGAAGACACCTGGGGTGACCACACATAGGTCTTTTGGTACAACCTACACGAAGCCACACCAAGGGACCCTGGGTGTGGTAGCTTTCCTATCCATACCCAAACAGCTCACACTGATGGCAGGATGGGAGACCTGGGCAGATGGGCCAAGAGAATGTGAACTTGGTGTGGGAAGGAGGAGCCCACAGAGCAGGGACAGCTGAGGGACATAGGGATTGTCATTAGCCCAGACAATGCTTCTCAGAATTAACTCTGAATGTTTTCCTTTCCACTCAGGTTTCTTCTTCATTGCATCTCATGAACTCATCCCTCTCATATCCCCACAGTGTGCTTCTCCTCCTGTGAGGATGGCTCACTTGCATACGTCCCTTCAGGTGACTTTGTGATCCCCTTATCCAGTAGCACTGAGTGGTCTTTGTTTAGGATACAGCCTATAGGGTGCTATTTTCAGACCCAGCCAGAGCCACCTGAAGCCACCATCTGCCCCATTTAGCTGGGTGCCCTGGTAGGTCAGCTCTGCTTGGGGGAGGCAGCCACCAGCTCATGGAAGCAAATTCCCAAGTTACCCAGGTTTCCTCACGGCATAAATCCAGAGGGGAATCAGTCCTTGCTGCAACCCCTCAGTGCTGGGGTACAAACAAATTATAAATGGCAGTGATACATGGAAAATGTGCATCTGTTTTTAAGTAAATGGAGCAAAGAAGCCAAATCAGCTAACTCTCCACTTCAAACCAACCCAAAATACAGTAACAGTTACATTTAGAAACAAACTATGCAGTCCTATCTAGGAGGAACACAGTTCTTGTAGGTAATGGATCTAACAAGTACTTTAAAACAGAAATCTGTTGTAACTAGCAAAAAGAAAACAACTGGGAGAAAAAGGAAAAATGCACCAGGCTCATGAACAGAAAGCAGGGAAAAACAAGGGCAATAACAAACCTAAATTAGACTTGGTTACAAAGTTGACTGAAAAAAGACCAGTAAAACAGGGCCACAGGTTCAAGACTATCTTGAAAAATGCAAGACACGTTGCTGCAGCTCAGCTGTGCTTTCATTTCTGATCCTGCCACAGCCAGAAAGAAGCAAACTGGATGGACCTGAGAGGAGGGGAAGGAAATCTGCCATATGTATGACAGGGCTTGACTGCTGCAAGGCTGCAGCTCAACATTAATACCCTGAGTGAACAGCTACTCGCTGGGTACATTTATTTTTCAATGAAAATATATGAGTTACTTCTGCTGTGTCTCTCTCTGGAGCTTCTGCTTGGGCCATCTGGGATAAGTCTGGGTTTCTGATGCCATGCACGAGGCTGATGTGATTTTCCAGCATGAACGGCTGAGGAAATGTCTGATTTTCATCTGTGCAGTACCTTGGAAATACAAAAAGGAAGCAAATTTAGTAGAGGAAATGCCCAGTTTTTTGTTTCTGTCCAAGCAGCTCTTTGTTATGTGCCAAGGTAATAGGTGTCACTGGAGACAGATGCTGGTGACAATGTACTACTAGATTACCAAAATATGCAGCAAATCATAGGTTTAATAATAAAATACTACCCCTGAGAGAAATATCAAACATTTTAGAATTTACCCCAGGAAGCATGAAGGAGAATGAGAGCAGGACACATCTTACAGTACAGACAACCCAAATACAGGTCCTAGTGGAGATCAGGCCCCTGTGCTACATTTTCCACACGCACAAGCTAAATAATCAACATGGAAAATGCATGGGAGAAAAAAACCTCTCAGATGAGAGATGAACACACAGAGGGACCTGGTGATTTGTGTAACACTGAGGAGGTCTGCAGCAGAACAGGGTTCTGCACCCAGTGCTCCCAAGCAACAGTGCAGCACCTCATCCACAAGGCTCGGTATCATAACACAAAATTCTCAGAAAACTGCTGAACTTCCAACTTTAATAACAATAACCTAGAATTGTAGAATCATGGGATCATAAAGGTTGGAAAAAACCTCTAAGATCACCAAGTCCAACCGTTAACCCAACACCACCATCCCGACTAAACCATGTCCCATTGTGCCACATCTACATGTTTTTTGAACACCGCCAGGGATGGTGACTCCACCACTTCCCTGCGCAGCCTGTGCCAATGCTTGATCACTCCTTCAGTAGAGAATTTTTTCCTGATATCCAGTCTAAACATCCCCTGGCTCAACTTGAATCTTGCCTCCTTTCAGGCAGTTGTAGAGAGCAGGAAGGTCTTCCCTCAGCCTCCTTTTTCTCTAGGCTGAACGCTCCAAGTTCCCTTAAATGATCCGCATAAGATAATATTCTCCAGACCTTTCTCTGGCTCTATTACCCTTCTCTGGACTTGCTCCAGCCCCTCAATGTCCTTCTTATAGTGGGGAGGCCCAAAACTGAACCCAAGATTCAAGGTGAGGCCTCACCAGTGCCGAGCACAGAGGTACAATCCCCGCCCTGCTCCTGCTGACCTAAGCAGAAGCACTCAAGAACACATTGTTTATACGTAACTGTTCATGTTAAAACTTGGTAGGATTCAAGAGCTGGAGACAAGTCTTGCAGGCACCTAAACCACCCCTCTGCAGCATGGTGAAGGACACGGAGGTCTCCATTAGCCACTGGGAAACCCAGGATTGACTCTGTCCTTCTGCTGCCTGCCAGAGTGACACAGGGAAGGTCCAACAGCTACACATTGACCCCAGCAACGAGGCAAGTAACACCAGACTTCTCTGAAATGCACAAACTGCAGCTGAAATGGAGGCAGCAAGGGATGAAAAACCAACAGAGAAGAGATGAAGTGTCTCTGGGCAACAAATAAATCTTTGAAAAGGAGAGATGTTTTCTACTCATCTTCCAGCAGCTAGATAGGAATTAAACAGTCAGTAAGGACGTGAAAATGCAAATGTGATCATCAAATACTACTGGTTCGGAACAGGAACCTCTTAAATTATAAATCAGTTTTTAATAATGATGGATTTTTTTCTCCCTTGTGGAGGTGAGATCAGAGGTTATTAAGTGGTATTTATATTTAAAAAAAAAAAGAAAAAAAAAGATGTTGAAAAATCAAGTGTTCTAGTCAATTTGTACCCAAGACTTGGAAAATAAGAGCAAGTTCTCATAACAATAACAAAGTGGATTATGAAAGAAAATATATAAAATATCAGAATATTTTACAATTTGTTCTAATTTAGAGTTTCTTTCATGTGAGGAGGGAAAGATGCTTACCTAACCTGAATTATTCCAGTGGCAGGAAGGTGTTCAAGCAAGTCCTCCCTCACTGGTTTCTCCCTATACATTTAACAGAAGGCAGAGACCTAAGCAGGGCAGGAGAAGAAGGGGAAATCACAACCTGATATGTTAGAAGCAAGAGGGAGGTCAGCTACAAGACAGCATGCTGGAGTCACAAAAATACTCCATTGTCAGATCAATGACAAATTTTACTCATACTTCACATGGAGATGCAGGAGAAGAGGGTGAAGTTAAGGCATCAAAAGGGAGTAATATTCAGCTTAATATTCCCCTGAAGGGAATAAAAGGTGAGACTGAGCCAAACTGCCTAGTGGGAAGAAGGAAAACGGATACCAGCAACCAAGGGAAAAGAAAAGGAGCAGCAGAAATGTGATGCCTTAGAGAGCACAGAAGGAAGCTGAGGAAGAACTCAAAGAGCCAGAAGGATGTGCAAGCAGCAGTCACAGATATGATTTTTAGAACAGTGCTCTGGACAAACTAAAGAGGAATCAGAGGTGAGACTGAAGAGAACACCTTGGATCCAAACATAGAGCAGCTGTTGGAGATGCTGGGACAAGTATTTAACAAAGAGGTTTCCTGCTGTGATTTCAGTAACCCTCTCACTACAGTGATGAAAGACAGCACAACCACTGCCCAATGAAGACTTCACCCCCAGATTTTGAGAAGGAGCAACTACAAGCTTGAGAATTTAAAATAACCACAATTCACTTGCATTTCTAGCTATGTCCTCTCTGCTGTAAACATGGCATAACCACGGACCCTTGGCTGTGGATCCACAGCTCTGTGTGGAGAGGGTGATCAGACATTGGAATGGGCTGACCATGTAGGTGGTGAAGGCACCGTTCCTGGAGGTGTTCAAAGAAAGGCTGGATGTGGCACTTAGTGCCATGGTCTGGCTGATGTGGTGGTGTTAGGTCACAGGCTGGACTTCAATCTTGAAGGTCTTTTCCAGCCTTGGTGATTCTGTGATTCTGTGTCATCCTGAAAAATAACAGCAAAACTGGACTCCAGGGCTTGCACGAGCTGGTGAACATAGCAGGCTGGCATGTCCCTGGCTGGCTTGTCAGGTATTTCTAATCATATCCTTTTTCCCAGCTACACCTCATGTTTAATTTGATTCTGATAATGCTCCACGTTGAAAAAAACTGATCCAGAGCAAACAGATTTATACAAATCAGGTGCACGTAACTCGAAAGACCATCACTCACAAACCTAAAGCAGAATGAAACATACTGGGAGCCAGAGGTTCCAAGTCAAAGTGCTGTTACAAGTAATGGAAAGTTGAGAAGTCCTGGCTGAAAAATCTGTCAGGAATGTATTCCTAACAGGCCCCAGTGGTGGTGCCAATATCCATCATTTTTATCCATTTACTAAAAGCTACTGTGGCTCACTAGGCAGTCCAAGGAAATAAAGTCCACGAGGGACGTATTCTTCAAGACAGGCTTTTAGTAAGTGAAGTGCAGTAAAGTGACAACATGCTCTTCAGAAACACTTGCTTCAAACCCAAATTCTAGCTACCTAAAAAAAATCCCCCAACCTACATAACTGCAAACTTCCCTTCCAACACACATGTGCTTTGATTCTGTTTCAGAAGGATGTCTCAGAATGAGTCAGGGAGCAAGTCTGCACAGTCACTCAGCATGCAACTTCTTCTGCAGATTAGAACGCAGCTGTTCTAGAGGCATTTTTGTAAGCAATGGGCTTTGTCCTGAACTGAGACTGTATTCACAGCTAAAATATGTTTGCCAGCAATCATTTGCATTCAATGCTGATCTGCCTAGCTTGTCTGAAGTCTCCAAATCCCATTCCTAACTTTGTTGTACATCTTCCCAAGCACATTCAGCAGACTTAATTCTCCACTGCCCTGCAGCTTGTGCAGTCAGTTGTGCCTGTGTAACACGGTAGCAACACCTAGTGCCCTGGGTCAATAGGATTTTACACACCTTTTGTACCATTGTTTTTTTCCAAGGGGAAGGCACAAGGATGATGCATAACTACACCAACCATGAAGCAGTGAAAGATTAGCCCCATGTTTCATTGGCTGTTCCACAAGGGTGCGCCATATAATTGTCATTTTGCACCTGCAGAGCTGAAATCAAACCTTACCCTAAGCTGCCAAAGAGCAATGTGCAGTTAAGAGCAAGGACTTCTTTTGTACTATTCTTATTTTGTATTATTTTTATGTTGTACTAATCAAGGACTATATTGTACTATTCTCTACTCTGGTAAGACCCCACCCGGAGTACTGTGTCCAGTTCTGGAGTCCCCAACATAAGAAGGACACAGAACTCCTTCAGCATGTCCACAGGAGGCCACGAAGATGCTCAGAGGGCTGGAGCACCTCCCCTATGAAGACAGGCTGAGGAAGCTGGAGTTGTTCAGCCTAGAGAAGAGGGGGCTATGTGGTGACCTTATAGCAACTTTACAATATCTGAAGGGGGCCTACAAGAAAGCTGGTGTAGGACTTTTTACATGGGTGTGTAGTGAGAGGACAAGGGGCAATGGTTTGAAGCTTAAAGAGGGGAGGTTCACGTTGGACATTAGGAAAAAGTTATTTCCTGTGAGGGTGGTGAGAAGCTGGAACAGGGTACCCAGGGAGGTTGTGGCTGCCCCCTCCCTGGAGGTCTTCAAGACCAGGTTGGATGGGGCTTGGAGCAACCTGGTCTGGTGGGAGGTGTCCCTGCCCATGCATGGGGGTTGTCCTGATGATCTTTACGGTCCCTTCCAACCCAAACCATTCCATGATTCTATAATTCTGTGATTTTAGCCACCAAGTCTCTTGTGTTTAACACATTCTCCTTACTCTCCCTCAGTGGCCTGGAGCAGATAGGAGCAGACATGATTTATTATGAAGGGCTTCCAAACTTGAAGGATTAGCCTGTTGTCGAAAACAGACTGGAGAAGGGGTGTGTGGTACATACCAACAAGTATAAACTGTCTTTGCTGTGTCGTGGTTATTGCGGATGTGTCTGCGCAGACTGTTGGAGGCATCAAATGAGCGTTCACACTGTCGACAGGGGTATCTCTTCAGAGACTAGCAGAGGAACAGAAACAGCTTTTAGTAACAGGGAGATGGAAGGTTCTGACTGGATTCTAACATTCCCATGCTCTTCATCTGGACCTTACCTCTCAGGTGCAAAAAAATCCCTCTTTCATTGATTGAGATCACTAAGGTCCCATTTATACTCTGACAAACAGTTGACTAATACCTGCACTACTCCTATAAAAACCATGAGCATTTAAAGCACATGCTTGGCTATTTATTTATTTTTTAAATAGGAATTGCACTAGCTGCTTCTCCTGTGGGGTCATTTCACTACAGGACTCTGCAGAATGAATTCAGTGGAAGATCTCTTCTGCCCCAGAAGAAGGCAGGACCCCAGCATGAAGCACAAGTCCCATCCCCACTTCCCCTTCTTGCTCCTCATAATTCAGCACAATAAAAGGGCAAGATGTTAGAGAGTCACACAGTCTAGCTTGTGACCCATATATGACCTCAGACTTCTTCAATGAATACATATATGTATTGAAATGAAATATTTGGCAAACTTCCTACTTCTATCAAATTCAAATGGGAAAAGACAGCATTCTCACCATGCCCCCATCTTCTTCTCTTGATACTTATCAAGTGGGAGAATCCAGCACTCCCCAAGTCAAGCTAGAAGGAATCAAAGACCATGATGCAGATTTCTATAGCCTCTGCTCATGGGACTTGAGAAGGCTGACTCAGTACGTCAAACAAGTCCTGATGCCAAAGTGCTAAGAGATCTGGCTGCACACAACTTCTTGGCCTAGATTCTGCCAGCAAGCAAGGATTAGCTTGACAGAAGCAGGTCAAGGCAACACAAGGCTTGAGCTGGATGAAACCAACACAATGGAGATGTACAGTTCTTACACGATAGCTCTGCACACCACATGAGTCTGTTACTCTTCCCCAGTTACATGTAGTGATATCTACCAAATAACACATCCTGTAGAGAAACTGTATGTCCTATAACTTTGAGTGTAGATAGTTTAGATCAGACAGTTGAACCATCAACTGGAGAAAACACAACTTTCCATCCACCCACCAAGATAAGCCAAAGAGGAAGCCTGACATTAGATGTAGTGGGAGAAGGAACAGCAAAGAGGATGAGGTATGCAGGTTGTAGAGATCAAGGACAGAAAGTGAACTTACAACAGGCTACATAACTGGTTTTTGTTCTGACCCTGAGCTAACTCCTCAGTGAGCTGGCAAACAAACAGATTATTGGTTTCTTTTTGCCCAAAATATTAATGATGATCAAACTTCTTTGCTAAAAAATACCTTGTCACCTAGTTGAAGTGTTTCATCTGAGTCCTTACCCTTCCATGATTTCCCTTCATGTGGGACACATAGGTTTCCCGATCGGGGATCCACTGTGAACATTCCTTGCAAGTCCAACCAGTTCTCAGTCTGGACTTGGCTTCAGGATTGTGTCCTTCCATCCTCGTGTCCTTCCTCTGCAGAGGGGAGTGGGAAGTCCCATTCGCTACCGACAGCTCCTTTGGTGGGGTATGAACCTTGTTCCTTGAGGCCTTCTCAGATTTCTGTTGAAAGTCAGAGAGCTCCTCAGGATTGTGGGGGACTCCATGAACACCCTGAATAACAATGGAATAAAAATGGAATCACACATAACATTTATATCTAACTCATATAATACACTTTTATTTATAAATAAATAGCATTTACTATTTAAATAAATAATTTAAGCCCCACACCTCCCAAAAATTATGTTGCTGATGTGCTCACATGTATCTTCCCATTTCCCCTTGCAGCTTCCTGCACTGCTTTCCCTGGCAAGACCTCTTCCCAAGACACATTAAGTTTCTATTTATGTTTCCTGTGTGACAAGAGCAGCTCCTCTGTGCTGCCTGTTTAACATTTTGGAGGAGCTCTGAGAACTCTGTTTAAACACAGAATATGTCATGGAAGAGAAATGTTAATTGTCATTATTTCAAGAGCCTAAGCTCTGGTAAGCTCTGACTGAAATGGTTGCTGTTATCTTGGGGGCTCCAAAGTGGCTTCATCTTTGCTCAAGGGATGGGTAAACATCATGTCTCAGATTCTCCAACCCCACTGTCCTCAATTCCATCCCATCTATTGCTATTTACATTTTCACAGTTCCAAATTTTGCTCCTGACAAATGAAAGTCAGCATAAAGCCAGAAACTAGACTTATAAGGAATAAGGCTCCAGACTCTTTGGTTGGTCAACAGGCCAAAATCCAAAGTCCCAAAAAAAGTTATTTTAACAAAGAAAACTGAACATAAGGAAAATAATCCAGAAATGAAGAGCTGTGGGAAAGCAACACCAAGTAAAATAGCAATATACCAAAGAAACCTCAAGAAACTCCCCTAGGAAGAACAACAGTTCCTGCACACAAAAGGGTAATTTAGACATAATTGTGCACAGTAATTAATAATGGGTAAAGTTCCAACCCGTAAAGGCCCCAGGCCTTTGGAAGGCTTTCTGTGGGTTAGACACCAAACAAACTGCAAAACACAAGGCTTCTTCTGAGAAGCCTGTGTGCTTTGCACCTGACGTCCACAGAAGCTCTCTCATGCAATGGCAGGGCAGGGACAGCTGCTCTACAGCACTGCCAGCTATTTAGAGGAACACTAACAGTTCACCTCTCTCCCAGTATGGAAATCTCAAGAGTGTTTGCTGAGGGAAGAGTACATTAGTGCCCATTAGTCCATTTCTCCTGTTATTACACCACTGGAGGGGAAAAAATGAGCCCAGAAAAATGACATCTCTCCAGGATCGGTAACAGGAAACAGACCTTCCAACTCCCACTCCTCAGCTTGAACAATGGGAAGCCAGGGAAGATGAGGAGGCACACGGTTTCTTTATTTTGCACGCAGGCACACTTTAGACATCACCTCCTGTACACCCTTCACTGCATAAAGGAGCAGGATCTGATAGGAGAGGAGATTGCAATTCCTACCCTGCCACAGCCAAAAAGCCTCCCGCAACTAGCATCACAAAGTCCTGCTGATGGCCCAATACAGTCTCACTGCCAGAAGACAGAAGTTGTGTAGTGGAACTGTCATGCTGCTGGTACACAAGCTACTGCAGGCAGATCCCTGGGGTGGGATTTGCAAATAAACTGCAACGAGTTGTACCTCAACTCAAGCCCATCTATTAGCATTAGGCTTGAATGCCTCTTGGAAGGTCCCAGCCTTAATCTCAACTCTATTTTCCTAGCTATAATACAGGAAGATTAGCAATCATCAACTTCACAGGAGGGCTTCAAATTGTAATTCATTACTGCGTGCAAAGCATCTCCAGATTTGCAAGTTAAAGGCATGAGGGAGAGAGCAAATAAATAGTTTTGCATGGTTTTTGCTTGTAGGCATTGAGTTAATGAATCTTCTTGCTTTTAAAGTATGAACAGAATAAAGTCACTGATGAAACAAAAACATTCACTTCTTTTTTCCAGTCAAAGGGCAGTAAGAATTTGCAAGCTCTTTCTTCAGAGTGCCACAAAAAAACCTTCCAAGAGGATTTCCACAGCAGTGTTCTTAGACACGGGGCTTAGAAACCTACTAAGACAACAAAAAGGGTGCTCACACGTTTAGGGAACAATCAGGTCTACAAGTCTTCACACACATCCCTCTAGGAACCACCACCAAATGGACAATAACACCCTTTTCATGTGTTTAAAAGGGCGATGAATGACCACGAGATGCCTTTCCTGAGGGAGGGCAGGTTCAAAGCACTCTCCACATCACTATTTCCCCCAAGTTTTGTGGTTGTAGACAACTATCCGTTTCAGAACATTTTCTGAGGCAGCCTGAGTGGTGCTAGCATGGAGACAAGGAAGGCAGAGGTCCCACCTCCCAAAGGCTGGTGCCTCCAGGGCAGTCATTCTGCCTCTGTCACTCCCCTCTTGCAATCTGCAGTGGTTCTGCAGCCCAGCAGAGCTGCCCATGGGATGTGAAATGCCACACAGCCTCCCCTGGAGGCAGCTGCAAAGGGTCCAAAACTCTGTAAGTGAGCACCCAAGAGACAGAGATTCAGTTTTCTTGTGTAACACTGTGGGCAGAGACTACTTCTCCATGTCTTCCAACCAAATATAAAGCTCCTGACCTATTTAATCACTTCCTTGGGTTTAATAGCAAACAGTTAAAAAAAAAAAAGATTTACCTGTAGAAAACACTTTGTCATAAAGTTACATTACATATAGATGAGAGTAACTGCCTGCATTACCACCAACTAACACAAAATGCACCACTGATGTTTCTGAAAGTACAGGAAGCTCCTGCACCTGGTAAGGAACAACAAAATGTACCATCACAGGCTAGGAGGTGATCTGCCAGAGAGCAGCTCTGTGGAGAAGGACCTTGGAGTCCTGGTGGACAACAAGTTACCCATGGGACAACAATGTGCCCTTGTAGCCAAGAAGGCCAATGGTATCTTGGGATGCACTAAGAGGAGTGTGTCCTGCACATCAAGGGACGTTCTCCTCCCCCTCTACTCAGCCCTGGTGAGACCTCACTTGGAGTCTTGTGTCCAGTTCTGGGCTCCTCAGTTCAAGAGTGACAGGGATCTACTGGAGAGAGTCCAACAGAGGCTACAAGGATGATGAAAGGACTGGAACACCTGCCTGATGAGGAAAGGCTGAGAGACCTGGGGCTTTTCAGTCTGGAGAGGAGAAGACTGAGGGGGGATCTAATTAAT
The DNA here is from genome assembly GCF_020740795.1 of Apus apus. Taxonomy (NCBI): domain Eukaryota; kingdom Metazoa; phylum Chordata; class Aves; order Apodiformes; family Apodidae; genus Apus; species Apus apus. The sequence continues at coordinate 396,841 of NC_067291.1, read as the reverse complement.
GTCTATCAATATATGAGGGCATCAAGAAGGCAGGGACAAGCTCTTGTCACTTGTGCCCTGTGACAGGATGAGGGGCAATGGATTCAAACTCCAGCTCAGGAAGTTCCACCTCAACATGAGCAAGAACTTCCTGTCAGGGTGACAGAGCCCTGGGACAGGCTGCCCAGAGAGGCTGTGGAGTCTTCTTCTCTGGAGACTTTCAAGACCTGCCTGGATGCCTTTCTGAGTGATTTGCCCTAGTTTTGGTCTTGCTCTGGCAGGGGAGCTGGACTCAATGATCTTCAGAGGTTCCTTCCAAACCCTGACATTCTGTGATTCTGTGATGCTGCAAACCACTGTAGACTGATATATTCCAAGCAATTTCTTCCCACCGTTGATGTGAACTGAGAATTAAAAAAATTGGACCTTGTATCAATAACTGGCAAAAGTTACATACCTTAACATGCTGCATTAACTGCTGTTTCTGCATATACACCAGCTGACACTGTAGGCACTTAAACACTGCCACTAACAACTTCTTGGTGTTTTTATGGAAGTGCTCTTGAAACAGTTTCTTCCTGTTAAAGACCATCTCACAAGAACATTTGTAGATGACCCTGGAACAATATAAAAAATAATAAACTCAGTCTCTCTTTGTCAGTTATCTTAAGAAGACAGTGGAAAAAACTTATCTTAGCAACTTCAGAAAGGGATGGGCTTGCGAGGAGGGCTGTGCTCTCATTGTATTGTCAACACTCACCCTACTGGACAACTAAACAATTAACTCACTGAAAAGAACAAAAAATGCTTCAGGCACATCCCACAGCTTTCTAAAAACAAGATTACTTCTATGGATATGAATAACTACCAACCTGTGGGTGTGCCAGTACGTGCAGACAGATGGGAGCACACTCCAAGTATACTAGCTAGCTACATAGGACTTTCAATCCCACCTTTCTAGGTCAAGGCTTGGAGGGGAAAGCTACGGAGTGCAAAACTCAGGAGGTTTCTCTTTAGTGATTTTTTGGAGGGTCAATGCTGCATGGAGCACCTCCTCCTTTCAAGTGCCAGATGCAACAGTTGCCCTGAAAGCTTCCATCAAGAGGCGGGTCCTGCTAGACAAAGAGGTGACAATTAAGTTCCTTTTACAGAGGTTCAGCTTTTCCCTGCCCAAACTTCTCTCCTCCTGCTCAGGAGACTGATTTTATACCAAGGAGAACATGCTGAGGCTACGGACCCACTGGCAGACAAAGTGGCAGATCTTCTCATGTGAGGACAGAAAGCAAAACCAGAAAAAAACTGGGAGGGAAAAGAGAAATCTTGGAGCTACCCAGCAAAGGAGAAGTTGAGATCAACCCAAAATACTTACTGAGTAGTCTTGTGCGATGCATCTGGGTGCTGGCTGGTCATGTGAGCTGTGGTGCCGTCGGCCGACTTGAAGGCCATTGGGCAAAAAGAACATTTGTGGAAGACTTCGCAGTGTTTCTCCTGGATGTGTACCTTCAGCATGCCAAGAGTCATGAGGACAACTCCACAATGGATGCACCTGGGGGACACACAAAGAAAGGGCCAAGTTGCAGCCACAGTCTTGCTTCCAACACACACGCAAAGCGGCACTGATGGAGGCAAGAACCAGGCTACAGCAGGTCCTTGTCTGGTCTCTTCAACAGCAACACGGCAGAGTCAGGGAGGAACATGATACAGGAATTCACAAGCTGACCAGGTCTCACAAACAGCTGTTGGCAACAAGCAAACACGATCTATAAAACAACCCAGAAAGAATAAAGGAAGATGTGGTTCAGCAAAATGCCAGGCCTGTGTCTGTGAAAGCCAATTCAACTGCAAGTACAAGTGAAGAGCTAAAGTAAAAGTATCTGATGAGATCTGCAGGTAGCAATAAACAGCTGTATTTACACCAGTTAGTCCCAAGTACAAAAGAATATTCAGCTAGGAAACCTTCAGTAACCCTGTACAATTTCTTCTCCTACTCCACTAAGCACTAAGAAAACAATGACAGCAACAACAAAGCTACTGCAAACAGCAACAGAAACACCCAAGGAGCTGATCAAGCTCCTTAAAATCACTAAGACACAAGCACTGCCCGCAAAGTCCTTGTCTGGGAGCTGGGAGGCAAAGCATTCTTCTCAGCAGCTGAAAACATAGACTCAAGGCCAGGAGGAGAGCCAGGGTCACCCTGCTGGTCCCAGCCCGCCTCTCCTCCAAATGCATGCCCGTGACAGGCCTTGCTGATACTCCCCCAACATCCAGCGGCCTTACTAGATTTAACTTTAATACTCCTCCCCAGCCTGCTGTGATGTGAGGAAAGCCACACACTAGCACTGCAGGGGCACAGGAGGATGCAGACACCTGCCCTCCCTGCCTCAGCCACACCAGCCCCAGGGTTTCTATCCCCAGAGGAGCACCTATGCTGACCTGGGAGCAGAACATCCTCTCCTGAGAAAATCCAACCAACATAACTAATAGCAGATCTCCCCTTAAGCCAACACTGCACATACAGACCATTCCAGCTGAGAAGCTCAGCTGGGCAACCTAGGGAGCCAAGGCTTGTGCTGGCAAAATGTGAGAGACACAAAGGGCCGATTTCCTCTGGCCAGCCTAGAGTTCAGCCACCTTAGAAACCTCTTTTGTCCTTCCTTCTGAGGTCTGCTATCTGGCTCTGCGTGTTCAGCAGTGCCGTTGCAGATGGACCCCAGCTACTGAGCAACTGGAAGGGCTCCAAGACTGTCTCAAAACCAAACAGGCCGCTGGATTATCCTTCCCTCTGAAAAAGCCTCCCAACAGTGTTTAGGAAACAAGCCTGTGCTTTGAAGTTACACTTCAAAAGATTGTTAGGCAGAAGCCAGCCTGAAGGAGCCAAACCCTCTGCCCCCAGAATATACACAGAAACACTGTTTTCTTCAATTTAGGAAGTGGTGACAACAGCTGGTGTCATCTTTGGGGAAGCATGAAAACATTCTGCTCGGGTAGTTCTGCCTTCAAGTCTGAGCCTCATTCTCATGAGATACAGAAAGAGACTTTCTAATATCATAATAATACCAGGAAGCATATTATTATGGAGTAATAAATTCCCCAAGTGTAAACTGAAGAACAAATGCTAATCCTGACAGTAATGTCTGGATGGTACATCCAGGAATATCCGACTGGCTTCTTCTACAAACACTCCTTGGACTACCAAGAGCTGATTCTGCATTATGCCAGGTTTCAGTAAGCACTTCAATTAGAATTAGGGATGAAATAAATACTAACTCAGGGTCAAATGATCACAAGTTTCTTTAATTTACAGTAAATGGAAGTTTAAACAACAACCACTTTGTAATCAAGAATCCCAGTGCCAGAAGGACCAAGTTTGATAAAGTAAACTAATTAGCAGAACAAAGTGGATGCTATCATCTCCCCAGAAAGAGAAGGCTCTTGGATAGCCTCAGGGCAAGGAGGGGTGGGGTAAAAGTCTTGGAAACCATCCTGCCAGATAAGATAAAGCTACAAAATGTTGTCTTAACCCTCTGAACATTTCCTGTGTGTCACCTTCCAGCTCCTCCAATCTCCAGATGGCAGCACACAGGAAAATGAGCCCCAAATGAGTGGGAACAGGTGACACTTGGAGACAAGTGGAAAGGAGCATTTAGGACAGGCTTGTTGATTTTAACTGCAGAACAGTTTTCTCATTTTCAGTGTAGTCACTAGGCATAACCGAAACTCAAATAAAACAATTCTACTCCAAACTTACTTGAATACATTGAGGTATTAGCAGAAAAGGAGACAGAATAAGGACTGATCCCAAAAATAAAACCAAAGTTATGCATCAGAAATTCAGGGAAAACAGGGATATAGTCAGAAGCAGCAAAAGTTGAGCTGATCCTGGGAAGGATTTAAAAGAACTCCTCAGCTTTTCAGCTCTTCAAGCAACAAAAATAGAAGTTACTCCATGACCACAGGGCAGACAACATGGATTATCTATCAAGGTCTGGTTCTGCAACTAAGATTTATTTATTGTTTTCAGTAATGCCAATAACATCAACCCTGTAGAACAGACAGGCAGAGTAACAAGGACGGCACAACCAGAAGTTAACCTGTCTGGTGGACTCAGTTTTCACAGATGAGCTTCAGCAGATGTGAATTAGAAGTTAAAGAAATGTATCTTCTAGAGATGCTAAAAAATCCCTAAGAATCATTCTTGAGCTCTGTCTTGGTTTAGAACTTTACTAATGTCCCTGGCACAGAAAGCAGTTATTTGCTAATGACATCTGTAGACGGATGGAAGCTCTCGTTGCTGACAAGGATTAAGGCATCACAGAGATATTACTGTAATACATCTTGAATGAGCAATGTTTTTTAAAAATGCCAGAAGACTTGAGAGTCAGGACCAAGCTCTGCTGTACACTACGAGCCCATCAATTGGAAACAGAGGACCAAGAGCTTGCACTGGATCACTGCTAAAAGACTGAGCTTCCTATATATTGCAGCTCAGGCCAGAGGAGCCCTGTGGCACACCTCTGATCGAGGGAGGCATCAGCAGGGATGGGGATCACAGAATCACCAAGGCTGGAAAAGACCTTTAAGATCATCAAGTCCAGCCCATGACCTAACACCACCACATCAGCCAGACCACAGCACTAAGTGCCACCTCCAGCCTTTCCTTGAGCACCTCCAGGGATGGTGACTCTACCACTTCCCTGGGCAGTCAATTCCAATGTCTGATCACACTCTCCATGAGGAAGTACTTCCTAACATCCAACCTAAATCTCGTCTGGAGCAGCTTGAGGCCAGGCCCTCTTGTCTTGTCACTAGTTGCCTGGGAGAAGAGCCCAACCCCACCTGACTACAACCTCCCTTCAGGTAGTTGAAGACTGACAAGGTCCCCCCTGAATTTCCTCTTCTCCAGGCTAAACAACCCCAGCTCCCTCAGCCTCTCCCTGTAAGACTTTCCCTCTAGTCCCTTCACCAGTCTTGTTGCTCTCCTCTGGACCTGCTCCAGCACTTCAGTATCCTTGAAGTGGATGCTGTACAACCAGCTCAGTGTGATGAAGCTGGGCCGACATTTGGGATTCTCAGGTACCACTGAAGTCCAAAGAACTGCTCCAAACCCACGGTTAGTTTTCTGTCATCTACTCCATTCCCATTTTTCCACCTCAGGGAAAACATTTCTTTTTCCAGCTTTCCTCCTTCTCTCAGATTAATGCATTTTCTAACAGCCCAAGTATCACAGCCACTATATTTGCAATTAAATTAATTCTTTCTTGTGGGCTGTGCCCCTTCAAATCAGATCCCACATAAAAAACCCTAATCTGCATACAATTAAACTCAGAATCAGTTTGTTATATGTCTCTTGTCTTCACAGTTGAAAGAAAAAGCCCTTGAAAACCTCTGTGTGATTTCAGAGCAAACCACACAGTGGAGGACTCCTAAATTTGCAGACATCTTAAAAGAACAGTTCCAAGAGCAGAAATTGCCTTTAACATTTCAAAGGATTTGATGGCAATTGGAGAAAAAACAGAACTTTACGGAATCTTAAAAGGTCACCTACTTTCATCTCCCAAGCAAATAATCTGTGTCTTAAGAGTTGTGCTGCAGCTGAGGTGATCTAAACATTCCAAGGAGGAAAGGCTTGTAGGGAAAAGTAATGTTTTATTAAAGCAATCCATTTGGTTGGAGAAAAGACAACACACACACATACACACCACTGCATCCAGAGCCTTGGCAGCCTTCCTTCATCTGTCTCAGTTTGTGGGAAGTGTTTGGAGAGATGTAGGGGCATACAGGAAAATAATCTATGCCCTTCTCATGAAGGCACACCTCCCTCGGTCCATTATAACCAACATGAACGTAGGTTCAAACCTTAAAGAGATTTAGAGGATTAAGATCTACAATCTTGCTGCTGTAAATAACAATCCTGAGATGCCCACCTGCAACTTGAATTCCACAAAGTGTCTTTTACCTTCAAGCTGCCTCAAAATAAGTTCTGCTCTTAAATCCATTTAGTAATTCCCCATTTCAAACGTGTCTTGTCACGCAGAAAACCATGCCAGGCCTAGACTACGTCCTCTTTCACCTCTGTTGTAAGGGAGACACTTTTCCAAAGATCTAAATCCCAGTTTCAAATTCCCTCTTGCCATTTCAGCATGGACCCTCAGAAGCCACACAAACCTGAAGGCAACTTTTCGGGAGTAATGCAGGCAGTTCTCCTTCACATGGCTCTGGAAATAGGCCGAGCGGCAGACGGCTCCGCACTCTGGGCAGCAGTAGGGAGACTTGTGAGCATGAATCCTCTGGTGGGCACAGTAACTGCACTGGTTGGGCAGCATCATCTGGCACACTTGACACGTCTAAGGAAAGAAAGGTTACTTTAGTTAGTTATTCTCTATTTGTTTTCCTTCCCCCTAATTCACTGTAGAAAACTTTCAGCTTTCGAGGAAGCTCCAGCACATTCCTCTAGCATTAGTGTTAACTCCATGAAGCTCTCTGGCCAGCCCCCTTAGCATGTTTTTCCACAACTCTAACAACTTCCACAGTTAACCATTCACCATGACCGTATCCATCCTTAAACCATGTCCTCTGTGCTTTATTTCCACTTTTTCCCCCTAGAAAAATAAAGCAAAATCTACCTCTCAGCTCTGAAGATGTTCTGCTTGGTCACTGCTTTAATTTCTGCTTTAAGGCACTTGAGAAAGAAAGCACTTCTCAACAAGTCCTCATCCTGCATCAAAATCACACCAATAAGGCAGGAAATCTCCATTATATCTGGACCCGAATCCCTCCCTGCTGAAAGCAGCGCAGTCCTGACATGGGGCAGCCTTCCCCTTAAAAACCACAGTTCTGTCTCTTACAAAATTCTTCTGGACCAGATGAAATCTGAATTTTCAAAGACCACAAACCATGTGTGCAATGACACGCTTACAGAAACTTCTTGGTAACTAATAATGATGCAAAGACTCTCTCCCTGTTTCAGCATCCTTTATGAAATCCATTTTTTTCCCTGCCCTTAGAAGGGCCTCACTTCCTAGCAGTACAGCTTTGCAGAAGTATCGTTTACTTGACTCACCAAGTTTTTTATGTGGATGTATCATCCCAGTTTCAAGAGCTGCCAAATCTCTGCTCCCATTCACAGGTGTCTCTGTATTCCCTCAAAGCCCAGGAGCAGCTACTCATCCTTTATAGGACGAACATTACATGATGCTGAAGCAATAGAGCTAGAGTAGACACCAGCCCTCCAGCCCTGAGCCCTCTAGGAGCTAAAACTCTCTTCTGGCCTTAATAAACACATGCAAAATTACTCCTCTGCTCCTGACTCCAGTTTCAGAATGAACTACAGCAAGCAGCTAATTATGGATTGTCAAAAGAGATCATTTAACTACATCATTCCTTCTGCTACTGTTAAAGAAGATTACAGGGTTCATTAGATCAGAGATGGTGAGAAGCTGTATCAGAGGGTATGTCTACATGGTCCAACAAAGCTTTTACTGTAGCATATGCCTGCACAGATGGACCAAACCCAAGTCCTGCAGACCTCACCACTGGCAATCAGGGTAGAAACCTGGGACAGAAGCCCCTGAATCTGACAAAAAAAAAATAAAAATCAAATCAAAGGCCAACTCCATTTTCTTTATCATTGCTATTTCATGCAGCATCTCTGCGATGCTCCACCATATAACATCCATCAGGGAACTGTCAGAAGCACTGCAGGCCACAGAAGATATAATTTATAATAAAATGGAAAACTACGACAAATCTGAAAAGGTTTATGGTGTGCAGGGAAGAAAAAAATAGGTGCTCAAAGGGGGAAACTCCAGAAATTGCCTCAGACACACGATCTGAGATATGTCGCAACTTCAGTTTAGAGGTGAAAAGGCTTCCCCAGGAAAAAGGAATGGGAGGAAGAAACTGTATCACAGGACCCCATGTATGCACCACCATGCAATTCAAATAAACTCAAGAGTATTTCAGACACAGAGAAGCCCCCTAATTTCAGCAAAGAAAACCAGCGCTATTCAGCCCTGGTCTGAGCCGTGGAATATAAATGAGAAAGGGAAATAGAAAAATCCACAGGACCTCTCTGCGAGCAGCTGAGTGGGACCTTAAATTCCCTAAAGCTCTCTCAAATCTCCAAATACAAGCTATGAGAAGAATTTATTGTTCAGGGTAGTTTTATTGTACTTGATGGCAGCATGACCAGCAGGTTGAGGGAGGCGATTCTCCCCCTGTACTCCACTCTCATGAGACCTGACCTGGAGCACTGTGTCCAATTCTGGAGCCCCTATTATAAGAAAGATATGGACATGCTGGAATGTGTCCAAAGAAGGGCCACGAGGATGATCAGAGGGCTGGAGCACCTCTTCTATGAAGACAGACTGAGAGAGTTGGGGTTATTCAGTCTGCAGAAGAGAAGGCTCTGAGGAGACCTTACTGTGGGCTTCCAGTATCTTAAGGGGGCGTATAAGAGACCTGGTGAGGGACTAGGGGGAGTGGATCAAAACTAGAGTTGGGTGGATTCAGATTAGACATTAGGAAGAAGTTCTTCACCATGAGGATGGTGAGACACTGGCCCAGGTTGCCCAGAGAGGTGGTGGAAGCCCCATCCCTGAAGTGTTGAAGAACAGGTTGAATGAGGCTCTAAGCAACCTGGTCTAGCAGGAGATGTCCCTGTCCATGGCAGGGAGGTTGGAACTAGACAATCTTTAAGGTCCCTTCCAACCCTAACAATTCTGTAATTCTATGATTTTTTTTTCCAACTAGGTTTTGATTTACAATTGGAAATTTAACTTCTTAGCCTTGTTAAAACAGGACTCCTCTTGCTTTAATCCTGGCTAGTATTCAAAGCAGAGTCAGCATAAACACAAGTTGAAAGCACCTTTGCCCTTGTAGCTCAATGAAAAAAAAAATCTCCTCAGATGCTGCCTTGTCAAAGCCAATTTGGTTTTGATTTTAAGACAGAAAATAGACAGTACGGGGCTCCACTCCTCCCCAGCATGCCACATCACCCTCCCCAAAGGCACCCTCAGCACCTTGGCAACCAGCACATGTAAAAAATCTACTTTTTCACTGCTTTGTGGGCTCATGCCAGATAAAAAATATGCCAAAATCACCCAATACTGAATGGGCTCTGTGCCCAGGCACTGCTGCCTGGGGATGTGCAGGCTCTGGCAGAGGAGCACTGAGCTCCTGGCACATCTCTCACTACATGAAAGGCTCAGCAGGGACCAAAAATATGATAACGTAGGGCAGAAAAGTTTGGGTGACAGTTAGCAAAACTAGTGGTTATCTTCTTCAGGCTTCACAAGAGCAGGAAGCCTGCCAGACAGTGTGTACACATGATACGGAAATAAAAAGCAAGAGTTGGCCAGGATAAGGCTCAATAGACTTATTGCATCTGCAGATGCCACGGAGGGAGCTGGAAGGATTCCCATGTTGACACCATGCTCTGCAGGGGGGCACAAAAAAACAGCCTTTGAGTTCAGATCATCTTGTGGAAAAGGCAAGAAGTTAGGGAGTAAACAGACAAAACAAAGACCAATGAGTCACATGACAAGTTAGTAAGAGTAAGGAAAACTATCAACTTTTCCCTTCCTGCTTAGTAGAATCAAAGAATTGTTGGAAGGGGCCTCTAAAGGTCATCTAGTCCAATCCTCCTCCAATAAGCAGGGACATCTTACACTAGAACAGCATGAACCCATCCAAGCTCTCCAAAGGAGTAAAAACCCATGTGGGTAAGGAAGATATGACCTGCAGAAGGGTCACTCTAACTGGATTTCCAAGCCAGCTTTGAAACATCCTTCACCAAAGGATCTGAGGGCAACTAAGCTGCTGGGGCATACAAGATGAAAATTTTTGCATGGATAAATAAGCAGAGAGAAGGAACAGTCGGTTCTTTGGTGGTCCTCAGGAAGTTGTGCTGAGATCTGGGATCTTCAAAATAGTTCAAAGTATCTGGGAAGGAGTAACAAGAAGCAAAATGGCAAAGACTGATGATCATAACCCAGCAACTCAACATGTTACAGGCTGACCATGAAGACCTGCAAAAAGACCATAGAGGACGGAGTGACTGTGTAATAAAATGACCAGTTACCAGCTGAATCAACCAAGGAATACTGAAGAGCTGAAAAAGGTCCAGTGGAGGACAAAAATTGTAATCTTTATGCTCAATCTTTTCTTAATACCCGTACAAGATGCGAGGCCAGGAATGGTGCCAAGGGGAACTGCAGGAGGGTCTGCTCATCCATCTTACACCAGGAGCTGCTGCATTTGTCAGGAGCAAACAGCCAGCCACATTTGGGCTCCCCCACCAAAGGCTTCATCTTGGAGACTGAGAGGCTTTTTCTTTTGCAACTCTTCTGCTTTGTATGAGAAATTGTAACTTGGTTCCAGATGTCAAAGTTTTATCTCTCTCCTAGTTTTCCATGACTCTTCAAAGAAGTCTGGCAGCAATTTCAGACATTCATTAGTCAGTTATTTCTAAAGCATGTTACCAGGCTATGATTTGAGTTGTGTAACGTCTGTGTTCTTCATATACTCCCATAATCTACACTTTAATCAGGAGTTATTTGTTACAAGTTCGCTTTAATTCTGGTTTTCCCACCACATTTCATTTGGGTTCTTCTTCTAGAAGTCACATCCACACATGCACAAAAATGCTCAGACATCTCAGAATATTTTATTTTATTCCCATTTTTACTTATTAGCATCTTCAGAATGGGGATTAAAAAAATAAAAGAAAAAAGGAAATACTCACTGAAGTAGAGTGAAGGTTGAAAAAATCACACCACTTCAAACAAGTTAACCTATCAAACCCAATCCTTTGGCCAGGGAGGTGTTTGCAAGTCAGGAAATGTGTAGTTAATGCAGAGTTTTGCTCTGGAAAGTATCTGTGTAGAGGCAGAACCATCAAGCTGTCTTGTCAAAACTACAGACTACAGAATCACAGCATGTCAGGGGATGGAAGGGACTTCCAAAGATCATCAAGTCCATCCCCCTTGCCAGAGCAGGACCAAAACTAGGGCAGGTCACTCAGGAAGGCATCCACACAGGTCCTGAAAGTTTCCAGAGAAGGAGACTCCACCACCTCTCTGGGCAGCCTCGCCCAGGGCTCTGTCACCCTCACAGGAAAGAAGTTCTTCCTCATGTTGAGCTGGAACTTCCTGAGCTGGAGTTTGAATCCATTGCCCCTCATCCTGTCACAGGGCACAAGTGACAAGAGCTTGTCCCTGCCTTCTTGATGATCAGCCCACATGTATTAATAGATATTAATTAAATTCCCCCTCAGTCTTCTCTCTAGACTGAACAGCCACAGGTCTCTCAGCCTTTCCTCATAAGGCAGTGAGGGCACAATCCCCATTTACACACCCCTGAGAGAAACTGGGGGCCCAAAGCTCTTTCCTTTTAACTTACTCCTGACACACAAGTGGAAACGGAACCAGCTTCACTACAAGCAAAAAAACTTCACATCAGTTTTTGAGTCTCTTTGCTGTTATAGAGTTGAAAGACATTGGTGAAGCTCACAAATATTTAAGAGATGTCCCCACAATACAAGGATCTTCCTTGAAATGATTGTGATGGAGCTTCAGCTGAAAACATGAGGCTACATCAACTCTATGGGATGGGATCAGGGCTATGAAAAAGGAAAAGATTCATAAGGTCTCTAAATTAAAAACAATCTGTAAATTAAGAAAGAAAAAAACTACTAAGGAGTCAAGAGCGAAACAGCTAAGAGGGGACCAAAAATTGTATTTTCAGAATACAGAGGTTTTAAAGACCACTTGTCCTTGTCATATTCATACCAAAAAATCCCCCACCAGCAGTGCCCCAAAGCCCCACTTCTGCCCAAATCCAGCCTTTTCTGAGCTCTAATTTTTCTACTTTAGGCAGAGCTGCCGGAGCTGCTGATACTTCCACAGCCAAGGGACAACAGGTGGGTAGAGATGCACACAGCAGGGTGCTTCTGCTATGGTAAAAATTAGTGCCGAACTGCTACTTCTAGTGAACTTGTAACTTCACATTAGCTTTGACCTGGAGCTTCAGTGGGCTCAAGGCCAGCAACCTGCATCCCTCTGTGCAGAAGTTCCAGTGGGCTGTGCTGGGATGCGCTGCTCTAGCAGCACAGCTGGGCCAAACATCTCATCTCTGCAACTCCATGCTCCCCACCTTCCACTGTGTCCTGGTTTGAGCCAGGATGAAGCCAGTTTTCCTTTTACTGATTTTTTTTTTTTCTTTCACTGGTACGAGTGTTTGCTGGACTATGCTACAGTCAAGATCGAGACGCCTGGAGAATTCTTTTTTACTGGGTTTATTTCAACCAGCCAGGCGACAATGCTGCTATGCACTGGAACAGGCCCCCCAGAGAGGTTGTGGAGTGTCCTTCTCTGGAGACTTTCAAGACATGTCTGGATGCCTTTCTGAGTGATCTGCCCCAGTTTTTCAGTCCTGCTCTGGCAGGGGCGTTGGACTCAATGATCTTCAGGGGTCCCTTCCATCCCCGAACATTCTGATTCTGTGATAACTAAACTATACTGCCCATCAGGCTCTCCTAAATGAAGAGGTATCATTGTATTAGCATGTTCAATTTAGAGATGGAAAAAACCCTACAACAAAAATTCAAGATTATCAATTTGAAGAAGAAAAATCTAGAACCAAACTGATACCCTAAACCCAGTGTGTTCAAGTTTAACATGCCTAGCCCTAACATCAACATTTTATCCTAATTAACTCCTATACACTCTGACATTGTCATATCCAAGCACAACCAAGATATTTTTATTTCTTTGGTTCCAGTTGCCTATTTTAAGATATCAGCCTAAGGAGCGGTCGTGGTTTATGGCTACAAAGAACCCTGCAGCTACACACTCATTTATTCCGCCACAGTGGGACAAGGAAGTTAAAATAAAATGTGAAGCTCGTGGGTCAAGACAAGGCCAGAAAAGGTTCACTGACCAGTTATGGTCACAGGCAAAACCGACTCAATTTGGGGAAAAAATCAATTTAACTCTTCACCAATCAAATCAGGACAATGAGAAACAAAGCCAGATCTTAGAAACACCTTCCCCCGCTCCCCTTCTTCCTGGGCCCAAACTCCTTCACTCCCCATTTCTCTCCCTCCTCCCCTCCAGAAGTGCAGGGGACAGGGAATAGGGTTTACAGGCAGGTCATCACATGCTCTTTTCTGCTGCTCCTTCCTCCTCCAAGAGGAGGACTCCTCACACTCTTCCCCTGCTCCAGCCTGGGATCCTCTCATGGGAGAGTCCTTCATGAACCCTCTGACATTAGTCCCTCCCACGAGGTGCAGTCCCTCAGGAACAGACTGCACCAGGGTGGGCTGCCCACAGAGCCACAGCATCTCTGGGCATAGCCACCTCCCCTGGGGTGGAGTCCTTCACAAGCTGCAGGCCCACATCTGCTCCACCATACTCCTTCATGGGTTGCAGGGGGACAGCTGACATCTCACCACAGGCTGCAAGGGAACCTCTGCTTGGGCACCTCTTCTATCTCCTTCCTCAGTGACCTTGGTATCTTTGCTGGGGTATTGCTCTCACATCCCCCTCTCCTTTTCCCTGCAGGCCTTTTAGCAGTTTCTTTTTCCCCTTCTTTAATATATTAATCACAAAGGCAACACCACCTTCTCGATGTGCCTTGGCCAGGGGCAGGTCCAACTTGGAACCAGGGAAGCTTCTACCAGCTTCTCAGAGGAACCACCTCATGGGCCCCGTCCCGCTGCCAAAGCCTCAACATATGGGCCCAACACAGGAGCCAATGCCACCGAGGAAGTCTGCTTGGCCTTCAGTCTAAAGGACATGACCACAAGACACCCTGCAATTCAAAACTTCTCCCATCCATCCTCTCTTCTGCTACCTCCACCTTACTCCCCCTCCCTACCTCATGTCTATTCCTCACAGCCTCACTGTTGCATCCCACCTCCTCCTGTCACCTTGCTCACTGCCCAACACTCCCAAATCTGAGGTCCTCCTCAGACCTTCACCTAGGCCAACTCCTACTCACACACACCTCTTAATCATCCCAAGACATCACGGTGCTTAAGTCTCACTCGACTAAAACTTTACTCCCTGGAAATTAAAGCTTTTCACAGTAACTACAAAATACATTCCTGTGTATGTGGAAAAAAAAATAGGTTAAAGCACCAGTGTAGACCTAGAAACTTGCCAGTTTTAGAAAACAAAGTGGAATTGCAATGGAAAAACCCACCAGCACCACGTATCTTAGACAATGTCACATCAAATAAGCTTTTTTTAGTCTGTAGCTCTTTATGATCTCAGTTGTAATATCAAGAATTTCATTTTCTATGCCTGCTCTTCTGACTCACTGTACTGGGTTTATGTGGCAAGGTCTTGGTAGTGGGGAGCTGCAGGGGTGGCCCAGAAGCTGCCTCCATGTCAGACAGAACCAGCTCCAGCCAGCTCCAACATGGACTTGTCACTGGCCAAAGTTGAGCTCATCACCAGTGCTGGTAGCACCTCTATTATAATGTATTGGAGAAAGGTGCAGCAGGTGGAAGAGAGGAGTGAGAAGATGTGAGAGAAATAGCCCTAAAGACACCAAAGTCACTGAAGAAGAAGGGGGTGAAGGTGCTTGTGTGGGTGAGACCCCATGCTGGAGGCAGGGGAGGAAACAAAGGAGGAGGGAGCAGCAGAAACAACATGTGACTAACTGACCACAGGCCCCATTCCCCTGTGCTGTTCAGGGTGAGGAGGTGGAGAAATTAGAAGTGGAGTCCAGGAAGAAGGGAGGGGTGGGGGAATATTATTTTTTTGTTTTAATTTCTCATTATCCTGTTGTGCTACAATTAATTTGCAATAAATTAATCTCCCCAGGTTGGGTATATTTTGACATTGATGGTAACTGGGCAGTGACCTCCCTGTCCTTATTGCAACCCACAAGTTTTTTGTCCTATTTTCTCGCCTGGACGCATTGAGAAGAGGGAGTGACAGAGCAGCTGGTGGCCAGCCAAGGTCAGCCCACCACATCCACCAACAAACTGCTGTGTCTCTCACTGCAGCTTGAAATCTGCTCTCCCAGCTGCTACAACACTCCCTGGAGCATACTGTGGAGTTCTCACATCCCCCCTTGAGTCACCAGTATAACCCCTAAGGCTGCAGGCCACATGTCCCCTCTTCTTCTCATGATGGCAACGCTAAAACCCTCTGTTCTTCCCTCCACCCTGAAGGGTTGATTTCTGGCCCCCCATCTCACAGCCTTACTACCTTTGCTTCATTCTTCTCACCTTTCACTTCTCTGAGCCTTGCAGCCCCTCACAGACAGTACCACAGCTCTTCAAATGTCATTCTTGCTACGATCTTCACCAATTCCTTTGCTTTTTCACTGATTTCCTTCTAACTTGACCTATTGTTTATTTGTTAATCCCAACTAAAAGATTTCAGCTCCAGTGCCAGGGGGAAGATAACATAGTAGCCCCTTCCACTCACCTCTTCCAACAGCTTCTCTCCCACCATTACCAGTGGGTTCTTCCTTCCTGGGATTTCATTACTGGTTTGTGCCAATCTAATTAATGCCTGCCACCCGTGGGGCAGCCAAGCTCAAGCAATGGCTTGATGCCCAGGATGCCCAGGAACACAACCAGCTGGCTTTTGAACACTTCCAAGGATGGAGACTCCATAACTTCCTTGAGCAACCTGTGTCAGCACTCAGTCAACCTTACAGTGAAAAAGTGTTTTCTTATGTTCAGCGGGAACTTCCTATGTTTCAGTTTGTGCCCACTGTCTCTGGTCCTGTTACTGGACAGTACTGGAAAAAGCCCTGCTCCATCTTCTTTACTCTCATAGAATCACAGAATGGTTTGAGTTGGAAGGGCCCTTAAAGATCATCAAGACAACCCCCATGCGTGGGCAGGGACACCTCCCACCAGCCCAGGCTGCTCCAAGCCCCATCCAACCTGCCCTTCAACACTGCCAGGGATGGGGCAGCCACAGCTTCCCTGGGCAACCTGGGCCAGTGTCTCACCACTCTCACACTCAAGAATTTCCTCTCATATCTCACTTAAATCTCCCCTCCTCCAGTTTTAATCCATTCCCCCCTGTCCTCTCACTACAAGCCCTCGTCCAAAGTCCCTCCCCAGCTTTCCTGGAGCCCCTTCAGGAGCTGGAAGGCTACTATAATGTCTCCCCAGAGCTTTCTTTTCTGCAGGCTTAAACCCAACTCTCTCAGCCTGTCTTTGTAGGAGAGGTGCTCCATCCCTTAGACCATCTTTGTGGCCTCCTCTGGAGTGCCCATAGGAGCTCCACATCCTTCTTATGTTGGGGGCTCCAGAAATGGACACAGTTCTCCAGGGTTCACAGGTTTACAGGCAGGGTCTCATGAAAGCCAAGTAAAAGGGGAAAATCCCTCCCTTAACCTGCTGGCCATGCTGCTTTTGATACAGCCCAAGACATGGCTGGTTTCTGGGCTCCAGCACATATTGCTGGCTCCTGTTGAGCTTCTTGTTCACCATCACCTCAAATCCTTCTCCTCAGGGCTTTTCTCAAACCATTCTCCAGATTGTCCTGACCCAGGAGCAGAATCTTGCAGTTGGTCTTGTCGAACTTCATGAGGTTGGCACGAGACCACCTCCCCAGCCTGTCCAGGTCCCTCTGGATGACCTTCCTTCCCTCCAGTGTGTCAACCACATCATCCAGCTTGGTATCATCAGCAAACTTGCTGAGGGTGCATTCAGTGCCACTGTCCATGTCGCCCACAAAGATGTTAAGCAGCACCAGTCCCAGTACTGACCCCTGAGGAACACCACTGGTCACAAGTCTCCATCTGGACATTGAGCTCTTGATCACCACTCTCTGAGTATGACCATCCAGCCAGTTCCTTACCCAAAAAGAGTAATGACATCAGTTGCTCTTCCTTTTTGTCCACCAATGCCGTGACCCCACTGCAGAAGCCACCAAATTAGTCAGGCAGGATTTGCCTTTGGTGAAGCCATCTTGGCTGTCACCAATGACTCCTTTGTTTTCCACATGCCTCAGCAGAGCCTTCAGGAGGTGATACTGACTGGCCTGGCATTCTCTGGGTCTTAGTTTTTTTCCCTTCTTGAAGATGGGGGTAATGTTTCCCCTTTTCCACTCAGTGGGAATTCTGCCAGACTGCCAAGACTTTTAGTGACTTTGCAACTTCATTGGTCAGTTCCTTAAGGAGCTGCAGATGAATCCAGTCAGGTCCCGTGGACTTGTGTGCCTTCAGGTCCCTCAGTCACGAACCTGCTCTTCTCCTGCAGTGGGGAGATCTTCACAGTCCATGCCTTTGCCTTCTCTAACTTGGATGATGTGACCAGAGCCTTTGCTGGTGAAGACTGAGGCAAAGGAGTCATTGAGCACCTCAGCCTTGAGTGACAGGACAAGAGGAAATGGTTTTACACTGAAAGAGGGGAGATTTAGGTTACACATCAGGAAGAAATGCTTCACCATGAGGGTAGTAATGTGCTGGAATAGGTTCCCCAGGGAGGTTGTTGATGCCCCCTCCCTGGGGGTGTTCAAGGCCAGGTTGGATGAGGCTTGTGCAGCCTGGTCTCGTGGGAGGTGTCCCTGCTCATAGCAGAGAGGTTGGAGCCTGACGATCTTTAAGATCCTTTCCAACCTTCACCACTCTGTGGCTCTACAGTTCTATGTAACTGAAGCTCTGACTATGGCACCACTCCTGTAACCATTTGCTAACTTTCCCAATTCGGTCAGCCCTTTCCCTTTGACCAGAAAGATTGATGAGAACAGCACCTGTGCTCCTGAGCCCTTCACTGCTGCCCCCAGAGCTCTATAGTCCCTCCTTATAGTCTCCAGGTTACTCCTACCTGTACCACTGCTGCCCATGGGAAACAGTAAGACAGGATAAGTCGGTGGGCCCCACAAGTCTGTGTGACCTTTCTGTTAGGTCCTTGATTCAAGCCCCAGGTAAGCTGCAGACCTCTCTCGCATTAAAATACCCCCTCTTCCAGTTTTAATCCATCACCCCTTGTCATCTCACTCCCTGCCCTTGTCAATACAAGCTGTCCCACCACCTCTCTATGATGCCAACAAGATCAGAGCCCTGCAACTGCACACAGATCTTCAATCCCTTGTTCTTATTCCCCATGCTGCATGCACTGGCACTAGAAATGTGAGGACCACCTCCTCCTCACACCCTTTTGCCTCACTGGCAGGATTGAGCAGACCACCACATGGGCTCTCATGCTCCATCCCATCAACCTCAGAGCTCTGCAGATGGTTTTGATATTCTCCAGACTGCCCATGGCAGAATCACTGGTGCCCACATGGAAAAGGGGAGCAGGAGCCTTCCTCTTGATAGCAGAATACCACTTTTAGTATCAAGCCTCAGTACCCAACCAACCTGAGACAGACTTTGCCTTTGTCTCCAGTTGTCTCCTTGTTCTTGCTCTCAGCCATGTCTTGGCCCCCAGTTTGCACCCATGCTCATTCTTCACTTCCCACAAGCTGGTCTCACTCCCCGGGAATGCAGGATCACCAGGGCTAGGTGGGCAAGCACAGACAGGCCAGGAGGACAGGGTGGGATTGTCACCTTGCGTGGCAGCAGATGGCATGCAGGCTGAAGCAGGCCATGGAGCCAGAGCCCAGCTTTTCTTCCTCCCTGGCCTCTCCTCTGCATCATCTCCATCCTCTGGTTTTGGCCTCAGGGTACAAGCTCTTGCTACCACCCTGCCACCCATCTCCTTGCCTGCCCTCCCAGCAATCCCTGCCTGGAACTCCATCCCCTCAATGTGCTTTCATCACAACACCCTCCATCCCTTTGCTTCTACAAAATACAGAGGGTAAGTTTCCCTATAACACAAAATCCATCCTCACTAGTACCTAAGGACTGCATTCATCACCCTTGGTTTGGGAGAGGGAGAAAGTCAAGGGAATTTTTGTTTATTTCAATCCTCTTGTTTTCTAAATTAAAACACAAAATGCAGGATAGAAGGAAAAAAAAAAAAAGGAAGAGAAAAGTAGCAAAGATATGTCAGCTACCTTCCTTGCTTGCTAATCTGCTGCTGGGAAATTACCAGTGCAGCATGTGGTCCTACCACCTTCTGACAAGTTTTAGCCAATAAGATCTAAAGCATTGATTTAAAAAGGGGAAGGAAGAAGAAATAGAAACAGCAGCAATAAAATTGCTTTTAAATAACTCCAGTGTAGATGGTGCATAAACAGGATATATCATGGCTCACTGAAAAATTCCTCTTGGACAAATCAAGGTGACAGAAGAAGATTAGGGGAGAGAACAAAAGCACAATGGTGCAAGAAAATTCACAGGTTGTTAGTTTACATATTGTACTTTATTCAAGTTCATAGATATCTCAGCAAATTTTGGGTAGTCAAGTAAAAAAAAAAAAACAAAAAAAGAAGCATGAAACTTCTCTGGTTACTAGTAGATGGACAATTATGCCCAAGAGGGTCAGGAAGTACTTCGAATTCTTGCACAAGTTATTGCGAACTGGTCTGTCCTTGCCAAAAACCCAAATAAGTTCCATCTCAAGACCAGTGCCTTTTGTTCATTATTTGTGCTGCAAACCTCTTCCAGTATTCACTCCTCTGATGATTATGGACCACCCTCTAATTTTCCAAGTAAATCTACTTCAGTCTGCTCTTGCATCATTTCTACCCCTAAATTAAAAAAGGTCTTCCTAGAAACACCCCAGCAGATACCATGTGTCCTCTGTGTCCACTCTCACTCTTTAAGGAAAAGTACATCTAAAATGAAGGTATCAGGAGCTCCATGGGGTCTGTTTATCTCCTGTAATTTGATTCCAGCCCTGAAAAGGCTACAAAAAACTGTCTGATGCTGACAAATTACCCAGAGTGATCCCTGCAAGTACAGGAAGGACTTTTTTGCAGATTTCTGGTGGATAAAAGTGCCACAGCCCTCACCTGTGTGCTGTGCCTACTACAGTACTGAAGGAGACCCACTCTAATTCACCATGTCTTGCCCAAGTTAAACTCAAAGGTTTCTTCATTTCTCCTCAAGAGATCGTATTTCCATTTCTCATTCTTCCCTCACTTATTCCAGTTTGTCATTGATAAAACAATACATTCTTCTCAGATAGGTTATTTCTAGCAGCAACAGGGAGTATCAGCACAACCCTGATGGTGCTGCAGGTGAACATAAATCCCCTGCACTACTGTCATCTTGGTCACTACAAATCTTCTCGTTACCAAACACACACCCTGCTTTCCCACTGTTTCATCCCAGACCTAATCATCATCACTTTGCAATCAGCGAGGTCCTCCTGCAAAATACTCTAAAATACTCCAATTTTTCCAGGAATTCTTATTCTATTGGTTCAGCAAATTAATCCCCCAATGTCCTTAATACAAACATGAACCTCAGAGGTATCCTAAAGCCATCCTTAGGGAAGTCTTAAAAGCAAACTGTCTCCAGCTGCAGTCACTTCCCTTTTACCCGATTCTGCTCCAACCTCATAATTCAATTCTTCAGTACAGCCCTTCCTCACACGGCACTCTACTAATCATTCCACTGAACATCAAGACGTTTAGGATCAACCTATTTCTCCACTCCTAAAATAAGTTATGAAAGATGTATAGAAGATCAGATTAATTTGGTATAAACTGTACCTACTGCATCCTACTCTTTTTCCCCTCAAAAAAACCATCTTGCTCTAGACCATAACATCACTGTAGTACAACCAAACAGACCTGAAGTTACACAAAACATCTACTACCACCTTTTGAACATTTGCCCACATGCAGCATAGCTTCTACTTGGAACAAAATTCAACCTACCACATACTGAATTCACATCCTGCTTTCTTCTGGCAGGTCTGCACTTAAAAAGTAGCAAACAGGTCCCACCAAGTGACTCGATTCACAACCTAGGAAAAATTGCCTCGCTAGTTTCCAAAAATATCCAGTTCTCTCTGTTTCTGAAGTGGATCAGCTCAAGTGACAATCCCCATATCCTCTCACTGTAAGCCCCAGAGATTCTACTGCTGTGTTTGGCTGAGATGAACTGTCTTAATCTTCTGCATACTCTCTATAAAAATAAGCCAGGTAGGATCTCCCTGCTGTACGCAGAATAACTGCAATCATGTAGCTGCAGCAAGTCTAAAATGCAATTTTAAGGTCAAGCTCTCAATCATGTTTCTAAAGGGCCTTCCACCCCACCTTCTCAACCACAGCATTGTCCTCTCTTGCACCAAATCTCCTCCTTTCCCTGCTGTTCAGACCACATTTGTATCTTTCATCCTTACTCTGAAACGACTGGGACACAGCCAAGCCATTCCCATTTTGGCCACACCCAGGAAACTAATTTATCCATTAACAGTCCTATTAATATGCCATTCAGAAAGATAAGACTAAGCATTTCCCAAGCCACCAACTGGAATAGACAAAGAAAAACCCCAAATCACCTTATGTTGATTGTAAGTAGATGCAGGAAATGTGAAGATGTCAAAGTAATCCACAAAGTCATGGCAAGAAATTCCACTTAAAGTGAAAAGTCTTCAGTACCAACCCAGGCTAAGTCTTCTTGTAGAGCAGAGCCAGCTTAGGCTGTTCTCCCTCTCCAATCCAATCATTCCTGCCTTTTCCCATAGCTTGCTCATCCTTCTGCTAGACCCCTGCAACTTCTGGATGACTGAAAACGTCATATTGCAAAGGAAGACTTTTTCCTGCTATTTCTTTTCTTCACCAACCCTGCTGGATCAACCCGTCCTTCTCAGCAGGCTGCCATACCTATTCTGCATCAGGCCTAAAATGGTTTCTGAGATAAAAGCTCCATAACTGAGCACTTCGAAGTCTGCTCAGTTTCTCAAACTATGGTCACATTAAATGTGCATGTCATGGTTAACAATCCAGATTTAGTGTCACACGAACAGAAGAGCATCAATCAAAAATCCACCTAGCTTATTTTCCATAGGTCGGGGTCTCCATCTACTAGTACAAATCCAGGTGCTGCAGATGAATCACTTTAACTTTTCACTTCAGCCAAATATGCTCTTCCCCTTATCTATCCATATATCCCTCCCAAGAGTTCTTATTTTGGGAACAATCTGGTACCAGGCACCTCAAAAATTCCAGATTATAAACTTTAGGCCATACTACAGTGGGGACCTGTCCTGTTATAATTTAAAGCTCTTTAGAAGGCACAGGTCCAGTCATAGCTTTGTGTAGGAAGTACCAAAATACTCCACACCTTCCCAAGGAGGCATGGGGAAGAGTTTGCGTGTGAATTCTGGGACTGAGCAAGAAATTAAAAAATTCTTCTGCCATGTGGAGGCAGTGGCTCTGATCCACTGCTGGTGGCACAACGTGATTTGTCATGTTGAATAAAGGTGTTTTATCAAGGGTTCCTGAGCAACACCATTTCTGCCACTGTCTCAAAAAACAAGTGACCTGGCACACTTTGAGATGGAAACCAGACTGAGAGCAAGAAGAGGACAGGACTTCCAACTGCTTCTACTACCTAAGAAAGTGTTTGTAAGAATCAGTCATTTGATCATCTTCAGCTCCTATCAACATTCCTCTTTTTTCTGACCAAAACAAAAATAGCAACCCAAGAAATTGCCTTCATTAATGCAGACTCAGGTATATTCACAGCAGCTTCTCAGAATGGGTTCAGCATCTTCACACCTTCGTATTTTGGGAGATCATCCTATTTATGATGCACACTCCAACAGCGTGACCTACATCTTTCTCACACCATGTCTAATACCAGACATTAAGAATTGGTATGCTCATAATAACAATTCTTATCTCCTTTAGAAAAGTGATTGTTTTCCTAAAGCAGATGTTCTGGGAATAGCACAGAGCACCACTGGGCAGCCTGGAGGACAGCACATCCAGTGGAAAAGGACTCCTGTTAGCAAGAGGATGAGTGCATGCACCCCATGAATATAAACACAGGGAGACCAAATAGGGAGGATATGGTTTTACAAGCTCTCATGTTGCCTTTTTTTTTTTTCCAGTTTGTCGAGGCTTCTATTTGGAAAAATGTGACAGAAATAATCTCACATCTAGCAGACCTATCTTGGAGTGAGAGGCTTAAACTCTTCTTTTGGTTAAGTTACAGAATAAATTATTTGCTTACAGGCTAAAAATACTTATTATTAGACATTCTGTCTCTCTTTAAGGAGCTCTTGAATTGATAATCCCACAACAAAAAACGGAAATACATTTTTAATGCAACAGATTAACATTTTAGCTCACTTTGGAGCACTCACTGTATCCCCTCACCTGAAGGTTTTAATTCCAGACTGCTGACATTTCCTGAAACTACATTATAGTTGAAAAATAAGTTATGGTGTTGACAGAGGACAGTGCTTGCTGGTCTGCCTCAGGCAAGAAATCGGATTACATGGCCACGCTTCTGGCCTCACCATTTTTCACAACATGAAAACCACTCAGCCATAATCCCTCTTTTTTTTTTGCTGCTGATAAATTTAAGATCTAAGTGGGACCACAATGACTTCAATACTCCTAGAAGTCACTTAACAAGCAAAGGGAGGCTATGGAGCATGCAGGTACTATGATGGCCATGGCAGGGACTGGTGATCATCTCCTCCAATGTCTCCTCTTGGCATGGAGTCCTTGCTCATGAAGCTTGTGAAAGAGATTGCACTGGGAGCCTGCCAGCTCTGCTGGCAGCCTGTCCAAGATGGAAAGCCTTTACCTCACCTAAAGGAATAAGGAGAGATGATTCCTCCTCCTTTTTCAACTGTTCAAACCCTCCAACAACTTGGGTTGGTTTAAACTTCAATGGGAATGACTATATCCTCCAAAATAAACAAAGCACTCGGTCTTGGTACAAAATGAACAGCAGCTGTTCCTCTTTATCAGCAGAGACCCAAGCTGGAGTTTCAAAGGGCATTCAGACCCCTCTGTCTCTACCTAGAAATGAAGTCCAAAAAGGCAGTGGTGACCCAAGTAGGGCAGCACTGGAGCAAGGCAGGACTCCACTAACAGGGCTCTGGTGCTGCTATGGAAACGTGGCAGTGGCTCATCCCCCTCCCACCCAAAGGGGCAAAAAGTGATGCCTGCCCCACACTGCTTACCTCTCAGCCAGTCCCATTCCAATATACACTTTACCACGCTAGAAGTACAGCTAGCACCTGATTTTCAAAGTGTTACACAGAAGATCTTGACATAAGTTTTAGGAAAGGTAAAATTAAAATGTGTCAGGCCTCCTCTAGCCATGTTTTGAGCGCCAAAAAAACTTGTGTCAGGTAATGCTCTGCTGGTCCTCCCTTACAGCACTCCTGCACACCTCACCCAAGTGATCTCCAACACCTTCCTCTGATGCTCAAGAACCTCCACAGTCTCCTTACTACTCTATTTGTGTTGGCAAAAGGTAAGAAGAGGACAAGCAAGCAACACTAAACATCTCTTCATGTGCACACATCTGGATTCATGCATATCCCAAATCCTCCCCACAAGCAATTTTTTAGGCAAAATGACTCATTAGCCACCACAACGCCTATTTTTTACCCTAGAGGACAATCTCTTTCAGCTCAAGAGAGATTTAACTAATAACATTAAAATGATGACTTACCAGTCTCTCATTATCTTCTGAGGTTCTCTGGTAATGAGCTGCTAAATCAACGTAATCCTGTACCTGCTTGTTACACTCCAAACATTTCAGTCCATGGCGGATTAGTCTCAATGGGTCTGTGTGGAGAGGCATTGCTGGCTGAGTGCTAGCAGAAGGTCCGACCCCACCTCTCAGAGCAGCACTACTCTTAGGTGAAGGAGAGGGTGAGTGCAAAGTCTGAGGAGCCAGAGAGGCTGAAGAGCTTGGAGGAGAAGATGAAAACATTTGGTCTAAGGAAATAGGTTTCATTAGCAGCTGAGAACACTGCATGATAAATCCTTTGCTCTTATGATCTCTTGCATGTTTCAGCAAGCTACACTTGTTAAAAAAAAGTAGCATAGTTGAACACTGAGTACACATGACTTCGATATGAACACTTCGTCTGCTATAGTGATGAGTCAGGCTCTTCTCTAGGGCAAAAGAGTCCCCACATTCCAGGCAACAATACCCAGAGGCAGGTAAATTAATATTGGTGTCAGGTGGAGGGCTCAGGTTTGGAGTATAGACTGGCACCGGGTTGGCACTATGCAGTACTTTGTTGAACGCCTCCACGACGATGGGAGCAGCTTTCTTGACTTGGTGCACCAGTGGCACAGACATCTGTGTCACCTGAGGCTGATTCCGCCTCTGTGCGGAGGACTTTGCTGTGACAGAAGCAGCAACACTGTGCGGGACTAAGTTGAGGTTTGCCAAGTGTAGGGCTTTGGGGAGAAGGCCAGAGGTGGCCGTGCTGGATGGTTGCATCATGACATCTTGCTGCTGCTGCCTCTTACCACCTACTTTTACGGCACCGCTGCTGCAGTTCGGCAGTGGAGACAAAGACACAGTGCACATGCTGTTTGCAGCAGTATCTGTTTTCATAGCATCTGCATAAGGACCGGCTATGTTTGACAGCTGGATAGCCACAGCAGCCCCATTTTTGGTTGAATTCTTGCTACCCTCACTTTCCATAACCATACTAGTGTCAGGGGATGGGAAACATTTAATAAATTCTTCCACAGATGAGGAGGTTTCCACAGGAGACTCTTCTGAAGATTTGCCCAACTCATCATTTTCTGGCAAAATTCTAGTTACAGTTCTTTTAATTTCACCAGAGGATGTCTTTATAGTCTTTATTCTAACTTTGGGAATAGCTGGTGGAGAGCCAGCTGTCATGGAGGGAGAGCCTTTCCCACTGCTGTCACTGCACACACTTCGAGGACTCTCAGGCTGCTTGTTCGCCTTCCTCACCACCTCTAAGGGGCTTCGGGGACTCTTTGGTGACTTGGGCATTTTTGGACTTCCCTTTGTCCCATCTTTAAAAGCACCAGGTTCCTTGGTAAGGTTTGGCTGATCGCTTCTTGGAATACATGCAACCTTTTTGGCTTGAAGGGCTACTAACGCTGCCACGCAGGATGACAACTTTGAATGACTTGGCTTCAATCTCTGGCGAGGTGGTACCGAAGAAGACATGTTCAGCTCAGGCACAGACCCCTTAATTTCTCCTAAATTATTGTGAGGGAGGTCTCCAAATACCAGGCCTTCTCCAAGAAAGCTACTGGTATCCACCAAGTCCTTGCTTGACTCCACAAACCTCTCCGGTGCTTTGTCTTGTTCTCTTCTGCTCATTTCCAGCCTACTCTCTGACTGGCAATGGATTTCCATCTTTTGTTCCTTTTTACAGTATTGATCAAACATGCTTAATTCAGGCTCTGGTACCCTCCTAAGATGATCTAGTACTGAAGCTCCTGTGGGTATATACATTGAAGGTGGTGGAAAATACGGAGTTTGGGCATGCTTAGGTTTATCAGCGATACTGTTCTCTTTGAACGCATCCTCTGGTTCAGGGCTGGAAATCGGGCTAAACTGACTAAACGTTGGCAAAGGCTCTGACTTGGACTGGTCCAGTTTATCAGAGTAACTTCTTGAGCTGTCACCATTAATAAAAGTTGACTCAAATTTGCCATAATTATGCCCTAAAGCGTGAGCCTCCGGCAGCAGATCGGACGCACGAAACCCGTTGTGTAGCAGACTAGTCCCAAGGTGGCTCCCCTCCTTTTCTGCTTCAAAGGACTCCTGGCGACTTGTGTTCTTCACTATCACACTCACAACAGGAGCATCAGAGGGAGGCAAAGAGTGAGATAAGGACACATTCTCATCTATGCAGATTCCCGATGACTTCAGTTGATTCTCATTCTCCTCCCCAGCTGATGGGATGGTCTCCTTGGCATCAAGGCTGGTTGGATCAGGGATGTCAAAAGCAGCCAACAGGTCATCAAAGTCTGGGGTTTTCATGTCCCCCATGATGAAAGCTGCGATTAAAAGAAAAAGCAACAACAACAAAAAAAAAAACAACTCTGTCAGGTACATTTCCCTCGAGGACAAACTCATAAGACTTATTTGCATAAACACCTTATGTGACAAAACCCACAACTGCCCAAAATGCTAATGCAGCAAGGCACAAATATGCTGCAGACACTTCAGCTTCAAATTTAACTATTCCAAGATTGACTGTTGATACACAGATACCAGGCCAGCTTTTACAAAACAGCTTTCAACATGTTTGCATGGCATCATGGGGAAGTAACTTCTGTCTTAGATGCCCTGGAGGATCAGTAAAAGCTGAGGTAACATCGTGCTCAAGCTGTACAGGGCAGATGACAAGTGACAGGAGCTGTTCACTCAGGTCCTGCAACACAAGCCGCCCTCTCCAAGTTGTGGGCAGAGCTGTTCCTGGTGCTTCAGCAACATGGGGGGAGACAGCATCCCCTTCTGCCTGAGTCCCCATGAGCAGAGCTCATTCAAACATGACCTTCTAGATGACACCAAGCTGATGACGGGGCCATATTTTCAAGCTGCATCACTCCTCCAAAACCAGCTGTTGCCATGTGCCTCAGCAGAAAATAGTCATGTATGTTACTAAAGGGTTTCTTTTCTAGAGCTAGTAGGCAACAATCACCTGCTGTTTCTCAACAGACTGTCACATCTGAAGAATCCCATCCTCCTTCAAGGAAAAAAAAGTAGGGGTAAATGGGTGGCCCAAGAGAAACAAGCCTGAAAAGTGAGACAACTCCCTGCCCAGAACTATTTAAATAATAAAAGACTTCAGTAAATATTTCAATACAGCCACTCAAAGCATGGTAAGCCAGGCCGGATTTATTTGAAACAGGGAAAATGCTTAATTAGGTAACAACGCAAGGCAAAACTGCCCAAAGACAGACTAAAGGATCGTATCCAAATCATAACAAGAAATGGCATTCCCAGCCAGCTCTCACTTTATAAGCCTTTCAGAAGGGATGTGGGGACTTAGATGCTCACCACAGAGGCCTATGACAACAACAATCAAGCTCTGATGAGATGCATAATGAAAACTGACAGCACTTGAACATTTGTGGTCACTACTGTCAGGGATTCTGGTTTGCCTTTGTTTAATCAAAATATGTTAAAGTTGGTGCAATATAGACACTTCCCAAATATTTAAGCAGCCAGTCTTTTAATATATGCTCCATTTAAACCTCAAATTATGTAAACTGACGTATGGAGGGGAAGAAAAAAACCCACAAAATCAAGAGCATCACCTGAACCAGCAGAGAATCAGCTCCTACTTGGCAAGGAGCACCTACAGGCAAGGGAAGTCCTGCCACGCCCACTTGATTTTGGGCTGCATTGGCACTGCCAAAGCCAGCAGCAAGTGAGAGAGATGGAGACGGTGGCAAGAGCCCAGGAGAAGGGGGAAAAGCTGGGAGCAGAAAGGTGCAGGCAAAGAGGAGAACCCTGGGACAAGAAGAAGGGAAAGAAGGAAGCTGATACCTTCCCAGAACACTACCAATTTGAGAGTGCTTTCATTATTTACAATTGGGTTTAAAAGTCTGTCAAGCATCACATTAAATCCAAACAAAGCACAACTTTTCCTGCCAGACTGCTGGTACAGGGAACAATTCACAGAGCTGGGTCAAGAGAAATCACTTCAGCATGAAACAAGAGGACACGCTGGTCTTTGAGCTTCAGTTCAACTATGCCTATAGAGGAGGCCCAGAGGTGCTGCTTTGGTTAATCTACTGCAAAACACTGTGGAGATTTACTTGGCTTAACAGTAGCTCACTGTGGTTTAGCTTAAAGTTTTTCTCATTGTTCAATTAAACCACAAATATGAATGTCCACAGAGGGCTGTGCAATAATTTCCAATCACATCCCTCAGTGATGTATGGCAGCTGTGCCTTCAGTCCCTGGAAGCCCGTACGATCATCCATACACTTCACATCAGCACTTGATAAGGACTTTTGAAAACATCAAACACAACTGCAGTTGGCAGGTTGTGGACCTGAAACTTCCCTTTCCTTTGGGTGGGAAAAACTGTGCCAGCTGGGAGAGAGCTGGCTCCCAAAATTTCTGGCACACAAATCCTTCTGGAAGGAAGAAGTTTCATCCATAACCTGGAACGTTCAAGCTTTATAAAGAGAAAAACGAGCTTGTCAATTGCTCTTGACTTTTCCCTTCTCACTCCTGAACATCTTTGGATAGAACGGTTTGGGCTGGAAGGTTCTAATCCCCTTGTATGGGTAGGGACACCTCCCACTAGATCAGGTTGCTCAGAGCTCCATCCAACCTGCCCTTGAACACCTCCAGGGATGGGGCAGCCACAACCTCCCTGGTAACCTGTTCTAGCATCTCACCACCCTCACAGGAGAGAACTTTTTCAGGATGCAGGAGTGTTTTAAAATAAACAAAATAAATGCAAGGTATCTGCAGCATGACAAAATATGTTTTTCTTGGAAGAAATCTTGCATTTTCAGAAGCTCCTGTGTACATCTTGGAGTCCTGTAAAAGACTTGTTTATGCTCTTTGTTATGATCAGAGCACAACTTTCTTATCCAAGTATTTCTCCACAAAACTGCATCTTAAATTTGTCACACATGAAGCTACAATTCCTCAAAATAAAGAAAACAAAGATAAAAATATTCTCAGATAACAAAGCAAAAAGGTATATTAAAGAAAATTATGTTAAAGCCTCCTGCAAACTAGCTTGTGGGGAAAGTGGAACATAAAGACCTCCATCCTTCTTGTGCAAAGACTTGCCTTAAAACTTGAGCTCAGAATCCAGTTTACCTCTCTGCTTGCCTATTAAAACATGGAGGTTGAGATTTGCAAAGCAATAGAAGAGATCAATAAAAGGAGCAAACCAGAAGGAATTTCAGAGTAGAACATATGTATTTCAATGTGCAAACCCAAACTCACAGCAGCAAACTTCTCTGTGAAGCAGTGAACCCAGAAGCCTCTAAGACATCCAAAAGACCCCTGTGAACTTGCCTGAGGCAGGATGTCAAACCCCAGGGCCTTCTGCTGTGGCAAAGCTTCAAAACTTTACAGTTGGGCAGAGGTGCTACAGGGCCAGCATCCCATACACACACCATACAAACCTTTTGCTAGCAGTGCTATTCCTGGGGACTTCTGGAGATCTGCAGTTGCTCTTCTGCAGCTTTCAAACCAGCGTGGAACATACTGTTCAAGAAGGAGCTTAAAAGCTGCCACCTAATAGGAAAGCATGAAAATGCAATTCCACCAAGGTTAAAGACTAAAGGAAAATAATACATACAGATAAATCTGCAAAACAACAGAGTGGCACAAGGAAAACATCTGCCAAGAGCTGCTCTCTTGGGTCTAGAAGGGGCAGGCATCTCGCGGAGGGGACGCAAAAGGGAGAGGGACAGGGATTCCCTGTCAGGAGAACGTTTAGGAAAGGCAGGCACGCCAGGAGCAAGGGCCGAGGAGGCGCGGGCAGCACCGCGCAACCAACCGCGGCCGCCCACGGGCTGTCAGGACTGTGGGGATGGCACAGGAAGGGGGAAACTGCAGCCGCTGGGCAAGAAACGGGAGCCTTCAGGCGGCAGACGGGACCCGGTGCTTCCACAACGCTAAAGTTTTAGGAGCCTCGCACGGGAAGGCGGAGCGCTCCGGTTACCGCTGCGGGGGCTGCGGGGGCAGCCCCGCCGCTCCCCCCGCCCCGCGGCCGCCCCACGCGCGACACACCCGAGACAAAGGCGCGGGGGCGACCCGGCCCTCCGGCCCCAGGGCCCCGCCGCCCGCTCCCGCCTTGACAGCCCGGCCCGGCCCCGCCGCACGTGGGCGAGCCCCGCTGAAGTTAGTTTGTCCCGGCGCAGCCAGGCCGGGCCGGGCCGGGCCGCCGCGGGGGCCAGAACCGGCGGCCGCAGCCCCCGCCGAGGCCGGTGGCGGCAGGGGGGGCAGGGGGGGCAGGGCGGGCGGCGGGCGCCCCGCGGGCCGGAAGAGCTGGCGCGGCGGGCTCGGGGTGCCGGCGGCGGGGCCGCCCGCCCTGCCCTGCCCGCGGGGAGGCAGCACCCGCCCGGCCAGCGGCACGGGAGGCGGAGGGCAAGCGGGAGGGGCGGGCCCCGGCGCGGCCGAGCCCGACCGGGCGGCACTCACCCACGCAGGCGGCTCCTTCAGAAGGGCCCCGCCGCCGCCGCGGCCCCGCGCAGGCCTCACCCAGAACCGGGCACCAACGGCCGTAACATGGCGGCGGCGGGCGGGGCCGGGGGCGGGGCGGCCCGTTCCCCCTCCCCGGGCCGGGAGCCTCGGCCGCGGCCTCCGCGGGCCTGCCGGGCGGGCCGCCTCGCCGGGGAGCGGGGAGGCGGCGGCAGCGCGGGGCTGTGTCCCCGGTGGCCCCGCGGGGCTGTGTCCCCGGTGGCCCCGCGGGGCTGTGTCCCGGCCCGGCCCCGCGCCCGCCGGCCCCTCGGGGCGGCTGCTGCCGCCGTGACAGGGCGCTCCCCAGGGCTGCCAGGGGCCGCACTTCGCCGTTCATCACCAAATCGTTTGGGTTGGAAAAGACCTTGAAGATCATCAAGTCCCACCCTCCCCCCAGCCCTGCCCAGGCCCCCCCTGCCCCGTGTCCCTCAGCACCATCTCCAGGGCTTGGAAACCCCTCCAGGGAGGGGCCCCCCCTGCCCTGGGCAGCCCGGGCCAGGCCCTGACAACCCGTTCAATAAAGAAGTTGTTCCTAATATCCAGTCTAAACCTTCCCTAGTGCAACTTGAGGCCATTGCCTCACTTTTATCACTTGTTACTTGGAAGAAGACCCTGGGCTCCAACCTCCTTCCAGTAGCTGTAGAGAGCCAGAAGGTCTCCCCTCAGCCTCCTTGTCTCCAGCCTGAACACCCCCAGCTCCCTCATCTGCTCCCCGTATGACTTGTGCTACAGACCCTTCCCCACTTTCATTGCCCTTCTTTCATAATGTTTTCTCACCAAAAGCTGTTTTCTAGAAAGGCCCCACTGCCAATCACTTCTCCTTCTCTTTTAACTCCCTCCCCTTTGTGTGATTTGGCCTTTGATCAGACTAATTGACCTGGAATTAATCCCTTTTCTGTCACAAACTTGTGAATGGTGTTAGATTTTTGCCCCTGCAGGCCCCCGGAGCGTAGCCATGGGCATTCACTGACTGTTGATGCTAATTGCTGCCTTGGCTGATAGAACTCACAGGTACACACCATCTAGTCCTAAAGTTTACCAAAAAAAAAGTAATAAATTTTAATTGTGCTTAACATGTTCCACAGTTAGTGATGAGAAATGGTGGTGAAGCCACCCCTGGAGAGCTGCATCCTGTGCTGGGCTTGCCACTGTGAGAAAGACTGGATTGTCCAGTGAGCGGCCACCAAGATGGGACTGGAGCATCTCACATATGAAGCAAGGCTGGGAAAGATGGGAATGTTCATCCTGGCAAGAGCAGGCTCAGGAGGATCTCATCAATGTCTATACATACCTGAGGGAAGGGTGCAAAAAGGATGGAGCTAGGGTCTTCTCAGAAGTGCTCAGAGCTAGGCCGAGAGGCAGAAACACACAAGGTTTCCACTGAACATCAGGAAACACTTTTTCACTGTGAGGGTGTTGAAATGCTGGCACAGGTTGTCCAAGGAGGTTGTGGAGTCTTTCTTCATCCTTAGAGGTGTTCAAAAGCCATCTGGATTTCTTGGGCAACTGGCTCTGGGTGGCCTTGCTTGAGGTTGGACAGATGACCTCTGGAGATTCCATCCAACCTCAAGCATTTTCTGTTCAGGTATGACGGTCACCTTCGCATCACAGTAAAAGACAAGTACTTCTTGAGTTTGTCTTTCCTGTGATGCGACATTTTTACCACCTACACCCAGCACGGGATGTACAGCATTGTTCACATTTATTTCTCATCCAGTTAAATATTTTCTTCTTTGCCTTCAGTCCTATGGGCAAAATATTTCTCTTTTTTAATTATTTTATTTTCTCCTAAATAACACTCGAAGCTTCTCTCATTTCTGTGTTGGTGTCATTGTCTTTCTCCTTCTGGAGGTGATAGCCAGTCCCTCAAGACCCACAAAAAGACAAAGGAAGCCATGCAGAGAAAGCACTTTCAGGATCATGACTGTTACCTGTATTTTTAGTGCTTATCTATGAAAAGCTGCTCAGGAGCTGTAAATTGATCTACTAAGAGAGCTGACACTTCTTACATAATTTCTAAAGATCTGCCACAGTCCTGAGCAAGTGGTGGCTTGCAGGAAAGCCACTGTAATTTGAAGGCTTGTGCTAATTAGGATATATAATGACAATGGGAATTTAGCTCCAGATGGCCAAAGAGGAGAGGCAGCCCTGGAATGGCCAGGTGGGAAGCTATGTTCCCCTCCTCAGGACAGCAGAGATATGAAAAGTGCTAAGGAGATCCTATATTCTTCTCTACAATCTAAAAACCACATTCCCTTTTTTATTTTTAGTCTAATACAGTGATTATTTGACAAGTCTGGAAATAAATAATTTAATTTTTTTAGCTTTACATTTGTCCCTTTAGACTCATTTTGTGATCCAAGCTAAGAGATTTGAGATGATCTGAGGAAGATGCTGTTACTCTGTGCTCGGGATGTGCCGAGGCTGGAGCAGGGAGCAGTGTTGGGGGGAACCCCTGTGCCCTGGTGGCACCTTGGGAAGGGAAGCCCCTGGATGGGATACTCTCAAGCAGTGTCCAGCTGCATGTGAGACCTGAACCTCTAAGTCTTCCTCCTGCTTGGGGCTGTTCATGGCTGGTTTTTAGCTGAGGGATAGTGGTTTCTCACAGGGCCTGGCTGTGTCAGACAGTGTGTGTGCATATCACAGACTCAGAATGTTGGAATGGACCTCCTAACACCATTGAGTCCAACCCTCCTGCCAGAGCAGGACCAAAACTAGGGCAGGTCACTCAGAGAGGCATCCAGACAGGTCCTGAAAGTCTCCAGAGAAGGAGACTCCACAGCCTCTCTGGGCAGCCTGGCCCAGGGCTCTGTCACCCTCACAGGAAAGAAGTTCTTCCTCATGTTGAGGTGGAACTTCCTGGGCTCCAGTTTGAATCCATTGCCCCTCGTCCTGTCACAGGGCACAAGTAGCCTCTGTTGGACTCTCTCCAGTAGATCCCTGTCCCTCTTGAACTGGGGAGCCCAGAACTGGACACAACACTCCAAGTGAGGTCTCACCAAAGCTGAGTAGAGGGGGAGGAGAACCTCCCTTGATGTGCTGGAGACTCCTCTTAATGCACCCCAAGATACCACTGGCCTTTTTGGCCACAAGGGCACATGGTTGTCCCATGGGAACTTGTTGCATATGTAGGCGGGCAGGCTGGCAGGTGCAGTGAGACCCATTTTATTTATACATAACAAGCATAATAAAGCCTCGATTGCTCGTGCCTGGGCAACTGTCATCTTTCAAATCAGCAATTCATTTCTTTCTGTAAAAACTCAGTGTTATAGAGAATTACCTTGAGCTGGTTGCAAAACTTGTGCGTTACAAAACTATAATTAATGTTTCTGAAACTCCAGGCAAGGTTTATTATTGGCAGGGTGAGAATGGATCTCCAGACACAAACATTCCTCCAAGATAACAGTGTAGCCTTCAGCGTTACCTACACACAAAAAATCAGTGTAACTTCAATTAGGGTAATTAATTACACAGATGTCATCTGTATACATTTAAAACCATTTACACCTTTCACTCTGGCTTTTTGGTCTCACTTACTCCCAGGGCATGCCCTCTGCATTGCCCCCAGTGGATTTTTTTTCCTCCCTTTTTCCTTCTTGACACATACACAGATGAGCCAACGTGTCTCTTCAATGAAGATCCCTCTATGTGACCACAGATCCATCACGAGCATGGAAAAAAACCTTGCCTTTACTCCACATCCATGCTCAAGGCAGCTTCTAGTCAGTGGTCGTGGTCCTTGCCTGCAGGGCTGGAGATCTGATATGAAATTCCTGCATCAAATCAAAGAAGACAAAGCCATGTACCCCAGCGAGTTTGGGAACAGGAATGAGAACCCTAATTTGGCAGAATCCTGTTAGAGAAGAACTGTTTCAGGCCCTGCTGTGCTTCTGAATCCCATTTAGTGGGGTTGGAGATGTGATGAGACTGATTTCTTGTGGGGAGGTTTTGGTCAAAGAAGGCTGGAATGGCAAGGATGCGTATTTCCTCTCTTGGCTTTCACTAGCACAATACCAAACTTGTTTTACTGCTCGACCAGAACAACTTTCAGGCAGCCAGTTTCCTTCACCCACAAGCACTGCAAGTGCTGGTGCAGTACAGACATGCTCCAGGCAAAGCCCCTTTGCACAATCCTCTGTGCTGACAACACAGACAGGGCAAAGCCTTGGGCTTCATTTTGCTTTCCTTAATCAGTGCTGATGCAACTTCGTGTGGGGTTCTGCACCTGATTGCTGAACATGAATCAGCTTCACAGTGACACCCTTCTTCTCAAGCTGGCTCACTCCCATGCTCCAGGCTATGGCAGGAGGAGCTTCTCAAAGTGGTTCTCCTGCTGAAGCAATGTTTCATGTGTCTGCAGACCCAGGCCTAGCCCAAGGACTGGGGTGGCCTGGGGACACCATGGTTTCCTCATACCTTTCCCAGGGTGACAAGACTGGACTGAGCTGTTCTTGCCTTTGTGCCTCCAGTTTCCCCATGTGATGGCAGCACGACCGTTCTGTGAACTGGAGAGAACTGACTCAGGCTTCATAAACCTCTTTGTGAAAGAAACTAAACCTCCTTACTTCCATCGTCCCCACACAAGTGGACTTAAAATAGTGCCCACAAGTGGTTGTATGGGCAAAAATTAAGAATGGGAGCCAGCAGAGGGAGAGCTGCTGGGAGAGAAGGACCAGTGGCATCAAGCCACAGCCGATGTCGCTCCTGGAAACTCTCCTGTACTTTGCTAGAAAGTTTAGCCAAAGCTTGAGAAAACTGCAAGAATAATAATTCCCCTGGGGTTCTCTGTCCTAGACTGCCCAGAGCACCCTCCCAGCTCTTGCAATGCAATTGCACCTTGAAAAGCCTCACCAGAAAACCTGGAGAGATTGCTTTTCATGGTCATGTAGATACAGGAACAAAGCTGGTCTGGGTTGGAGGCATGGCTGAGGGGCAAGGAGGATACTGTGGATTTGGTGGCAGCCCTTGTGTAGTCCTTTAGTTTGGCCAACCCATTGACCTGCAAAGGGCAGGCTCAGCCTCTGGCTGGGCTTTCTGCAAAAAACCTTTTCTTCAATTAGTTTCTCCAATTAAGCTTAATAGTAAAATGTTTAGAACAGAGATACCCTGGAAGCCCTAAGAGTCTATCCTTTTGCTCCTTCCTTACCCTCTTGAGATGCCTAGAGAGATGGATCTGTTTGGGAAGCAGAGTTGTGTCCATATGTAACAATAACCTTTGGTTGTAATAAACTCTCAAATCTTCTCCTACAGGAGGAATGGGCAGTCAAGAAAAACACATTTGAAGGTAAGGGAGGAAAGAAGAGCTGAGTGGATGGAATTGCACTGCATGCACATTATCTCCTGTATCTAGGAGAGGCATTTAGAAGAATGTATAACTGTGTTTTCAGGTACCAAACAAGGACAAAGTGCAGTGTAGCCCCAGAACAAGGTGTAGAATTTTTGCATTGATATTCCTCAGGTGAATCTGACACTTCTAGCGTCATGCAGGGGCTGGAGGGGATTCATATTTAAAATGCTAAATCAGAAATCATGGAGAGAAGCTAATTTCAGAGCTATAGTGAGAATAAAATAGCTCAGGAACAAGGGCTTCTGGTGCACAGACCCACTGACCGTGCCATTTCTGCCCTAGCCCATTCATACCTGAGCTTCTTGTGCTTCTTGGCATTGAAGTCACCTCAGGCACCTTCCCAGGTGCTCACAGGAGACCTGCTGATCCTCCCCACAGCGCCATGGAGAGGTCGCCTGGGACTGTGCGGCATCTGAACAATTTAATCTCCAGCTGGGCGGGTCCAGCCCGAGGCGGAGTGGCACTTGTTGAGGCTTTATCCCCCGGCCTGAGCTCAGAGCATGGCTGGATTTGAAACTGCAGCCAACCTGGGGCAGAGGCTTTTCTGCATAGCTAGGGTCAAGAGGACCAAAGGGTTTTTCTTCTTGCTTTCTGAAGATTGCTAGTTCCCAAGAATACCATAGATAAGGAAAAATAAGTCCTCTGTGCTTGATCCCACCCTGTCATAGTTTCTTGTTTTGTTTTGTGTGTTTTTTTCCTATAAAGCATTAATAAGGTGTTTTCACTAATTTGCAAATTAAAAACTCAGTAGATTATTGTTTTCAGAATTGTATGTTACTATTTTCTCTGTTGGGACAATAGTAGGAAAACGTAGACAAACCTTTAGGTTGGAAAAGTACTTGAATGTTGTTAATGGCAACATTAGGCTCCAAGCATTTGTTATCACAGTTATTTAAGCCCGCAGCCATACTAAAACGGACTGTTGGCTTTACCAGGATAGTCTCCATCATAAAAGGAAATCCCAAATTGACATGCAATTAGTTCAGCTCACTTCGTGTTTCTCCCGGGAAAACCCACATGGGATGTTGCAGCCAGGGGGACGCTGGCGGAAGGTGGCTGGAGCTCTGGGCTTGGCTCTGCTCTCTGGGGAGCAGGCCAACTCTGGGTCATCCTGCCCAGCACCAGAGTGGCTGCACAGTCCTGAAGAGGTGCAGATGGTGATTTGACTCATGCATTTGCCTTAGGAGCTGTTTTTCACATATGCGATGTTTCTCCTCTGAGCTCCCTGGAGTGTGCTCCAAGGTGCCCTGCTGTGTCTTGCTCCCTGGTGAGTTCTTCCATCAAGCTCAGTCATAGGAAAGGTGAATGTCTCTGAAAAACTGTTAGTTTTTCAATCTCGTTTGGGATTCAGTAACTTAAAATGTCTTGCCTTGGTTCTCTGTGTCTCATATTATTTCAGATGTGACAGCAGAGTCTCCCCATCTACCCACCCCACATTAAGCAGCAGGAGGACAAATGTAGTTGAGTCACTGCAGCATTTCTTTGCTTTCTTCCCCACCCTTCTGCTTGTGCTGTCTGGCATGTCTGCTTCTGCCTCCTACATCCCCTCTCCCTCCTGAATCTCCTGTACATCTCCTTTCTGCATTGCCTTTGGCTCCTCTATCACCTTTAGTTTCTGCATCCTCTGCCCAATATGAGGTGCCAAGGACAGAGCAATTGCAGCTTGGGGCAGCCCAGCCAAGTGCCCCTCTGGAGGCCTTGCTGAGAAAAACCTGGAGAAGGCTGGTATTAAGCTGCAGTAATTACTCCCCTGGAGAGGTCACAGCCTTCAGCAATATCTCAGTGCAGCAGCTTCCAAGAAGCAGTTTCAGATGCAAAATCTATTTCCTAAAAGTTGATCTGCACTTGCCAATGACTTTCTCTTCCTTCTTCTCCAGACCTTCATTTTTTTTATCCCTAGAGAAGGACCTTAAGAATCTATACACCATATTTTTTCTTACTCTCTTACCTTGCTTTGTCCTTAAATTCAAGCCTGGCTTTAACAGATACAACTGGTGGCTGTACAGGAAATAGGCTTTTCAGAAAGCAAACAAAAAAAAAAATAAAACAATTGTAAGATTTGTTGTGGAGAAAATCCTTTTTTATGCCTGAAAAATACTGGGGACAGTGATGGTAAGAAAGCACTGTACTAGGGCAGTCAAAAGTAATCTGAAAATGAAGTTTTCCATAGTAGGTCTCCTTTTACCCCATGAACTGTGGACATTGGAGTATTTTCATGTTCTTTTTTATCCTGTTAGACATTGCTTGGGCCCTCCGTTATGCTCTGCTGTCACTCAGGATGCGAAGTGATCGGCTGTGGTTGCTCTGATGTGTCAGTGAAAGACATTTAAGTATAGGACAAACAAATGTCTCTGGCCTTCAAGAAACAATTTTCCAAAGGTTGAACTCATATTGACTCATAGCAGGGCAGCAGAGAGATGTGCGAAGTGCTCATATTGCAGCCTACCTGGAAGAAGTGTTTCTTGTGAGAGAAAAGAGTGGAGAGGAGCCAGGAATTAATAAGCAGCCTTACTGTGTTGTGGATTAAAGAACCTCTTCCAATGAAAGGTCTGAGTAGGGCTCATTAAAGCATTGATGTAGACAAAGAGTAAAATTACAATGGGTAATATTATAACCTACAGCTTTGGCATAGGGAGGAAATGAGCATTAAGGGAGTTGGCCTGTGTGGGAGGCAGCAGGTTTCTCATCTTCTCCTGGAGCATCTTGCCATGCCTCAGTGCTAGAGGGAAGGCACAGGGCTGAAGGGGTTTCTGCTTAACGTCCTTCTGAGTCCTGTATCCCCTTTCCCCAGGGAAATGCTGCCCAAACTAGACAAAGTCCTTGCTGAACATCAGCATGTTGCTCTCTGATGCTACTGCTGTTGCCATCACCTACAAACCTCCAACTTCAAGGTGCTTTCCAAAGACAGGGTTTGATCTTGTAGATCCCATGTACAGCACCTGCACATCATGGCCTTGCACTTGAAGCACGGTGTTGTGGGTCTGGAATGGATGGTGGTGTCTTTAGGCTTCTATATTTCTCTTCAGTGGCCACAAGCCTTCCCAGGGCATAGAGCAGGAGCAATGCATTGCTGTACAGACAGGCTTAGACCCTGACTTTGGAGCCAGGCCCTGCAGAGTTGGACCCAGCAGAGAAGGATGCACATCACACAAGTTCTTCAAGAGATGCTGCGCTTCTGCCACCTGCACTGGGACCTTGGGTGTCTGAGATAATTGTGTTGGTACAGCCACTTAAATTGCCTGAAGGAAACTGCTGGAGTTTGCTGATGTGCTGGGGGTTTGCAACATGTTCCCTAATTTCCTGCTGGAGGATTTGAAATGTATCGACTGGCCAGATGTCAAAGGGAAGAGCATTAAATAGGCTCTTGCTTTGTCTAACAGAGTGATAAGCATCCACCACCTGAGGAACTTCAAAGCCTGACAGACACACCATGCAGACCACTTAGAAGGACGGATCTTATGCTTTCCGTAAGTCTTCTCTTCAGCCCAAGATTCTTCAGATTTTCCTCTCAGATTGACTGTACTTTTCAGAATGCTTCTTGGTGTTCTCCACTGCATTCTCAGCAGGACTGTCCCAAACCAGTGCCAAGACTGGACGCTCCAGATGAGATCTCACCTTTCATGTGAAGCACTTAGCTTTGACACTACCATCTCACAAGCAGCAGACACCTCATTCAAGCTCTGCATGCACAAAAGAGCTGAAGACATGTGAGTATCCAAAAATCACAGAATCACAGCATCTTAGGAGTTGGAAGGGACCTGGAAAGATCATCCAGTCCAACCCCCCTGCCAGAGCAGGGTCACCTAGAATAGGTCACACAGGAACATGTCCAGGGGGTTTGCAATGTCTCCAGAGAAGGAGACTCCTCAGCCTCTCTGGGCAGCCTGTCCCAGGGCTCTGTCACCCTCACAGTGATGAAGTTTTTCCTCACATTTATATGTGGAACCTCCTGTGCTCCAGTTTGCAGCCATTGCCCCTTGTTCTATCACTGGACAGCCCTGAGAAGAACCTGGCTCTGTCCTCCTGACATTCGCCCTTAACGTATTTATAAACGTTGATGAGCTCACTCCTCAGTCTCCTCTTCTCC
This sequence comes from Apus apus, assembly GCF_020740795.1. Classification (NCBI taxonomy): domain Eukaryota; kingdom Metazoa; phylum Chordata; class Aves; order Apodiformes; family Apodidae; genus Apus; species Apus apus. The sequence continues at coordinate 356,417 of NC_067291.1, read as the reverse complement.
AAGCTAAGGAGACCCAGCTCCCTCAGCCTTTCTTCGTAAGGATGTTACCTGTGTGGCTCTGCCCTGGACTCTTTCGAGCAGTTGGTCACCAGGGTGGGTCGACGGTGTCTCCCTGCCTGTGGGCCCAGTGCCACCTGCAGGCTGGATTGCCTGCAGTGCTGGAGCTGAGGACACTGCGTGGTCCAGCCCCCTTGAGGCGCCACTTGCTCTGTTCTCTGCGAAGGTGCTTCCAAAAGCATGTTTTCCTCCAATTTTTCGTTGTCATTGTCTGTTTTGGCCAGGCCCTTGACTTTTCCGAGTCACTCCCTCGCATCCCAGTACATCCCCAGCATAAGCAAGGGGGGACTTGTGATGGCCTGATAACCTCATTGCTTTCCAGAGAAAAGCAGAACACCCAAGACAGACTGCCATAATTCCTAACACCAATTAGGAAAGAATTGTTTCTCACTGGAGTTTCCTGAACAAGTGGAGCACCAAGGGGGCTGGACCACGCAGCGTCCTCAGCTCCAGCACTGCAGGCAACCCAGCCTGCAGGTGGCACTGGGCCCACAGGCAGAGGAAGAGGAAGAGCACTGTGCCCAGGTGGCCAAGAAGACCATCAGCATCCTGGCCTGCACAGAGATAGCGTGGCCAGCAGGTCTAGAGACGTGAGTGTCCCCCTGTACCGGTGCGGCTGCATCTTCGGGACTGTGTTGAGGTCTGGTCACCACTGTATAAGGACATGAAGGGGCTGGACGTGTCCAGAGAAGGGCAACAGAGTTGGGAAGGGGTCTTGAGGATAAGTCTTATGAGGAGCAGCTGAGGAAGATAGGGCTGTTTAGTCTGGAGAAAAGGAGGCTGAGGGGAGACCTTACTCTCTACAACAGCCTGAGAGGAGGTTGTGTAGACGCAAGTGCCTGTCTCTTCTCACAAGTAACAGGACAAGAAGAAACAGCCTCAAGTTGTGGCAGGGGAGGTTTAGGCTGGAGATTACAAAAAATTTCTTTACAGAAAGGGTTGTCAAGCAGTGGAACAGGCTGCCCTGAGTAATGGTGGAGTCATCATCCCTGGAGGTGTTTACAAGTCATGTAGATGAGGGACATGGGTTGGCAGTGGACTTGGCAGTGCAGGGTTAATGGTCGGGCCTGATCATCTTAAAGGTCTTTTACAACCAAAATGATCCTGTGATTCTATACTAATGCAGACACCACTCTCCTCCAGATCATGACATGACAGCACATTTACATTCCCCAGGGAGTTTCCCCTCAAAAGCAGCCCAAGGACCCCAAAAGTGTGCACCTGAGAAGATGCAAAGGCCTCAGATAAAAGCAGTCATTAAAAAGGCATAAACAAAGGGCATCATGATTGTTTTGCCATGTTTTCAGACTTAGGAGGCTGAAATAACCTTTTCATAATCCAATTAGCATTTCCAGTGAAAACAATGGCATCTTAGGAGGTGGAACAATGTATTTTCTTATCATCCAGAAAGGTCAAAGGTATTTATCTGATTTAATATTTTATAATTTATATTAAGCAACACAGAAGAATAAGGCAGGCAGGAGGTGGCTGCTGTGACATGGTAGAAGCTGCCCTCTGCTTTTCCAATGAAGTATTGTCCAGAAGCTGGGCAGGACACAGGTCTGAGAACAAAAGCCCATTTCTATCAACTCTATAGAAAAGAAGACTTGCTGTTATGCCTGGTAGTGGCCCCAGATGCAAAGGCAGGCTCCTCCATGCAGTGTTGCCACTTCAAAGTAATTCACCCTCACATCTTGTGCAGGACTGGTGCTCTAAACCATGGCAATCCGAGGGGATGAAACATCCTCAGTCTGCCTGTCACCTTCTGTCCTTCCCCTGATTGGGCAGGGTGGCCAAACTGCCACAACCTCCGCAGTGGGAAGGGGGGACACAAAAAGAAAGCTGAGGTGAAGAGACCACTGAGGGTGCTGGAGGGACAGAGAAAAGAGGAATGCTCTGCAGGTTGGGGGTCTCAAAAATAGGTTGTGAGGTCAGCAGGAACCGGGGTGGTCAGCACACAAGTGGCCATGAATTGATGCTCTCCATGATGATGACTTTGTATACAGAGTAGCAGCAGGTCAGGCTCAGCACTCCTTCTCTGGATCTGCCCCATCTCATGGGCCCTGTGGTCAGGCAAGGATGAACTGCTGGCTCCAGGAACTTGCAGTCCAGCCTTACAGTGGGTGCCTAGTGGTGCACAGGACCTGTGACCATGCAACACTTGGGTAAATACCTCATATTTTTAATCTCTGGCAGAGAATGGAAACTAGGAGGTTATTCTTTGCTGAAACATTCTGGAAAGTCATAGCTGAAATCTCTCACTTGTCTCTTCTGTTTATTTATACCACTTAATAACTTGTCTGTCATGTCAAGTATTCCTGACACCATCACAAGAAAATCCAACTCAGTGAAGACAGCTTTATCAGAGACATTAGCTCTTTGTTACCATGTGACACCACATCAGAGCTTCCCATATTTATGAAGCCTGGTCCATAATTTCAAAGACTGTCTTCAGTCTCTTTGAAGAGGTGATATGACCAATATATCTGAAACTGTTGATCTAAACTGTGAAGATAAGAAGTGCCCTCAAGCACTTCAAGGAGTCTCATTTGCTTGGTGATACATTTTTCTCCTCATTGCCACATGATGTCATGGACCTAATTTCAAGTGATTAGTAACAACAGCAAAGGAGTCATTGAAATAATCTTTGATAGAAGAGGAAACTCTGGGGCCATATGAAGAGGAAGCGACGGGTGATCATCTACAAAGTAGAGAGGCACCCACTTGCTGACCAGACCCACTCTCTAGAGAGCTCTGCTGCTTGCCAGGGGCTCGCATAAGGGACATCACTGGAAGACTACCTGAATTTGTATGTCCCACTGACTACTGTCCACTCCTGCTGTGTCACCTAGGTTCCAGTGATGTAGCAAGAGTGTTCTGAAGGCCATAAAGGATTATGGAGCCCTGAGAGCAGCAGTGAAGGACTTGAGAGCACAGTCTGTCTTTTCATCCATCCTCCTGGTCAAAGAGAATGAGTTTGAAAGGACAATTGCATTGGGAAAATGAATAAATGGTTATGAGAGTGGTGCCACAGCCAGGGCTTTGGCTTCCTAGACCATGGGACTCACTTTGAGAAACCTGGTCTTCTAGGGGCTGATGGGGTTCATCTTTCAGGGAAGGGGGTGAGTGAGCATCTTTGGCCAATCTGGTAAGGAGGGCTTTAAACTAGAGTTGCTTGGGGAGAGGACCCTCAATCCATCCCACTGCCACCCCTTTGAAGGCATTTTGAGTAAGAGGTGCCCTGGGTCTGAAGAGGGATCACAAGCCAGCAGGAGAATGCCTGAAATGAAGGGGAATGGAACCCCAGGCAATGAGGCAGCTTCAGTGGGGCCCAACTGAAACGTTTCTGTGCAAATGCATGCAGCCTGGGAGATAAGCACAAGGAGATGCAGATGTGTGCAGGGCTGTCATGTTAGTGGCATCACTGAGATGTGGGATGACTCCTATGAGTAGAGCGTGTGAATGGGTATAAGCTCTTTAGGAGGGACACAGAGGGAGGAAGGGAAGTGGGTGTCACCCTCTACATCAGTGACCAGCTGGAGTCCATGGAGGTCCACCTAGAGATGGAGAAGGAGTCGACTGAAACCTTATGGGTAAGGGTTAAAGGGAAGACAGAGGCAGGAGATGTCATAGTGGGGTCTGCTACAGGCCACCAGCTCAGGATGGCTGAGCGGCTAAGGCCTCTACAGGCAGACAGGAGCAGCTTCCTGTTCACAGGTCATGGTCCTCATGGGGGATTTCAACCACCCTGACATCTGCTGGAAGGGACAGCACAGCAAGGCACAGCAATCCAGGAAGGTCCTGGCATGCATTGATGACAACTTCCTTTTTCGAGTGGTAGAGCAATCAACAAGAAAAGGTGCTGTGCTGGTCCTTGTCCTCACCAACAAGGATGGCCTGCTGGACAATGTGAAGCTTACGGGCAGCCTTAGCTGCAATGACCATGAAATGGTGGAATTCAGGATCCGTAGGGCGACAAGGAAGGTCTGCAGCAAGGTCACTACCCTGGAGTTCAGGAGAGTAGAGTTCAACCTCGTCAGGGTTCTGCTTGGTACTTTATCATGGGATAAAAACCTGGACAGGAGATTACCTCCTCCAATCCCAGGAGTAATGCATCCCAAGAAAGAGGAAGGCAGGCAAGAATGCCAGGAGAACTGCATGGATGAACAAAGAGCTTCTGGACACTCTTAGATGAAAAAAGAAAGTCTTCAGAGGGTGGAAGCAGGGACAGGAAGCCTGGGAGAAATAAAAAGAAGTTGTCTGGGAAGTCAGGGATCGGGTTAGGAAAACTAAAGCCCAGACAGAGTTAAACCTGGCCAGGGTCATCAAGGGTAATGAGAAGGGTTTCTACAGGTGCATCAGTGCTAAGAGGCAGAACAGGGAAAATGTGGGCCCCCTGCAGAAGGAAACAGGAGACCTTTCCACTCAGGATATGGAGAAGGCTGAGGTGCTGAACAACTTTTTTTGCCTCAGTCTTTACTGGTGAGGGCTCTGGTCACACCATCCAGGTCATAGAATGCAAAGACAGGGACTGGGAAAAGGAAGATCACTCCACTGCAGGAGAAGTGCAGGTTTGAGACCATCTAAAGAACCTGAAAGTGCACAAGTCCATGGGACCTGACAAGATGCATCCATGACTCCTGAGGGAGCTGGCAGATGAAGATGAAATGTTGCTTTCCATCATATTTGAAAAGCCATGGCAGTCTGGTGAAGCTCCCACTGACTGGAAAAGGGGAAACTTCACCCCCATTTTCAAAAAAAAAAGTAAAGACCCAGGGAACTACAGGCCAGTCAGTCTCACCTCTGTGCCCAGCAAGATCATGGAGCAGATCCTCCTGAAGGCTCTGCTGAGGCATGTGGAAAACAAAGGAGTCATTGGTGACAGCCAAGATGGCTTCACCACGGGCAAATCCTGCCTGACTAATTTGGAGTCATGGCATTGGTGGACAAAACGGAAGAGCAATTGATGTAATCTACCTGGACCTAAGCAAAGCTTTTGACACTGTCCTGCACGCCATCCTGGTATTTAAACTGGAACGATATGGATTCGATGGATGGACCCCTCGCTGGGTGGACCTTCACTTCACGCTGACAGCACACACGGCGCCTGTTTTTCTGTATCCTAACCAAGCTACAGCACAGCTTGAAAATTGTCTTGGTCAGGTGGGCTAATCCAGCTACAGGTATGTCCCAAGCCACCCAAGTATCTCTGTTTTTTACCAGATAAGCTGCAAAACTTGATGGCTGGCTAATACACTAGGACTGAAGTTCATGCTTTCTGTACTCATGAACACAACTATGGTGAGAGATGACTCAGGAGTTGGAGCAGGCATTTCTGTCCCTGGGGTGCACACTCCAGAGAGGTAACAATACAAAGGATGGAAGTGTTCATAGGTACCTATCAGTGAGTCCCAGTCCTTCTCTTCTGTACCAGCACCTTTTCTGAGTCCAAGAGGACGTGGTTCTTGCCCAGAACCAGCAGGGATGGCCCAGTTGCCAGTGAGGGTCTGCACCAATCAAGAAACATCCCATCTTGTGCCCTGCCTCCATGCTGCTGCTTTGATACATGGGAACAGCACATGGCATCAGCAACACAGTGACATGCAGCTACCCAAAGGTGCTGGGAAGATCCTCCTGGCATGAAGACATGATTTGGTGTCACCTGCCTCCACAGTTGTGTTCCTACGTGGGACAAATCAACACTTTCTTTGCTTTGGTCACAAAAGCCAACTGAGAACAAATCCTAAGTAATCTGCAGTTGACAGAAGTGTGACAAATTTGGATGTATATGCCAGTGCACACATAACACATTTCTCTCCTGTGTTCTGAGCCAGTGATTTTCCAGTAACAAAACCAGACAGAAATGGCATTTCCCTGATTTTTCACTGCCTTGTTTTCTCACTCCTTTTGGATGCACTTGCCTTGTTTTGTCAGGAACTGTCAAAAATCAGCCAATGAGCTGAGCACTGCATCCCAAATAACTCAGCAGCAGCAGCAGAGCACATCAGGCTGTTGACCAAGGTCCTCCCCTTGAACACATCTGCATTAGCAAAGAGGAAAAAAGGGTATCTATCTAAAAATAAAATTATTGAATAAAATTATTGAACAGCAACTTACATGTTGCTGTTTTCATCAGAGATTCATAAATGTTTTAAAGCTTCAGTTCACTTGGTGCTTCTCAAAGAAAACATTGCAGACTTGGGTGAAGGGAAAACAACTGAGGGGAGGGGGAGGCAACTGCTGCAGCTATGAATGTGGAAGTGAAGGTGGGGAGGCAGAGAGGGAACATGAAGTGGAGCTGATTCCTTGGTTGCACTTCACCTGCAGTTGTGCATCTAATGGAGGAGTCCTGGCCTTAAGTGGGTCTTGCAGTCCTTCTGGGAGAATCCAACTAACCAGTGGATTGCTTTTCTTACCAGAGGTAGGGTGAAGACTAGACTCAGGGGAGCTCACCTCTGGTGCTCAGCCGTAGGGTCCAGCCAGGCTATGAGACCCTGCAAAGAAATGCAATGGGATGACATCAAATTGTCAGGTTTTAAAGTTTGGAGACATCACCTGCTACTTCAGAAAATGTATGAAAAGGCACAAAAATCTACTCAAAATCGATGGGGACAGAGGGATAACCTGAAATGACCCAGCAAGATGGGTGGGATATACATTGTCAGGTGAGAAAGGGAAGCAGTAAGACAAGTGGCTGCTGTGACTGCCATGGCGGAGGCCAAGATGCTGCAGCAAGAGGTGAAGTCAAGTCACAGAGGTGGGGGAAGAGCAGCACTGTTCAGGAGGCAATGGGCGGAAGCAGCAGCAGCAGAGAGAGAAATGAAGTGCTGAGTGGGCAGAGGCTGTTGGGACTACTCAGACATAGGCCTGCCATGAGCAGAGTCCATGGCACAGGGATGGGTGCTCCTTCCTCCCTGCCCTTCAGGCTGGCCACAGGGAGCTCATGGAGCCCAAGGTGTATGGCTGGAGAGCAGGAAGGATTTGGTTAAGAGAAGCACAGTAATTTTGGATGAGTCACCTGTCCTCCATGCTCCAAACACAGATTCAAGGGTAAATTTTCCCTCAACAGTTCTATCACCCTGGGGGAGCCTTGATTTCATGTGTGAGGCAGGGAGAGGAAAGCAGACAGCACTTCACTGCCTCCACAATGAGCCCAGTTGGTGACAGGGCAGTGGGCTGTCATGGCCAGGGGCCTGGAGTGCAAGCCAAGTCCATCTTTGCAATTAAGCTTGGCAAGCACTTGCATTCTCATTTATAACACACCATTGACTGAGGTGCATTGAAAGGTGGTGGCTTTGGCTGCAGGGTGTCCTGGAAGGAGCAGGAGAGCTGGTGACAGGGACAAGTCCTGTGGCCTCCTCAGCCTGACCCAGCTACCTGAGGGCTAGACTTTACAATACCAATGGATAACTCACAATGAATCTTGACATTTTACTACACATTTCATCTGACATTATTTCATCCTCTCTAGGGCCATTTGATCCAGCTTCTGAAGCCGCACTTCAATATGCAGTTACCTAAAAACAAAGAAAAAATCCTCACATGTAAGAGCCTAGAAGTTAGGAGTTCGAAGCATAAAAACCCAGTACGTCAATACTGACACACCCTGATGATTAGAGGGAAAAATGAAGACTGTTAGCTCAGAACCACATGAAGCTTTATGCATTCAAAAACACTGATAGGGTTTATTCAGAAAAAATTAACAGCCTCACTTGGAATGAGATTAGCATTCCCATGAGGTGACATCTGCCATGATTATGGGAGCCAGAAACACATTTTGCCCCAGCAGTACAGGAGGGTGTGTACTATCCTCAAAGAGGCAATGAATCTCCCAGCTCCTCCCAAAAGCCTGTACAACCATTCCCACTAACCCATCTTCAGTTTCTGTTGGTGCAGAATTGATCTTAATTAGTTTATTATTTTCTAGTTTAGTTTCTCTATCAGTTCACCTTCTTTTAACTATATCCTGCAAATTATTATTTTTTTGAGCCTTACATTTTTTCCTAAGAGATCCTCTAGACTTCAGCCAGATGGGGCCTCTTTTCTTTCCCTTGGCTCTACTCACTGTGAGGAGAATAAAAGCCTTCTCTGTTCTCTCTGGCCAGGTTTCCAGCACTTGTCAGACAGTTTACCTGGAAGGAGCATTTGAGATATTCTTCCATGTTGCAACAGACATCACAGACAGAAATAAAAGTATCTTCACTGCTGAAGGAGAACTAAAACTTAGAAAATATTTGCTTCCATATCTCTTTTAGACCAAAGCAGAAGACAGAGCTTGGGCACCCTCCCCACTCCACCATCCTTTACCTTTCAAGATGTTTTTGATCTTCAAGTTCTTCCTTTCACAGCACTACAAGAGCCAGAAGTGACCTCTGGCAGCCTCTGGTCTAGCTCCCCAACAGCTTGGATCAGTTATCAGGATGTTCTCCAGTTTGGAGTGAACTGTCTGCAAGGATGGAGATCCCACACCTCACTGGGCTCACTGGCCCCAGCTGAACTATTTGACCACCCTCTTTGGCCTTTGCTGAGCAATCAACTGGAGCTATGCTGAAACCTTAATCCAACAAAAACTAGAGGAGCAGGCAGGGAGGGGACTGCACCCACTCGGATCATCCTTTGGGCCCTGCTCACCTGTGGCTCTCTCTGGACAGCTGGTGCTCAACAAAATGCAGTGTCTAAGGTAGCCCACAGTGAATACACAGAGACAGACACTTAGAAATAAAATTTGCACTAATCATTACTTTTTTGAGGTTCTTCCTCCTCCAGCTTGGTCTTTTCCATTTCCTGTGTGCCATGCTAGAAGGGGCACAGGTAAGTATCCCTGCCTGGTGGGACTGCTGATAGAAAACCAGCCTCCATTGTAAACACACACTTGACAGAACATCTGACCTTCCTTTTTTTGGCAAGCAGCTGTACTGCCCCAAGTATAAATACATTCTTTAGAAATACATAAACTCATAACTTAAAACCTGCTTCAACCCAGGAAGGACTCACAAGGAAAGAAATCCACTTTGTGATCCCAGGAGGAAGCTTATACATTCACAGAGTTTCATCTGGGTCCTTTGTTCAAGCCTCACATCCCTTGCACAAGTGCGAGGAGGGTCAGCAACCTGTCAGGTTCTGAGGCTGTGCTGCTTCTGTAGTGTTTATGGGTTTCTTAACACCTTTAATGCTGTAAGGCTTTAGACTCAAAGCCTCACTTGCAGAAAACATCCGCCAGTGCCTGTCACTTCAGGTGACCCTGTGTTTTGCCTGGGAATGTTATTACTTGTCAGATGGTCCTGTCCTTTGCCAGACACAACAATTCCTTGCTGCTCCTGACCACTCCTGTGGTCATTTCCAGTGAGCTTCAGGCCCTGCATGCCACAAAAGCCTTTTGAAAAAAAGTAGCCCTGGCCTCCTTTGGACAGGCCGATAGCTAAGGCTGCGAAGCAGGTGACGGATTCTGATGTGCTTAGCACTGGAACAGCACAGCCCGTGGGCTCAGGGGCAGTCCTGCCCTGGGCCAGCCCGGAGCAGCGCTGAGCAGAGATCACTCAGGTCACTCTCATCGTTCTCCTCTGGCTCGCTGCTGGTGTTGGAGGGTTTGCTGCTGGGCAGGCTGTGGCCCGGACCTGTCCTCAGAGGTGCTGGCCCTTTCGGGTCCGTGCTCAGTGCTGCCGCATCCTGCAGGCACATGCTGCCTGAGCAGACAGGAGTCCTCTGGTCATGTGGCTGGGAGTGACTCCTCTGGCTCAAAAACTGCCCGAGCAGAGATTTCCGGAGGGTTGTTTGCAGGGTTTCACAAGTCCTCTGGCTTGTGCTCTGCAGAGTGTAATGCAAATCCAACTGCAGGACCACGTCCGCCTGGAAGGAAAGAGCAAAGGACGCAAAGTGAACTGGAGATTAAGACCTGAAGCAGAGCTTTTTCACTGATGCCACTGTCAGCAACAGTGACAGACCTGGCTGGCAGTTCTGCAGGCTCCACAGCCCAATGCTGTGATGTCAGGGAGCAATGCTCCTGCCAGAGAAAACGAGCTGGTGTGTACACTCATGACCTATGTGCGCTCGAGCCACCATTTCTGGATTTCATGACTTCTCCTGAAATCAGGCCACATCACTTGAGACCTCATCAGCCCTGTCAGGGCACTGTCACCAAGAGCATCATGCCCAGGATGCTGGCACAGGGGAGCAGGAAGGGAGTCCTGGTCCAGCTTGCACCCAGACAAGCTGCACCCATGCAAGGAAGGGCATGACATCCATCCTGGCCATGGCACAGGACTGCTGCACACACAGCAGGAGACCATGTGAGGGGAGGGGTATGAACCACTGCAATGAAGTGCTAATAAAGCACTATTTCAGATTTTTATAGAAGATGGTGAAAAAATCAGAAAATTATTTTTGTGGCAGCTAAATCCCTGCATATGAACCCCCGAGCATGGGGCTGTGCCTGTGACACCTGGCCCTACAAAGCAGGGAGATGTATAATGGAGCAAGAAGATTTGGGCAGGCAATGCAGGGCCCAGGTTTCACCTCTGCACTTAAAAGCAAAGCAGAACATTTGGGAAGGGTTCAGAAAAGAGCTCCAGGAACAATCAAGGAATGAAAGAGCTGCCATGTGCCAAGGAACATCACACATTCAGCAAATGAAGCTCGTTGTAGGCAGATCCAGGCAGCAGCTCAAGAGCAACATTCAGCGTGAGCCCACGTGGAGCAGAGAAGATAAGCAGCTGGCAAGATCCAATGGTTGGGTCTTAGAAGGGAAAAAAATCAAGAACCAGGGTGCACATTACTGTTTGGGGAGAGTTAATCTGCTGGAAGAGACAAGCCAGAGGACTAGCAATTCTGTCTCTTTCATGATCTTTAAGTAGTCTGAGAGTCTTTTGAAGTGTGCCAAAGAAAGAAGCATAGCTTGGATCAGGCTTGGTCGTGTCACCCTGATGGCAAGGGATAAAGCCTTCTGCTGCTAAAGGTCCTGGCCAGCCCATAAGTCCATCTCTTAGGCAAGCACACAGCCCAGTGAGACATCCTTAATCTGAAATATTTGGGCTACAGGCAAAGAACAGCCTCCCTGTCTGGGAAGCACAGAAAAACAGAGCAAACAGAGAAAGAGGATTGCTTTTGTGCCTTGAGTGGTCAGCAAACTCCTGTAACACTGATCTGGATGTTACATGACACATGCCAGGCATCATCCACATGAAGTCACAAGACACGAGGTCAGAGGGGTACATCTAGCTCGAGCCAGCAGGGATGCAGAGTCCCAGTTATGTGAAAGTGCAGGAGAATTGTGGAGATTTGCACCCAGGAGCTCTCTACCTGAATGTTCTGTAGTCCACAGAGTGGGAAGACGCAATCCAGCTCCTCCTGCTTGTACAAAGAAGTAAGCAAACACTCCACTTGGTCCAGGCAGCGCTCTCTCAGGATGGCCACGTCATCCACCTCCTCGGCCAGGAAAACAAGAGGAAACACAAGAAAATTTCAGTATCAGCCTGGGCATGGAGGCACAACTGCCCATCTCTGCAGACAGCAGTGCCTGGGGCTGGCCTGTTCACTTGGCACTTTGGTGGAAAGGCTGCATACCTGAAGTTCTGCAGAGTGCAAGCAAAGGAAATAGATTTTACACACCCACCTTGTGCATATCGATGGGAAGACCTAGCTAAGCATCCCATGAAGGCATCTAATGTGAAACCTGAGGTACTGTGGGATTTCCAGCAGAGCACAGAGCAGCAACAGTTGGTATCACAACCACCTGTAGCACAAGTGGTGTGTCAAGGAGGAGTGAGTTTTCTGAGGGCACAGCTGGAGGAAGCTCTGAGTTGCTCTGGGTGCTGAGTTAGCCCTTCACCACTTACAGCACTGTCAATTCTTGCTGAAATTTCTCAAACTTATCCAAACAGCCCCATCTCTATGAGCTCCTCTTCAGTCATGATCATATCTTGGAGCCACTAATTACACAAGAAGGAGCAAGGAATATGAAATTCCTTATGAAATAATGTCTTGCTTTGGATTTCAGCCCTCTAGGCCACCAGCCCCTTCCATAAGAAGGTGCTTTGCTCTCCTAGTTGGCTCTGGCAACTACCATGCTGGCCTGGCTTGGCCAATGCTGGCATGTGCTGGCCTGGCTTATGCTGTGGGAGCCGAGCAGGCCAGGCAGGCTCACTGCAACCACTGATACAGCCGGTGATGCACAAGGAGAGTTCAGCACTTGCAAAAATTTCTCACTGTTGGCATGCTGAGGAAGGAGGCTGTCAGGGCACTGCAGGGAAGCAAAGCTTAGAGAAGCCCTGAGAACTCTTGTTAGCTTTTACAGACCTTCCCTGAACTGCTGCCCAGAAGCGGCCAAAGCAATTTGTCTCCAGCCAGGAAAATATGAGGGTTAGAAGCTAAAATGTTGGATTCCAAATACTGGCTGGGATCTGCAGGCATCAGGGTCACCCCTGCTTGCAAGTCTGACAAAACAGGAGTGAAAACCACTGCTGATCCAATAGGTCCTTTAGAGGCAGGCTGAAGAAATACCACTTGCCTCTGTAAAAGCAAAGCCAAATCCCATTTCAGCAGTTGGCAACTCATTACAGGAAAGATAAACTGGAAAGAGCTTAGGGAAGCTCAGGGCAGTGAATGGAGCTCGCAGAGAGAGAGATGAGTGTGCCAGCAAGGGGAGGACACAGCTTGCAGGGGATGGAGCAGCTCTCCTGTTCAGGGAGCCTCCTCACCAGCATGAACCATGCCTGGAACAGGAGATAGTCTGCAAGGCAGAGCACCTTCTGCTAAAGAACCCTGCCCTCTCCTGCTGCCTCCTTTCCTGACTCATTGCATTAGGGACCTGCTCCCACTCATCCCACTGCTGTCACTGCTCTGCTGAGCCAGGCTACTGGGTTAAACTAAACCTGGAGACCAAAGCAACACATAGCAGACCAGCATGAATGCCACCGACACAGAGTTCATCAGGGGGGTGGCCAGAAGCTGCAGAGCAGCTCTACTTTGTCCAGCCAGCTCCATCCTCCAGCACATGCTGCCAGTCCTGCCAGCCTCTGTCCTTTCAATAGCCTTGACGGACCCTTATGAAGGCATCAAAGTTATTTTTGAACCCTTCTAGACTTGTAATACCCATGACAACCTAATCTCTAGGAGGAAAACAGTCTGTGGCCAGAAGTCCTCCTCACAGTCATCCTAACACTATCCCACTGTCTTCCTCATATCTGATGATGCCATAGCACTCTCCTCCAACCTTCTCTATGGCCACCTCCTTGCTGTTTCCACACATGCTTTCTGACTTCTACAGTCCTGCCCTCCCCTGGTGCATCCCCAACACCTGCAACCTCTCCAAGAGTGGCTCCTCCAGGGATTCATCAGGCTGTTGGAGCTGGGGTTGGGCCACGTTCCCTTTTGTCTCCAACAGGCACAAATGCACTCTGGGTCAGATGACCTCTAAGTGCCTGCTTTTGCAATGGTATTAGCAGCCTTTGCAGACACTGTGAAGCTTCAGCGATGAACATGGCAGCTGGATTTATGCTTGCTGGGATGCTCAGATATCTGCTAATGCACTGGACTTTTCTCCAGTGCAGCTGTTTATTGCTCTGCAATTTTGATCCCCTTGAAGTTGGGCCACCCTTCTTCTCAGTGTAAGAAACACCTGGTGTACCACAGGTGTGACTAGCACAAATATAACAATATTCCATCACAAAGTAAGCAACAATTCCTGGAAAGCCAAGCAGTCAGCAGCAGCCTGTTTGGATGGGGTGAACCATACAGCCTCCCCAAGTGGAATGAAGCCAGTCCCTAGAGATGAACACCCAAAACATACATGCCTTTTCTCTCCAGCACAGAGATGGTGAGGCTAGGACTCCCACCACTGGGATGTTGACCCTGCACAGCCACCCAGAACCTGGACCCCAGGCATGTGTGGCCCAGAATGCAGACCTGGTGACACACCTCAGGCCTGACAGATGCATGTCTAGATGCTCTAAGGGATCAACATGAGTGGTCATTCTGCAACACCCTTAGGCAAAACCCCTCCCAGTCAGCCACTCTTTTTACCATACAAATGTCATGTCCTTACTGCAATTTATACCACGATTTCTTTTCACATTGTAAACAACTTTTTATATACTGGAAGGCTCCATATCCACCAATTTTTGCTTTTCCTGCCTAACCCACAATTGTCCTGCTCCTTCCTTTTATTGCTTTGGATGTGCTTTAGTTGGCAAACTTTTTTCCATGAAGCATGGACCCAAAGCTGGACTTGTGTACCAGCCCCAGCAACAGTAAGGAGAGCCAGAGAGGATCTCACTGAAGTCTCAGAGCTTGTTTACAAGCAGGGGACAGTTTTCTGCCCTGCTTTTGCTGCACTAGGTATTGTGGACTTTGACCAGAACTGGTACCCAAGTTGTTCTTCAACCCATGCTTACACAACTGCTTCTTCCTGCCCACATGCAGGAATTTGCACCTCCTCCTCATGCAGCCCAAGACACCATTTGTCATCTTTGCTGCAAGGGCACACTGCTGGCTCGTGGTCAACCTGGTGTCCACCAGGACTCCCAGGACCTATTCTGCCAAGTTGACTACCAGCCTGCCAACCACTAGTTGGCATACAAGGGGTATGGAGGATGCAAGACTTTTCACTTCCCCTTGTTGATCTTCATAAGGTCCTGTTGGCCCATTTCTCCAGCCTGTCCAGGTCCCTCTGGATGTCAGCACAACCCTCTGTTGCATCAGCCACTCCTCCCACTTTGGTGTCAGCAGCAAACTTGCTGAGCATGCACTCTCCCCATTATGCAGATAATTAATGAAGATGTAAAACATTATTGGTCTCAGCACTGATGCCTGGGGCTCCCCATTAGTGGCCTCCTACCGGACTTCACGGCGCTGACCTTTTGAGCCTGGCAGTTTTCAATCCACCATCCATTTCTCTAGTCTGTTATCTTATCAACTTGTCTATGAGGATGTTACAGAAGAGAGTGTCAGGAACCTTGATACATCAAGACAAATTACATTTCCTGCTCTCCCCTTACCCACCAAATTAGTCATTTCAATGCAGAAGGCTATGAGGTTATCAGGCATGTCTTCCCTTTCCTAATCCATGCTGACTGCTCCCAGTCATGATCTTGTTCTTGCTGTGTTTGGAAATGGCTTCAGGGATTACTGACTCCACCATCTTCCTGGGGGATCAAGGTGAGACTGACCAGCCTGTAGCTCTCCAGATCTTGCCCTTCTGGAAGGCAGGACTGATGCTGGCTTTCTTCCAGACCTCAGGAAGGCCACCATGAGCTGATGGAGAGTAGCCTCAGTTTCACTGACAGCTCCCTCAGCACTTGTGGGTGCACTCTCTCAGGTCCCATATATTTTTAAATGTCCAGTTCCTTAAAGTGTTCCCTGTCCTGGTCCTCTTCCACTGAATATAAGTCTTCCTTGCTCCAGAGCTTTCCTCTGGTCTCAGCAGTCTGGGAATCCTGAAGGCTGTTCTGAACAGTAAAGAATAAGGTGGAGAAGGCATCAAGTACCTTGGCCTCTTCCATGCCAGGGACCCTGACCCATTTAACAGTGGGCCCATATTTCCTCTTGCTTTCCCTTTGCTGCTGATACACTTGTAGGACCTTTCTGGTTTCCACCAGATTCAGTTCCAGACTGGCTTTGGCTTTCCTAGCTCCATGCCTACGTGCTTGAACCACATCTCTATAGTCCTACCTCACCTGCCCTTGCTTCCACCTCTTGCTCACCTCTTTTTCACATGTGAAGTCAGTTAGGAGCCCCTGGCACATCCATGCAGGCCTCCTGCTGCCTTTGCTTGACTCCCTGTTCATCAGCATCCTTGAAAATCCATCAGCTCTCCTGGACCTCTCATCTCCCCAGGGTTGTGTCCCACCGAACATAGCTCTCCAGCCTAGTGATCTTCAAGCCATTCACTCCAGCAAGGAACGACCTAATCTCGAGGGACCAATTAAAGCCCTTAGAGATGAGATTCAGATCCCTTTGTCTGACAGGAGATCATTATCCACAAGTGTGTGCACTCTGCTGTATCCCCAGCCTCCACAGCTGCCCGTGTCAATGGCTTCCACAATTTAATTACAGTGCATTGAGGCAAGTATTTCCTTCCATTAGTTTCCTTTATAATTGCTGGCTGTGTAGGAGTCAGGAAATCACAGAATGGAGAAAAAAATAATTCTAAATTCATTTTTTTAGTCCATTCATAATTATTTATAAATGTTCCCCCATGGTAGAATATATTTTTAAATTAAGATGATGCCCAGGAATTGGCAAGGCCAGAGTTTTGGCTGGTCCAGAGCTTCAGATATTCTAAACAAACTGGGGAACAGGTGACTGGAGAGACCATTGGGTCAAAAAGCTCCACATCAAGGGACTTGAAAACAAAGAGATTCAACATAAGTTTTAAAAAGCAACTATTCAAACTATTCAGTATGGAACAAAGAAATGGGAACACCTGTGATCTCAGCATCATTCCTTTCTACATATGTCCCAGAGCAGCCTCTCTCCTTTCTGCTCTAGGATCAATACCAGGAAAACTCATCATCATTATCTCTGGCAAGCCCTACAGCCAGCCCAAGCTCTCTGCTTAAGTCACTTTGATAAGCAGAACATCGCAAGTGGTGAGAAAACCACCATTTCCTCAGCCAAAGGGCTCCTTGGGTTCATTCCCCAGGGCTTACAATATGCACCTCACACTGAGCCTGTTTTTGTCATCCTTCAGTCTCCAGCTCCTGCATCTCAGCAATGGGGCTCCCCTCAGCATCCCTGAGGAGGGCTGGCATGGTGAGGACACAGCCAGCTTACCCAGATCCTAAAAGAAGTCAGTTGCCCTCCTGCATCTGGTCCTGAGGGACACTGTGGTGACAGTGGGTGCCCTCACTGTGAATGTCAAACGCCGGGCAGACAAATTACAATCCGATGTAAAGATTTGCTGCCATGTTATCAAATACCACTGGAGGTCAGTATGAGCTAGCATCACCATGAAGCAGGAGAAGAATGGGGATCCTACCACTCTGGTTCTTCTGGGTTCCCCTTTTCGGTCTCCCCAGTCCCTCTTGAACTAGCTCCAGATGCAGGAGCAAGCAGGTGGGTCCCTGTTTCCCCACAGCTGCTGGAGTGGGGTGGATGCACACAAACATGGGCAGGCATATGCACACGCACAGGATTTTCATGCATGGTCAGGGAGCTCACGAGGGAAAACGCTGATCCGGCTTGGCACTGGGCAGGACCAGGCTGTGAACCTCCTGCTGGATGAACCTCTCTGCAACAGCGACCACCAGGTACTTATGGGCAGCCACAAGGGCTAAAAAATCCACTACAATCACACTATGCTTCAGTAGAAGGGCTGGAGAAAATGAAGAAGACTGTTAGCAAATAGGAGCAGCAAATCAAATCCTTACACCACCAGAAAAGATCACACTAGGCAAGTGGTAGGTTGGGAAAGGTGTGACAGAGGGTGCAAGGAAGCTGGTACAGCTCAACTGGGACAAGTACAGGAGGATATATTGTTACATAAAGATACATCACTAGCACAGCAGGCTGAGAAGGTATTAATCAAAAAGCCAGATCTGCTTCCAAGCACAGAAAACTGAAAGGCTCTTAATGCCAACTGGATTAAATGCAGTAATTTAAACAGGTAGGCCAGAAATTGGTCTGAAGAGTAACTAGATAAAGGCATCAAAACTGGCACCAAATCCATGTTATGATGCAGTAGGAGCAAGGCAAGCAGTCTGCAGGGCACTAAGATGTGGAAGGAGACCCACAGAAGTGTTTGCAGAGAGGATTATTTACACCAGAGGTAGCAAAGAAAGCGATCTCCTTCCATGTGGGTTCAGCTTTTCCCAGCCCTCAGGACCCCTCAGGCTTCCCATAATTCTCCTCCTTCCTCTGCCCTGGGGAAAGGAGCTCAGCAGGGATGGAAGGGAAGGAGACCAGCATCTCTGCCTGAGACTCACGCTGGGCTGGCAGAGCAGGAGACAGGCGTCAGTGATGTGGGCTGGTGGTTGCCACAGCTTGGCGCCGATGGACATCACGTTGGAGAAGAGCCAGAGGAAGCGGAGCTCCACCCGCGCCCCGCAGGGGAAGGTCACCATTTCACTCACTGGCTCTGGAAGGGAAAGTCCAGCAGGGTCAGTGCTTGCTGGCCCTCAGCTCCTCAGGGGGTCCCACCAAGACTGGTGTCCCTGAGGGACACAGAGACCCCTGGCCCCCTTCTTCCCCACACCTGGTTGCCCTCCGGTGCCCTGCATGGCTCACCGCGGCTGCGTCCCCAGTGCTCAGCAGCTGCTCCCAGGGGACAGATGGGGTCAGTCAGGGACCGGGCTTCCTTCAGAGTGTGTTTGATCTCCATTACCTGCTTCCCAGTGACCAAGGGATCCCGGCCAATGTCTGGGAAAGAGATTTTGGAGGCACAAGGGTCACTCCAGGTTCCTTATTTATCACCCTGCCTCTCAGACCATCCATGAACATAGAATCCCAGAAACAGAATCGTTTTGGTTGGACAAGACCACTGAGATCATCAAGTCCAACTGTTAACCCAGCCCTGCCAAGGCCACCACTAAACCATGTCCCTCAGCACCACATCTACATGGCTTTGAAATCCCTCCAGGGATGCTGACTCCACCACTGCCCTGGGCAGCCTGTGTCAGGGCCTGAGAACCCTTTTGGGGATGAAAGTGTTCCTAATATCCAGTCTAAACCTCCCTTGGCACAACTTGAGGCATTTCCTCTTGTCCTATCACTTGTTACTCAGGAAAAAACACTGATCCCTCCCTCGCTCCAGCCTCCTCTCAGGCAGTTGCAGAGTGAGAAAATCTCCCCTCAGCCCCCTTTTCTCCAGGCCGAACACCTCCAGTTTCCTCAGCTGCTCCTCATAAACTTGTGCTCCAGCCCATTCCCCAGCTGCCCTTCTGCTGCCAGGTTACTAAAGGCTTGCTCAGGGCATGGCCTGCAATTTCGTTTCTAGGGATGGCTGGGACAGGGTGGTGTGGAGCCAGCTGATATCTGCTGAAGTGGTTTCTAGCTCATTCCTTACCTTCTAACACATCTTCCAGCATGTGTGTAACCTTCTTGTCCTGCAGAATATGTTTCTTCAGATATTTCATGAAGATCCCAGAGCTGAATTCCCCATCCTGCAACTCATAGGCTTCTGCATCTTCACTCCTGCAAGAGGAAGCACTTGTCCTCACCTTTCTGTGACAGAACAAAGCCCTGGGGGTGACTCAGGGCTTGCCAACCCATGCAGACTGTTGGCTAAGTCTGAACTAGCTCCTCATGCAATGGCACAATGTGCTTGGTTCCGGCCCAAGAGAGGGTGGGAAAGGCATGGGATGGGAAAAAGAGCCACCACACATGAAGGGATACGAGGAGACAGAGCCAGGATTTAGGCCTGTGTTATGGTGTGGGGATGGCCAAGTGCACTTACGTTGCGTAGCCATAGACGGTGTTGCCCCAGGGTGCCAGTGGCTGTACCTGGGAGAGGGCACACTCTGGGTTATACCTGGAAGAGAAGACAAAGCTATGAGTCCAGCAGCACGTGCCTGAAGCAGAAAGAGCCTGTGTGCTCCACCAAATCCATCTCCTACGGACTGCAATAAGATGAGCCCTCATGTCACATACAACCATCCGTGTTACTTGGGCAGCAAAAGAAACTAGAGTAAGGAGTCTTACAAAGAACCCAGACCATGAGAAAAATAGGGCCAGCTTTGACCTCTCTGCACCGGTGAGCTGCTCCCTGCCCTGAAAGAGAGCCTGAAGCTATGGGTGCAACCATGCCTCCTCTCTCCTGAGGCTGGTCTGTCACACATCCAGGCAGCAGCACAGTGCAGAGCACATCCAGGTTCACTGTGGCCCAAGCGACAGCTGTCCCCAAAGGGGATGTGATGTGCACACTGCATGACTTGGGCTCAACTGCCTTTCCCAAGGGTCTGTGGTGCCCCACTGCTCCATTCCAGACCATGCACACACCTTCTGCCCCAGGACATCAAAGCATGCTAGAGCTGATCCACCTCTAGGTCTCATTTAGAGGTGGGATCAAGGACACACACCCAGATCTCAAAGCCCAAAGTGAGCACTGACGCTGTTATTTCCAAGATCAGGTAGATCTGGGGTGACAGTCCTAGTTCCACCAAAAAAGACTTAATGGTCGAGCTTTGTCCATCAAACCACAGCCGGACTGAACAACATGGGGAATGGCTGCCTCCAGTTTACACCAGTGACTTGGAGCTGTTCCCAGTCACAGAGGGATAGGAGCCAAGCACAGAGGCAGCATTACCCAAGTGTTCTTCAATTCCAGCCCAGTTTCCTGGGGCTAAAGCTGGTACACTAAGGAGAGC
The DNA here is from genome assembly GCF_020740795.1 of Apus apus. Lineage (NCBI taxonomy): Eukaryota > Metazoa > Chordata > Aves > Apodiformes > Apodidae > Apus > Apus apus. Next base: position 336,063 of record NC_067291.1, on the reverse strand, counting down.
AGAAGGGATGGTTGTAACACCAGCAGCCAGCACGCTCCCTACTAATGGTGGAGTAGTCTGAAGGTGTTCAATGGCACCATTCATCTGGATTGTGCAAGTTTTCCAAAGAACAGAAAATGTGGAAAAAAAGATAGGCCTCTAAATCTGAACACTGAGCAGAGAGTTTATGGGCCCAACAGCTGCTCCTGAATGAATGCCTAAATCTGGGATTCCAGGTCTAAGGTGAAATGAGACATGAGATCCCCCCTGCTGGGGACACCCACCTGAGTCTGAGCAAACATGAGTTGATGCCAACCTTTTGTGATGGCACCAACAGGAATCCACAGCTCTGATAAGGCTGCAGCTGCACACCATGGAAACCTTGGCTGTGGTCCCCTGCCCCAGCAGAAGACAAGCTTCAGCAGGGGCATTTCCAGATCACAACTCAACACATGGAGAGGAGGTGACAGCACTCCATCCTGCTTCGGGCCTCAAAAAGTCTCATTTATGCAGCACACTTCATGCAACCCAGTTCTAACCTGCATCCCAGATAGGAAATGGTGTCCTTCTGTCCTAAGTGACACACGCTAGAAACCCCCATAAATCAGGGAATTCCTGGAAGAGGCAGTCACATCCACCCAAAATCAGCACATAATGTATGAGGTTCCACATAGCCTCCACAGTCCTGGCTCCTTCTCTGCTGAAGCTGAACATCTGCTACCACTTGGCAAAGGAGGATGCTTTTCTCAACCCTTTGGCATTTCTGATGCCAACATATGGGGTGAAGAGCAGCTCTGGGTGAGATCTTTCTTGGCTCCTCCTGGTTCAGGCACAGCTGAGATCACAGCACCAGTCTAACCAATAGGGCACTGGGAAAAGAGGCCCTAGGAGCCCTGGTTTAAGGAGTGGTGTAAACACACACAACTATGAAATCCAAACTCATTGCTGAGATAAAGTGGTGACTTCTAAAGGAAAATTAGCTCAGGAGAGAGCTCCTACAGCAACCCCACGTAAGCTCCAGGATAACATCCACTGTGTTTGCTGTGGGAAAGAGAAGGAAAGAAGTAAGGAAAGAAGTGTGAGGCCTGAGCAGGCTGGGGGTGAGAGAAAAACAGCCACACAGCTATGCCTGAATGTCACAGCAGATCTCACAAAGAACCTTTTGCCAAAGCAAGGGATCCTGGTGGACAGCAAGGTATCCATGGGACAGCAATGTGCCCTTCTGGCCAAGAGAGCCAATAGCATCTTGGGATGCATTAAGAACAGTGTGGCCAGCAGGTCAGGAGAGGTTCTCCTCCCCCTCTACTCTTACCCTTGTAAGACCACATCTGGAGGGTTGTACCCAGTTCTGGGCTCCCCAGTTCCAGAGGGACAGGGATCTGCTGGAAAGAGTCCAGTGGAGGCTACAGGGATGATGAAGGGACTGGAACATCTGTCATATGAGGAAAGGCTGAGAGACCCTGGGCTGTTTAGTCTGGAGAAGAGAAGACTGAGGGGGAACCTTATTAATGTCCATAAATATCTGAAGGGTGGGTGTCAAGAACGGGCCAGTCTCTGTTCAGTGGTGATAGGATGAGGGGAAACAGCACCAAGTGACAACACAGGAAGTTCCACCTCAACATGAGGAGAAACTTCTTGGCTGTGAGGGTGACAGAGCCCTGGGACAGGCTGCCCAGAGAGGTTGTGGAGTCTCCTTCTCTGGAGGCTTCCAAGACCTGTCTGGACACGCTCCTATGTGATCTGCCCTGGGTGTTCCTGCTGCAGCAGGGGGGCTGGACTTGATGATCTTCAGAGGTCCCTTCCAATCCCTATGATTCTAAGACACTATGATTAAGGCTGCTCTGAACACAGAAACCACAGCTGACACCACAGAGGAGACATCAGCCCAAAAGCTATTTTATAGACTGTCAGCAGTGGCATCAGTTAACCCCTGTGCAGCCTCCACACTGCCTCTACATCACACTCTGCTCTTGGATGGGCCACCAGCAGCCCAAAGGCACCTCCATCGGTGGAACCACAAGAGCCACAGGCTCCTGTTTGGCTGCAAGCCACCCCCCACCTGGTATTGTGGTGGACAGAGCCACAAAGTGCCAAGGGACACTGGGAGGTGACTTGACCTACCCTCTGCAGCAGCAAGGAGAAGGAGGGGGATGGTTCACTCGGGGGCATTCATGGACAGCAAGCTCCAGCCATGGTCCCAGCTCAGAACTGTGGCAGCAGGATGAGTCCCAGCACAGTCAGCTAGTAAGCTACTCAGAGTGAGCATTCCTACCTCTGCAGCAAAAAGGCATCAAAGGTTTAACATCTTTTGAGGGACTGGCAGCTCTTTCAGAGCAACAACATCAAAATCTCCGTCATCTTTCTGCTTCTTAGTGCAGGAACCACAGAAGGAAGAACGAGACTTTCTTTACTTGCCCTCTAGGTGTTCTCTGACCTGTAAATCTGCCTCAGGAAACCAAAAAAAAAAAACTAATGGCAGCTTCTACTGGAACAGTCAACCTACCTCCTACCTCTGCTGAAAATGAGCAACTAGTAATTTTCTTGCAGTACTCAAGCTGCAGGATGGAGATCTGCAGGCAAAGAGAGGATGATGGGCTTTTCAAGGAGGGAAAAAGCTGATCCCTGACCTCAGCAGCAGGCTGGGTCATGTATTTAATGACATGACCGCTTCAGAAGCATTTATGGCCACGTAAAACCAAGTAGCACAGCTTAAAATATTTTCCCCATCATGCTGCACTCTTCTCACTGAGATGTTCAGAAAAATGCAGCCAGGAGTCGAGAGATGAGCTGAACACTCCTAGCCTGAGCACATGGGCAACATGTGCCATGAAAACATGAGGTCAGTGAGATGGGTGCCACAGGCTGCCAGGTTGGGTGGATCAGTGCAGGGGGTTGAAACACAGAAAGACAAACCCTGTGCTGTGCTTCAGCCAACAACTGATGCCAGGACCGAGCCAAACCCTCTGCAGGCTTTAGCTAACTCACTCTCATAGTCTCGATCTGCCAGGCTTCCTCATCTCAAAAAATCAAGGGAGGATCTCCAGCCCCTTCTCTCCAGCAGATCTTAGGCTGGATCTGATGCTCTCTGCAGCTAACCCATGACTGGCTGGACTTCCCAGGAGATCCTGCAAGACCTGACAGTCTTGCTGATTTTATGACACACCTTGATAACCTTTGACAGAGGCCTGGGCTCAGCAGCACAACAGGGGATGTGCACTCAGCAGTCCACACCAAAACCCCATGTGGTTGTGCAGAAGCTCACTGCTGAAGCAGGGCTGAGGCTAGAAGCTGTTTCTCCTGACTCCTCTCAACACCATGTTCTGCCCATCCTGGGTGAGGAATGGGGAAGAGCACCCTACCACTTCCTGCAGGTGTCCAGCAGGACGAGGTTCAGGGCTGTCTGCTGCTGCTGCATCTTCTGGAGGATCCTCTGCACGCTGATGCAGTTTTCAGGGGTATAGGGTTGTGGAGCGTCAACAGGGACCATGTAGTTCCTCCCCAGATGTTCGTACCCATGACCAGCATAGTAGAATATAGCTGGGAACAGAGAGAGGAGAGGATGAGTCACAATGTGAACTTTCAGGTCTGCAACCAGTCCCCCACAGCCATGTCCCACCTCCTGTCCGGAAAGGATAGTGGTGCAGGTCTAACCTAGACCAGTGGCACCTATGAAACCTATGGAGCTATGCTGACCTCACAATGTTCAGTCTCTTCCCTTCAGCAGAGTTGGAAGCAGCCCTGAGAGGCTCTCCTGTACTTGTGGTTTCCAGCTCCATTTGTCAGGAGAGTCCAACATCACAGGGCCTATACATTTCCATAACTGTCTGCACTACCACACCCCAGCTCAGCATCAGCCATGCTGAATGCGACCTCTACACCAAGTTCTGCACCAAGGTTTGGTTAATCCTCAGCTCTTTGCAAGAACATGACAATAAAGTATTTTGCCACGATGAAAAATGCATTAACAGCCTTTTAAATTATAAGCTACTCAGCTTCCTAGTTTTGGAGAAGAAACTAGCAATGGTGATGGGAAACACTTTCCAGCTTTCAAAGGTCTGCCTGTATTTACACACCTACAAGCTGGTGAAAAATAAGACAGAGAGAGGCCAGTTTTTCATATGTCCAGACAGTGTGGGCCACATGCTTCAACAATCTCAGACACCAGCCCTGCAAGGTGGGGGAGGAATCACTTCCACTGGTGTGGGTGGCAAGACCAACACCCAACAAAAAAATTGGTTTCAAGTTTTTTCTCTTAAGCATGTGAAGCTTTAAAATTACTTTCCCTTCACAAGAGAGTGCAACATGGTGACAAGCAGTTTGAAAAGCCAGCACTGAAGAACTCTGCACGGCCCAAGCTGGTGCTTTTCTCCAGCTCCTGTGTTTGGTGAAGGGCTTTCATTCTGCACAGGGATCCCACTGTGGGCTGCAGCTTCCTGAAGGGAAGTGGCTGGGACCCCTTTCCAGCATGGACACAACTGCTTGGGGCATGCTGATGTAAGCCAACTTGGGGAACTGTAACGGGTTAAAAATAGGTCTGTGAGGTGACACCAAAAGTTGCACTACTGCAGCTGAGGAACAGTGAAGAATGAGAGATCAGAAATGGGAACAAGTGGCTAAGAGGCAGAAGCTGGAAAAATTCTTGTCAAGTTGGTTGCCAAAGCCCTTGGTTTGTTGAGTAACCTTCTCTCTATGTTCCCTCCACTGTTCCTGCATGACACTCACTTTGATCTGTGATGCTGCAATGGATGCAGTGAATGGAGCAGGAGCTGAAGGACTGCAAGCATGATCTCATCATATAGGGGATGGAAAGCATGATCTCATCAATAAAAAAGGCCTCAATTCACCTTTGGTTTCTATTCTCAGGGGTCAATGGAAAGTTACTCACATAGCTGTTTTCACAGCCCACATTTCACAGATGCCCACAAGGTTTAGATTCCTCATCTTGAGGATCACCAACCAGACACAGCAGGCTCTGATTTGCAGAAGTTTTAAACTTTCATAATGTGCAAATCAAAGCCACAAAAACCCTCCCTAGGGCTACAAAAGAATCTAAAATGGGAGGCCTTCTGGAAAAATGGGATGCAGGCAATTCAGGTTTAGCCCCTTAAGTCACTGAGCACTGATGGTTTTCATCCCTCTGCCTCCCTTCCTGCAGGTGATGCCATCCAGACACCATCATCAGTGCTCGGCAAAAAACATCATGTCACAGAAAAAGCCAGAAAGAATCATTCAATTATTAAAACTTTTGAGGTCTTGCACCCTGAATGCACCACCAAGTGCTCCCTGCACTATCTTAAACCACAAAAACTTGAGTTCAAAAAAAAAAAAAAGATGCGAGTTTCACAACAGCCGAGAGGCTTTGCAAACCTCTCCTGGGCTTAATCTCTCCTCCTGAACAGGAAAGTCTGAAGAAGGAAAGTTTTTTTTTTATTCCCAGCTAACATTTCAATGCTCTTCCCACATCTCATGAGTCAAAACTGCTGATTACAGACAACTGCCTGAGAACCAAATTAAAAAGGGGAAGCTCCAGGCACTGCTTATAATACAGGAAATGTCACCATGCAGCTTAATTAAAGCATGATGACACTAGTCATCACTCACAACTTTCTGCCCCCACTGCACTGCTGACATTATTTTTTTGACTCAGGACTTTATAGGACACTCGAAATAACATTCAGGGCAATTCCTCATTTGCCTGAGGGCTGCATAATAAGACCATACAGGGGTTGTTTGCAGTCTTCAAAATTATCTGCAACTTTTCTAAGAGGAGATCTGGAGCCAAAGAAGCCACCACCTCCATATGGTGAATTAGAGAAGACTTAGAGAAGCCTTTGGATCACCCTGAACGTGCAGTCATAAGATGTCCCTGTTCCTGAACCCAAAACCTGTATTTGTATGACAAAACTCAGAGAAGGTTCATGAAGAAGCACAAAGCCCTGAACAGGGACAGGTAACCCCAGGCAGCATTTTGGCTGGGGCTGAGCACTGGTTGAGCAGCAAGTCTGGAGATAAGGGCCTGGGATCACAGCAGTTACCATACTGCAGATGAGCCAGCACTGACTGGGCACAGTTACTCTAGGAGATGCAGGACCGCTAGGGAAGCTGTCACTGCTCTCCTTGGCCTCACATAGACCCCACTCAGATCCTGTGTCCAGTTTTAGGGACCTCAGTCCAAGAGGAAGGTGAATAAGCTGGAGAAAGGCCAGCAATGGCTACCAAGATGTTGGGGTACACGGGCTGCGAAAAGAGGGGGAAGGAGCTGGGCTGGGATTCTCTGAAGATGTGGAGGTGAAGGTCTAACAACAGCCTAGAGTTCCTGGAGGGGCAGTTACAGAGACAACAAAGCCCAACTCTCCTTGTTGTTGTGGACCACAGAACATGGGACAATGAGCATCAACCCATACAGGGTCGTGTTTGACAGGAGGAAAGACTTCCCTGAAGGGTGATGCAACCCTGGGATGGGCAGGTGGAGAAGTGAGGGGCTCTGTGCCTGGAAGTGTTCAAGATCTGATAAGGAGAGCCACAACCAACCCCAGCCTTGGGTTGATGATTCCCAGGTCCCTTCCCACCAACCCCTGTAGATGTGTAAATCAGACAGGTCAGTAAGGGCATGCAAGGGAGGGTCAGCCATCCAGAGAGCCCCACAATAAGGAAGAGGTCTGGGGAGGTCAGACATGTCTTTTTCAGCTCTTATCAGCTTTCTAAAGCTAAATAAAACTCTTGAAGCAACAAGCACCTCGCTCAAACACTAATCCATGTGGCTATGTCCTCTCTCCTGACCTGCACCAGCAGAAAGATGCATGAATGCCTCAGCCATGGGAGTTAAACTTCAGGAGACAGCTAGTCTCACTTCCCAAGAATGGTGTGTCTGTGATACACCAGCCTGCCACTTCAGTCCAGTGACAGCCCTTCAGTAGTCACTCCTCTCCTTCAAGCTCTGGGCTTTGCTCCATACATCTACACACAGATCTTGTGACTTCAGTCATGGTGGCTGCTACACAGGAGATGGCACCTCCAGGTTCCCTGAGCAAGGAAAAACAGGTAGAAGCACCAGGATGCCTCTGTGCAGGTGCATGTCTGAGACACCTATGTACAGGATCAGCTATGACAGGCACCTTTGGGGTCTCTGAAGTTTGACAGGCTGCCAAGGTGTTCCTGGAGCTGCTGTCTCACCATTATCTTCCACATGCATATTAGTTATGTGAATCCTAAACCTTTCAGGCAGTTCTAGGTGTTTATCTTGGAGCTGGTGCCTTGAAAACTTGATACATAGGGTTTAGGAGTTGTTAGCTTCTTCTAAATACACATTTTTATTAACAAGACAAGTTAATTTCAATTATTTGTACTTTACCTGGTTCTTTTATTTTTATGTAAGAAAAACATGTTTGGTTTGGTGGGGTTTTTTTGTACCAGGGGTGGCTCCCCTAAGAATCTGAGAAGTTCCCCCTGCTCCAAAACCAAGGAACCATTAGAGGGACAATAGATGCACCTCTGCCATTAAAATACAGAAGAACTGATATAACACCTGAGCAGAGGAGCACTTAAAGGAGAAGAGCTGTGCAGGAGAAAGCAGAGTGCTGCTAGTGGTTTGGGAGGAAGAAGGGGAAGAAGGTGCCCAAGCAGAAGTTTCCCTGCAATCCATGGCAAGATGGCAGCTGTGCCCCTGCACTCATGGAGGAACGTGGTGGAACATTCCCTGAAGGCACCAGGAGGGGGGCACTTGGCCACTGGACTTGGATTTTGCTGCCAGTGGACTCGGATGATGCAGCTGTGGAAGCCCCCGGGCAGGGGAGGTGCCTGTTCCCGAAGCCCCGTGACTCTGCGGGCAGCGCTGGAGCAGCTCCGGGGCTGGTGGGAAGGGCTGATGGAGCAGAGGTTGGTGGAGGACTCTCTGCGATGGGAGGGATCCCGTAGGGAAGCAGGGCAGGACTGTGAGGAATCCACTCGTGCTGCTGGGATCAGCCTGTGCTGGGGTTCACTGTCTCCAAAGAATAGTAGACCACTCAGCTTAGAAAGCTGTAAAGAAAACTACCACCCTGAACAGGCAGTGCCTAACAAACACTTGAGGCTTACCAAGGTTCAGTAACTCCGCTGCTAATGCTTTCCCTGCCAGTGCACAAAATCAATTTTGCCAGGAAGGATCAGTGGCCAAGAATGCAGAAAAGCACTAGAAGTTTAAATAAGGTATGACAGCACAAAAAGTTTGTATATCCATATCTTTTTTTTCTTTGATGCTTATAAAAACAAGGGAAGAACCATGGACAAAAAGATATCTGATCCTCATGGGCTATGGACAGAGGGCAGGAACGGCAGTACTGTGAGAAAAGCACAGCAGCTCCCCAGGAATGACTCTGGCCTGCAAGAGGAGGCAACACCTGAGATGCAAGGGGATTGCAGAGAGCAACCACAAAAGGAAGCTGCAAGTGAATTCACAGGAATATGCTGCCATCAGATGATGTGCTTGGCTGGAGCAATGACACCTGTGTACTGCCCTTCCCTGCCAGATCAGCCTCCACAAGTGAGTCAGTGCTTCCTGGAACGAGGTGGCTTTGCAGCATTTCACTTGTGACCATGTCCCTGTCCATTGCACAACCTCCAAACCTCATGCCAAGTGCTGAACTGGCCTGTGCTGACTTGAGCTGCCTGAGTGCCCTGGTACACCATGCAGCAGTCAAGGCAAGCCTCCCACTAGGGTTTGAATGCTAAAACATCTGCCTGGTGTTTTCAGGATATCCATCAGAACCTCAGAAACCCCAAAGAAGCTACTTTCACCACCCAATCTGAACACTTGCTTTAAGAGCCACAAGATCTGCTGGTTGGTTTTGTATTTGAGGAACTCTTCCTGCTGAGGACAGCATGTGACAAGCTCAAAGCCCAACGTCAAAGCCATCTGCAGCTGGGAATGTGCTTCTGCAAAAAGGCTGTCAGAGGCTCAAATTAGACCATCAGGAAAGAGAAACAAGGAAATCGTGACTGGCTGTAGCAGCCAAAGCTCAAAAGGAACTCCTCTCCTTGCAAAGAAGCATGGTGGGGACAACTGATGGTCAAACTTCTCAATCTTTCTTTTAAGGAAAAGACAAGACTTTCTCCCATTTGCAGTCAGAACCACTGGGACCCCAAAACCTCAGCATGAGACCATGCTGTCAGAGATGAGTTATGTGATGGAGAAACACCTACTTTAAATGCTTGCAACCTGGCCAAAACTGAACAGCATTTACTTTAGGACTTGTGCCAAGACTGGCACTGCTGCAGACTGTGGTACAGGGCTCCTCTGCCCCCCTTTAAGGAAAACTTAATTTCTTCTTCTTTAATTCAACAGCTGGTTGGAAAAATTGCCAAATTCCTACTCCTCCCTGGCATCAACCACTGCTACCAACTTACTGGCTTTGCCTTACCATAGACTCCCTTCTCCAGGAGCTGCAGGAACCGACTGACTGCTGTTACCATCTCAGCCTTGTTCAGGTCCAGAAGGGAGACCACCTGGAAGCCCAGCTTCTCCAGAAGACAACTCAGCTCAAACACATCCTTGACAGGAGCCATCAGGTTGGGATGATGCTGGTAGCGGTTGTTGCCCACTAAAAGAGCTACCTTGCCTGTAGCTGATGGAAACACCAAGAAGCAAAGCTGTAAAAGCTCAGCAGGAGGCAAGGTCTCACCTCCTTTGGCTGAGTGAGGACACAGGAAAACTTCTTTCATCTAGGCAGGAAGGATAAACCCTGTGCTGCTGCAAGCCTGAAGCACCCTGCAGAAAGCCATCAGCTTTCTGAAAATGGACAGAATACACAAACCATCATTTTGAAAGACTTGAAAAGTTTTCCTTTGAGAAGCCAAATCCCATGAGTGCAGGAGGATCCATGCACCTGCCCTACTGGGACCACAGGTCTCATAAGCCAGTTGTGTCTGGGAGGGGGAGGCACTGAGCCAGGCTGAGAGGTCCTTACAGAGAAACCCTGGGCTGCTGCTTTCATTTTTATCTCCACCTTCCACTGCAGAAAAACCAGATTTATGGCACTCAGCAGTGGTGGGAGCAAGGAGCTATGCCCTGCTCCGAGGAGGTATTTCAAGGAAAGGAAACAGTGTCATGTGAACAACACTTTTAAACACATTTGGCAGGCATGGAGGTCAAGACTGGGTTACTCCTTTGGAATAATCTTAGTCTGCTTGCTGAGACTGATCAGGCCTTGGCAGGGGATGTGACTCATCCTGTGTCTTGCAGCTCTGACACGTCTTCATACCCATGACAATGTGGGCATAAAGGCTTGAAGCAGTCTCCACAAGAAAAGCACTGCTATGCCCTATCCTTCCCTCCACCCTGGAGCCTGGTTTTAATTAAGGTAGTAATTGCTTGGAAAGGAAAGATAACAGTACTCACCAAAAAACTTTTCAGACTGACAGGTACCTGGAAAAGAAGAGCAAAGTGATAAGCCCTGTGCCCAGCACCCAGTGCTAGTTCTCATCTCAGGTCTGAAACCTGCTCCAACATCCCCCAGCAAAGCTGGATCAAACACCAGGGAGCACCTGCAGAAGCAACACCTCTTGGACAAATTCTTCATTGCCTGCTTGCTAACCTTAAATACACCGGTCTGGTGATTTTGGAAGGATTTATGAAATCCTGAGTGGTTGGGAAGCAAAGCTTGGAGTCGGGGCAGGCCAGGGGAAGGAAGGCCAGCATGGCAGCTTGTACCCATCAGCAGGTCTGTGCTGCTTGTTCCAGCCCCTCCTGGGCTGCTGCACTTCCCAAGATGACTTGCCTGCTCCCTCGCTGCAGCGAAAGCAAACAAAACACAATGACCCAAGGTCAACACGAGCTTAAAACCAGAGAGCTTCTCCCCATGAGCAGTCAATGCAGAGGAAGCTGAGTGTTTGCTTTTGATTGCAATAGTATTCCCAGAGCCTTTCACCACCCTGCTTTGCCCTCCTCTATCTTTTAGCAGTTCCGGATCACAAATGCCACCCCAAATGTGACTCACTTTCACGAGCTCCATAAGCTCCCCTGTCCAAGCACTCCTAGCCTCTAAAAATCATCCTTATGCTAACAGCTCCGGGTTTTCCTCTTTAGGTGAAAAAGGATAATAAAAAACAACCCAGCCCAGGAGAAAACCCTAAAGCCTTATAGGTTCCAAAAGAAGAAATCAAGGGTGTGTTTTTAATTGCTTAAATCTCAACAGTCTGGAAGACCTTTAGCACCTGAACCAGTGCTGCTAATGCTCCAGCAAGATTATCAGAACAAGCCCATTCATCCTCTTCTGCCTCTGACAGAGCTGCCTGTTACTTGTTAAAGCTACTCAGTCATAACACTTTGAATGCAATGTAATCCTGTGCCCCTTCTCACTGCCTGTCTGCCCGCCCCCCCCAGGTGCTGTTTTGCCAGCTGTGAGGAGGTAGGCAGAACGCTCTCTGGCTATATACAACTAATTTGCACTCTGGAGCAATTTTAAAGCCAGCCTAAAAGGCAAGATTGAGAAGCTTATGGCACAGAAAAATCTCTAGATGGAGTAAAGAGCCAGCAAAGCTAGCCAGTGCTATTCCTGTCCCAGCAGGGCAAAGGCAGAGAGCCAAAGCAGCTGTCACATGGAACATGGAGCACACCCAAGGCTCTGGGGACCCATCTCCTCTCTGGGATCCATCAGCTCATGCTGCATCAGGACTGGGCTGCCAGCCCGAGGGACCTGAACCTTCCTGAAATAAACACCATCCTTTCCAGCTCTAAGCATCTGAGCGCATTACTTCATCTCACCAAGGCTGCAAATGAGCTTTAGCAAAGGATCCTGCTATGATTTGGCCAGGGAGCTGTTAAACCAGCACCTCAGCAAGGCAAGAAAACTGCAATGAGCATCTGAGAGTGCTCAACCTGCTCTAATGCAGCAGGTTTCTGACAGCCTGCAGGGCCCAGCAGCATCCCTCACTGCACCACAGCCAACCCTGCTTTTGTTTTTTGTTTTTTTCTTTTAGACACCACTTCCCTCGCTACCCCCAAGCCCTGTCATCAAGGAATCCTGTTTTTCAGGGGGTGATGGGTGCCTGCACTGGCCGCTCGGCAGGGCTTGCACAGCTCTGACATCACTGCATCCAGTACATGTGTGAAACTGCTCCCATGACAGCTCCCACAGGACTGCCAGAACACACCAGCTTCCCTACACAGCCCTGTGCTCTGAAGTGTCTTACCTCTGGCTCCCCACAGAAGCAGCACTTCAAACTGATAGCCTTTCTTTTTGTTAATAAAAGCAAGCAAGATCTGGCCAAGCCAGAGCCACGAATCCTACTTCTAGTCTCATGGCTTGGAGCCCAGCTTCCCTGCTGAGATGGAACCACAGGGCCAGCACTGGGCTCCTTGCTCCCCGGGAGCTTTCAGGCAAAAGCATTAATTTCCTGTCTGCCCTCTAATTACTTTTCATGCTAGAAGGGGACTGCAGCAAAGCAGAGGTGGGGTGGCCCTGCTCACCTATGTGAACATCCACAGCGTTGGTCCAGTGCTCTCCGTGCCTATTGGAGGCACAGCAGAGGTACGTGCCGGAGTCACTGACCTTTGCATGGGTGATCTAGACAGATCAAAAGTAAATGACGTTATTTATGGTCAAAGTTTGTGGTCCCCTGCTGGTATCTGTCAAAGGCACTCGTGTTCCTGCAATGAAATATCTTTTTTCCTGCTGTTTCCTTATGTCACAAAGCTAAGAGACTTCCCACAATTTCTGTCTTTCTAAGAAGTTTATTTAGGCTACGTGCTAAGCTCTGCTGCTGACCCCAGCTTCTCGAGTGCAAGAATCCTCTGCCCAAATGCCTTCCCTTCTTTCTCCAGCAGCCCCAAGCCCTGTGTCATAGCCATACTATGCCCCAGGAGCCACAGCGGGAGGACAGTGTGTGGTCAACATCAGAAGGTCGCCTGTTTTTCCTCTTAGGCAACATTTTCTAGATTTCTGATCACACCCATTGCTCTCTTCTGGAAAGTTTTCAACTCTTACCCCTCCCTCTTGACATTGGACAAGAATCATTGCATTACTGGTTGGTGAGAGCTTCTGTGGTTCTACAGACCAGGCTCCTGCTTGGAGAGGAACTAAAGCCACCACAACCTCCAAGGACAGAGATCTTGCTGCCTTTCTGGTTTCAGTGCAGCACCACCCACCTTCAAATGAAGATCCTCTTCCTAATTGCCAGTCTGAGCTTCTCTGTGAAAAGTGCAATCTGAGGCCACTGTCCCCTATAACATCACCTATCACTACTGAGAAGAGACTGGATCTCTTCTTCTTCATTACCCTTCACGTGATGCCCCAGAAAAAAATCTTTCTTGCATCAAGGAGACAGCACTCATTTACATTCAGCTAGTGACCCAAGACCGTTTGCTGCCTCCCTGACATTTTCCTGTTGGGACTAAGCACTTTTCCTTCTAGCCCTCCTGCAGGCAGACAGCACTCCTGCAGCTCCACCACTCCACAGTCCCCTGTGCAGATATACAATAGCTGTTGTTGTGTCACTGCTGCAAAAAGGCACAGGAGATGTGCTGAGAGCCCTTGAGGCATCTATGAATGGGTTACTTTTTAGAGAAGCATCCACAGCTTTGAAAGGAGCCCATCAAATGTATTCCCTCTTCACCCAGAGTCCTTCACTCAGCTATCAAAGAACTCAGCTGCTCTCTCACAGCCCTGCAAGGCAGCAGGGAGAGCTGAGCACCAGGCTGCTGCTTCTCAAGGGCTGGTGAGAAGAGGACAGGCAAGGAGAGACTGCTTCCTGCTAGCATTCACCTCATCACACAGATCAAAGTACACCCAAGACAAGGCAGGCTTAAGGACTGCCACCTGTCACATCCAGAATGACAAACCCACTATTTTCAGCAGTCTCTCCAAGGCCTCTGAGGCTCTTCCACATCCACCAACAAGCTTCTCCCATCACCCACCTCAGCAGTCAATGTTTCTCAACTACTCCAAGGCAATATTACCCAGAGTTTTTTTTTCTTCTGGTGTTCCAGCAGGTTGCCATTCCGGTACCACTGGTAGCTAGGTGCTGGGACTCCCATTGCAGCACACTGGAGCTGTAGCAGCTTCCCCACCTCCACCCACTGCTCGGTAGGGTTGAGGATGATGACTGGTTCTCCTTGCCACAGCCGAGGGGGCAATCCTGTGAAGCAGCAACACAGAACTGAGCCTCCCTCCACAAGGACAGAACACTACAGTCATTTTTTTCCCCTGTAGAGGACTCTGTACTGCCAGGAAAGCATGCTTCTTCTACCCACGCCCAAGAGCTGCCATCCCACAGCATATCATCACTGCACCTTTCTGCAACACCCACGATAGTAAGTGGCAAAGCAAAGTCCTGCCTCTGGCTTCCCAAACCTGAAGCTTTCCCTTTCCTGACAAGGAAAGTCAACATACTGAGGTCAGCCACACCTGGAGTCATTTTTGCTAGTAGCCACATTGCCTATTCCAGCCCCTCTGCCTCACACAAATGGGCAAACACCAGGAATAACTCTGGGAAACCCACAGCAAGTGATCAGCAGGAAGAGCAGGTACATACAGCTGTGGTTGGTGGGACCATGACAGGGAGCTGAACCATCTGGAGGATGGACGGAGAGGTCTGGGTTAGACCTGCAGGCTCACGTGGCTGGAACGATCCTTCTGTATTATGATTTTCAAGCTGGGAGGGGACACAGCCCTGGGAACCACAAACGATCACCACTGCAAGTGTGTGCGATGTCTGCACCAAGTACAAAATAGAAATAAAGCTAGAACGTGCTCGTACCTCTGGCAACACACGGATGGACCTCCACCTTGACCCAGTCAGAAAAGACGACATTTCTGTAGAGGTCATTGATTCTGCAGGTGTAGAGTTGTGTCTGCTGTGCAGTGATGGGCAAGTCTGGCTTGGTGGCACCTGGAATCTGCTGGCAAACAAGCTAAAGGGAAAACATAGGTGGTGGGCAGCAAGTCCCCCCTCATCACTGGTAGTAGAAGGCACCACTAGGCCCCTCATGTGCAGGAAAACTGAAAATTCCTGGTTTCCTCCTCTCCTCCAGCTGCAGGGATGCAGAAGGAGCTTTCCATTGCGCAACCCCTCCCAGCACCTGCAGAAGCCCATGGCATGCACATACACCCTCTCACCCTCTCCTTCTAGCCTCCTGGCTTCCACCAGGTCTGCCCACAGAGGACAAGCTCCATCACCCCAGAGAGGGACCAGTCTGGAGCTGCACCCAGCACTGCCCCTGCTCCCACCGTTACCTGGTGCTGACAAAACCACTGGTACTGAAGGGGGTTGTGGCCCTCGGCCCTGCACCGCAGGGTGAAGGAGTATCCCACCGGGACAGCGACGGACACCGGCTGCTCCGTGATCACAATGGCTGCGGAGAAAGGGGGCACGGGGGTGGAAACAACCTGCTGGGCACAACCCAGGAGTCCACTCCCAAGTGGTGGCCAGGCACACTGGGCTGCAAGAGGGGGCCCTCGGCACCCATGCCCAGAGGAAGGGAGGTTTGGAAAAGCAGGGATGCTCAGCTTCCCGTGCCCAGGGGATGCCGCGGCGCTTTTTGGGTGCTCTCTCGGGGCTCATAAGCAGGGGCGGCGGCACCTTGTGCGCTGCAGGCCAGGGGCCGGCCCGGGCCGGGCCCCCCGCTCACCTTCCTGCATCGCTGCGCCGGCCGCTGGTTCCCGGCCTCCGCGGCCGCCGGCCGAGCCCGCGGCTTCTCCTCTCCCGGGGAAGCAGCAGCAGCACCTAGAGCGGGCGGGACAGGAGCTCAGGGGCGGCTCGGGCTTTGCCGCCCGGCCTCTCACCCGGCGCAGGGCGGGCGGGCGCCGCGGCCTGCGGGGCGGGATCGGCGGGCCCCGGTGCGCCCGGCGGGCCCGTCCCGCGCCAGGCCGGGCCGCGGCCCCGCACTCACCCGCCGCCCGGGAAGGCCCCGGCGCCTCCGCGAGCCGGGCCCGCCCCGATCCCACCGCGGGGCCGCGCGGGGCGGTGCCAGGGCTGCCCCTCGGCCCGGCCGGCCTCGCTGCCCGCCCCGGGACGGCCTGACCTCCCCGCCCGCTCCCTCTCTCTTCTCCACGGATCTACTCCCCCCAAAGATTTTCTTACCCCTTCTTCCCCCGGATGGCCTCACCCCCTACTCCACAGGCATCCTGTCTGCCCACCCCACCGGTGTCCTCACTTCACCCTCACCACGACCCTTCTCTCCTCCCCGCCCCCTGCCCACACCGCCCCGCCCCTCGCACCCGCTCCCCGTGTCTCCCCTCACCTCTCTCCTGGGGGCCTCAGCCCCAAAGCTCATGGTGGAGCCACAGCTCTGCTCTGCCTGCTCCGCCAGCTGGGGAGGAACCCTGCCGGGCTGCTTCCTCCGAGAAATCCCCGCCGCGGGGCTGGGCAGGGCGGCGGGCCCGCCCGGGGTTGCACAAGCGCGGCTGGGACGGGGCAGCCCCGGGGCGGCAGGGCCAGGGCCCGGCACCGCCGCGCTGGGCTTTCATTCACAACGTGTGGGCGAGTACGGTCAGATGCGTTAAACCAGAACTCAGCCCCTTTCAAGCGGCACGAGGGTGATGCAGAAAGAGGCTGGGGGTCTGTGAAATGGCAAGGATGGAGGATGAACATGGAGCAGGGCAGGGAATGTGACACAAAGCCAGAGGGGAAGTGCCAGATCTGGGTTTCAGGACTTGGGGGACCCCACTGAAGGGTTCCCTGCCCCAGGGTAGACAAATTCCTACCAGGCTGACTTCTCCCCAAGCCAATTGTCCTGGGCAGCAGGTCCCTGTGATGCCCGATGTGACGAGGAGGAGGTCTGCAGCTTGAGGGGGACCACAGACCACCTGGAAAAGAAGCTACAAGAGAGACCCCTACTTCTGTACAGCTATTTTTCTCCCCTCAGAACTGCAGCAGGGGGTTTTGCAGTAGCAACGATGGAGGCTGACCAAGGAAAAGCAAGACCACCAGGATGTCTCTCCCAAGTGCCTTCAGTGGTGGCACGGAAAGGTGCAGGCAGGCCTCTGGGATGGCAGAGAGAAGCAGCTGCAGCTGACAGTGATCATGGGTCACCGCCACAGGGTTCCCAAGGGAACCCAGGGCAGAACTGAGCCATGCCATAGGGTCAGAGGGACTATGCAAGGCTTAGGGATGTTCCTCCTGTAGGTGGTAAGAGAAAGCCAAAACCCACACCATTAGTGAATGCAGGATTTGTCTCTGAGTCTTTTCCTCTGCGAAGGACGGGACAGTCAATCTGTGCTCCTGCAAAGGTAGGAAAATGGACACCCTGTCCATTCAATCTGATCCAGCGCAATCCCTGCTTCTACAGGTGATGCTTAGCATAGACTTTTCTTTGTTCTCATCTCCCCACCCATCTCTAAGTTCACACAGACCCTCATTTTATAATTTCTAGAGGGTCCAGCCAAGCATTTGGAAATATATCCTTGCGGGTTTAAAATAATTCTATTAACGGATTGCAAATGAAGGCCCTGGCTGAATATGTGTCAGTAGCTCTGTGCCGTGCCTGCGATGCAGAGTTATAAATGCAGTGCAGGTAGCTAATACAAGTGATAATACAGCACTTTCCCAGAGCTAAAGATGACATTTCTGGTTGATGCAGCATCTCTTTAAACAGCTGGAGGTTGCTGCATTCCCTGTAGACCACTTATTTGGGCTTCAGAGACTGTTCTACATCAAAGACCTAGACAGAAAGTCCGTTGTACTTGTCCTCAGTGAAAGGCCTGCCTTGGCACAGTCTGCAGGAATATTTGGTGAAGAGCCAGAGTTGCGAGCTTGTTGATGTCACGCTGGAGAGCAGGAAGAAGCCTGTGATTTTAAAAAGGGAGGAACCTGCAAGTTGTGAGTGCAGGCTGAGAAAGGGAAGGATGGATTGTGGGAGAAAACATTTGCAGCTCTTGCTGTGAGCCAGTGCTGGATTTGCAGGCAGAGGACAAAAACTTTTCTAACAAAGATTGAAGCCTTGTGACTGACTGGCTTACACTTCAAAAACTAAACTGTGAGCGTGCGATACCAAATGGAGACGGGAGCAGAGGGCGCTGTCACTCTCTGCGAAAAAAATGTCGAGAGAGCAGATTCTGTAAGAGGAAGCTCTGTCACAGCAGGGCATCTAGCTCAAGAACCATTCAGAGCCTGAAAGGGCAGAAAAAAAATACATCCATCGTGTGTCTAGGGAAAGGATCAAACACCACAGCAGGCTTTGTCTCAGCACAGTTGAGCTAAACATGCATTCAACATCCAGGTTACTCTTCGCTACCAGAGTGAGGCATGGAACCACTATATGATGGGGGTGGCAAGGAACCTCTGGTGCTCTCTGGTCCAGCCTCCCCACCCAAGGAGGACATCAATCTGTCGCTCAACATGTAGTTCCATCTGCAGTTGACTGCCTTGGGATAGCGATCACCCACCTCTCTGGGCTCCTGTTTTATCCCCTTTACAGGGCAATTTTTCTTCCTAACATCTAATCAGAACTTTCCTCCTTGCCACTTGCATTTGTTGTCTCTCAGACTATCACTGCATCTCTGGGAAGTGGCTGGCTCTGTCTGGTCTACACCATCTCATAAGGTAGATGAAAAAAGCAAGGAGGTGTCCATTTCGCCTTCCCCTGAAGATTTAAACCCAGTTTCTTTTCTCCACTCCTGCTATTTCATGTCCTTGAGCTCCCTTAATCATCTCGGTGGCCTTCACTGGGCTCATTCCAGTATATCAGTGCCTTTCCTGTGTTTGAGAGTATGAAACTGAACACAGTTACAAGCGTGATACAGAGACCCACCTGCTCTGGACACCCTTCTCAAGATGTTCTGAACTGTCTCTTTTGTTAAGTCAACACTCCAAGATATGAGGCTCATGGTGACTGGATGGTAAAATAACATGTAATTCATGTGCTGGAACCTGAATTCAGGTTTCCTGAAGCTGTGGGATCCAAAAGTCCTCTTCCTTTCAGAGAAAGAGATTATTGAATCAAAAGCAGTATCTTTGTCCTGAGTAAACCTCAAGAGATTTTCCTTACACAGGTTTATCCTGTGTGGTTCCTTAACCCCTATTGACATTAAGCAGCCACAGCAAGATGTGGAAGCAGCTCAATGCCAAGGTGAGGGAGGAAGCATCTCTATTTTACTGATTTTATCTCCTGCCCCTGGTCTTGTTCTCCTTGTCCATCACAGCTGTGTAAACCCCAGTCATATGCCCTTCAGTTGTTCCTTCCAGGCTGAAGAGTCCCAGTCTATGTCTATTCTTCTGGACCTCTGGTTATCATTGCTGCCCTTCTTTGAGTTTTGGGGTTGATTTTTTTCAGGTCTACTGTATTTTGTTTGAGATGGATTATTCCCAAGTGGCATTAGCCCATGTAGAGCACACTGCTGCCTACAGAAAATGAGTCTCGTTTTTTTCCCTATGGATCATATTGCCTTCATTGTTACACAATTTCATCTGCTATTTTACTGTCTGATGAGGGTGAGATCTTCAGCCAGCCCTCTGGGACCACCTTCTTTGTCCATATTTCCAGATGTCTTATGAGGTCCATCTCCAATGTATTTGTGAAGACCAAGTGTCCTCCCTGGTATCACAAATCCAACTATTTACATTCCTGATAATGTCATCACCTGCCACAGTGACATGCAAAAAGCAAATAAACTCCAATACCTACACCTGAGATGGCAGAAAGCTCCTTCCAAAACACTGCTCAAATGCAAGACTATCCTGAGATCTGAGCTGAGGAAAGCATTTCACCACTGCTTGAGTGGAAGAACTACAAGTCTGATCAGGCCACTGACAACCAACTGGATAACTCAGATGTGAAGTGCTTAGGGTCACATCATAACTTCTGCAACCCAAAAAACAAATTTTTGACCCAGTAGTCACTGCCTCTGACAGATCAACAGGACACAAGAAGCTTTATATAAGTGAATTAGAGACTTAAGGGTTAAATTTGCCAAACCTAGATGACACTGATTAGTAGAACCTGTTAATTTTTGTTCCAGGTGTTGTGTTGAACTAGAATGTGTCTCACCTGAGAGCCCAAGAAGCAGGATTCAGCTGGTACATCAGCCAACCTGCCAGAAGGAGGAACATCACCCAACACCGCGAAGAAGACTCCGAGCCTTCCTTCAAGAGACCTCTGCCCACGACCACCAAGAGGCAGTGTGCATGCGGGAATGGGCGTGGCTTTATGTTAATGACTTCAGGGAAACGATTTAAATATTATAATGAATTCAGGGAATTAATCTGTATCATCCTGCCTAATCTTTTGTTAAGTGATGCATATGTATATTTTACGTGAATAAATATGTACTGTTCTTGTCTGTTGTGCGTGTTGGGAGGAGCGATCCCCGGCGCACCCAGCGCTGCAATAAAGAACCTGCTTTATAGCTTATCAGGGCTGTAGAGACTTTTTCCTCTCATCATAAGAGCAAAATTCACTTGAGGGTCCTGGGTTTGGATCTGGTGGTATCTGCAACCACTGCTATTCTAGACTGCATGTCTGAATCCCCCACAGTCACTGCCTCTCCCTGCAAACTTCTCCTCACCCTTCTGGTCCACACGTGTCACTGCCCTCCTGTATGCCCAGGTCTGAACACCTGCTGGGCTTGGCAATTCTCTTGGTGGACATCAGTTTCTGCACATGCAGATTTCTCTGAAGTTGTAATCACCCCTTCCACTAGGACTGAGGTTTAATACACCAGTGACAAGAACAGCTTAGGTCTAGGCTGCATTATATCAACCTGATGTCCACACTGTGTGTGTCCATGCACACCCCTGTGCCCCTGCACAGCTTGTAGTACACACTGTGTGTGTGTTCTTGCACACTCCTGTGCCTCTATAGGTGACGCTCACACTGTGTATGTCTGTGAAAACTGCTGTGTCAGTCCCTACCCCAAGTCACCTTCCAAAACACAGTGTCTTCAGGGAAAGAGGAATCAGGGGTGTCCTGCACCAAGTGATCCATGCAGCCATCACCTGCCCTGCTGCTTGCTGCCGTGTTCATCATCTCTCCTGCTGAGGGAGGATCAGCTCAGACCTGTTGTCTTTCCCAGTCTGGGGCAGACAACTACCATGATCTTCTCTACCAACATCTTCCCACTTTCACAGCAATGGCTGCTGTGCAGGGGAGGGCAGACAGCCCATCCGCAGCAAATCTGCTCCATCTGTCAATCCTGTGCCAGGGAGATGTGGTGCCTCCAGCAATGTGCCTGCAGCATACGATACAAGAGCTTGACAGGCAACATGAATGTGGAACAAGAATGAATTCCATTTTATTATGTTATGTTTTCATTAAATCACTGCTGGTAATAGTTTGTGACACATGCCCACCTTTTATAGCCCTCTTTTCTGCTGTCATAGAATCATGGAATGAATCGTAGAATGGTTAAGGTTGGAAGGGACCTTAAAGATTGCCAGGCTCCAACCCCCTGCCATGAGCAGGGACACCTCCCACCAGACCAGGCTGCACAAGCCTCATCCAACCTGGCCTTGAACACCTCCAAGAAGGGGGCATCAGCAGCCTCCCTGGGCAACCTATTCCAGTGCCTTCTCACCCTCGTGGTGAAGAATTTATTCCTGATGTGTAACCTAAATCTCCCCTCTTCAGTTTAAAACCATTCCCCCTTGTCCTATCACTGCCCTTTCTGGTGAAAAGCTTTCCTGGAGCCCCTCCAGGCACTGGAAGGTGCTCTCAGGTCTCCCTGGAGCCTTCTCTTCTCCAGGCTGAACAGCCCAGCTCTCCCAGCCTGGCTCCAGAGCAGAGCTGCTCCAGCCCTGGGATCATCTTTGTGGCCCTGTCCTTTTCATGGAGACTGAATAAATATCAGCACAGCCACTCTCCTGGGAGGAAAACCTGGCTGCTGAGGCACGAGACGCTCCCCAAAAGGCGGCAGCTGGGGCAGCGCTGCCCGGTGCCAGCGGCCGGGCAGGAGCCTGTTTCTTGTGAGAGTTCGGGGGATGGCTTAGCCAACCCTGAGACATTTTCATGGGGCCAGAAATGCCCCAAATGGAGGGCGTGCGTGGGGGTTATTATAATTAAAGCACTTTGTCCCAGAGAGATGCGGGCGGTGACGGAGGAGGAGGCCGGGCCCGCAGCCCCGGGAGGCCGGGCCGTCCCGCCGCGTCAGGCCGCCGCCCCCGAGTGACAGCGGCATGTGCGGGGCGGCTATAAATGCCGGCGGTGACTGACAGGGCGGGCAGCGGGCGCGGGGGCAGCTGCAGCCTGGCCGCGGCCATGGGCTCGGCCCGCCGGGCCCTCGCCAGCCTCTCCGGGCGGGGAACGGGCAACATCGAGGGGGCGGAGGAGGCCGAGAGCGCGGCCTGGGCCTCCCGGCCCGACCGGCGCAGCTACCTGCTGGGCATCCGGCCCCAGCACAGGTGAGGGCCTGGGCTCGGGGAAGGGGCTGGCGCCGGGGGTGCGGCCCGCCCGGCAGCCCCTGGGGGTGCCGGGTGCTGCTGGGCCCCGGGTGCTGCGGGGCAGTGGGGCTGGGTGACATTTCAAAGGCTGGAGCAGAGCTGAGGCGTGGAGCTGCGGCGGCAGAAGAGCGGGCTGGCCGCGTCCCAAGGTGTCAGGCAACACCCCGGCCCCTGAGGAGAGAGGCCAAGCCGGGAGCAGCACGGCCAGCTGGGCCTTTCCCTCCCCAGGGATCATCTCCAGGGTGGAGGGACCAAGCGATGGCTTGGGCTCTCCGAAGCAGCTCGTTTGCTGCGGGGCCCTTCACTTCCCAGAAACGGACTGTGTTCTGTCGTGGCTGTTGCTGGGGCAGCGGTTTTCACTGTCGCGCATCGTTTTGTAGCAAGGCAGGTGTGGCTTAAGCCTGCTGCCGAGCTGCGAGTCCTGATGGACACGAGCTTCTGTGTCTGGAGTTAAACATGCGCACAGGATCCTGCCCTGACCTTCCTGCCTTCATTGTGTTATCGACGCCAGACTCCGAACAAGGGGCCTGCTGTGCCTGTGCCTTATCTTATTGCCAAAGAGGTATTTCTGCGAAGTAGATATGGGCCGAGCAGCAGTGGGAACAGCATTCCTGGGGCAGAAATGGCCTGAGGCAGAGAGTCTGTGGTAGGAATAAGGCTTTGTTCACACGGTAGAAGGTATGATAAACATGTTGTCAGCTGAGACTGGCTGATGTTAGCAATTACAAAAATACAAGGCAATGTGCCAGTGAAGGCAAAGTTGTTGGTAATTGTTTTAGTCTTTCAAAATAAAGCCTATAAATTACTTTTTAATCCACTGGGAATGCTCTTCAGCCTGTAAGCTCTTGTGTGTGCCTCTTCCTGGTTGATAATTTATAAATAATCCAGTTTCAGTGTGTCAAGAGTTGATGCCTCACATAGTCAGAGATTAATTAAAAAAAAATACAGGACCAAAAGAAATAAAAATGTGCTGCCTGGGAAGTCAGATGTTGAAACTGGAGTAATGTCAAAATTAAGTTGCCTTAATTCAGTTCCTTTGTGCCTCTCTCATAGCATGCAGTCTAATTGCAGTCTGTCTGCATGCCATGGCATCTGCAGTACAACGCGTGTCCACAGTGGCCACAACCAGTCGGCCATGTCAGGCCATTCCACGCAAAGGAAATCTGTAATTGAGTCTGATTGCTCCTTTCTGCAGATTACAAGTAGAGAATCTTTAATAAATAATAGGTTGAGCTGTTTTGGTTGCTTATAGCTTGACTTTTTTCCTCCTGAGTATGTTAAAATTGCAGGTTTAATCAGTTTAACCATAAAGGAGGGTTCATCAGTCCTACAAGCAATACCTCTAGTGTTCCCAAATGGCTTCTCCAAATACCCAAAGTTTTCCTTGAGGCTGCTGAGGAAGGCACAGAGCAATGTAGCATTCCCCTGCTATGAGCCTGGTGTCTCCTGGTTGTGTCAATTCTGTGGCTCAGGCACGGCAAATCCAGCCTGTATCTGCAAAACTCTGAGTTCTGACTACCCTGAGCTTGTCAGGCTGGGGTCGTGGGAGGGTGGACCCCAGTTTCCATCTGCAGGAGCCTAATGGTTTTGCAGGCAAAGGGGCACTGAACTGCCCTGCTGAAATCAGCTGTGCATTTGTTTTTGACAAATTGTCCAGTCCTTTTTTCAACCAGCTTATGTACTCGGTGTCCAAAGCAAGGTAATTTCATTTTGCCTGTTAACTTCAGTGGCTGCACCTTCTGTTGTAAGAAGCACTGAATAAATGTTCACTAAATAGGAAAGCTGTCCTTTCTCTGTGTTCCTGACACCTTCCAGTTTCTCTCATGCATTGGGGAGGAATAATATAAAAATCTCCTTCCCTGCACAGCCATGAGAGCACCTGCAAGTGCTGAAGACTTGAGCCAGGATGTGTGGAAACTGTTGCCTGTGATAGAAGGCAGGGCTTGAATGAAGTGGGGCTTTTTGTCCTGTAATTAAATAATGTATAATAACAATTCTGGAAAGCAAGTGAGTGGAAAGTTGTAGCAAGACTTTCAGAGAGCAATTAAGAGTTTAATTAAAATCAGGAACATTTGGAGAGCTTGCCTCGGAGAACTTGAAAAGCAAGATGGGTGACTTGCCTAATGGCAGATAACATTCAGCAGTTCTCTGTAAAGCAGAAGTTAATTGAATTTGGTTGATGTGAAGCTAACAAAACTATGGGACAAATGATTCAGACACAGAATTGCAGTGGGAGGCTGCTGGGGTGGTTAGAAAGCAAAAATAGATACTCTAAAGAAAGTGTGCTTTTTTTCAGGCTTCTCTGTTGCTACTTTTATATGTATTTGTAGAGTGTGTTTAACCAAAATATTTGCCTGCTCTCTTCAACCATCCTTGGAAGTGTAGTGGCATGATAGAAGCACTTACAGACATGGAAATCCCTTCATGAAAAGAAACTGAGGTTAGGAATCCCTGCTTCTCAGGTGACTCATAGACATGTTCCACCTCTATGTTCACATTTATGATCCGTGTAGAAGGTAGTCTGGGTGGTCTTACTTGGTCTCCCTAATCCTACAGGAGAAAGGGGATGTTGTGTAAAATGAAGGATACTAATTTGGAAACTGGTAAGTGCCTCTTCTGTTTTCTAACCTGTATAATTTATCAGAGGTGATGCTGTAGAGGCCAAAAGAATAGAGGTATTGAAAGTGGCTGGAGAGAGATCATCCCTTTATTAAGCTGAATATTCAGGATATTTGCTTTTTGTGCATTTAGCAACTGGTGTTCAGGAAGAACCTTCCCTGTGAGGAGGTAGCTCAGTGACAGGAGATTACTGCCTTTCCTTCACCCATCTTTTAACATACCTGATAAAAGACAATGTGAGGAACAGTTTATGGTCATGGTGGCTTGCCTTCTGCCCTGGCAGCTGACAGGACTCTTATTTTGGAGTAGGTGCTTTTTTAAAAAAAAAAAACTCTTATGTCTCAAAGCACTTGACTATAATTACTTCACAAAGTGAGAGGAGAAGCTGTCAATCCTGTCCAAGGTCTGTCTTAGCTGCATTCATGGGCTACAGCTTCAGTATGTGTCTTTAGGTGACCATTTTGTAAGAACTAGCTGAGTCTGGAGAATGGTGAAGAGAGATGCAATTTTATGTAAAATCTTACGGCAAAAAATCTGAGTCCTAGGCAAACTCCTCTGTTGCAAGTGATCTGCACCTCTCATCTATTGCAGGTGCCTGCTCCTCAGTCTCCTAACAGCATTACCCCCTTGCTTAAATATTTTTGTGCTGTCATAGCTTCATCATATGTAGGTATTTTAGAGCAGAGAGACATTGCCTCTGATCTTTCTTGAACAGCTGCCTCTGGTTGTGGTGGCAGTTGAGCTCAGGAGAGTGCCTTAAGCCATTCCCAACCTTGTAGCTCTTGCTTTGCACATGAAATGAAGGTGGAAGATGTGTTGCCTTGTGAAACAAGGAGTGCTTTGTTCCTGAAAAGCAGCTTTCTTAGTTCAAAGGAGTTCCTCCTTTAGCACTTTTGACACCTGTAACTTCTTACAGGACCTTGCTTTTGGCAACAAGTGGTGTAAATCCCTGAGAGGAAACCAGCTGTGGCATCTGAAGGAATTCAGTGTATCTGTCTTGGTGGATGGAAGTGTCCCAAACTCGGACATCCAGCACCCACTCAAAAGGCAGAAGTAAAGGCACTGATGCTTTCACTTCTGGGGACTCTGGGGTAGAAATGCCTTTTTTCTATTGATAGAATTATCTGCACAGCAGTGCCTTGTTTGAGTGGAGCTCTTTACTTGTTGTGCACAGTGAATTATAATCCCAAGCTGCGTTTTTCAGCCCCCTTTCTAAAGCCACCTGCCCATATCTCCTAGAGGGTCAAACAGAGCTGATAACCTAGGCTGGAAGATTAAGATTTGGAGCTGGACAAACAGTGCCCTTCAAGACCACTTTTAAAATACAGACTGTAGGATATGTGAGCCTTGCTCTTCCCTGGAAACCTCATAAATGGAGATATTTCCTAGGTCTGGGATCCCATCTGATGACCTGGAGGGGAGAACATGGTCTCTGCTGAACCAGAACCTCTTGTGCCACAGCAGTGGCAGTTTCCAGCAGATGGAATTAAAACTTGATAGGTCTTGCACTCTTTGATCAAGGGCAGGAAGGTCTTGGATTTTGGAGGCTGTTACCTCACAATTCAGTCTCACTTTACAGTGTCACCTGGTCCAAGAAGATGAAGGCAGAAGAGCTGTTATGAAGAACTATATTTTCACCTTGCTTCTTTTCTAACCCACAGTGACAAAAAACTTCTACATGCAGTGAGTTACCAGGAAGATGTCAGCTTTCCTAGGCATCTCATTGTCCAATATTTGCTTTGCTTTCCTTTGTCCTTTTGCATTCCTTGTTATTTTTCAACTAGGTGCCAGTTTAATTTGGACCATAAAGGCAGCAGTAATTCAGATTTAAAATACACAGATCTGAGCCATCTTCCAAGTGTTACAGAGGCTGATAAAGGGACATGTAACTTAATTTATTGTTTTCCACCTTCTCTGCTAATGAAATCTGGCTCTAAATTATTACATGCAAGTCTGTGTTTATCTCAGCTCAAAGTAAATTACCTGTGGAAAAAAAATGCTGTATTTGTCCAGCTTCAACATTGATTTGTTCCATGACCTTGACAAGCAAAGACTCAATACATCCATTTTCCAGTCTGTAAAATAACAATGTGTCTTGTACAGCTCCAGAGCACTCACAAGTGCTTTATCACAGGATTGCTGATAATTACTGCCATGGTATATGAAACACAAACACACTCTCTGTGTGTGCATGAAGTACTTCATAAGAAGAGGGACACATGGCAGGAAAGGAGCCTTAAGCAGAACCATATGTACATGGAAGCTTCATTGTTGGCTTTTAAATGTTGAAAATGGTTTGCTACTAACAGCTGAGAAGACTTTCTGGGTGGCTTTTATTTGTCTCAAGTAGTACTAACCTTGGAGGCAGAGAAGTTCATATGAAATCTTATACTTGGAAGTCTACATGTGCAAAACAAGCCCAATAATGTCCCGAGTCGGAGTGCCAGCAAGAGGTAGTGTCTGTAGGGGATTGCCAGGGTCATCCCTCCCCTGCTCCTGGGATGGAAGGGCTGACCAGTTCTTGGTGGGCATTTTTGGCGAGCTTTTGCTCAGCACTGCTTCCATCCAAACACAACTTGGAGGTCTTAGCTTTGCTGTCATTGACACATTTCACCATTTAGTTGCTCCCCTGGGCAGCTTTTTGTGCTGTGGGAGAGCATGGAAAAATATTAATGACTGTTTCAGCTCAAGCAGATCAAGTCCATGTACTTGTAAGGATACAGCCACTGTGAAGCCCTGTTTTCAGGGTCTCTTGAGCTCTTGCTGTCTTCCATATGAGGACATAAGATGGAAGGAGAAAGATTTCTTTATCTTGGGGAGAAGAACTACAGAAAGAGAATTTAATACAGTGATTACACAAAAGTGTTAGAAAAGGTGCTGTATTTAAAATGTTTTTCAAGTAATTAAGTTTTCAGTGTCAGTGGGGTGATGTACCAGCCTAGACCATCATCTTAAGCATATTTTTTTATTAAAATTACTTTAAAAGTGAGTGTTGTTGACAGTTCTGCCTCCTGCCCTTGCAATGAGGCTGAAATCTGACAAGTGCATGAAAAATGGGGAAGACTATCTTCACTTCCAAAGAATATTATGAGTAGTCAAAGGGCCAAGACCTTTAAGAGGATAAGTGTCCAAAGGACTTTGAAAGCATCTGATGAAACAGAATTTAAAGAATTGTGGCTGGTGGAAGGAACATAGTAGAGGGGTACAATTCTCATGGTTGAGTGCAGTAGCAGTTAATAACAGAACCTGTCTGCTCAGGGCTCGCTTTTAACAAGCTGTGCTTCACTTCAGAGGTGTGAGAAACCCAAGGGGGGCCTCCCTCCCACCTGTGCTGGACATGCCTAGAGAAGTCCTCTCTGAGCCCTTCTCCAGTAGAGAGAAACCAATACCTTCAGACCTCGATTCACCTGCTTTAGATGTGTTCCTCAGGATGTTTGCCTTCATCCAATAATGATAACGGCCTCAGTCTCACTCAGGGGAGACTCATCTGCGGCCGATGATGTGTTTCATTAGCAGAGTCCTCTGCTGAGTGCAGTAACAAGTCTCTGGGGAGCTGAGGACACAGGCAGCCTGGTCCCAAAGCATATCATATGAGGTGTGCTGGGGCATCTGTTGTGCCGTGCTGGGGAGCCTCACATTCCAAAGCAGACAGACTTGGTGTAGAGTCTGATGTTGCAGCTCTGGGCACCTATCCTGTGGATGTAATTAAAATGAAGTGAAATGTTGGCTGCCCACAGGCAGGGCTGTCCTGACTGAAGCATTTAGAAACTGATCTTGCGTTCTCTGGGCTTAAATCTCTAGTATGAAAAGCAAATTTTGCTTGCTCCCTTAGGACATTGAGGTTAAACTGTAGTTAATACATGGATCTTTGTGGTGATGGCATTTTTCTTTTGATAATATCAAGGCTCCTCAGGAGATCTTCAGTCCAGGTTTCAGTGCTGTGTTTCAGGATATGCAGTGAATAAAACCCAGGTTGTGTGCTCAACACGGGAGACTTTAAAAAGTCCTAATGATGCTCGCTCTTTGATCACATTCATGACCACAAGGGATTCATGGCACGGACACCCTTCATTCTGGCTCTTACTGTTTGAGTGATTTACTTTACATCCAAGCCAAGACACCTTCCCATTTGTCTTATGCAAGAAAACATTATTAAAACCACACTTCTGCCTATGTTAGCATTCTCTACCAGGCATGTTAGGGCCTTTGCTGCTGGGTCCTCAAGCAATGACCATGTCCTTAGTATTCCTGGAAGCTAAAATGACATATTTCCCTTGCAAACTGGTTTTGGGTTTCTTTGCTGTTGAAAAGCTGGAAGGTGAGACATGATTCATACTTATGTTAAAGGTCCTGCATTTGGGTCAGGGCAATTCCAAGCACAAACACAAGCTGGATGGAGAATGGATAGTGAGCAGCCCTGGGGACGACCTGGGGGTGTTGGTTGGTGAGAAGCTCAACATGAGTTGGCAGTGTACTCTCACAGCTCAGAAAGCCAACTGTATCCTGGACTGTGCCGTGTCCAGTTATGGGGCCCCTGACACAAGAAGGGCTTGGAGCTGTTGGAGTGAGTCCAGAGGAGGCCACGGAGATGGTGGGAGGGCTGGAGCAGCTCTGCTCTGGAGAGAGGCTGAGGGAGTTGGGGGTTTTCAGCATGGAGAAGAGAAGGCTCCAGGGAGACCTTAGAGCACCTTCCAGTGCCTGAAGGGGCTCCAGGAAAGCTGGGGAGGGACTTCTGACAAGGGCAGGGAGTGAGAGGACAAGGGGGAATGGTTTTAAACTGGAAGAGGGGAGATTTAGGTTAGACATTAAGAATAAATTCTTCCCTGTGAGGGTGGTGAGAGCCTGGCCCAGGTTGCCCAGGGAAGCTGTGGCTGCCCCATCCCTGGCAGTGCTGAAGGGCAGGTTGGATGGAGCTCTGAGAAACCTGGTCTAGTGCGAGGTGTCCCTGCCCATGACAAGAGGCTTGAAACTAGATGATCTTTAAGGTCCCCTCCAACCCAGACCATTTTGGGATTCTATGAATTGTGTTTCCAGCTGGACAGAGCTACCTGGGGCAGCCCAGAGCACAGGGACACAGTGTATGGGTGCTGTTGCTCCAAGGGTTACCTGTGCTTGGGAGGGTTGTGGGGAGGAGTAAGCTTGATCCCCTGGGAGGTCAAGAGGTCAAGGCAGGGTGAGAGCAGCTGGAGGTGGGATTGGAGCTCTCTAAGCTGGTAGTGTGGCTGGGAGTGACAGAGGTAAGGTGACATGCTGGTCAGTAAGGCAGGTTATGTGAAGACATACCTTGCAGTGCTGGAGAGAACACAGGGCACAAGAGGAGGCCCCAAGTGGTGAGGCTCAGATGGAAAGACAAAGTTCCTCTGTCTGACTTCTCCCACAGGCCTGCACAGCATATGCAAGAGGGATCAGGTGGTTGACCCTCAGCCTGTTAGAGTTAGTGTTTGATTTTTTCCAGCTGGATAACCCCATATCTACTCATCCTCTGGCTGCGGGAACAGTAGTTGGCACTGGAGAGGGATCAGGAGTGTGTGGCTGGAAAGAGTGAAGTGGCTGCCAAAAAGGCAAGTGCTGCCCATGTTGTTGGGTTAAAGCTACTCCTGAACATTTTGTCTAAAACTACTTCTGTCTTTGCTCTCCTGATTTGAAGGACAGGAGTCAGTGAGATTTTCAGAGTGCTGGGTTTTTTTCCCAATGAAAATGTGCATTTCTTATGGTAAAATGTCAGGCTGTCAAGCTGAACCACTTTTTTACTTATTATTCACATGAAGATTCTGTCACTGCAGGGAGAAGTGCTACATGTTTGGCAGGAGCAGTTTTCAGAGAGCCTCCGTGGTCATTTTTAGGGCAAGACTTGAAGGCCTGCTGACTTCTGTGTGATTAGGACTTGCACAGAGCCTGGATGTGGTAATTTGAGGAGAAGACCTGAAGAGGTGCCCCTTTCTTGGTTCTCCCTGCTATCTTCTGTAGCATCGTCATGAAGCAGTGAAGTTCAGTCAACAGTAGTCTTCAGTGCAAAAGACTGAGAAGGTTTGGTCTGTCTGCACATACTGATGTGAGAGTCTGACTTCTCCCATCCCAAAGGAGATATCTGTGCTGCAGGTACTTTCAAGGTTATATGGTGAGGTGGTTGCATAGGCATAACTAACAGGTACCTCACTGTGATTGAAGCACTGAGCGTACGTGCTGTTGACTAGCTGGTACCTAGTTTGTTTTTGGCTTTTGTTTGCCATGTGGGTGAGCTCAGGGTCTGAGAAGCTGCTCCTGACTGCTGTGGGTTGATGCTCATGGGTTGTTTGCTACAGCCTGCAAGGGGCTGCTGCCACAGTATCATCAAGGTAGTCTTTTGGTTAGTGTTCTTGAAGACACTTCTCTGGGAGAGCTGGCGGCCACTGGTAAGTAGCACATCTGGGTATCCCTTGTGTAGAACTTTAATACGTGATGTAATAACACGTTCCTGCAAAGAAAGCAAAACCTGTAGATTCTTGTGAAGTCTTCTTCTTTTATTTTCTTTTAATTTTTGCCAGTAATTTGGTTGGCAAGCTGTAAACTTGTGTAGTGATCAGAGAGCTTTCAGCTTCTCCAAAGAGCTGTCCTTGGAAGCGCAGAGAGTGACCAGCTCGGGCCACCTGCTTGCCAGCAGGGACATGGGCTTGCAGTGGTCTGTCCTGCCTGCCATTTAATTGAACACCTCCTAGGATGGAGGTGCCTGCTTTGGGCACAATGCTGTGATGGTGCATGGAGGGCTCAGATGCTGCTTCTTGGAAACCTACTTTTAGAGGTGTCCTTACACTTATTCTCTGCTGTTAACGACCATTTCATTTTTACAGCCTTTGATTTCAATTGACAATGTGGCTTGCTCATCTTGGCAGTCAGCCTGAGTAAGGCAGCTCTACCTTCTTTTTAGGAACTCTGACCTGTGCAAAATGACTCATCATTAATATGTCTCTGTAACGGTTTGTTTATTTCAGCTCCTTTCCATGCTTTTCTGTCTAATGGTTTTTATGCTGTTTTTTGCTTAGCTTATCAAGCAGCAGATTCTCTCCCTCCAGTTTAGGAAGGTAAAACTACATTGCATTAAACTGCTCTGACCAACCACTTTACTGAATCTGACTGCACATGATTAATCTGTAATGCTTTGGTACTAATTAATTAGTAGAGAGCCCTGAAGTGATCTAACAGCCTTATTCTGCATGATTGGGTCCCTAATACTTGCTTGAACTGCAGACAGCAAAATGAATGTTCATTGTAATTCCTGTGTTAAGGTGCAAGAAATATTCGCCTTTCTTAGCCAAACAATGGGTGTTCAGCTACTTCTTGATATTAAAGTGAGACTTCCATACAGAGACATGAAACATTAGATATGCCTGAGCTGAGACTTTCAGAGAAGAAATTTTCTTCTTCCCCACCCCCATGTCATCCCATGCTTTATTGTGAAGATCATCCAATTGGACTCTGCCCTGAAATGCACTTGTACAGCTGTACTTCGCCTCTGGCAAAATAACACATTTGGAATTTCATGGCATTACTTATTTGCTGCAGAAGCAGGCAGAGGAATGTCCATGGAGGGAAAGGCCTCTCCAGAACACCCCTGTAACTGTGGGGTTGCTAACCAAAAGGTCAAGAAAATAAAATAACGATTAAGAAGAATACACTTCTCAAATCTCCTTTTCCTGCAGACTGCATTTGTATGGAAATCCCTCTTTAATGTAAAAAGGCTACTGAATTGCCAGTGTCCTCTTCCTAGGCTCCAGGGCTTTTTCTGCAGCAAAGATGCAGCTTCAGGAAGGCCTGGAGGAAGAGCCGCTGCTGCTTCGTATCAGATTTCTGGAATGCTCTGAATTACTAGTTTAGAAAGCAATTTGAATTGGACAAGTCTCCTTGCAGCTGGAGTGAGTCAGCTGAGAGCCCCACGCCGCTGCAGCCTCTAAAGCCCCTCCCTTCTCCACCCCTCTCCCTCCCCCTTCCACACACACCCCCACCCCCCGGCTAATAAAATGATTTCTTTGAAAGATTAAATGGACTTTCCAAGTCTTCCTGCCAAGTGTACAATGGGCAAGTCTCCTCTGATTCATCTGCTGTGCCTGTGGAGCCCCCAGCTTCTGGTGATGCTGCTTTCCTGAACCATTCAGTAGCCTTTGCTGTATTTCACCTGACTGTGGGATTTGCACCATGTGGACCAGGCTTATTCTTGGTGCTGCCTGCTGATACCAGTGGCATAGTACTGGGATTAAACTTGGTCCCGAGTGTCACTTTGTGTGTGCACATCACTTCTTTTAAAGATGCTGATCCAGTTGCTGTCCTGCTGGGGTATGATATGTTCATTGGTGCTTGAGAAGTTTCTTATGTGGATCTAAAAGGCATTTACTGGTCTAGAGCTGGGGATCTGTTTTGAAGGGGCCATCAAAACTCCACCAGTAACTGCCTTGGTACTGGATTTGCTCTTTGGAAATGAGGGTTGTTTTCTGCTGGGGTTGGAGTATGGAATGGTTTCTGTGGTTTCAAACAGCTGTTGGCTCCCACAGCCCTTTCCTAGCCCTGTAGCTGAGTGAAGAGTTGATTGCCAGGACCAGTCTCCTGGGATCCATTGATTTCCACAGAAAAGAGTCTGAGCTGTGGCATCTGTTTTTTACCCCATCCCATGGGTGTTTGGATATAGACAGTGTTTACAACCCTTGTTCAGTAGATGAGACAAGTGTGAAACAGCCCAAGCTGCCACTGTCCCTGCACAGTGCCTGGAAGCTGTGTGAGGCTCCCACTGCATCCCAGTTGTTTTTTTGCTCAGGGATTCATCTGCCTGCATCTTTTACAAACCCATTCTAGCAGGAAGCCAGAGTGAAAAACATAGCACTGCAGCCTCCAGGTGAGTTTTCAGGGTAAATGAAACCTTCAGCCATGTGGACACTTCAGTCCCTGCTGCAAAGCCTGTCAGTGCACTTGACCTTGCTGGGTTCATGCTAAATGTGGGTTTTTTTTGTTTTTTCCTGAACAAGTCTGCTTCCCCAGCAGGTAGAGCATGAGTAGCAGCAGCACCAGCATCCTGCCTGCAAGCCAGGGCTGCTTGTGAGGCTGGGGTCCTCCTTGTGGAGCCCCCTCTGTGTGCTATGAGACCTTCTGCTCATGGTGGAACTGTGAGGGTTTGTTCCACCTCTTGCATGTCTCTAGAAGCTGATCACTTGTTTGAGAAATGTTTTCACTGCTGAAAAATTATCTAAGTAGAGCTGCCAGCTATCAGTTCTTTTGCAGTATTTGTTATGTCTCCTTGCACTTGAGACCTTGGGGTCCTCTCTTCTGGGAGAGGGAAAAATTGCAGAGGGAAAAATGAAAGCTCCTCCAGGAGCCCCAGACCATTATCCAAATGAAGACCCAACTTGGAATTAATCCTTTTCCTTGATTTAAGAAAGCCTAGATCTTCTGGGCCCCCACTTGGTGATGTTCCAACAGGATTGGCAGTGCTGTGTGAATACACTCATGTCCTGGAGTAGTGCTTACATGACTGGAGAATCTAAGATCCCTTTTTATGAGCTCCACAGATTGCACTGGCTACTTGGGTAGTTCTGTCTGTTTGGGTGTCCCAGCCTGAACTTTGGGATTGGTGCCTGAACTCACAGTATGTAGGGTAGATGCCCATCTACAGCAGTGGGAGGTGAAACAGAGCATGGGAGGCAGCTTCACATAGGATTCCTAAGCTCAGAAAGCTGCAAGCCATGCTCAAGGTCTCATTCACTGAGCTGCAGCAGACACCTTTCTTGATTCAAAGCTTTCAAAGGGAGTTTGTGATTGGGACACATGTTCAGTTCACACCTGGCCTGAAATTACAATGTGAATTCTTCACAAATGGACTAAAATCCTGGTGAACAGAAAAACTCTTGAAACACTGATGGTGCAGTACCAGGAATGTGAAGCTGCCTTTGTTAGGGCCTTGCTTTGAGTCTGGTGGCTGATCAAAGACATGTTCTGTTGTAATCAAGAGCTAAAATGTTTCTTGACGTTTGTTGGCCCAATAGCGATCAGGGATAAGACAACAGGAACATCTCCCAAATGACACTTAAAATTGAAAGAGTCATCTTGGGAGTGAAAAAAACAGTCAAATACCCTGGCTCTGGGCTGGATTAGACTAGTAGTAGTGAAGATGGGAGGGAAGGAGGGCATTTACAGCAGGAAATGCTTCTGAGATGAGGTAGGAAGAGGACCTTTTTTTTCCCCCCAGTATTTTGATCTCTAAGAAATGCTTCTTGAATCTTCCAGGAGCACCTTCTGCGCAATCATTTCTCAGCTGACGGAGGAAACCCAGCCACTATTTGAAACCACTATCAAATCCCATTCTGTGTCCGAGGACTCTGATGCTAAATTCACCTGCATAGTGACAGGTAACAGTGTCTCCAGTGATTAACCTAGTCCTGCCTCACTTGCTGGATTTGTACGAAACTAGAGAGCAAGTGATAACAAGGCAACATGTTAACAAGTCCACTGTGGTCAGACTGCAAAGATGCAGCAATTGCATGTGATTTCAGCTTTCATTTAAGTGAGGGGAAGAAGCGGGAAGTACTTGAGATTGTAAGGAGGCAAAGGCATAACCAAACATCTCCAAACAAGGCAAATTAGTCCATAAAATGGGATATGCTGGTTATTGCTTGGGCCAGCTACATTTGATTGTCCTAATAGCTGCTAATCCCAGACTCCCTAACTCAGGAATGTGCCATTTAGAACACTAAGGCTATCATACTGAAGCCAGCTCTGGCTCTTTGCTGGCAGTAAATGGTCAGAATGCAGCTGCATTTGCATCAGTGCTAAATTTCTGCTCGTCAGCATCTGAAATAAAAGCCAGTTTCTGCCCAATGAGGTAAAACCTAACCTTGGGCAGGAAGGAGTTAGACCAATAAAAGAAGGAGGAAGTCTAGAAGAGGGGGCATTGTGGTAATGTGGCATAGGAGTGCATTGGTGTAAAGGCAGGTGGTTCCTTTGCTGATGAGCTTTTGTTCTTTGTTCTCTTTTTGTTCTTTTTTTCCATCGTCTGTGCTTGCTTACAATTCTGTGATCCTTCCTGATGTTGCACATGTAATTCATTCCAACAGGTTGCTCAGTGGGAGACATGAAGCAAGTTTGTAAGTTTTGGATAAAGGAGGGCATCTCCAGTGAGCCTCTTAGTCACAAGGACCAAGACTTTCCGAAGATTTAGGAAGTCTAGTTTGCCATTAGAAACGTGCTGTAAATAAGCTGTGCACCAGGAAATAGGCTGAGCCTTTCTGAGAGCTGCTGGCTTTGAATTCTTGGCTCTTCTCATATGGACTCCCTTCTTTTACAGGTTTGACTTCCTGAACTTGCAGGGGTAAAACTCATACATTGATTTGATTGGTACTTAATTTCAGCAGATCACTTCCTGCTTCTAGGGCAGAAGTTGGCTGCTGGGTAGATCCTTCAGGCTATGCCCCTCAGTGATTCGTTAAAAGAATCATAGAATCATAGAATTATAGAATGGTGAAGGTTGGAAGGAATCTTAAAGATCATCAAGTTCCAACCTCCCTGCTATGAGCAGGGACACCTCCCACCAGACCAGGCTGCACAAGCCTCATCCAACCTGGCCTTGAACACCTCCAGGGAGGGGGCATCAACAGCCTCCCTGGGCAACCTATTCCAGTGCCTTCTCACCCTCGTGGTGAAGCATTTCTTCCTGATGTGTAACCTAAATCTCTCTCAGTTTAAAACCATTCCCCCTTGTCCTATCACTGCCCTTTCTGGTGAAAAGCTTTCCTGGAGCCCCTTCAAGCACTGGAGGTGCTCTGAGGTCTCCCTGGAGCCTTCTCTTCTCCAGGCTGAACACCCCAACTTCCTCAGCCTGACTCCAGAGCAGAGCTGCTCCAGCCCTTGGATCATCTTCATGGCCTCCTGTGCTGAGGGCTTCAGAGCTGTTCCCAGCACTCCAGGTGGGGGTTCACCAGAGCAGGGCAGAATCCCCTCCCTGGCCCTGCTGGCCACAGTCCTTTGGCTGCAGCCCAGGACACAATTGGCCTCTGGGCTCCATCACTCACTTGTAGCTCATGTCCAGCTTCTCATCTCCTCCTACCCCCAGGTCCTTCTCCCAGGAGTTTTCCCACATAAACTTTTCTAAAAGCAAAAGCACTTTCCAGCAAGGGGAGGTAGAAGACAAAGTGTAGAAGTGCTGCAAACCTTGAAAGTGATGGCTTCCTGCAAGGACATGGGGTAGCAATGCTCTTCCTTTCAGGATTTCTTACCCCTTTTAAAGTACCTAGTCCTGCCTTCTCTTACTGGCCTAAGTCTTCACCAACTTGAGGTCAGAAGTTCCCTCTAAGAAGCTTGCAAATTCCAAAAGATACCATCAGCTCCTAGAGAGCTTTGTCAAGAGTAAAAATAAAAATGCCTTTGTGCAGCTGAGCACATTCACCATTAGATTGCATGACTGACAAGGTGGGAAGTGCCCTGCATGTGTGATCCCAACACACTCGGTTTCCTCTCCAGTGGAGTAAATTCAGTCAGCCCTAACAAGGGAGCCTGCTAAATGCCTGGTCCATGTCCTTTGTGGCACCTCTCCTGGAAAAACTAAAGAAACTCTTCACTGCATATTGTGCAGGGCCATTTCAGCCCGTCTTAGTCAGGTTCAGCCCCTCTGACCTGGCCACCCAAATATCAGCTCTCCCTTTCTGGCTTGGTGCTTGTGCTGAAGAAGTGTCCAGTCTGGCACATCTCCCATGCTATGCAGGTGCTTGATCAACTTGAGCATCTGTGCTGTGCTGAGGACCATGTCCCCAGAGGGGATGGAAACAAAACACCCTGCCCAGAAACAGTCTGGTAGGGCTATGGAGGGGAAAGGGCTCTGCCCATGGGTTGGGGAAGAGAGCTGGGGCAAAGTGAGTAGGCAGCCACATGCTTGGTGGGTGGGGATTTAATGGACATGAGGGAGTTCACCTTGTTTCATCAGTGATCACTCTCTTGGGACTGTGTTTGAAGGACAAGAGTGAAGTGCTTGGATGAAGAATGTTTGGAGAAATGCAGGGGCTGTGAGAGGCTGGATGGGTGTGTTTGGGGGTTGGGGCAGTGAGTACAAGAGCAGAGAGCAGGCTGGTGAGAGATGAGGATGTTTGGATTTGGGGCAGCCAAGGGAAGAGAGGGATGGAGAATGAGCTCACAGGCTGCTGGCATGACAAACTACTGCTCTTAGTGAGTATCTGTCTCTCCTGTTAGCATTCCTGGGAGCTTCCTTGTCTTCAGATGTAAATCCATGAAGCATAAGATCTTACCATGACTTCCTCCCAAAACTGCCTGAAATCCCCCCCTCACATATCTTGTGTAGAGCAGAAACAGAAAACTGTGGAGATTATGTGAAATTGTTCTAAACTCTTTCCACCTTCCCACGTTTCAGAAGACTAACTTCTACACCCCCTGCCCCGCTCCCTGAAAAAAAAAAAAAAAAGAAAAAAAAGGTTTTAAAACTCTTTAAAAAAGAGTTTTTCTGGGTGATTTTGGATAGGTATTGCAAGAGCTGTTTTGCTTAAGGTCACCAAAGCTTTAAAGACATCTCAAATGTTAACAACTTTGGGAATGTTTGATCTAAACCTGACAATTCCAATAATAATAATAACGATAATAATGATAATCATGATCATCCTAATTATAATCATTATAAAATCCTTGCTCAGCAAGGTCTCCTGGCTCCTGCAGTGGCTGGAAATCATGCTGGGTCGATGCTGCTGGAAGACATGCTTCCTAAAAAATTTCTGCTGGGCTTGAAGATGTGCAGCAGATGCTGTTCTCCCCTGAGATGTCCAGCACCACTCTATCTGTAACTGCTGGTGGACACAGGAATCAGCTGCTGGCAAATCCCTCTTAAAGCCAGCTGCAGCTGAGGTCTATGGGAGGGACAGGTTTTGGAAGGGCGAGTGCCTGGTTTTTGAATGGCTGCTCTGTCTTGCAGTGCACCTGGGGAGAAAAAACACCAGGCACTGATATAGATGAGGGGTTGACCTGCTAGAAAGCAGTCCCATGGAGAAGGACCTTGGGGTCCTGGGGGGCAACAAGGTATCCATGGGACAGCAATGTGCCCTTCTGGCCAAGAGACCCAATAGTATCCTGGGATGCATTAAGAACAGTGTGGCCAGCAGGTCAAGGGAGGTTCTGCTCCCCCTCTACTCTGCCCTCATAAGACCACATCTGGAGGGTTGTACCCAGTTCTGGGCTCCCCAGTTCCAGAGGGACAGGGATGTGCTGGAAAGAGTCCAATGGAGGCTACAGGGATGATGAAGGGACTGGAACATCTGTCATATGAGGAAAGGCTGAGAGACCCTGGGCTGTTTAGTCTGGAGAAGAGAAGACCGAGGGGGGACCTTATTAATGTCCATAAATATCTGAAGGGTGGGTGTCAAGAACGGGCCAGTCTCTGTTCAGTGGTGATAGGACGAGGGGAGACAGCACCGGGTGACAACACAGGAAGTTCCACCTCAACATGAGGAGAAACTTCTTTGGTGTGAGGGTGACAGAGCCCTGGGACAGGCTGCCCAGAGAGGCTGTGGAGTCTCCTTCTCTGGAGGCTTCCAAGACCTGTCTGGACACGCTCCTATGTGATCTGGCCTGGGTGTTCCTGCTGCAGCAGGGGGGCTGGACTTGATGATCTTCAGAGGTCCCTTCCAATCCCTATGATTCTATGACTCTATGATTCTACAAGTTGATGATATGCCAGGGGTGGGCATCAAGCTCCCTGCAGTGTGGCAACTCCCACTGATGGAGCCCTTGGCTCAACCACCCCATCCCACTGGCACCCTTCAAACTGGCCCATCGTGGCAGCCTGGCAAGCTGCAGATGCTGTGGCTGTGGGGAATATGCCAGGAGTGACAGGGAGCAACGGAATTTATTTCCCAGGCACAAGGGGAATTTATATGCTCGGTGGGCTGAAGATGGATGCATGGGGTGCCAGCAGCACCTTCCCAGTGGAGTACAGGGCAGTCCAGGGAGCCTTGTTCCTGCACAGGCATCTCTCCATCCCCTGCTTGGCTGTGGTTACAGCTCCTGGGGAAGGATAGCTGGTTTTTGAACAGGCAGCTGGGGCCACTCTTCCTTCTGCAAGGTGGGAAGTCTTTCAGCATCCCTCTGCCTATGTGTTTCCAGACAGCACTTGCCTGTCACTCCCTTTCACTGCAGAAAGGGCTTGTCCCTCCTTGCCTATGCTGGACTGGGACTGTGGTAGTCCCGGGTAGGGAGCAGGGAGCCTCAAGGACACAAGTGCTACAGGTCAAAGGGAGTTTAGGCTTAACAGGAGGAAAAGCCTTTCATCAAGGCACTGTGCAGCTCTAGAAATGGCAGGTCTTTCTGGCAGATGTCAGCTGGGAATGGGAATCAGCTGCAGAGGCCACAAGGGGACATCACACGCGGCTTCTTGGAACTTACATGCTTGCAGTTCTCAGAATGAAGTGCAGTGATTGCTATTTGCAGGATTATTAGGAAAATCTACCTGCCAGCTCCTTGTGCTACGAGCCACGAGGCCCCCTGAAGGGTAGGATTGCTCTAGGCGAAGTCTGAACTGTGTAGGAAAATAGTTTTGTTCCTGTTCCCTGGAGCAGAAAGAAACCAACCACAGGCTCATTCAGCCCAGGGTCCTGCTGCCAAGTATAGCCAGTAGCTAATATTTGTGGAAAATATAAGCAGCAGTGTCAATCCCTGGTGATCCCATCACTGGAATACTCTTGTTTTCCCACTTCCAGTAAGCCATTTAGAGTTCATGTTCTTCAGCCACAAGGATCTGAGGGCTTTGCACTTCTAGCAACTGGTTTGGAGGGCCAGAGCAGCAGCAAAGAGCAGACCATGGTAAGATGGAGACCAAAGAGGAGGATAAAGAGCCTTGCAGGCATCATGAGAAAGTAATGACTTGGCTTCCTGCAGAACAGGAGGAACAAGGCACTAACCAACAGAAAGTCAAAGATGCAAAGAGGTACAGACAGTGAGGATGGAGAGGTCAGATGCCAATGGGGTAAAACCTTTTCTATGGGGGTGGCTGTTGTTCATGGAGAAGACCAGGAAAGGAAAACTATTCAGAGACTATCTCCCCTACCCCAAACAAGGGCTAAGTCCCTTGAGGAGATAGAGAGAGTGTATTGGAAGAGCAGATTGGGGTAATAAGTGAAGAGATTTGGCGTGTGCTGCTTTTCTGGTCAAAGACATTTTGAATCACCTGAACCCAGGGTGAATTCCTGCTGATGAGGCTTTGTTCCTGCTATGGGACCTTCATGGGAGCAGATGTAAGCAACACTCAGGTATTGCTACAGGCTGCCAGCATCTCTGGGTGGTTCAAGTTGGAGGCTTCTCACCCTGGAGATGAAAAGGGCCTTGGTCAGCCCTGGAACCTGTGGGTTGGCAGGTGAGAAGTATCCAGGATAGGTCCCTGCCCTCTCCAGAGCCATAAAGTCTAAACACTTTGGATATTGCTGGAGAACCCTTGCTGGCCCCATGCCAGGGCTGTCTGTGAGAGCTGATCCCCTCCTGCATTTGGTGGTACTGAGGGCTGGTGGGGAGACCCCCTGGAGATGGGTGGGGGAGGACAGCATGCTGGACTCCTTCACTTGGGCAGTACAGAAAGCCACAGGGACATTGGCAGGACGTAAGCTTCAGATATCTGCCTTGGGGCTTTGAACAACTGTTGAGCACATTGACTGAAGGGGAGGGATGACGTGGTCATTGAAACTTTTATCCCATGCCCTTAGGGTCAACTTGGCTGTTCTGGGAGCCCTGGGTGAAGAACAGGAACCAATGTTGGCCACTGGCTGGAGCAGTTTTCCCCTGAAATCTGCTAGTTCTGAGCCAGAGCTGCTGTTGGTGGCAGATGAGGGCTGTGGCTAGTGCTGGTCTATGTAGGGCTCTCCTGCTGAGCCACCACTGCTGGCAGTGCTGGGGCACCTGGCTGCATGCCCAGCCTGCTTGCCAGCCAGTCACACACATCATGATGTCATTCGACTGAAAAGGCAGGTGACATCTGTTGTCAAGTGACATTTGTAGGACACCAAGCTGGCTGTGATGCAATCAAGATTGTTGCTGTTCAGTGGAAACTTTGGGATCATCTTACAGGCTGTGACACTTAGTGAAATGCTGTGAGCTCAATGGATAAGCAAGTGCCTGTTTTCTAACCTTAGCCTTAGCCTCATCAAAACATGCCTCTTCATAGAAAAGTGACAATATGCTCACCTTCTCCCAGCCGGTATTACAGATGATCATGTGATCCACTTCCCTCTGCTCAGGAATGAAGCGCTGGGATTTTTTTCTCAAAAATAGCCCTATTCCTAGGAGTGAGAAAAGACTTGG
This sequence comes from Apus apus, assembly GCF_020740795.1. Taxonomy (NCBI): domain Eukaryota; kingdom Metazoa; phylum Chordata; class Aves; order Apodiformes; family Apodidae; genus Apus; species Apus apus. Next base: position 293,823 of record NC_067291.1, on the reverse strand, counting down.
ATAAGCCCATCAGTTTCCACTCACCGTCCTTTTTCTGCTGTGTCATTTAAAGAATGTGTTGAGTCCAGAATAACATGTATTCTATTCTGCTGGACTGTACTCCTGGGAGCAGGCTTGCTCTGCTGCTGATGGCCATTTTTCACACCCTGCTGTCCCATCTGTCTCCTTCCCAGGGTATCCCCAGCCGGAGGTGACGTGGTATAAAGATGATGAAGAGATGGATCGCTACTGTGGCTTACCCAAGTACGAGATATTCCGTCACGGGAATCGCCACACCCTGCAGCTGTACAAGTGAGTAAAGGAGCTGGTTCAGATTGTGATGGGAGCTCAGAGCATGGCTTCAGTGTTTGGAGGAGCTGGCTGTCAGCGGATCTCCCTGCCTGCAGTGATGTTCCTGGCTGTGTTCCCTTTCAGCTCTTCGCTCTGATGACCCTGATCATGTCAGCATGAAATCCATTATTTCTATCCAGGCTGCCATGCTGCATGTAAGAGGAAGGTCAGGAGAAATGGCTCTCTCTGGAGCCTTCCAGTGCTGGCAGCAGTTTGGGCTGTGACTGCACCAGACAGGATCTGAGCATTAGGGCTGGAGAAAGGTGAGCAGAGGAAAAGCACTGACTGCCTCCAGGGTGATAGTCCAGGGGATCAGGGCTGCATCCCTGTTCCAGGACGGCCTTTTCTAGCTCTCACTGTGAGGTCAGGAAAGGAAAGGGCTGCTTTGGCACTTGACTGATGGAGCTAAGGGCCTCCCTTACTCAGCCCTGTCTACCAGCTTCTTTTAACTTTAAACAAGGGTGGTGTTTCTGGAGAGCCCGGCACACCATGTCCCAAGCAAGCAGAGACCTGTCACACCTCAAGTCCTGGATTTGGGATGTCAGACAGACACTGCAGTGTCTGAAAGTACAGAATATCAGTACTGCTGATAGTCCTGTCATCCTTGTGCTTCTATCCTGAGCTTTTCTGCCACCACAGCTGTGCTCCAGGTTTCCATCAGAGGCTGACTTACCTCTCACAGGAGCAGGGATCTCCATGGGCCCCATATCCCCAAGGGGGGACAGCAGATATGGCCTGCATGTACTTGTGCTCGTGCCTGTGAAGCAGGATGGGAAGGCTTTGGTAAGGCAGGTTGGAGGAAGAACAGAAATGTCATGTAAGCTGTGAAGAGCTGAGAGAAGATCCTGCAGAGGAACGTAGCCCAGAACAGCTGGGAAGCCTGTTGCTGGCTGTTCCTCCTCCATCTCAGCCTCTCTTACCAGAGTTACAGCCCAGGGGGCAGCTAGGCACTGATTTAAATCCAACTTGCTTATCTGCTAGTGCTAAGAACAGGCAGAGCCTGAGGCCTCCAGACCTACTGTGGGCACCTCAAGGCTCCATGTCTTTCTCTTCTGGCCCCTCTGGAGCAAGAAGTGCGAGAGCATGCATGCCTGTGTGCCCAGTGGTAGAGCCCAGGGAGAACGGGCAAGTCTCACACAGAGCTTTTGGTTTCCAGGTGTCAAGAAGAGGATGCAGGCATTTACCAGGCCTCAGCTAGGAATAACAAAGGCATCGTGTCCTGCTCTGGTGTGCTGGAAGTGGGAACCATGACGGAGTTCAAAATCCATCAGAAGTGGTTTGACAAAATTAAGAGAAAAGCTGAAGTAAAGCTGCGAGAGATAGAACAGGGCAAGAAACGAGGGAAAGAAAATGTGGAGGTGGAGAAGTTGCAGGGAATGAGCCCTGATCGACTCCAGAGAAAGAGGAGACTGGCCAGGGATCTGAATCTCCAGTCAAGAGCCCCTCTGTGGGAGAAGGAGGATACAGCAAAGGTGCATGTTGCTGATTCTCAGTCCAGGTTACATGAGGATATCGCTGAGCCAAAGGAGCAGCCGGTCAACGTGACTACAGGCTTTCCAAACAAACTGATTGCACCTTTGAAGGCAGAGGTGACCACCAATGGAGATGCCTCTTTGGAAAGTGTAGAGGAGAAAGGGAACAGCTTTCTCACATACATCTATGAGACAGTGGAGGACCTAGCAAACAAGCCAGTGGTGAAAGATGCTGCAGCTAAAAAGAAAAAGAAGGTGGAGGCTCCTCCAGCAGCAAAGCAGGAAGTTTCCAAGAGAGAGGAAAGTGGGCAAGACAGGGCCAACCCCTCTACAAATCCAAGGTTTGCCCCTTCTGTCCCCTTACGCAGGAATGCACGTTTCAAGGTGGAGAATGATAAAGAAGTGGAAAACAGTCCAATAATCAGTGAGCCTGGGAAAGCTGTGAATCAGGACACTAAAATCAATGGCGACATGCACTTCTCTTTAAGAGAGATGTATTTTGGTAAGCAAGTGGATCTGGCAGCAGGGAAGGAGGAGGTGGGAGCCAAGGAAGAGGCTGCAAGTGAGGCTGCCCACCAGCCTGTGGCAGTCAGCAGACAGACAGAGGATGCTCCGTTGTCCTCAGAGGTGCTGGAGGCAGGACCTGTGTCATCCAAGGGACAAAAGGCCCAGCACCAAGCCCAGACGTTGGAGCGAAACAAAGCCGTCTGTCCAGAGGTAACTAGGACAGAAAGCAGCCAACAAAAGGGTTGGAACAAGAAAATATTCATGATGCACAGTTGTGTTGTGGCACCAGCCCTGGCAGCCTCTTCTGCTGAGGCTTCATAGGTCTCCATTGCCCAAAGCAGCCAGGAAAAAGGGCTTTCTAGACATGGTGTGCTCAGACAGCAGAGCTTCCACCCCCTCTCCCAAGAAATGTCAGGCGAGGTGTGAGGAGAGATGTACGTCAGGGCATCTGTGAGCACTCCTGTTCAGTTGGCAGGCTGACCTCATGCAGAATGTTTCCAAATCAGTTAAGCAGGGAGCATTGAATGGCTATTTATAGTCGGGGGTGGATGCCTCGTGCTTGTGACAGGCAGCAAGGCCAGTGACATCTCTTCAGTTCCACTGAGCCTGAGCTTCTCAGGAGCCCTCATGCAAATGAGCACAGTGTGCCAGGTACCCCACGTGAGCTGCACTGGGCAGGGCTTTGAGTTTTTTTTACAGTGCAACGTGTATACAGTAGATCTGGGCTATTTTCTTGGCTCTTCCTGCTTGGAAAAACTCTGTTGCAAGACTCATTGTGGTGGTGATGCAGTGCCAGGACACGGCACCTGCTCCTGACCCTCACTCTGCATCTTATAGTCAACTTCTATTTTTGTCACTTGAAGCATTTTCCATGAAAACACTAGACTGGAAGCTACTAGTTTTTCTTTTTCTTTTTCTTTTTCTTTTTCTTTTTCTTTTTCTTTTTCCTTTTCCTTTTCCTTTTCTTTTTCTTCTTCTTCTTCTTCTTCTTCTTCTTCTTCTTCTTCTTTTTCTTTTTCTTTTTCTTTTTCTTTTTCTTTTTCTTTTTCTTTTCTTTTTTTTTTTTCTTTTTCTTTTTTATTTTTATTTTATTTTCTTCTTCTTTTGCTTTCTCTGGTAAAAGGTTCCCTGAGTCTGATTTGCAGCTGCCATCAGGGTTTGAGGGTTGAGCTATGCTAGGTGCACCCTTTTGATACAAACCAAGACTATCAGAGAAGGCACTCCAGATCCATCACATCTCCCTCGGTTGGTAATGCAAATATTTTAGGATGTGGAAACATGTACGATACAGGAAGTGGAACTGCTGGGTGCTTAAGCCCATGGCAAAGTTTTCACCTTCTCTACTTGTCGTGGTTCCTTGTCTCTCTCCTGCCTGGCTCACCAATAATGTCATGGCTTGGGCCCAATACGGCAACAAAGAACCAGCCCCGTGGCTGCTCACTCAGCTTCCCCCTCACACACACCCTGGGATGGGGAGGACAAACCCAACTAGAAGCTCATGGGTTGAGACCATGGACAAGGAGAGTTCTTCACTGATTAAGGTCCTGGGCAAAACAGACTCAACTTGGGGAAAAGTCATAATTTAATTTCACACTAATCAATGCCCACAGGACACAGACACACGCAGAGCAGGGCTTGCATATGTTACCCACCCCTCCCTTCTTCCTGCCCAAATGACTTTGCTCTCGGTTTCTCTCCCTCCTTCCGCCCAGCAGCACAGGGGGATGGGGTTTAGAGTCAGTTCACAGGCTGGTGGTTCCTGCTGCTCCTTCCTCCTCAGGGAGAAGGATTCCTCACAGTCCTGCCCTGCTTCCCCACGGGGTCCCTCCATGGCAGAATCCTTCACCAACCTCTCCTCCATCAGCCCTTCCCACCAGCCCCGGAGCTGCTCCAGCGCTGCCTGCAGAGTCACGGGGCTTCGGGAACAGGCACCTCCCCTGCCCGGGGGCTTCCACGGCTGCATCATTCGAGTCCACTGGCAGCAAATCCAAGCCCACTGGCCACAAAATCCAAGTCCAGTGGCCAAGTTCCCCCCTCCTGGTGCCTTCAGGGAATGTTCCACAACGTTCCTCCATGAGTGCAGGGGCACAGCTGCCATCTCGTCATGGGCTGTAGGGAAACTTCTGCTTGGGCACCTTCTTCCCCTTCTTCCTCCCCAACCATGAGATCTTCACCCCAGCACTGCCTTTTGCCTCTCCAGCTCTGTTATTTTCTAACTGTTAGCTCAGCTTAGCTCTTACCTCAGTTCTTTTGTATGTTAGTGGCAGAGGTTCATCTATTGTCCCTCTAATGGCTCCTTGGCTAGTTTTGGAGCAGGGGGAGTTTCCCAGCTTGTTACGGGAGCCACCTCTGGAGCCCATCCCCTGCTAACAAAAACCCGACCAAACGAAACCATCGCACTACTCATTTTAAAGCCCCTTGCTCTCGAGGAGGGGCAAGTGTTGGTGTGCAGCAGCCAGGCTTGGTCTGTCAGCCTCAGGCTTTGACATGCATCAAGGTATTTTCCTCTTCAAAAACCCACTCACAGAGAGAAGCCTGTAACTTCTCTGCTGGTGTGCCTTTGAGGAGACAAAAAGGAATGCTTTTGATTTGAATTTGAATGCGTCAGCTAGTTGGGCATGCTGAGGAAAGTGCTCACACTTTTGTGTGACCAAATAAGCTATTTTAAAGCCCTTCAAAGCTGACTCCCAGGTGTTTTGGGGTATTTTCACTCCCCAGGACTGAGTTGCTTGTTTTTTTCTTTTTTAATCCTTTCCTTAAACAAGACAGGTGCATGAGTGTTTTCCTGGCCTTGAGACATAGCTGGGCCTCATGCTTAGGGCTTCTCTTTTGAGTTGTATTTATCCATAGCAAAATTGTCAGTTTGTAACCAGGCTCTGAACATCCTCACACCTCACTTGCAAGATCAGAGAAGAAACTGCATTTGCGTGATGATCACTCTTGCCTAACTTTGAAACTGGTGATTTTATTATATTTCTTTTACCTACCCCTAGTTTAAGTGTTTTATGATTGCTTAAGGACAGATGCTTTTCTGAAAAGCTCCCAGAGGCTTTTCAGAATAAGCTTTAATTGGTGCACCAATGATAATCAAATTTGCCCTAAGTCCTCTTCAGCCAAAGAGGTGTCCCCACTGACCAGCACCGTTGTGTACAGCCACCTTTGAGAACATCCAGCCCTGATCCACCTCCAAGCCCCAGGCAGTGTGCTGCTCAGCCCCCAGCTCAGAGAGACCAGGGCTGGCCTTGCCTCTGGGGCCATGGCCATTCCCATCCCTTTCTGTACCATGAAGGAGCAAAATACTGTGGTAAAACCCAGAGAGATTTCGCTGCATGAAGCCTGCCTGTCTCTTAAAATCAGAGAATCACAGCATTGTTTTGGTTGGAAAAGACCTTTAAGATCATCAGGTCCAACTGTTAACCCAGCACTGCCAAGATCACCACTGACCCGTGTCCCTCAGCACCGCATCTACACGGCTTGGAAACCCCTCCAGGGATGGGGACTCCACCACTGCCCTGGGCAGCCTGGGCCAGGGCCTGACAACCCTTTCTGTGAAGAATTTGTTCTCAATATCCAATCTAAACCTCCCCTGGCACAACTTAAGGCCATTTCCTGTTGTATCACTTGTTCATTAGGAGAAGAGACTGATCCCCCCTGGCTCCAGCCTCCTTTCAGAGAGCTGTGGAGAGCCAGGTCTCCCCTCAGCTTCTTTTTCTCCAGGCTGAACACCCGCAGCTCCCTCAGCTGCTCCTTGTCAGACTTGTGATCCAGCCCCTTCTCCAGCTCCATTGCCCTTCTCTGGACTCCCTCCAGCCCCTCAGTGTCCTTCTTGTAGTGAAAGGCCCAAAATAAATCCCATTAAGCCTGAGCACTGGAATGCTCTGCGTTGTAACACTCAGCAGGGTATGGAGGTGGCTCTGGGGTAACAGCAGCAGGGACATGCAGCATTTGGGGCTGCTTGTGCCACCCCATGGACTAGGGCCCTATTTCTGCATGCCCTGTGTGCAGAGACAGAAAATACAGAGCCTTTGGCATTCTTTGCAGTCTACAAAGGAAACAGACTTGAATTTTGGGTGCAGGAATGGGCCCCCTAATGCTGCTTCTCTCATCCCAGTCCTCTTATACTCACAGTTCTAACAGTTCTTTGGGAAGGGGCTTGCTGAGAGACCAGCATTACCTTTCCTGTTTTTTCCAAGCATTCAAACAAAGCCAAAGTGGTACAAAATAGAAGGCTGAGTGCCAGAGCCCTTCTTTCCCATGGACCTCATTTTGGAGGCTTGAAGCTCAGGTCAGAGTTCTCAGGAGAAAAACTTTAGCAACAGATCCTCTGGGATGTAAGTGGACCCTGCTGTGTGCATTCCCTGTTCCCCTGTGATTGTCCTGATGTTGCCAGCTGAGCATCAGCTGAACACATGGTATCATCTCCTCCCATGAGCCTTATCCTACAAAAATAGGTGACCCTTGGCTGGAGGATTTCACCAGATCTCCTCAGCATGAAGCTCAGCAGCCACAGCTTGCTGAAACATCTGCTGGTGTGCAGCTACAGTCAGAAGCATTTGAGCTACCTGAACGTCAAAGAAACAGGAGGGTCAGGTAGCATAGATAATGTCAAGGTGTGCAGTTTTGCTGTAAATCATTTGGGTGGCCTCATCCAGAGAGTGTGTGACACACTGGTTGCCCCAGCTGAATGGAGATTGCAGACTTAGTGCAGGGGCAGCACAGAGCTTTAAAAGAGCAGGGAAATTATACGAGGCCTCGGCAATGGCTGGTGAAAATGGGAAAGGTGTGCTCCTTGGGAAGGCGCTGAGTCAGAGGTGGAATTAAAAGCCAAGGATGTTGTAGAGAGACAGATCTCCTGCCTCTTTGTGCATTGAAAGGCAGAAGAGTTGGACTCAACTGAAAAACCCCCACATTTTGTGCATCATGACAGGGGGCTGAGGGATGCACTACTGTAGGACAATGGCGAAGCCAGGAGGCCCTGGATGAGTGAGTATTGGGGATAACAGGTTAATACTTAGGATTCAAGCAGCACTTGGGCCATGCCATATGGCACAGCTGGACCACAAGCACCACTGAGCAGACCCAGGAAGTAAAATTATGCTTTTTTTTTTTTTTTTTTTTTTTTTTTACTAGGTTGCAGCAACAATGGGACAGTCTGCTGGTGACCTAATACATCCAGTGTCCAGTCCAACCATAGAGACCAGTCAGCAAGCCGATAAGTTAGAGGAGCTCAGGAAGGAGATACCTGTCTGCCAGGAGACTGGGAGGGCCAGGAAAAGGACAAATCCTCGGCTGAGGCCTCAGGAGCCACCACAGCCACCAGCACCTTCTCCAGACCATGTGCAGTCCAGCAAGGAGCACCCACCCTCTAGGAAACAGGCAGAAGGACATTCCCATAGTCTTGAGGGCAGAGAGATCCAAGAAGGACTGTCAAATCAAGAAGACAGAAGCCAAGGTGAGGAAGAGCTAAAGAAATCAAGTCCTCCAGAGCCTGGAGAAAGTTCTGTTCTTCAGCAAATTGTGCATCAGACAGCAGTCAAAGATGGGAAGAGCAAAGAGGCGGTAGAGCTGCCTGTGAGCCATGCTGGTGCAGAGGCAGGAGGGAGTGGTGCAGCAGAGCTACCTCCTGCAGCTGCACACAGGGAAGTGGGAGGAGCATCCTTGGGACATCAGTTGGCTGAGACACCAGCTCCTGCTTCAGTTCGACTTGCCAAGGAAGAGCTGCACCCTGCTCCTGCAGTGGGGACCTCAGTGGCTGAGGAGGCACTCTTTGCAGCTCATGGCACCCCAAGAATGGAGGCCACAGCAGGAGAGGTCCTGTTTGGAGCCCAGCTGCTGTCTCCTGAGAGCAGAGAAACAGAAATAAAACAGATAAATGGATCTGCCCTGAAAGAGAAGTTTTCAGCCAGCACATTAGGGGAAGAGAGTGCCAAACCAGTGCCTGTGGGACCTCAGGGGAAGGGAGGAGAGCAAACAGCCACAGTTCTGTGCCAGGAACATGCAGCACCTTCAGGCACTGTTGAAGGAAGTGCTGAGGTTCAGCCACAAGTACCACTGGTCCTGCCTAGCCCTGAGACAACTCAGGAGATGTCTTTGGAGGAGAAGATGCAGCACAAAAACCTTGTTTCCTCCTTGAAGAACTATCTGCTGCTGCTTTTAAAAATGTCAGATAGCAGTAAGGATGCCACAAAAGAAGACAGTGACCCCAGGGACAAGGGGCAGCCTGCTGCAGAGGAAATTATGCTCCCAGAGACAGGCATTGCAGGCCTGAGCCCCCGCACCTCAAGGAGAGTTTTGGAAAAGGTGCAAAACAATCAGCTCTTCCAAACAGCAGAGAACTTGCCTCTGACCCCCAGGACATCCCGGCGGATCACAGGCATGATTAACGAGGAACTCATTACCAGCAAGGAGATGCTGGATTGCAGGCCTGTGCCACCAAAGAGACGTACCCGGGTGTCTCCTGAGCTCTCTGTGCCCTCCATCGTGGTGGGCAGCATGCCAGCAGATGGAATGGGGCAGCCTCATCATGATATATCCAGTTTGCCTCCAGCAAGCCCTGAGAAAGGGAGCCCTGGTGACCCTCTGGCAGTACTACCTTGTGCCACGCCAGAGGAGCTTGCCTCTGGGGCCCGGCGCAAAATATACCTTCCAAAAACCAAGCAGGTAGAGGAGGAAGGGGAGGCCACCCCAGAGAGCCCAGGGCAGGTGAGAAGTCCTACTGTTTCACCACAGCAATCCAGGAGGAATGTGGCCCTGCTGCAGTCGCCTGCACTGGCTCTGCCTCCTCCAGCAGAGCAGCGCTCGCCAACCCTCATGAGGAAGATGGCCACCCTGGAGGTTCCTAAGCTGTATGAGGAGCCCACAGGTGACAGCAGTGGTGACCACGAAGTCCCTGAAGATACTAAGCCAGAAGAACAGCCAGCGGAGTCCAAGAAAGTGAATAACCCATTTAAAGGTAAGGGAAGAGGTCATTCCCATCAAGCATGGTTCTTTGTTGCCTACAAAGAGAGCCTGGCCGACTGGGCTGATGATAGTCAGGTGGGGCCACCTGAGTTTCGTGCATTTGCAGGGCTTTCAGCATTGCCCTTTGGCTGTGTGAAAACCCAAAGTCTGCCCTGAGACTTCTTTCCTAGCACAGGGAGGGCAGAGGAACACAAGAGACAGCCGTGCTGAGGCTGGCTGTCTCCACAGCCTGGACTTCCCTGGCCAAAACAATCATACAACCCTCTTGTCCTTCGTCTGCATGTCCTGGTTCCCACCATGCCTCATGATATGAGAGCTCCACTGGGCATCAGCAAGTTGCACCCTGCTTTTCCACCTCTACAGTCAATGCTAATTTGACCCCTTATGGCGTTGAACTAGGAAAGGTGTAAAGTGCTTATGGGAACCAGTTGATACCCTCACAGAAATATTCTTGGTAACCTTGATAAATCCCAACTTCAGTAGATAAATGTTTCCTCTAGCACTGTATGGTGCTTTTCTGCATTGTCTCTGTCCAGGCCTCACTAGGTCCTGCAGTGCTGAGCTGTGGAATGAGTGTGTACACTTGTATCCCACTATATTTATCCAAGCAGAGCTTTGAGACCTTCCTGGGGAAGGTCACGCTATGCCAGGCTCTGCTGACATACAGGTGATACCCAACACCGAGGTCCTAAGCAGCACTGCTGTGTGTCTCACCATCCATCTCTTTGCACCCTGTCCTCAGCTCCACAGGTGATTCGTAAGATCAGGGCAGAACAATTTTCCGATGCCTCAGGACACCTGAAACTTTGGTGCCAGTTCTTCAATATTTTGAGTGATTCTAACCTGATGTGGTACAAGGACGAGATCCCTGTAGCAGAAGCCCAAAGGAGGTAACCTGCCAGCTCCACTTCCTTGTAGCCCTTGGACATGGCCCTGGGCTGGTGTGTTCAATCCAGCTCTGTGTTTGTGATGGGGTGAAGGTGCCCCTGCTGTTAAGGCTGCATGGGAAGCTTATGGCATTGTGTGTTGTGGACTTTATCTTCTCAGTGCCTGGGGAGGGGGCATCACCCAGATGGGGGATTGCTGCCAAATTTGTCCTTTTGATGCTCCTGATGCCCTGGGAAAAGCAGAGGCTGCACCTGAACCTTGGGGAGGGCAGAGAAGGTGCTGTGCCCATCTCAGAGCTTGAGAGTTGTGTGGGCTGCCAAAGTGGGACTCCCAGTGATAAGATGTGAGGGTTGCAGCTGTGTTCCTGGATGCTCCCTTGGGTGCATTATGGAGAGCAACTTGTTTTCAAGCTTGTGTGGGAACATCATCCACACTGGGTGGGATTTGCCTCATGCCTTTTGGCATCCTTGAGCTCCCTTTGTAATGAGCAGGCAGACAGAGGTGCTTCTGTGGCAGAAACCACATTCTATGGTGTCTTGGTGTTTAATCCAGGGTATCTGAGCTGGGGCAGGTGGACCAGGAGCGGCCATTGCCATCTAGCTGACCAGGGTAGAGCCTGCTCAGCCAGCGAGTCTCTGGATGAGGGGCCCACCTCATCCCTCTGCAGCCTGCCATCCCCTTGCTGCTTGGCGCTGGCCATGTGAGACAGAAACGGGCCTTTGGTTCTTGTGGAGACCCATCTGTGCCTGATGTGTCACCAGCTTGGCTAGAGGAACTGCCAGCCCAGAGCCTGGTCTACAGGCTGGAGAAAGCCTGCTCAAGGGGTTTTGCCAGTTCCTAGGAGAGGGGCAGGCTGCAGGATGGGGAGAGGTGTCAGCCCTCACTTGTGAACAGCTGACAACAAAGCTGGTCACCTCTGTGGCTGTTTGGCTCCCAGCCATCCCATCCAGATGTTAGCCCAAGCACAGCCCTGACCCAGCCACACTGAGAGGCAAGTACCTTATCAGTCTGTAGCCCAATCCCAGCTGGATTGTTCAGGGCTTGCTGGGAAGGCAAGTGTCTCTGAAAGTCCAAACTGCAGGGCAGGATTCCTGATGCCAAGAGGTGCTGGTAGAGCAGGTGGGCCGCCCTTGGGCTGGCTTCCTTTGTAGCCTTCTTCCAGCCCTCTAGGGCAGCCCAGTGCCCACCCGCACTGCCTGTGACAGTGCTCCCCAGTGTCCCCACATATCACGTGGAGCTGAGGCCATGCTCTGGTTTCTTCCAGTGCTGGTGACGAGGGCCAGGCAGCCTTGGCTGTGGTGCAGGTGTCCCAGAAGGATTGCGGGGTCTACCGGTGTGTGATCAGCAATGAGTACGGCTCTGACTCCACTGATTTCCTGCTCAGCCCAGAAGGTGAGGAAACCTCAGCAGCCTGGCAGCTATCCCATCTGCCCAGGTGTGCTGTGGGGTGGCATGGCAAACTGCAGAGCCCATAACATCACCTCTATGAGGTGCATCTGCCTCCGTCTGCTAATAGATGAATGATTCCCACCATCTTCCTTGCCATCCCTTGTGCGGAAGTGCACAGGGCAGCATGGAATCCTGGCAGGACCTTATCACAGAATCATTGAAGGGACCTTAAAGATCATCAAGTTCCAGCCCCCCCTCTATGGGCAGGGACACCACACTAGACCAGGTTGCTCCAGCTCTTCTGGGCAAACCATGTCAGTGTCTCACCACCCTCACAGGAAGAATGTCTTCCTGATAATCTCATATAAATCTCCTCTCTTTCAGCTTAAAACCATTGTCCCTTGTCCTATCACTCTATGCCCATGTAAAAAGTCCCTCCCCATCTTTCCTGTAGCTTTTCAGGCACTGGAAGGTGCTCAAAGGTCTCCCTGAAGCCCCCTCTTCTCCTCACCTCTTTGCTTTCTGTCTCCTCTAGTGCTGTCAGGCTTTATCTTGCGGGAGGAGATCGAAGGTAAGGGTCATATGCTGATGAGTGGCAGCTTCTGCCCTTTGCTGCACAGGGAGCAGGCAGCTCTGCAGAGGGGGCAGGACATGCCCACCATGTCCCCCCTCCCATGCTCTTCCTTCCTCCAGTTGGAGAGGAGATCGAGATGACGCCCATGGTGTTTGCCAAGGGTTTGGCTGACGCAGGCTACTGGGGAGATAAGCTCTTTGGGCGTGTGGTGAGCGAGGATGTAGAAGTGGCCACTGGATTCCTGCGCAAAGCCTGCCGTGCCAGGGCCATCTACGGCCTGGAGCCCATCTTTGAGTCCGGCTGCACCTGCATCATCAAAGTGCACAATTTCATTGCCTTTGGGACCAAGAATGAGAACAGCCTCGTTGAGAAGAACTATGATATCACCATCCAGGTGGGCATCCCTGTGGGGCATGCTCCAGTTGTCTGTGCCACACCTTCCCTGTCTGTCTGTGCCATGGACCCCAGCTCTGTCCCCACTTTATTTCCTACCACTTTTTGAATGCTCTGGAGGAACTGAGCCATGTTGCAGCAGGCTGGCGATGTCCTTGTTATTCTTGCCTTCAGCTTCTCTCTCTAAGCAATACAGAGCTGCTTGGAGCTGTCCTGTCTCTTGTTCTTTGATCACCAGGACAGGGAAACAACTGGTAGCGGCCAGGCAGGGCACCCCAGGGAAGTGGAGCAGGATGGGACAGGTCCTGACTCCTTTCTTTGCATCTTCAGGAATGTAAGATCCAGAACTCCAGCCGCGAGTACTGCAAGATCTTTGCTGCTGAGGCACGAGCTGTCCCTGATTTTGGAGCAGTGCCTGAGTAAGTAAAATGCTGCCCCTCTGCTGGATTGATATCCTGGCAGTGGATCCTGAGGGATGGGGACATCCCAAGGGCAGCAGATGGAAGGGATATTGGGGGGGAAAGGGGCAGAAGCCAGGATTGCAGATGACAGAATGAGTCTCCCCTTGGTGTGGTAGGATGAGCTTGCCAGCCAGGGCTGACCCCCTCTGTGCTCTCCCTCGCAGGATAGTTCCTCTGTACCTGATTTACCGACCGGCCAACAACATCCCTTACGCCACAATGGAGGAGGACCTGGGAGGACCCTGCGAGCAGTACTGTGTCACTGAGAGAGATGGCAGCTTGGTGGCACAGGGCACCTCAGAGATTGTGCTCAAATGCTGCACATTCCAGCATTGGGTCTACCAGTGGACAAATGGAAACATCCTTGTGACTGACATGGAAGGTAAAGGGATCTCCCCCATCTGAATTCCCATGGCACCTCACCACCTCCCATGGCCTGTGAAAGGAGGAGGAAAAGCCCCAGCCTTGCCCTCCTGTCTCTTTCCCCGTGTTCCAGAGAGCTCAGCTCCCAGGGCAATGATCTGGTGCCAGCACCTGTTCTTCTTAGGGCAAAGACTGGTTATCCTCCCTTTCATTGCAGGAGTGGGCTGGAAGATAACCAATGTCCGGATCGCTACCAACCTGAAAGGGTGAGTGTCCCTGAGCTGCTGGCACAGGGTGGCCCTTGGCTGTCCCCAGCTCCACCACTCATGTGGCAAAGGGCCATGGTGGTGAGCACAGACAGGCTCCGTCCTTGGCTCCCTGCCCCATGGGACATCTCTGGGTGCAAAGCAGGGGCTGAGGATGTCTGTGTTGGCAGGTACCAGGGACTGAAGGAAAGCTGCTTACCCTCCCTGCTGGAGCAATTTGCAGCTGCTCACCAGTGCAACCATTACTGCGGCATCCTAGGCCTGAAGACACTGGAGCCAGCCAAGTCCAAGGGCTCCAAGAGCCCTTCTGTGGGAAGGAAATCCACCCAGTCCAGTCCCCAGCTCCAGAAGAAGGGGCTGGCAAGTCCCCAGGGTACTCGCAAGACTGCCACGAGCCCCAGAAGCTCCCGGAGAGCTGTAGAATCAGGGGAGGCCCTGGCAGCCCCCAAACCCAGGTCAGGAGAGAGCAGCAGGGCTGGCTGCCTGCAGTAGCCAGAGCCAATGGACCCCCCCAGCTCCAGACACGAGCCTGAGCAGCCCAAAGGCAGCAGGAGGCTGGGCTGGGCAGGGGAGACCCTGGTGGCTGCAGCTGCTGCTCTTCTCCCTTTGGTTGGGCCCGGCCCGCAGTGCTCGCATTGTGTGGTGTGTGCTAGTGTGAGCAGCTGAGCCAGGGCCTGGGGGCTGCGAGCTGAGGGCAGCACAGGCCCCCTCGCCAAATACCTCCTGACAAGAGCTGCTGTCAGTGATGGGGCCTGTGGAGCCGCGTGCCGCTCCATGCTCGGCCTCACTTTCCTCTCTCGACTCTCCTCGTTTGCCTTCCTTGAGGAAGGCCCACTCCCTCAGGCTTTGCAGGTGCCATGTCCCGTACCTCCCTCGAGCAAACTGGGAGTCTGAGCTGCCGTCCTGGCTCCTGGCACTTCAAGTCCTTCTTGGTGTCCTCTGTAAAGTGACTGTGCCAAGCCCTGACAGTGCTCCATGTTAGAGATGTGAACCCCAGCAGCATTTGCCCTGGCACACTGTCATGTGAAATGGTTTTGCTGCAGAGGGGTTTAGCAGTGAGCTGCAAGCTCTGGTGTGCACGCCAGTCCCATGATGGGGTGCTTGCACCAGCAGCAGCAGCTACACAGGGGTGGGATTTTGCACTCCTGGCCTCCCTCGTGCCCAGGGGTGATCCTCCCACCCTCTTGCTGGGAGGATGCTGAGGGCAGCAGTGATGCTGTGGGTGCCCACAGCACTATGGTAAGGATGCTCTGCCTCCCCTGGGACACCTGAAAGCAGAGCAAAGGGGAGACCTGTGCTACTGTGGCACACGTGGGTGTCCAGTCTGCAGGACTCCCCCCTTCTTTGCCCACCTGACATATGCAGCACTCACAAGCCCTGCCCAGCCTCAGAGCACAGCCTGGTCATGCTTAGCATGGCTCCTGCGTGGCAGATGCCAGCTGGCAACTCCAGATCCCAGCAGGAGGCAGGCACAGACAGGCTCCTGCTGGAAAGCAAAGCCGCCTGCATAGCATCCAACCTCCCTTGTGCCCATCACCTGAGCATGGCAGCAGGTGGAGAGGCCTGCAGAGGATCCCAACACTCTCTCCGAAACGCTGCCTGCAGGAAGGGAGGGACAGGGCTGGGGGTGCTCTGGGGTCCTGGTGCATTGTTGTTGGATCATTCTAAAATAACGATGTACATAATGTGGCTGCTTTGGTGAGGGAGTGCTCTCGAGTGCAATAAAGTGAGAAGGACTGGGCTGTTCCCCAGTGGTGTGCTCCCTGAGGAAAAGATCCACCCAAAGATGGCAGGACTGGTTGGCTTTGTGTTTGTGGGGAAGGAAACATCTTCAAGTGATGGCTTTAACCCCCTCAGCACCCCACAGGGGAGAAGAAGGTGGCTGGGTGAGACCCTAAAGCTGGCACTTGGCTTGTGGGTCTGCAGCAAGGGCAGTGACAGCAGTTGTGGGTGCAGCCTGAGCAAAGCACCTTGAGCCCTGTGGGACAGCTATAGTCGGGGACCAGAGTGGGGCTGAGGGCCAGCAGGCAAGGATATCCATTATTTATTTGGGAGCTGTTCCTTTGTGTCCACAGGGCCAGCACTGAAGGGCACAAGGTGCACGCAGCTGTCTGTCGTCACTGGGGCAGAGAAGACTAAATGCACAGGTCTCTGCCAGGGTTTTTTTGTCTACCTTTGGGCAGACACTGGTGCTCCAAGGCCCTCTCTTCTGGTGTGGGCAGCTGCCTGCATGTGTCTAGGTTGTCCCCACACAGGACGTGTGGTTGTAGTGCCCGCAGCACTGTGTCAGGTACAGCACGCTCTCCACCAGGCCTGCCCAGGCTCCTGTGAAGGAGAGTGTCCCATTCTCGAGCATTGAGCTGAAAGGAGGGAAGTGCAGTCAGGTGAAGCTGCTGCCCCAACATCTGGGTCCCTAGGCAGGACCACTTGGCTCTGGGGCCCTTCACACCCACCTGGCAAAGAGCTCCTTGCAGCATGTGTATGTGGCATAGCTGGTGGAGCTGAAGTTGGCAGTGCTGAGGATGGTCACACAGTCACCCACCTCTGTTGGCACATGAAGGAGACCTGGGGGACAAGAAAAAGACCATGCATACACATCCCATATGCTCAACATCCTTGCAAATTCTGTACCCCAGTGCTGCCCACAAATCCCTTACCCTGGCTGTGCTTGCTTGCAAATCCTGTATTTGCAAGTCCCATGTGCTGTCCCACCTCACCCCTCAGATAGCTGCAGCAGTGACCCCAGGGAGCTCCTCACAGTGCCCAAAATGGCCCAATCCCAGCCTAGCTGGGATGAGGGGACCCAGCAGAGCTGTTGGGCTTGGGCAGCCCCTGGCAAAGCCATGGGGGAAGAACAGAGGGTTTTGGGACCTGGCACTTTTGGGGGTCTTCAGCCTTCTGCCTGTTCCTCCTTGGCTCTTTCTGGCCCAGCTGGCAGTGGGCAGGGACATACCTGCCAGGCAGGCGTTGAGCATGGAGACGCAGATGCCGGTCAGCAGGGCTCGCAGCACGATGGAGGCCATGTCGCCCTTGCGCTGGGGTGCCATGGAGGCTGTGGGGGAAAAGCAGAGACCAGATCCTTGCTTCAGCTCTACCCCAGGTTGGGAACAGGTAGTGACATGTCTCAGGTCTCCAGCTAGTTCTGCCAGCCCAGCCCCTAGTGTCAGGGATACGTGGTGATCCCAGCCAGCACATTGTAAGCCCATCTTGGGAGGTGGCAGAGCACCGTGCCCACCCTGCACCTATGGGTGACCAGTCAGAGCCCTCAGCACTCTCAGCACTGGAGTCTCTGCTCTTTGCCCCGTGACTGGGTGGCACCTGCACTTGTGCGACATGAATGTGCTCTGGCCCATGGGTGCAAATTCTTCCTTGTTGCCTCAGGCAAATTCTGTTTCTTATCTGTGTGCTGGCAGACTGAACTTGGAGGCTTGAGGACAACCAGTTCCTCCTGCCCCAGCTAGCCCTTGCTCCTGCGATCAGGATCCCCTCTGTTGTGCCCAGGATGTGGGTCACACTCACTCAGGCCTCCAAGCATGATCCCGATGGAGCTGAGGTTGGCGAATCCACAGAGTGCAAAGGTGGAGATGCTCTCGGCTCGCTCCTGGAGGACACGGTGGCAGTGAAGGGTCACCTCACCCCAGGAGAAGCCCCAGAGCAGCCATAGCTGAGCACCATGTTGTAGCTCCCAGCCCAGCCAGGCATGGTGGGGATAAGTCTCCCACCCCAATCATTTCTCTTTCAGTTATATTTTGGGAACCAGAGTGCAGGTGGTGGGCAGCCTGCCACTGGGAGAGGCTGGGCTGGGGGCACAGAGGGTCCTGTAGCACCATGATCTGCCCCACCAAGGAGCAGGATAAATGAAACAGGGCTTCACTGATTCCTTCAGCAAGACCTTGCACCCAGCAGTGAGTGGACATTCAAGTCTAGTTGGCCATAGGTGTCCTCCCACCCACTCCCCATCATCCCCCTGCCTGCCTGTCACCAGGCAGGCCCCATGCACTGTTTGGGCTGGCTTCAACCCTGTCCTGTGCCCAGTAGGGTGGCAGGTGTCCCTCACAGATATCCACTGCTTCTGGTTGCCGTCCCACTCCTCCAGGCCTGACAGACGGTTCTTCTTGTATGTGGCCAACTGTTGGTATGCCACAAACTCGTTCAGGAAGATCTTGATTCCCAGGAGCTCAGCCACCAGTGGTGAGTCTGCCCAGTCAGCCCCCATAAGAAAGGCCACAGGCATGAGGACATAGGAGCAGATCACCTGGGAAAAGCATCCCAGAAAGGAGCAACTCAGAGCTGACCATCTGCATAGCCCCAGGTTTGGACATCAGCTGCCAAACACCCAGCAAGGGTCTCAGCAACCTACTGAGGGCAGTGGGCAAAGGTAGGGATGGGTGGGGGATGTGGG
Source organism: Apus apus (assembly GCF_020740795.1). Taxonomy (NCBI): domain Eukaryota; kingdom Metazoa; phylum Chordata; class Aves; order Apodiformes; family Apodidae; genus Apus; species Apus apus. The sequence continues at coordinate 275,818 of NC_067291.1, read as the reverse complement.
ATCTGGCAGCCCAAGCCATGGGGCTGCCCTTGGGGATACCTGGAAGGAGAGCCCCTCAATGTCCACCATCTCCCCGAACCAGCGCAAGGCAGCATTGATGAACTCCAGCACTGCCAAAAAGGCAATGAGATTGGCTGCAATGTTGGCCACGAGCCCCACGGAGGCAGCAGCCCCATTGCTTGCAGCTTCCAGGATGTTCTGCTCTTCCCTGTGTGGAAAAAGACCCCAGTTGGCTCATGTGCAAAGTCATCTCTCTGGATGTCTGTATGCTAAAGGGTCTGCCAACTTTAGGCCACCTGCAATGTCCACTTGTGACCCCTAAATTGCCCCTAGGGCTTCTCTGCACTGCCAGGATGTGTGCAAGCATCCACCATCCCTCTTCTCACACTCACCCACTGGAGAGGCGGATGCTTCCTTTGCCCTTGAACTTGGACTCTTCAATTTCAGGGTAGACGAGTTTGGACATGGCAAGGGCACACGGCGCAGCCATCACGGAGGCTGCGATCAGCGATGCTGCGTCAATCTGCAAGATGCAGACCATGGGCTTAGGCACCTCTGCACAAGGCTGGGCCCTGGGGCATGCCAACCAGGGCATCCCAGCACATGGGTGGCATCATCCAGTGATGCTTGGAGCAGTTCAGGGTTCATCCTTTGCTAAGAGTGAGAAAAACATCTGGTTTTCCTATCTTAACCAGCCGTGGCATGTCGGTCAGGGATGGAGGCATTGCTGGAGCTGCAGTGATCACAGCCTGGGGGAAGTTAATCTGTCCTGCTGTTTGACCTCATCTTGATTCTTGTCCCTTCCTTGTTCCCTTTTATTGGTATCAGAACAATTGGTGCAACATTGCGAACTTCTACCTGCTGATGAAGAGCCAAGCTCCTGGTGCCACCCCTCCCTCCCATGCCCAAGGAGTGGCAATGTCTCAATTCTCTGACCTTTCACCTTTGGCTTCTCATTTAAGGAGACTAATTAATGTTTAAATGGCAGGACCTCACCCAGCAGATCAAGGGGAAGGTTTATTCTCCTTTACAGATCTCTGATGAGGCCATGTCTGGACACCATGTCCAGGGCTGAGACAGTGATGGAGAGGGCATCTCCAGGGGGGTTGGGGCACAGGACTGTGCAGGTGATGCTGGAGGAGTAGGACCTGTTTGTCTGGGAGAAAAGAGCTGGGGGGTTGTATCTGCCATTCCCAACCACTTGAACAGAGGATAGAGGGAAGACACTGCTCAGAGATGCCCAGTGCAAGGGTGAGAAGCACTGACACAGTGTCAGAGGGGGAATTCCAGTTGGATGTAAGGAAAAAAGTTGTTCCCTTAACCGAGATGCTTATGGAGTGGACCAGAGAGGGGGGAAGATCTCCATCCATGGGGATGTTCACCACCAACCTGGACACGGCACTGGGCATCCCATTGGGCTTTGCCATCACCTCATTTGGGCAGGAGGGTGGGTCAGAAGGTCTATCAGGCTAAATTATCCCATGATTCAGGGAGATTTGCCCAGCTCACTGTGCAAGGCCATGAGTCAGGGTCCCATGGCAGTGCCTGCTACCTGGCAGGGCTCTGGCATTTTCATGAGGCTGGAGAAGGTGTGGCTGGACATGGAGGCACCCTGTCCTCATCCTGCTTATGGAAGGGGACGATGGGGCACCTGCTGGGGGTTTTCTCCCACCCACAAGTCCAGGGCAGCTCTTGCATATCAGGACCCTATAGCAGGGAACATATGGCAGTCACCTGCTTGTGCACTCACCCCAAAGGATATATAGGCACCCATCACACTGCCTGCAATGGTGGAAAAGCCACCAGTCATCACAGCGTGGATTTCTGAATGGGTCATGTCTGCCAGGTATGGGCGGATGAGCAGTGGAGCTTCAGTCTGGGAGAGAGAAAAGCCCATGGTCTTTGAGACAGGGTCACACAGGACCACAGGTCTTCTGCTCCTGAGAAGGGAGAAAACAACCCTTCCTCCAGGGCAGGCTGAGCAGTGAGGGCTGAGGAGCTGGGTCTCCTGCCCAGGACCTTACCTGTCCCACAAAAATGTTCCCCGCCACACTCAGGGTCTCAGTGGGAGTGGTGCCCATTGAGACTTGAAGCAGCCAGGAGATCTGGGGAAGAAAAGGCCACCACATTCACAAAGGCTACTGCCACCCACCCCATGTAGCAGGGCACTCATTGGCCCTCAAGCTGCACAGAAGGAATCTTGAGAAGTGCCCACAGACCAGGTAGCAACATCAGCTCCAGGGCTGAACTTCCTCGGGAGGACATGCAAAAAAGAGGGTTTTGTGTCTATTCTTTTAAGCAGGACAAATATCCCCAGATTAGCATCATGCTAATTTCCCTGGGACATCCCTCAGCTGAACACAGTAGTCTGAGAACCCAGCAGGTTTTTCTCCTTTCCACCACCACCCCAGAGCCAGGTGTAAGGCCCTACCTTGACAATGAGCCACTGCATGATACCAAGGTAGTAGAGGATGGACATCACACAACTGAAGAAAACAACAATGGGCAGAGTCTGTGGGCAAGGGCACAGGATTAAAGGACAGCTGAGCATCACATCTAAGTATACTTGGGGACCAAGCCCTTGTGTCCCATGTGCTGGGCATGGCATGGTATTGTATCACCAGCCATTGCTATTGGGCCAGGCTGGCAGGAGGGACAGGGACAAGTGAAAAACCTGCACAGCACTGAGGAGGTTCACAGATGGGTTGAAAGGTGAGGGACACCCATCCTTGAACAGTTCGAGCTCTGTGCGCAGACCTGGCTGCATTTAGCTCCATGCTCTCCAGCACCCAGCAAGGCAGCCAGACCAGGAGAAAGCCTGGCTCTGCCACTCCCTCCCATGCCCTGCTCCCCAAGCTGACCTGAAAGGCAAAGACTTCTTTAATGAGCGTGTTCCCAAAGACGAAGCTGGAGCCAGCTGTGGTGTATCCCAAGAAGAACTGCAAGTAGAGAAGTTGCATGGTAAGGAGATCTCCATTGACTATTTCCCTGACATCTCACTTGTACTGAGCAGGGATCAGCACCCCCAACCTCACAGCTCACTACCCCACCAGAGAATGACCTAAGCTGAGGACACTGGTGGGTTGTCTCCTACTCACAGGGGATGGCTCCAGTCAAAAGGCAGACTGCAACAAAGGCCCTGGGCTGTTGCAGAAAACCAGGAAGGATCTGGCTTTCCTCCAGTCCCACACAAAAAAGTGAGCATGCAGTCCCTGTTGCTTCTCCACCCCAAGCCACCCTTTGTTCTTCTGGCTGATCCCAGGGGGAATCACACTGAGGGATGGGATGCACAGACACAGTACCTGGATCTGGTCACCCATCCACTTGAAAGCTTGGACTCCAGGGGTTGTCCGGAGGACGAAGAGTCCAAATAAGAACTCCAAGCCAAGGCCCCAGAAAACGGCTCTCCAGGACACCTGGGGACCAAGAGCAGAATAGGGACTGAGATGTTAGCAAAGCCCATGGATGTCCCTCTCTTGCTTCCTGCCTCTTCAGCACCATTAAAGTGTAAGGGTCATGGGAATGCTACTAAAGAAAGCGTCACAGGAACCTGCAAACGTAGGATAGTGATGGAGCAAGAAGATGAGTTGGTGGGACTCCAGAACTGGCTGATGGAACATAACCTGCCCGGCTTACCCAGGAGGAGATGAGCAGAGACCTTCTGACTATCTTGATAGGTAGTATAGACACACTAGACTAAAACTCCCTGTTCATTAATACTTTGGAGTAAGTGCATGGATGGACTACGCAAACCAGGAAGCCACTGCGACTCCAATCACTTCTGCCCAAGTCACCCAGGGCACCCAAAGCTCAGGCCCACCCTCCACCCCACAAGCTCTTGAAGCTCAGATATGTGTCTGGTGCTCGCTCTCTGGGTCTGACCCACTATGAAGGATATGGTGGAAAACAGGATGGAGGCATCATGGGGGAGCCTTGGGTTGAGCAGTGGGAAGGAGAGCAGTGAGGTGGCTTTGGGGTTCCATCCATCTGACCAGCTCTGCCCAGGAGCTCTGCTGGACTTCTGCTTCCTACAGGGAGCTCCAGTGATGGGCTCCAGTGATGGGGTGCTAGTGGGAAGGAAGCACTAGTTCCCCAGTGCTTGGTGGTCAACTCCTGTGAGGGGACCAATGGGCAAGCCACACCTGAAACACATACTGCACTGTGGTGCTTGGAGCAGGCAAACAGGAACAGCACCAAAAAGCAGAAACCAGCCAATGAGATGAGCTGCTCTGGGTTTCTGGAGGTGTCCAAAGCCAGCCATGCGATCAGGCCTCCCAGCAGGGCCACCCACAGCAGCCTGCAAAGGAAATCCCAGAATGTCACAAAGGGGATGTCCCTATAGGGAGCAGCTCACAGAGGGTAGGAGCTAACTGCGCAGGAGTTGCTACCATGAGGTCTGTGCATCTGAATAAACCTGGGGCTCGGACACAAATGAGGGATGTGAACAGCCCTCACACTACTGAGGCAGAGCAGCAATATGTTTCTGCCATGGCTTTTAAATAGTCCCCAGGTGGGGCCATGCCCCAGCATTCATGAGGTGCCTGCGTGGCACTAGGGCAGATACCAAAGGCCACGAGATGTTGGTCATGTTGGCAGGGCAGCCAGACAGAGGGGACCCGGGTGTTGGGAGGGATCTGGCCCTGCTTTTTCCTCACTCACCATCTCAGCCATGGCCAGGACTTCTGGAAGCATTTCCAAACGGGGCTGAGAAGCAGTAACACCTTTGCCCCACAGTGCTTCTTGAAGAGGCTCCAGCAGATGAAGAAGACAACCACCACAGTCATGACAACCAAGGCAAGGGCTCGCTGGAAGTTGAGCCAACAGGCCACAATAAAGTAGCACAAGTAGGCTGTAGAAGGCACATGGGGAGTCAGAAACATGACGAATGTAGGATCACGGATTCCTAACACTAACTGGGACCAACAGTGAGGTTCATTTCCTCCAAATGTCCTTCTCTGGCCACCCTTGAGCCTCCCATCTATGCAAGGAGGACCTAGGGACCACCACCCCTGAAGCCAGGCTCACTGGTGACAGCACCTCAGCTATCTGGGGCACATGGAGAGAGCAGAAGAGGCACAGCAAACCCTTTGAGTAGGTGGAGAAAGGGAATGAAGACAGTGAGGTGCAGGTAGCCCTTATGGACAGGAGTGGTGGGGTGAGGAGAGGGCAGGCAGTGGGTTGATGAGAGCAGATAGAACCTCCACGTGGGTGGTTGTGCCCAGTGCTCAGAGGCTGGGGGCACAGCCAGCCAAAGGGATGTGGAAATGGGCACTCAGTGCCAGAGGTCCTCACCTACTCCCAAGAGGCCCAGGACAACCCTTCTCAACACACTGGCATGAGCCTTACAGAAGCGCTTTGCCTTGGATACCGGCTGCAGGGCCCTCCTGGGGAGAGTCACATTTCAGAGACATGAAAAGCACAGAAGATGGATCCTGAGGATCAACCCAGCTGAACTCAACAGGGCCAGGTCATGACCATGCCATCCAGAGGGTGCGTGCAGCAGCAGCAGCATGGTGGAGCAGGTGTGTCGTGGCCTCCAGAAGCTCTGAAGGAGCAGAGACCCCACCACACACTCCAATACCCTGGACACCATGAACTGGGGCTTGCTCTGGGTGGCTGCTACAGGCACAAAGACCTGCCACTGCCACCCTACAAAACCACATGGAGCCATCAGGCAGTGTACCCCCCCTGTGGTCAGTACATCCCAGCTCTGCTCCCAGATCAGGTTTGGCTCTAGGAGAATTGCTGGCCCAAGGGTTGCAGACTTGCTACCACCACTGTAAATGGCCTACACCCACGCATCCCCAGGGGTCACCCTACCAGCAGCAGGAGGAGAATCTCCCTTCTCTCCTCTTCTCTTTGCTCTCACCACATGGACCATCACATTCCTCATAGAGTTTCTCCTCCCCCTGGAAAATATCATTAGCTGGAGCACCCTGAGCAGCTCCTCTACTCCTGCAGGTGGGGGAAAGGGAGACTTACCACAGAGCTGAAAGCTGGGTTATCTGCCCCATTCTCAAGGCTGTCCAGGGTTATCTGGTTTTCTTCCATCTCCAGAAGTGCTGCAGCTTCACTGCATTAGAGAAACAGCACTGTGAGTGATCAGCCCTGGCTGGGGAGGGAAAGATGGGATCAGTTCTGGGAAGGACCAATGTCCACCCCAATTTTCAATTTTGGGTCTCCAAGAGGAGAAGCCCTTCTCATTAGGGCATTGGCAGTAGCACATGAAGGGACAATCCCATAGAATCCTCAAGCTGCAGCGCTAGTGTGTGACTTCCTTCTCCTGTGTCTCTGGGAAGGAATTACAGAAGAGGACTAGATGGGGGCGGGGGGGGGGGTTGGTAGCTCCTCCTCCAAGCTGGTGGCAGTGGCCACTGGCTTCCATGAGCCCCTTTGCAAATGGAATTTTGCAAACAATAGATCTGGCTGCATCCCACATGGAGAGCTTTGGGTGCAAACAAGTAAGATGAGGAAGAAGGTCCTGTCATGTTGGTAACTAGTACAGTACTGAAGCTATGGGTAGGAATAACTGGTAGTTTGCTTGGGGACTGGTCCTAAAAGAGGATCATACTGGGAGAACTGGTCCAGCAAAGCCAGAACTACCAGTGTTATGCCAAGGGAGGAACACCCTTGGAGCATCCCATTTGGATACCCTCCTAGTTCCTCTACCTGGAGAAGTATGAGGGAGGAGCAGAGAAGTCACACAGAGTGCAATGAACGATCAACTGTAGGAACACTACTGTGTGAGGACAGAGGGAGTGTGAGGTTGTCCTTGCTTTGGAGGAGGGTCACACAGGTCTGCATGGAGATGCCGGAGACAGCAAGGTCACTGCCTGCTTCCTGCAGCATGAGAATTAGGGTCCACTGAGGGGAGAGACTTACCCCCAAATGAAATAAGTGGAGGTGAGGAGTTTTGGAGAACATCCCCCCCCCCAGCCCGGAGCCTCATGGCAGCTGAATGTGGTGCTGGGCTCCATGGGCCAGTGGAGCTACCAAGGAGGACTAGCAGGAGGACAACTGAAGCATGCTGACCCTCCAGTATGTCCCTGGGCTTGCAGCTCCTGAGGAGTAGGGCAGGACCCAGGGCCACAGTAGGACTCCAGACCTCCTTCATGGCTTCCAGACCTCCTGGGCTCAGGGACCCCTTCAGGGACCCCAGCTCTCCCCATCCTTCCCATGCTCACTGCCCTCCAGCATCTGATGCCACCTCCATTGCCCCCTCAGTACCACCTCCTCAGGTGTTTCATCTGCCTTTGTTTTTGTGAAGTCTCACTGGTTGTCCTCTCCATGAGGTGTGAGGCCAAATAGGTGGGACAGCAGCTGATATACCCCATCACCCCATTGTGTCCTGTGTCGCCATGCCATGCCCATGCCCCTTGCACCTCTGTCCCCCATGGATGCCTAACTACCCCCCAGCTCAGAGTGGCCATGTGTCCCTCTGGCCTCCCCATGGTGTCCCTATGCCCTGTGCCCTCACGCTTCCCATGACCTCATGTCCCACATCCTAATGACCACCATGACCTCATGTCCCACAACCTCATGCCCACCATGACCTCGTACCCCACACCCATGCCCACCATGACTCGTACCCCACACCCATGCCCACCATGACCTCGTGCCCCACACCCCCATGCCCACCATGACCGTGTGCCCCACATACTCAAGCTCCCCGTGTCCTTGTGCCCCACGGCCTCACACCCCTGTGCCCCATGGCCTCGCTCCCCCCATGTTCTCGCGCCCCGTGCCCCTGGTCCCCGTGCTCACCCTCCAGCCCTGCCAGCGGCGCCGCTCCTGGCCCCGCGCCCCGGTTACCAATTAACAGCTCGGTCCAAAGAGCTGGGCTGGGCTCTGCAGGGCTGGGGCCGCCCCAGCTCCTCCCGGCCTCACGCCCCAGGGGAGGCCCAAAAGGGGCAGCCACACAGGGCACCACGCAGCCCAAAGGAGGGTGCCCTGAGGTACTTCCATGCCCAGGCAAAACTAATCCCTCCCCTTGGGGCTCAACACAGAAACCCAACCTTTATCCCACCCCAGGAAATGCTTCCCTGAAAACGGGCCTCTCCCAGCCCCTGGCGGGGGCTGCTGGTCACCCTGTGTTGGGAACCACGTTTCCACACAGGCCAGCGGGGGCTGTGTCCCCACACAGCAGCAGCTGGCTGGCATCTCCCTGCTCTTCGTGACACAGGGAGCAGGGAAGCAATGGGACTCCGAGCGTGATGTGAGCACCCAGCAGTGGGGATTAGCAGGAACCGGTTCAGAGATCGCTGGTCAGTTACCCCCCAAGGTGCCCATGTGCCACATTGTGTCTGGATGCTAGCTCCCTGTAGCAGGCCCTAGCGCACACCAGCAGCATCTTCAGCCTCTGGGTTGTGCCCAGTCCTGCTCCAAAGCTGCCCAGATTGGTGTGGGCACAACGTGAGGGCACCCAGTACCTGCTGGTACAGCTCAGTGAGAGGCTGACAGGGGGCAAAGCCCTGCAGGTGCTTTGTACAAGGCTGGTGAGAACCGTCCCTGCATGTGAAGGGCACCACTGCAACGCTCGTGAGATACTGGTGCAAACCCCAGAAGCCACATCCCTAGAAACATTTAAAGTCAGGTTGGATGGGGCTCTGAGCAACTTGGTCTAGTTGAAGATGTCTTTGCTCAGTGAAGAGCAGTTGGACTAGACATTTAAAGGTCCTTTCCAACACAAACCCTTCTGGGACAGATTTCCTGGCCAAGCTGTGGCTGGCCCCCTCCCTGGAAGTTTTCAAGGCTAGATTGAATGGGGCAACATGGTCTAGTGGGAGGTGTCCCTGGCGATGGCATGAGGATCATAGAATCATAGAGTCGTTAAGGTTGGAAAAGAACTTGAAGATCATCAAGCCCAACTGTCAGCTCTACAGCCCTATCATGACCACTAAACCATCTCCCAAAGCACCACCTCCACCCATTTTTTAACACCTCCGGGGATGGTGCCTCTCTGGGCAGCCTGTTCCACTCTTTCCATGAATAAATGTTTCCTAATACCCAATCTGAACTGCCCCTGGAGCAACTTGACCCCATTTCCTCTTGTCCTATTGCTGGTTACCAGGGAGAAGAGCCCAACACCCTCCTCACCACAACCTCCTTTCAGGGAGCTGTAGAGGGCAATGAGGTCTCCCCTCAGCCTCCTCTTCTCCAGGCTGAACAGCCCCAGCTCCCTCAGCCTCTCCTCATCAGACCTGTTCTCCAGATCCCTCATCAGCCCAGCTGCCCTTCTCTGCCCCCTCTCCAGCACCTCCATGTCCTTCCTATCCTGTGGTGCCCAAACCTGTCCCCAGTGCTGGAGATGCAGCCTCACCAAGGCTGAGCAGAGGGGCAGGATCACCTCCCTGGTGCTGCTGGTCACACTGTTCCTGATGCAGGCCAGGGTGGTGTTGGCCTTCTTGGCCACCTGGGCACACACTGGCTCACGTTCAGCTGCTGTCAGCCAGCAGCCCCAGGTCCCTCTGCTGGGCAGCTCCAGCCACTCTTCCTCAAGCCTGTAGCGCTGCCGGGGCTTGTTGTGGCCAAAGTGCAGGATCCGACACTTGGCCTTGTTGGACCTCCTGCCATTGGCCTCGGCCCATGGATCCAGCCTGTCCAGAGCTGGATATGGTGCTGGCACATCTTTAAGGTCCGTTCCAGCCCGAACCGGTCTGGAATTCTACGAGACGTTTCCAGGTGCCGGGGCCGCCCCGCGCTCCCGCAGGGCCAAGTCCCGCCGCGCCGCGGACCCGCCCGGCAGCCCCGGTAGCGCGCCGTGATCGTATAGTGGTTAGTACTCTGCGTTGTGGCCGCAGCAACCTCGGTTCGAATCCGAGTCACGGCATCGCCCCGCGGTGGCACGGCACAGGGGCCCAGCTTTTGGGGCTCCCTCGCCCCGAGTCTTAAGCTTTTTTTTTTTTTTCCTTTTTTCCACGTCGCGCCGGTAACTTCACCGGTTGTTTCGTGACCCCGCGGGGAAGAGCGGAGCCACGGGAGAGCAGTACACTGAGGTAAGAGAAAACGGAATAAACCAGAATCAATCAGCGCAGAAAAAAGTTAAATGAGAAGGGAAATAAAAGGGGAAAGGGGAAAAGAAGGGGAAAAAACGCAGGGGCTGCGGAAAAGAAAAAGCGAGCCCCTGTGCCGTGTCACCGCGGGGCGATGCCGTGACTCGGATTCGAACCGAGGTTGCTGCGGCCACAACGCAGAGTACTAACCACTATACGATCACGGCGCGCTACCGGGGCCGTGGCGCTCGGGGCGGCGCGGCGGGACTTGCCGGGCGGCGCCTGGTGTGACGCGTGGGGCGAGGCCCGGACCTGCGTGTGTGTGTGTGTCCGTGTGTCCGTGTGTCTGTGCGTGTCTGTGTGCGTGTGTGTGTCCGTGTGTCTGTGCGTGTGTCTGTCTGCGTGTGTGTGTGTGCGTGTCTGTGCGTGTGTGTCTGTGCGTGTGTCTATCTGCGTGTGTGTGTCCGTGTGTCTGTGCGTGTCCCTGTGTCTGTGTGTGTCTGTGCATGTGTCTGTGTGTGTCTGTGCGTGTGTCTGTGCGTGTGTCTGTGCGTGTCCGTGTGTCTGTCCGTGTGTCCCCCAGGTTCCGCGGGGTCAGCCCAGGCCCTGCCCCACCACCTCTCTCCCTGCCCCAGCTCTGGCCCTGCGGCCCCGAGCGCAGCCCCGGGAGGCCCCAGCTCGGATCAGGCCCCTGGGCCTCCTCTCCCCTCACCCCATCACCCGGCTTGACCCTGCGCCCAAGCCCTGCTCCTCGCCCCACCTCTAGGCCTGTCTGCCCTCCTTCCCTGACTCCAGCGCCAGATCTAACCCTGGTTGTAACCCTAACGCCTTCCCCTTCTTAACCCTGGTCACCCCCCTCCTGAACCTGACCCTTCTTCCCTTCTAAGTGAGCAGAGGGCACCAAGCTGGGTGGAAGTGTTGATCTGCTCGAGAGTAGGAAGGCTCTGCAGAGGGACCTGGACAGGCTGGATCCATGGGCCGAGGCCAATGGCAGGAGGTCCAACAAGGCCAAGTGTCGGATCCTGCACTTTGGCCACAACAAGCCCCGGCAGCGCTACAGGCTTGAGGAAGAGTGGCTGGAGCTGCCCAGCAGAGGGACCTGGGGCTGCTGGCTGACAGCAGCTGAACGTGAGCCAGTGTGTGCCCAGGTGGCCAAGAAGGCCAACACCACCCTGGCCTGCATCAGGAACAGTGTGACCAGCAGCACCAGGGAAGTGATCCTGCCCCTGTGCTGGGCACTGGTGAGGCTGCACCTCGTGTTCAATCCTGGGCCCCTCACTATAAGAAGGATGTTGAGGGGCTGGAGCGTGTCCAGAGGAGCTACCAAGCTGGGGAAGGGTCTGGAGCACAAGTCATACAAGGAACGGCCGAGGGAACTGGAGTTGTTTAGTTCGGAGAAGAGGAGGCTGTGGGGTGACCTCATTGCTCTCTACAATTGCCTGAAAAGAGATTGTAGGAAGGTGGGTGATGGCCTCTTCTTTCAAGTGAATGATGACAGGACCAGAGGAAATGGCCTGAAGTACCAGCAGGGAGGTTTAGACTGGACATTAGGAAGAAATTCTATCCTGCAAGAGTGGTCAGGCACTGGAACAGCCCCAGGGAAGTGGTTGAGTCACCATCCTTGTAGGTATTCAAGAAACATGTAGATGTGGCACTTCAGGACATGCTCTAGTGGCCAAGGTTGTGTGGGGTTTGTGGGTGGTTTTTGGTGGAGTGTGTGTGGTTGGTTGTGTTTGTTGGGGTTTTTTTTGTGTTGATGATTGGACTCGGTGATCTTGGTGATCCAACCATGATGATTCTGTATTCTGTATTCTCTGGTCTTGGCCCAGCTTCAGACTGTGATCTTGATTCTGTCCCTGCTTCCAGCCATAAGCTTGTCCCTCACCCAACTCTTCTCCTGACCCTTTCCCTCATCCTCTCCCTCACCCCACACCTCACTGTGTCTCCCAACACCCCCTGCCTCTCATCCCACCCCTCACCACGTCTCCCAACACCCCCTGCCCCAGCTGTAATCCCCCCTCTCACTCCTATGGGTATTTCTCAGGGAATTAAGTTTCTCTTTACCAACTCCATCCACCAGTCGATACACACTAGCTATGGACTGAGAGAGGAAGATGAGGGGCTAATGATGAGATGGTCTTTGTGGCCCAAAACAGTGACAGGTGTCCCTCTGTGCTACCCTTTCTCTTTCTTCCTGGTGAAACACATATTAATAGTTAATCACTGTTTGCTGTCACCACTGTTGCTGTTTTTCATAATGCTCCAAGTATTAAAGGCTCTCTTATTTTCACAGATATGCAAAGAATTCCAAACACATGGGATCAAAAGGATGTCTTTGTGTAAAACATTTTTAGAGTAGTCATGACACTTCAAGGGAGGTGGATGGCCCAGAGGACTCATAGCTCCGTGTCAAGGAGAGCTGGTCACAGAGCCTTTGCTCTTGTGTGCACAATGAGTCCATTGCTCAGCATCAGATACACACACACCTGCACCAGACCTAGGCACCTCTATGTCTTTTGCCTGCATGTGAGAGGTTGCTGGAAGAGGCAGAGGTCTTCTGCAGCCATGCTGCCTGTGCTGGGGGGGGGTATGTCCCTGCACTACATCTGTCTATGTATATCTGGTGCAGCTGGTGCATCCTAAATCTCAGAGAGCTCCCAGGGCTTGGGACAAACCAGAGGAAGGCCCTGGGCACCTCAGTTACTCTGTGAAGTAGTTAGTCCTGCCACCCTGACCTCCTGATCTTGCTTGTATTCAACCCAAAGAGCTCAGAGTGGTGGAGGAAGTCAGAACCACTTTTTGTGTCCTTTCTTTGTTTATGTCCACCTCATTCTTCCTTCAGCCTCTCCACTGTGGACTTGCCCTGTGTGCTGGTGTGCCTACTGGTCCTCAGCAGTGGTGGGATGCTCTGCACCGTATCAAACCTGGCTGACCAGGAGGTGCTGGAGGAGAGGCTCTTTGGTGTTATTACTGAATGACCTGAGTGTCCACATGGCTTTTGGTACCTGCCCTCCAAGGATCTCAGTCTGTGCCTCCTGACTGCAGGAACCCTGCTCTTACTCATCTGTGTCCTCATGCTGGACCTAAAGTGAGTGAGTGCAGCATCACTGGTAGGAGATGGGTGTATATCCTCTCATGTCCAGGGAGTTTAACATCATCAGCAGCCCTATGGCTGTATTTTGGAGAGACATCTGACTATGCAGACATATGCAGGAGAGGGGGACACTTGAGCTGCAGAGGTGGGGTCATCACAGCCTCAGAATCTCAAGGCACAAGCTTGTGGAAGAGAGAGTTCCTTCTGCTGCTCTGTACCTGGCCTCTTGTGCGTTTCCTCACATTGAGCTGGTGGTGTTGCAATGAGCGGGTGTGTCCCCAGTGACAGCATAATGACAATTATCTCAACTGTTGGAATGGGCACAACTGAGATCAGCACTACAGCGACAGGGAGGAGCTGCCAAACATGGAAGTCAGCAGGGAGGTGGTGAGTGGACACAGAGATAAGCAGCTGGGGCCTGGCGGGTGCAGAAGAGAAGGCATGGAGCAGCTGCCACCTATCACTGGTGGTGGCCCTGTCTGAGCACAGCTTCCTACCCATGGGCTGTCTTCCCCAACGTGATTTGGGTACGATCACTCCTAATGACATTGTGCCAGTTTGTCAGGGCCCCAACAGCCCTTTGCTGCATGGCTTTATCCACAGGATGCTGCTGGTCTGTCCCTGACGATTTGGACCTGCCAGGATGTGTTCAAGCTGCATGGTGGGAAAGGGATGAGCTTGTGGGGACACTGGGGGATCATTTGTCTGCTGGATAACCCTTTGGGGTCTGCTTAGCACCTGGGCAGGACAGCTCTTCTAGCTGAACTCTGCTCTTCCCACCTTGCTCTGTCCCTCCGTGGCTTTTCTCCAAGTCCTTCAACCCCTGGGCTCCTTTCCCCTTCTCAAGGAGGGAGGCAGAGTGATCCCCAGCAGCTCCTGTTCCAGTCTTAGATCCCTAAAACAGCCCTGGGAGCAGTGCTGGTGCCTGAGGAGGTGGGATGAATGCCAGTGCTTTGAGCAGGTGCTCCATGTTTTCCTGGTGACAGAAAACCGTGCACTGAGGCAGGCCAGTTCCATCATCTCTGCATATTGAGAGGCCATAAATTCAGCTCATCATCTGCTCTGCTGCTGAAAGCCCCCCTTGCTTCCTAAGGAAATCACAGCAGTTCCACTGAGTTATACCATCTAACCCAGTATCCCATATTCCCATATCCACAGGCATTGCTGGGCCAGTGCAGGATGCAAGAGTAGGCCAAGGCAAGGGTCCTGGGAAGGGGTAAAAGTTTAGGTGGGATCTGGGGGCAAAGGACAACACATCTGAGCTGGGACACAGCTGCAAGCAACCTGACACAGCTCTGTCCCCATCATCCACCTCCTTGTCATCTTCTAGCACAAGCACCAAGGACTGAAGGAGGAGGACTCGAGCATTTCTTGACATGAATATTCAGCTGTGATGCTCTTGAGAGGCTTTATGGGCCCACAGCAGTGCATGAGATTGTTCTGGTTCTTCAAAGGACATTTTCCAGTCTACCAGGACTATGTAGGGCAGGCAAACAGGCCACAACAGAGTGATCTTTTTTTCTTGGTTATTTTTTTGGGATCCCCTCTCTTGGGTCCAACATTCAGACATGAAGGAAAATGATCCCCAAAATATACGCAGCAGAGATTCACCAAAACAAACCTCTCTGTCCTTCAGGGAGCACAAAGCCTGGAGCAGCCCCTTGAGCCTTTTCCTTGTGGGTGCAGTATCCAGCAGAAGCTGGGGTGTGATAAAGCACCCCAGGGGAAAGTCAGCCACCCTGCAGCCCGGTATAGGTCTGCCACGTGTTATGTGTGTCCTGCCTTATTTCAGCTGCCAGCCCGAGCTCTCACTCTGCCTTGGTCTGTGCTCTGAGCAGGAGCCTCCTCCCACAGGATTTATAGCCTGCACACAGCCACCTCATCATCCTGCTTTGTGATGCTGAGTGGGCAGAAAACAGACAGCCACACTCTGACAGGCAGCACCCCTCACCTCATCTTGCACTCCCCTCTGAATTCACCTTCATCTTCTGCGTTCCAGTCCTTTAAGAGACAGGGCTGGGTTGGTGGCACAAGCACTTGTTCCGCTTAGGGTGGGGGAATAGCCCCTAGTTTGCTCTTGTCTGCTGTGCCCATCTTCCTGTTGGTTGGTGACAGCCCTATTAAGAGATACAGGGGGGATACCAGGGGTAGTTCACACCCCCTAGGCAATGCAAAGCCAGTGAGAGTCTGTCTGGAGGAGGACTCATCTGGGTGAGCCTGGCTGTTGCAGCTGGGTTAATCAAACCCACCATTAACACTTTACTGGGGCAAACAGGTCTCCTGCCAGTCCCGGAACACAGGCTTCCAATGGGCATGTCACTCTGATTGAGCTGCAAATGCTTCAGCTCCTCAGTTTGCTCAGCCTCAGATCGATGAGTGCAGGTGGATCCAATCAATTCCACTTTACTGCTTGCTATCTACTTCAGATCCCTGTTCTCCCAGCTGGTCCTGCTTCCTTTGTTCATTCAGAGGAGGAATTCAGGCATCTTATTCCACCTGGAAACCTCTGCACTTGCAGGGTCAAGCCCCATGGTAAGGGCAAATAATACTGCACAAACACAGATGTTCTTCTTACCAGAGGACCAGCAATGAAGTGGCTGTATTTGTGTTACAGCTGCAGCCCTGGAAGCATGAACTTGACTGGGCAGAGTGTGAAAGCAGATGGCTGGATGAGGCCATGAGATTTGCATGATACAAAATAGCTGTTGCTACCAAGTCAGCATCTGTCACGACATTTCCCTGCCACAAGCTGGGTTGCGCTGGGGAAATACCAAAGGAAGCTCCAGAACAGCCCCTGTGGTTTGGCTCCCTTGAGTAGCAGTTTCAGCTCTCAAGGGCTTGCGCTCACATGAAATGATTTTACAGAAAACCCCACAACAAAATAAAACACCAAAGAGTTTATGTAGCAGCTGTTTGGAAATTTCTCTCAAGCCCATACCTGGCATTTGCCAGTGAAAGAGGCATTTCTTATACTCCATGTGAGTCCTCAAGTAATTTTTTTTTTACTCCTATCTGTCACCCAGCTCTCTCGCTGGCCCATTTCCAGGGTGCTGTGCCTGTATTTGTGGAAATTAAGTTCCCCACGGCTCTCCACACCTTGTCAAGTGTTAATGAAATAACAGATCACTCCTGAGAGCAGTTGTGACACTCAGGTTTGTGGATGTGCAGAGGGCTGGCAGTGCTGAGAGCACAGGCAGACAAGGTGCTCAGCATGGCTGAAGTGACACCCCATGTGTCTAGGTCTGAGCTGTCAAATGTCTGTCATGGAGTTGTTGTCTCTTCTTTTGGTCAATTAGCATGGTTTCTCTTATAGTATCAGCTGCATAATGACTTATTTGGACAGAAAGCTCGGAGAGCTGCAAAAACTGTCTGCAAGACTTTACTCCATTTGGTAAAGGCGCATGTTTTGGGCATCTCCTGCATGTCTGGACAGGCAGTGTCTGAGTGGCCTGAACAGAATCATATAATCAACAAGATTGTAAAAGACCTTTAAGATCATCAAGTTCAAGTGTGAGCCCTATCATGACCGCTAAACCATCTCCCAAAGCACCACCTCCACCCATTTTTTAACACCTCCAGGGATGGTGCCTCTCTGGGCAGCCTGTTCCAAGGCCTCACCACTCTTTCCGTGAATAAATGTTTCCTAATACCCAATCTGAACCTCCTCTGGAGCAACTTGACCCCATTTCCTCTTGTCCTATCGCTGGTTACCAGGGAGAAGAGCCCAACACCCTCCTCACCACAACCTCCTTTCAGGGAGCTGTAGAGGGCAATGAGGTCTCCCCTCAGCCTCCTCTTCTCCAGGCTGAACAGCCCCAGCTCCCTCAGCCTCTCCTCATCAGACCTGTTCTCCAGACTCCTCATCAGCCCAGCTGCCTTTCTCTGCCCCCTCTCCAGCACCTCCATGTCCTTCCTATCCTGTGATGCCCAAACCTGCCCCCAATGCTCGAGGTGCAGCCTCACCAAGGCTGAGCAGAGGGGCAGGATCACCTCCCTGGTGCTGCTGGTCACACTGTTCCTGATGCAGGCCAGGGTGGTGTTGGCCTTCTTGGCCACCTGGGCACACACTGGCTCACGTTCAGCTGCTGTCAGCCAGCAGGCCCAGGTCCCTCTGCTGGGCAGCTCCAGCCACTCTTCCTCAAGCCTGTAGCGCTGCCGGGGCTTGTTGTGGCCAAAGCTCCAGTCCATCAGGTGTGCCAGTGTGGATGCAGAAAAGTCCTAGTTTGCAGTGCTTGGGAGGAGCTGTGTGTCACATCACACACAGGACCTGTGAGTCCATGTTCTCAATGTTCCTGCTTGCTTTCCCACATCTTATCACTTGCCACCCCTGTGCAACTCATTGTGGCAGGCTGGGCTGAGAGGTGCTGCAAAGCATCTTGTGTAGAGCATTCCTTCCACGCCAGCCTGCTCTCTGCCCTGGCAGTGAGCTGGGATGTGTGAGCATGGCTGCTCCATGCCATTTCCTTCCAGTTGGATGGCAGCTGGGACATTTGGAAGGGAGTAACAGAGCTTGCAGCCTCCTAAGTGCTATGATGCAGCTGGTGGGGAATGTGATCGGTGATGAGGTTGGGGGCTGCTGGAAGAGGGACACTTCCAGGCTGGGAATGACTTGCCAAGTGAAAGCATGCTGCCTGCAGGGTATACCAGGGAGCAGTATCACAGCTGGTGGGGCAAGAGCAGCCTGTCTCACCCACCACCCTGTCTTTGATGGTCTTCTTGTGCAAATGTGTAACAACATTTCCCCAGGACATGGTCATTGCCTCTAAATATCTGCAAGGCTCCTTGTGCCAATCCTTGTATTTAGAGGTGCTTGATGGATTTATTTATGTGGATTTGTTTGTTCTTGTTCCTAAACCATGCAGCATCTGCAGCTGCCCTGTGGCACAGAGGGCTGCTGTGCCCCAAGTCACCTCCTGGTGTTTATCCTTGATGTACCAGCGTCTCCCCATGCTGCCCAGCCATGCAGATCTCTGCCCCCAGTTGTCTTTTTGCCACACCAAAGAGCCCTGGTCCATGCACAAATGCAGGTTAGGTGGAGAATGGATTGAGAACAGCCTGAGGAGAAAGACTTAGGTGATGGTGGATGAGAAACTCAACATGGGCCAGCGATGTGAGCTGGCAGCCCAGAGACCACCCATGTCCTGGGCTGCAGCCAAAGCAGCATGGGCAGCTGGGCCAGGGAGGCGATTCTGCCCCTGTACTCTGCTCTTGTGAGACCAAGGGCTGGAGCAGCTCTGCTCTGGAGACAGGCTGAGAGAGTTGGGATTGTTTGGCCTGGAAGACAGAAGACTCCAGGGAGACCTCATAGCAGCCTTCCAGTGCCTGAAGGGGGCCCTACAAGAAAGCTGGAGAGGGACTTTTCACTAGGGCGTGTAGTGAGAGGATAGGGGGTAAAAACTTTAAAACTTGAAGAGGGGAGATTTAGGTTGGACATTAGGAGGAAATTCTTAACTATAAGGGTGGTGAGACACTGAAACAGGTTGCCCAGGATAACCTGATCTAGTGGGAGATGGATCTGGATGATCTTTAAGGTCCCTTCCAACCCAAACCAGTCTGTGATTCTGTGTTCACCCACCCCACAAGCAGAAACCTTTGATCATCCTTTCACCCTTCTGCACATTTTCCAACTCCACTCTATCCTCAGGATGGAGGGACCAGGACCCACGCAGGCCAGGACTGCTCAGCAGAGAGTGGAACCCCTGATGTCACCTCTACCTTTTCCTAACCATTCCCATCAGTTTTGACAGGTTATGCAGTTTTGACCTCTGCTCAGTCCTGAGGGGATATTTTCATGGACTGTCAGAGCTCTTGGTCTCAGAGCCCATCACTTCAGATGTGAGGCTGGGCTTGGTTTCCCCATGTGTGTCACTTCCCTGACACTGGCTTTTGGCTCCTTCTATTGCCAAGTTGCTCCTGCAATCCCCAGGATTAATCCACATCATCCAGAATAATTAAGTATTCTTAGCAGATTTTGTCTCTTCTCTACTGACTTCATCTCATCAAAGGATCTGCTTGTGGAAATGCAGGTGACCTCCCTCAGCTGGATCATGCTCAGGTGCCTGCTGGCTTTTTTCCAAGAAAGCTACTAGCTTTGGAAAAAAGACATTCACTTTAAGAGAGCTGTGTCAGCTCTTCCCCAGTATGTCATATTTACCCATCTGTCCCGCAGCAATGCCAGTTTCCGACTCCTTATGCCAGTTTTTGTTCATTTCCAGAGAACAGATGTGGCATTTATCAGTCTGTGGCTCTTTGGCCTCCTCCTGGAAAGTATTTTTTGTGTCACAGTTGCCACCTTCCAGTCTTCATATCCCCTGCTGTACCCAGCAGACATGACATCCTCATGGTCCCTGCAACAGGGCTTGTGTAGAGTGCTTCCGAGCAGGGAAGGAGGTGGAGTCACCACAGACATCTTGAAACTCCCAAGAATGGAAGAATTGCTTGGAGACTCAAGGAGCCACACACTTCTCTGGGAGCCAGGGGAGATGCTGGTGGCAGGGGCAGCAGCAGACCCAGTGCCTGGCTCAAGTTGGCAAGTGTCAAATGCTAAATTCAGCCCCCACATCACCTGTGGGTGAATCATCTTCCAGCACCTCCTCAAGAGCGTGCAGGAGCAGAGATCTCCTCTGAGTCACCAAAAGCGGCTGCCTGGGGGACGCAGGGTTGTCTCCACAATGCCCAGGGTTAAACTGGAGGGGAAATTTCCACCCAGACAATGAGGCCTGAGCCCTCATAGACCAAGGTGCCATGTTCTGTTCTTGGCCTGGCTGCCAAAGAGGGCTCCTGTCCCTGCTGTGGGTGAGCACAAGGAGTGCTCTAGGTAGCTGAAGCAGCTCCTCACACCCAGGAGGATGGAGGAGAGCTGAGGACACACACAGGTCTCTGCAGGGCTGGCAGAAGCCTGGAAGACGTTGCCTGTCTTTTCCTTCCTGCTACCTGCTCCAACCTGCCTGGCAAGTGTTTACCCAGGCAAGCAGCTATTGCTGCCTTTGGTGAGTGGAAGGGCTGTGCTGGGAATTCCAACCCAGAGACATCAGAGATGAGCTCCTGGACCCTCCAGGGATGGAGGAGAGGGTGGGAGCAGAACTCCTTGTGCAGAGGTCCAGCCTTGCATGCCAGTGCAGAAGGCCTCCTGTCTTCCCTGTTCCTGCAGTCCCTAAGAGTGAGCAAAAAATTACATCTATGCAGCTGTGGGTTGTTGCCCTCACAACTGAAGGACTCCACCGCCATCCTTCCCTCCTTCCCAGGGGTCCCTGGGGAGCACAGGTAGCCTCTGGGGCTGTGCATCCCACAGTGGGCTTCCCATGGTGGCTGCCTGAGAGAGCAGCCAAATTGTGCAGTCTGGCACACGAGTGGTACAGCCTGCACTCCCCGATCTCCCAGCAGCCAGTCCAGACACCAGCGACGCCACGTGACAGCCATCTGTCACGGCGACGGGCCACGGGGACTCACAGGCAGGGTGGCATCACGGCCATAGTGGTGGCATCAGGGCCAGTCTCTAGAGCACAAGCATCAGCCCCGGGTCCCAATGTGCATCAGATACGAGGGATGTAACAGTTGGGGACTGGAAGCAACACCAGCTGCAGTGTGAGACACAGATGGAGCTTGGCTTTGGTGCTGTGAATGCCCAAATCTGTCACTGCTTCTTCCAACCCACATTGAACTGCTGGGAATGAAGGAATGTCACTTAGTGTCTCATCACTACCGCAGAAAAAATATAAGCAGCCTGTGCCTGTGCTGAGCCATGTGGGGTATAAGGAGCTCATTTGGTCTCCCTTGCAATTCCCCTGCAAAGCTCCCCAAGCACAAAGGAGTGTCCCAAGGGGGGCTCCTACTCCAGCCACATTCTTCTCACACTGGTGCCCCATGTTGCTGTCTAGGCGGTTTGGCCCAGGGGAAGCTCAAATCTGAGGGCTCAGGTGGGTCCAGGGATGATCTTGATGCCCCTCCAAGGCTCTGCTGAAGCAGAGACAGGGATGCCCCACAGGGCACAGAACAGAGAATGGGCCTACATTGGGCCATATGCCCACTCTCCAAAAGACCACAGAAACATTTGGAAGAGAATCAGGACCAGCAAATGGTAAGAAGGTGCTGGAGTCCTGTATGAGCCCACACCACAGGCCTTCTTTGATCCGCAGCATGGCCCTGGTGAAGCTGCCTCTCTGAGGAGGGAGTGATGGTAGGGACGTAGCAGGACAGGATGGGAAGGACAGACCTCTGCAATTCCTCTGGTATGGTAGTATTTTTTAAAATAATACACTACCACTAGCCAGATCCGTTCTCCATCACCTCTCAGGAGCTGTTGAGTGTGTTTTCCATGCCTGAGGATTTAACAAGAGCCATCTCAACAGAGGTTGCTGAACTTTCTCCTCAGTTACTGACAGAGAGTGGAAGTACTCTCAGTCTGATGTGCCATCAGTCCTGCATCCTGCTTCCTTCCTAATGCCAGACTGACAGATTTATTGAGAACTTCTGTCTTTTCTGCATTTTAATAATCATAATCCCCATCTGCCAGGATGGATGTCTGCTGCTAGACCTCAAACACTGCCTTGTATTCACTCTATTCCTGACAGACAGTTTTTCTCCTCCTGATGCCTTGTGTGTTTTGCATTTCCTATGCTCTGAAATTTCCAGGCTTGGCTTCTGGATGCCATGGCTGTCTTTTCCCTAAGGAGGAAGCTTCCGTGATGTTTTGTTGAACCTGGGGGATCTGATTGGGTTTCTTTCAGTGTGTTCATACTTATTAAATCTGCAGATCTGAGACTCACAGGGCACACATTCGGCCTGTGTGGTGCCACGCTGGCACAGGAGGCTCAGGTTGTCAGCAGCCCCATCCCAGTTCTCCTTGTGCACATGGGCTGGAATGAAGGAAGGAGGGTCACCACATGAAGCTTCTCTGAAGGCATGCTCTCCTCCATGCAGCCCACACCCCAACAGCCACATCTCAACCTCTGTTGCAATGGTGGGTCAGGAGCCTGTCTCATGGCATGAGGACAGGTAGGGCCACTCTGTGGCATTTCTCCCTGTCCCTGCATGCCTCTGCACAGCTCCACCTCTGTGGTGGTCATGCTCTTGGAGCACTCTACTTCTAACCCCCTTCCCTTTCATGTTTGCCATGGCCTTTGGGGAATTCAGCCCATGAGCAGGGTTGGGAGTGGGTTTAGGTGAACAGTGTGTGCTGAGGAAGGGGTGTGGAGGATTCAGGGGTGTAGGTGTGGAGACAGAGACCATGCACAGCAGCTGCCGGGGGCTAGGAGGTGATGGTGCATCCTGGGTGGTGGGTGAGCAGGAGTTGTGGTAGTTGGTGATGGTGTGTGTGCAGGGGTTACAGTCACCACATGCGCAGGGATGCTGTTTGCCTCAGCCTCCACTGCCACGCTCCCACACAACGTTTCCAACGCCGCTTCCCTGCTCTGCACACTTGTGTCTGCCCGCCGCTTACCGGCAAATCCAGCCCTGCCTGGGCAGCACCGGGTATGTCCTGAAGCCCGTGTGTCCCGGCCCCAGGCGTCCCAGGGGTGGCCCGGCACGCTCGCCCGATTTCCCTGCACACCTAGCCTCGCCTCAGCCTTCCTCTGGAGCACCTTCCCAAGGTTTGTCCCTGCTCACCCCGCTCCCCTGCTGGTTCGCTGACTCTCCCTGCAGACCTTTGCACAGGATCGCATCCCCTCAGCCTCCCGGGCATCGACGGACTCTTCATTGCTCCCGTCTCATTAGCAGCCCCCACCGGCGGCCCTGCTCGCGGTGCAAGCACCCCTGCTCCGCTCCCTGAGCCGGGGGTGCTCAGGGGAACGGGCGGGCCAGACCCGGGCCAGAACCGGGCCAGCCCCTGCGGGCTCCGCCGCGGGAAGGACAGGCGGGCAGGCACTCATGGGGGGGGGGGCGGTTCGTCCCCGGGGCCGGGGCGGGCCGTGGGGCCGCCGGGAGGAAGCCGAGAGGCAGCGGCTGCCCGGAGCGGCGGGGAAGGCCGGGCCGGAAGGCGGGGGAGCGGGGCGGGCCGTGCTGGGCCAGGCCGGGGGGAGCGGGGCGGGCCTCGGGGGAGGCTGCGCCGTGCCGGGGGGAGCGGGTCCGGGGACGCGGGGAGGGCAGGGAAGGGAGGGAAGCCTCAGCTGGAGCAGCCGGCGCGGCGGCTCCGGCAGGTGGCACTGGCCGCCGCCCCCGGCCGCCTCTGCCGCCGCGCTCAGTCCGCCAGCGCCGATGCTGCTGAGCGGAGCGGCGGCCGGGTCGGAGCGTGGCGGCGGCGGGGCGGGGGCCGGCGGGGCTCCGCAGTGCGTGGGCACCATGGCCCGCTGGCTCCGCGAGCACCTGGGCTTCCGCAGCGCCAAGCCCGCGCCCCCCGCGCCGCCCAAGCCCGACTACCGCGCCGGGCCGCCGCCGCAGCCGCCCCCGCCGCCCGGGGGCGCGGCCGAGCCGCTGGCCGCCGCCCAGCCCGACATCGTGGCGGCTTACCGGCTGCAGAAGGAGCGTGACTTCGAGGACCCCTACAGCGGGCCGCCGCCGCCGCCCGCCGCCCCCGACGGGCCGCGCTACGTCTCGCCCAAGCACCGGCTCATCAAGGTGGAGGCGGTCGAGAAGGCGCCCGCCAGTGCCCCCCAGCCACCGCCGCTGGCACCCGCCGCCCCCAGCTCGCCCCCGGCCGGCCCCGAGACGCCCGAGGAGCCGCCGCAGGAGGTGAGTGTCCCGGCGCGGGGTGCCCCTGCCCCGCGGGGGGGGGATGCTCTGGGCTGCCCCGCCGGACTCTCCGCCGTGCGCTGCGAGGAGCTGGGCCGGGCCTCCTGGGGCTTGTGGAGCCCGGCCACCCAGGGCTGGCCGGGGCCGAGTTGTGCGGGGGCTCCCGCTTCGTGTCCCCCCTTGCCCTGATGGCGCGGACGTGCCGGTCACACCTCAGCAGCAGCAGCAGAGCTGTGCGGGTGACACGCGCTTCTCCTGCAGTCCCACGGGAGGCAGGTACAACCTCCAGCAGGAAGCTTCACTCGCTGGGGTGCAATAGAGCAGGCCCTGCCCGCCACCTTTCCCCTCCCTTCTCGCCGTTTCTTCGCAGCCAAGTGCTTGGTGCTCTACGGCGGTGAAGACGTTCCAGCCCGGGGAGGCCACACGCGGCACGGGGCTGCCTCTGGTGGCCTCCAACACACCAGCCAGTTGCCCTGGGCCTCCTTCCGTGCCAGCTCGGCAGCGTGGGTCTGCGTTTGCCCGCTTGCCAGGGCCTGCACCACGGTGCCAGTGGCGGCGGGACGAGGCCCTCTGAGCTGTCGAGCTGCTTTGTCAGAGAGGCTCAGCGCCTCTTTGTCTGCTGCCTCCCAGCCGGCTTCTCGGAGGGGTGAGGGCAGAGCTGGTGCTGCCAGGCCTGGAAAGGAGGTGAGAACCGTCCCTGGCAAGAGGCAGGAGCCAGGGAGAAGCTAATGGGCTCCAAGCAGCTGAAGGACCTGGTTCAGGGATAAACCCACTGGGGCCAGAGCTGTCGGTGCTGGTCTTACTGGTGGAGAGGCTGATGTAGGGACTGCACAAATAAAGGCAGGAGGGGTAATTAGTGCCCGTCAGTGCTGCTGCCTGCAAGATGGGGCTTGTCGAGCAAACTTGACGGGATTGCAGATCTGGCTGGTGGAGGGAATGGTGGATACAAGGATCCCATCTGTGGTCCTGGCATCACTGGGCAAAACCCACTGGGACTATTTTAAGCAGATAGAAGAACTTGTTGTTGGTGGATTGTGGAAAGTTGCTCGTACTGATTAGTTGCTTTCAGGAGGTATCTGGAGGGACCTGGCAGAAACCCCCTTCTTCAGGCAGGATTCTTTAAAAGCATCTGCTGTGGGCAGCAGAGGAGGAGGAGGGCACTGGCAGCAGAGACCTAAGGTGCTGCCGTGGTGGTGTTTTGCTGAGGCAGGCTGGATGATTTTTCCTCTATGAGGATTCCATGCTGTGTGAAATTTGAGGGGCCAGAAGCGGGTGATGCTCATAGGAGCAATTTGGGCTGTGATCTGCAATGAGCTGAGGAGGACCTGGGGAAATGGGGACCAGAGAAGCCTGGAAGTACAAAGAGCCAAAAGCTGAGAGATGTTTGGGGAAACCATGTTAACAGCACAAGGCTGAAGATCCTTCATCTTACCAAGATAGCCAATGATTAGATTATCTCCTGATCTCCCTTTTGCCTCTGTGGGGAGAAGGTTTCTAATTCTTGAGGGCTCTGGTACATGATGGACAGAGGCAGAACTCTGGAGACTGGGTGAAGCTGGAGATAAGGTGGAAATACTTGATTGTGCATGCAACTGTCCATTAAAACAGTTTCCCTGGAGGAGCTGGGAAGTGTCCACCACATCTAGTGTCTCTGCTGGGCTTGGGCACCCTTTGCAGCTCCCTTCTGTTGGCCTTGGTGGTGGACTGGGTGGTGGGAGGGTTCCCTGATTCCTGCAAGGTTGTGGTGGTCCTTTCTGGAGGTGGTCCAGGAGGATGGAGGTTCCTGCTGGGACGTGCTGGTTGCTGGTACGTGCAGCCCTTGCTCTTTTTTGTCAATAATGTCAAGGTGTCCTGGAGCAGGGAAGGCAGGCCAGGCCAGGGCTGGAGCCTCTGCTGAACTCTTCAAACCTTCAGCTCTTCAAGAACAACAAGATAATGGTTATGGTAGGGGACTTGGTGTTCCCACACTTAGGAAGAGGTTGTGGGCACTGTTTCCTACCTGCTACAGGAACTGGGGCTCCAGAATGCCTTGAGTTGTGGTGATACTGTAGATAAAGGGAGAAGTACTATTCTAGGTACAGGCAAGGCTGCTGGAGCAGAAGGGTTTTTTTGCTAATGACTGACAGTGAAAAACACTTAAAGAAAATGTGCAGCTCTCCTGAGTGGGGAGGACAAGGATGGGAAGTAGTGGAAGGAGCAGCTGCCAGTTCCTGGTTGTGTGGTGTGGCCAAGGCTGTGCGGTTTGTGGTACAGGTGCTGTGCTGAGGTCAGGAGACTGACTGTATTCCCTGGGCCTTGTGCCCACTGTAGCTGACCTGCCCCTTCTGGAGAACTGAAAACAGGACTGGAACATCTTCACAATGGCATCTTTCCTGCCTGGGCCACGCAGTGCTTTGCCACTGTAGCATCATTCATCGCATCTTTCTGCCTTTTGAGGGATCTGCAATATCTTGTGGGGGTCATAGAATCAGAGAATGGGTTGGGTTGGAAGGGATCTTAAAGATCATCTAGTTCCAACCCCCCCTGCATGGGCAGGGACAGGGATAGGGATGTGCTTAGAGTGAGCTCTGCAGTGGCCCCTGCTGCATTACTGCTTGCTGAACACAGTGGGAACTATGGTCCTTCTCCATCTGCTTGGTCTGGGAAGTCCTTTTCCTGCAGCAGTGGACAACAGACTGGCCCTGTATGGCTCACCTAAGCCGGGCGGATATCCTGGAGATGTCTTCTCTGCTGCGTTTGTATTAGGTATGAGGAGCAATGCCACCTGGATGCAGTGGGGAGAGATACAGTGAGGGACCTCCCTGCATGGGGATGCCTGCACCCAGGGCACAGCATACTTGGGGACAGGGTTGGGGATGTGCTCTAGGAGGACTTTGTCTCATGCCCACCGGGCCTAGTCCTTGACATTTTTGCAGGGTCAGCTATGCGGGGTGTGGGAATGGCCGGCCAGGAAGCTCTCGGGCGTGTGTCTTTCCTGCAAGAGCTTCCCCAAACTGAGTCATCCTGTGTGGTGCTGTGCTGTCTGCCCCACGTCCCTCCCCCTGTGCTGTGAGCCCTGCCACGGGCTCCCTGCCTGGCCCAGTTAGCCCCCTGGGGCAGGGACTGGACCCTTCCTGGAAGGCCAGTGCTTGGTTGGCTTTTGGGTTTGGCTTCAGTGTCTGCCAAAAGCCCAGCTGCAGGATGGGTGAAACTGGGGAAATCATGCACCCAACAGAGAGCAAACTGAGTTGGATTGTAACTCAGAGTGGCTCCAGTGTGAAACATGGCAATCTCCTGGGGGGACCATGCTTTATTTCTGGGGCAAGAAACTTGCTTAGAAAGTGAAGGATCTCCCCAGATGTCCTCTTGAGACCTCTTTATAGAGCAGAACATCTTGTGGTGGCTGGTAGGACATGTGTAGATAAGACGGGATGAAGACCCCCAGGTCTGCCTTAGGATGTTGATGTCTGGACTGTGAACTCTCTTGGAGAGCTGTTGTCTCTCACCTTTGGTGGGAAGCATAAAAACTGTTTCACTGTGAGAACCTGGTGATGATCTGGCCCTTCACCTTAATTTTCTTTTGGTCTTCTTTTTTTTCTTACAGTTGGCATAAATCCTAGAGCAAGACTGGCCTTAGTACAGCAGCAAGGCCCTGGGTGGGCATTGCCACAGCAGAGAAATGCATGAAAAACACTTGTGCACAAAGAGGATGTGTGTCCTAGTGTCAGTGGTGCCCAATGGCTCTCTGAAGGACTGCCCTGCACCAAGAGCTATCCCCTGTCGGTGGCTTTCCATGTCAGTCACGTGCTTTGCACCTGAATTACTGAATTACTTCAAATAACACTTGTGCTGTGTGTGAGCAGGTGATGCCCTTGGTGCTCAGGCATCCAAGCAGTGCGGTGTGCTGGGATCAGCCAGGTGTGGGCAGCTTCCTCTGCGACATGGGAGGTGTGGAAGTGCCTGGCCTTTAACTCAGCTGGGGTGTCTGAGGCTCCCCTGGGAGCTTCCCTGCCCATGCTGCAGTCTCCTCCTGCACTGGGGAGCAGCTACATGCACCATGGCTGCTGCAGGGAGCCCCATGTGGCTCATGTAGTCCAGCACTTGGATTGGGAAATGTCAGAGATACAGTTTCCTGGGCAACCTTAATTTGGCCTCCTGTGCAAGGGCATTAGAATGTGATTGGTAACTGTGTGATCCCTGCTGTTTGCCCTCTGAGGGCCCTGCCTTATCCCTGGCACTGTCTGGAGCCTCCAGCCCCAGGGCTTGAGATACCGTTCTTGCTTGCTTGATTTTGCATCCTGAGGTTGCAACACCCCTGGAGACAGTTAGGCGTTGCCTTCCTGGTTTTTCTGTGGTTCTTGTCATTGCTGTAGCATCACACTGTTTAAAAAATGAATGGGTTTATGTTCTCATCATCCTGTGATGGGGAGGCTTGGCTCCTACAAGGAGACAGTGGAGTAGTAAAGCCAGTGTGGCAAACCCCCACCAAACC
The DNA here is from genome assembly GCF_020740795.1 of Apus apus. Classification (NCBI taxonomy): domain Eukaryota; kingdom Metazoa; phylum Chordata; class Aves; order Apodiformes; family Apodidae; genus Apus; species Apus apus. The sequence continues at coordinate 247,593 of NC_067291.1, read as the reverse complement.
TAGAGAGCTTAGAGACTCAAGCCCTGGTAGGAGGCATTGGCTCTGGGTCCAAGCTAAGCCCAGCAGACCACATCCTGCCTGTTCAAAGTCCATCCAGTTTTGCCCCAGTGGTGGCAAGCGAAGGGCAGCAGCCCCTGAGCTGTGTTGCCCCTTGATGCCCCTGATGCCCATGGGAGCTGAGTGATGCCACATGTCCCTTGGGTAATGGATGTGAGTGCAGATTTTCTATCTCCTGCTGCAAAGCCAGGGGCTGGCTGTTCCTGCAGCCCTGTCCTGGCTCGCTGGTTCCAAGCCCTGCCTGCAGAGCTGGTGGGAGGCTTTGCTCTTTCCCTCTCAAAGGCAAAGGCCAGTACCCTGAGCAGTGGTTTGTCCTCCTGCTGCCATGCTGAGGGATGCAGGTGTCTCCTTGCTCCCACATTTGAATCCCCTTTGCACTTGTCCAGGGTGGCTGTGAGCATGCACGCTTTGCTCTGGGGTTGATGCTTTTCCACTCACTTGCACCCCATTACAGAGGAGCTGGGCTTGGTGACCTGTCCCATGCCCTGCCGCATCAGCCACCTGGGGAGCCTGGAGCTGGGACATTTATGGAGAAGCTGGTGAGCCAGGGTGCAGGGAGCTGCATTCCTCCCTGCAGTTGGGAGGGATGCAAGAGCTCGGGGCTGTGTGGAGGTGTTTACAGCTCCAGTTCCTGTTCCCTTTTCCTGCTGGGTTTTGCTGCTCAAGGCTATTGTCGAGTGTTTTGCACAGGAAGGTGGAAGAAATGGGTTTTTTTAAGCCAATTGTGGGACCCAGAGAGGAATGTGTGAACGGAGCAGGGAAGGTGTGGCAGTGAGGACAGAGCCTGGCACTGGGTGAGATTAGGCATCTGGTCCTTGCTGTAGGAGCCTTGTGTAGCCAGCGTTGTGAAGGCCAAACCCATCCTGCCGTATGGTCCAGCCTGGGGTTTGCTGCCTGGTGGGTGAGCAGACCTTGGCAAAGGTGCTTGGGTGCACTTGAACCTTGCTGGATATATCACCTGGCCTTGACTGGGGAGCTGGCTTTCAGGCTGGAAGTAGGGTGTGTGGCTCCAGGCTTTCTGGGGGTCGTGGTGTCACACAATGGGGTGCTCCTGCGAGGAAGCTGCTGAGGTGCTAGAGCAGGTGTGTGGCTCCAGCGCTGGAGGGGATCAAGCTCTGGGACGTGCCTCATATCCTACAGCAGGATTGTCTTCTTTTTGCTACTAAGGGGAAACCTTGGGCTTTTGGTGCCGTCCCTGTGATGTGGCTCTTGGTCCTGCTTCCCAGTGACTCTTGATCACATGGAGGAGCCCTGTCTTGTGTTACTTGGGATGCTTATGGGGATGCTGCAGCAGCTTGGGAGGGAGCAGAGAGAAGCCATAGGCTTTTCTTAGCCATTTTGTTAAGAAACATCATCAATAGAGCCTGCAGGTCCTCTGGAAAGTAACCAGTGAGTTCCCAGTAATGCCAGTGCCAGCTGACACCCCTGTAATGGGACCTGTGCCCCTTCTCTGCCTCAGGCGAGGAAATGTGGCTGCATCAGGGACACCTGCATGCCACGGGCAGGGTGGCACTGCCAGCAGCCCCACACGGAGCCAGGGACCTCGCTGGGGCATCTGTGTGGGTGCTGGCAGCACTGAGCCCCTGGTAAGGGAGGAAGCCGGGCCACCTTCTGCTCTGCTTGGCTCTCCCCCAGCTTTCGGGACAAAGGCTGGAGCGTTTCCATGGCCAAGCACTGGTGCCTGGAAAGTTGCCGGCTGCCAGCACCTGCTCTGTGGGGACGTCACGGTGCATGCTCAGGGTCCTGGCTGCTGCTAGCAGAGCTCATAGTGAGGTTTTGAGAGGCTTCAACTGGTCCCTGACCCCCAAAATCTGCAGGGAGTTCCCTAACCTTTCTCCTACCCTTCCAGCTGACTGTCCTGGAGGACTACGCTGATCCCTTTGATGCGGCGCAGGTGACTGGTAGCCAGGCAGGGCTGGAGAAGGTGACAGAGAATGATGGATACATGGAGCCCTATGAAGCCCAGAAGATGATGGCTGGTAAGATGGAAGGCCTTGTCAGGTCCCCCAGACAAGGCAAACCCGGGCAATGGCCATGGTGGTGCAGAGCCACTTTGCAGGCAGATTTTCACAGCTTTAGCCATGTGCTACAGGCTCAACCAGAGCCAGAGCACTCACAAAGGCTCCCTGAGCCATAAAGACATTCTGAGATTGCTGCCTGTGGTGCTGCCCCCCCAGACCATGGGGACTGCAGCCAGACTGAGCCAGGAGGGACCTGACATTTCATGCATCTGACATAAAACTAAGATGGATGTGGGAGCTATTTAACTGAGTTAGGACTGGGCCAGAGTGTGCCATTGTCTGCTGTGGGGTCTCTGGTGGGCTTGTTGATGGCAGAGAAGCAGGCAGGGTGGGAGCCCAATCCCAAAGGCATTGCTTATACCTTTGGGCACACACAGGGTTGCCGTGTGTGCTCCAGGCTCTGGCTTTGCTGTGCAGCCCCATGGTTTTCCTAGCGCAAGGGGTTTCTGAAAAGTTCACGGAGCTTTTTGGAGAAGGCCACAGCATTTCTTGGAATAGTTGGCAAGTGGTGAAGAGGCTGCTTAAATCTGTGAGAAAGACTTTTGTTTTGCTTTAAGGAAGGGTATTTTATTATACTAGCCACAAGGGGTGTCCAGGGAAGAAACCTGGCTTTGCTGCTCACAGGGAATCAGGCTCTGGGATGCTCTGTCCCCATGGACCCTGCTTGGCAGTGCTGATTGAGAGTAGGGATGTTGTATCATGTGGGGGGAACGTGTCTTGGTGCTGCTCAGGACCTGGCAGCCCAGCAGCTGCCCCACTTCTGGCAGTTGCTTGCTGGAGTTTTGGGGGTCTGCTCCATTGCTGATGCTCCCTGCCCTGCCCTGCTTGGTTCTGCTTCAGTGACTTGCTGAAGCAAGTCACTTCTGCTTTCACACTTGAGTGAAACCATAGAATCCCAGACTGGTTTGGGTGGGAAGGGACGTTAAAGATCATCTAATTTCAACCCCTCTGCCATGAACAGGGACACCTCCCACTAGACCAAGTTGCTCCAAGCCCCATCCAACCTGGCCTTGAACACTTCCAGGGATGGGACTTCCACAGCTTCCCTGGGCAGCCTGTTCCCATGTCTGATGACCACACTCGCAAGAAATAATTTCATCCTAATATCTCATCTCAGTCTCTGCTCTTGCAGCTTGAAACCATTCCCCTCGTTCCATCCTTCACTGCCCTTGTCCAGACTCCCTCCCCAGCTTTCCTGGAGCCCCTTCAGGCACTGGAAGGTGCTCTAAGGTCTCCCTGGAACCTTCTCTCTCCAGGCTGAACAGCCCCAACTTTCTCAGCCTCTCTTCATAGGAGAGGAGCTCCAGCCCTTTCATCAAGCAGACCATGTCAGTAGTGGACAAAAAGCTTAAGGTCTTTTCCCTCTTCTCTGGATAGAAATCCGCCAGAAAGGCCTACGGGAGGCTCCTGGCCAGCCACTGCACCTCTACGACACTCCTTATGAGCCCATGCTTGGAGGGCTGAATGTGGATGGTGATCTCCTGGCTTGCCCCAGGCCCAGGGAGTCCCGGCTGCCTGAGGACGATGAGCGGCCACCAGAGGAGTATGACCAGCCTTGGGAGTGGAAGAAGGAGCGGATCTCCAAAGCCTTTGCAGGTGAGTGATGGGAGCAGCCTTAAAAGATGGGTAGCAGCCATTAAGTGACCAATGCTGTGTCATGTTTGGCAAGGGGGAAGCTGGCCCCTTGGGATTCCTTTGTCTTCTGGGGATCAGTAGTGTTGGCCTTTCTGTTTCTGTGGCTTGGGGAGCACTTGGGCGCTTACAGGGATTGTTTCTCTTAAGCAGGGAGCTGGGCTGCGTGGAGTGATGGATGGAGCTGCCCTGGCAGCCTGTCTGGTGCCCATTTCTCATTGCCTTTTCACCCCTTTAACCGATAACAACCTTCGGTGCAGGTTGACCTCCCCTGAACCCTAAATGCAGGGGAGAAGCTTGATGCTGGGCTCAAGCAGATCTGTCATTCCTCAGGGCAAGACAAGAGCTGGGTGCTCCCCCAGGGGCCTTTGGCCAGGTCATCATCCAGCCCCCTGACCCATTAATCCATGCTGTGGGATCAATTGTGGTTTTGTTTGTTAATGAGGAAATCCATTACTGCATTACCACTTGCTCCACTGCTGACTAATTGCTGTGCTCTGACCTAGGATGCCTTTTAATTGCAGCAGCCTGTGCCTGCAAGGGGAGACAGTGTGAGCCTGCAGGTGGGACACTGTGTGCCTGCAGGGGACAGTGTGTGCCTGCACTGCAGCTGCTGGGCACAAGGTGCTTGAGCCAGCACTTGTGGGTGCTGGAGAGAGGTGTGGGGCCTGGGGCTGGGCCATCATTCATCTGCTGGGTTTCGGCTGTGTCAGTTGGAGTCGTGTGTGCTAGGCTTGGTACCGTCGTGTTCCCTTGTGCCTGGGGCTGTGCTGGTACCTCTGGGCCCTGGCTGGCCACGGCGCCAGTACCTCCAGTGGAGTGTGTCGAGCATTGGGCTTGTTGGGCTCTGTCATGAGCCTGATGTGCTGCTGGGTGGGATTTGTGCTGGGGTGTCTGTGCTCTGGATCTGGGTGGATGATCCTTGCTCAGTGTCCGTGGGTGGAGGTGGCAAATTCACAGGTCTGGCTCATGCTTGGAGTGCTTCAAGCTCACTCCGGGTCCTGAGGAAGCCAGGTTTGCCATGCCCTGTGCAATGTTAGAACCCACTGCCTGTCTTCTCCCAGAGGCAGAGCAGGTCCTGCTGTGGCTGTTCCTTTCTGGGACCTCTCCTGCGGTTCCAGAATCTCTCTGCTGGTCATTTGCCCCCTTGGGAGTCATGCAAGGTGCCTGCTGATGGGCAACCATTTCTAGCACAAGGCAGAAACCCAGTAGCAGGGGAACGTGTACCCGGCAACTGGGAAGTGTCTGGAGCAAGATGGATGCATGGGCAGGACAGATAGCAGTGGGACACCTGGCAAAGGTCTGCTGTGCAGGTGAGGTGAGGGTGATTGCAGGCTCCCCCCACTCTAGAGAACATTGGCTGGGAAAGTCAACAGAGGAGTGGGGTCTCGGTGCTGGGCAAGGGATGAGTTGGCCAAGCCTCAGGTCTTTTCCCCGCACAACTGCTCTCTTTCTCTGTGGGCCTGGTGTTGCTGATGTTTTTTTTCTAAGCCCTTTCTTTATCTCTTTCTCTCTTTCCCAACCCCTGCCCCCCATCCAGTTGAAATCAAGGTCATTAAAGACCTGCCATGGCCACCACCAGTGGGACAGCTGGACAGCAGTGAAAGCCCCCCGGAGGGTGAGGCTGGTGCCTCAGTTCCTGCGCAGCATGGCCAGCCCAGCTACGAAGACACCAACGGTGGGTCCTGCGTGACAGCTGTGTGTCCGGGGGGCTGCGCCTGGCGCTTGCCGCACCCCTGCCTTGCTGCCCAGATGCTGCAGTGCCTTGGAGCTTGCCCCCCTGGCAGGGCTCTGTCCGTGGATGCTGCCAGACATCACCCTCCTCCTCCTCTGCCTTCCCTCAGCTCTTCCTGGCCTATTCAGTTGTCCAATGCTGGACACCAGACGTTTGTCCCTAACTCTTCTGCGTCCTCTCTTCTGCTCCGCTGCACCTCTTCATGTGCACCAGGGCAGTTATTCCTTTCCTTTTTGTTTTCTCCTCTTTGCCTCCATATTCCCAGTGTTTGATGGCTGCTTTTACGATCTTCTCCGGAAGTGCTCTGGGCATTTAGCTGGTGTTTTCTTGTGACTTTTAATACCCAGGTCCCTTACAGGTGTGGTAGCAGCTAAGTCAGAACCCACCACTGAGGCTGGGCTTGGTTTTGCCCCATGTGCCTTGCCTTACAGACTTTGCTCTCATGCCTTAGTGGGTTAGGATGATTCCATTAGGCAGGGGGTTCTGTCGAAAGCCACCTAGGCTTGGGGGATTGGGCTCTGCTGCTCTTGCAGATAACTGGGATGGACCAGTGAGAGGTGGGCTTTACCCTGCCGTGCCTGCTCACACGTTGCTGATGGTGCACCTGGTAGATGCTGCCATGTGCCAGGTGTAGATGTCTGATTTCCTTATCTGCAGTTACCCAAATCTCTGTAGAGCTTCGTAAAAGAAAAACTGTGGCTTTTGCTGCCTCCCAGGTGTATTTGAGCATGAGGTTGCATGTGACAGCCAATTTTGCTGGCCATTTTAGGAGCACCCCAGAGTGATGCAGCTGCTCTGCCAGAGTCGTCTTGGGGTACTGTCCCAAACCCTTCAGGGTGCTGAGATCAGTCCCAAAAAAGAAAGGTCTTGGTAGGGGGAAACTTCCAAATCTTCTTACTACAATGACTGCAGGTGTCAAGAAAAATAAATCTTTGCAGTGAAGCCTCATCTCATCCCTGACATTTATTCTCCCCGCAGTCATGCTGACGTGCATCCTGCTTCTGATGAACACATCAGTTTGTCATTTTTCCTGGTTTTAGCAACACAGAGTCTCTCTATTTTTCTGACTTGCTTTGTGACATTAAGTTATCTTGCCAGAGTTTTGTTTTATTTTCTACTTCCTCTGTCTGGGGGTGACTTGAACTTCTGGAAGGATGTCTTCTTACTCCCAGTGGCTTGTTTTTAAGGTCCTGTTTAACCATGCACATGGCATAGCCTCTCTCTGATAGGTGCAGTGCATTTCTTCTGAGTCTCTATCGTGACAACTTGGTGCTATCAGCAAACATGTCAGTGTTTTGATTGTCTGGCTTTTTAATGGTTGCCCTCATTTCTTAAGGTGTTGAGTTGAAATTGAAGCCTGGACTGTGCGTATAAGGGCAGGTTTGGCCAGTGGAAAGCCAGAGTGCTGCAGAGCAGGGCTTGTCAAGCCTCCATGCTGAGCCCCTCCACAGCCCACTTCTTCTTGGGGGGTTTCAAGCCAGGCTGATGGGGATTTTGCCTGGGTTCCCTTTCAGCTGCCTTCTTTCCTTGGTGCTGGGGGTGTGCTGGGGACCTGCTCACCTGCTTAGGGCCCAGACAGGATTTCCTTCAAATAGCTGCCTTAGAGAATGCTCTGTGAGAGAGAAAAACACTCCTCACTGGGTATTATTGCCTTTGCTGAGGCTGAGCTGCTGTGGGGCATCATCCAACTTTGCTGCTGGGGTTGCAGAGATGCTTCCAAAGCCTTCAAGGAGCATGGAGAGGGGGGAAGCTGCTCTGCCTGAGACGTCCTGCTCATTCTAGGGGCAAGAGGAGCTGTGACACCCAGCTTCAGCCTGTGCCTCTGTGGTGGCAGCTGCCAGCAGCCTCACATCAAGGCAGCTCTGCCCGATCAATAAAGTCATTTGTGTGAGGGGGCTCGTGTTGCCAGGGAGCAATAATGAACTCTCTGGAGGAGGGAAAAACAATATTGTTAATGCTGAAATCATCCTGCACAAAAATAACAGCTGGTGGGAGGCTGGGTCCCAGGGGCACCTCTCTCACTGCCCTGTGCTCACCAGGCCTGTTGGTGCGTGGGGCTGGGCAGGCAGCTGCACTGGAGAGGCACTTTGCAGCTCAAATATCTCCTTCCCACCTTGGGGAATTATTTTTTTCACCCCAGGAGGTGAAAAAGATTCCTCCAAGATTGGAGAGCCTCCCCTTACTGCTTCTCACTTAACTTGATGCTGAACTGCTGAATCTCCAGTTTCATTAGGAAAACCTCTCTAAGCTTTTGAAACCTCCCTGGAAAATATTTTCAGGGGTTCAGGTGCTGTGAGGACTCTAGTCCTGGCCTGGTGGGGACCCCACCTTGTCTATCCTGGGGCTCCACAGTGAGCTGCAGTCCCCAGTCTTTGCTTAAGGCAGGGGGACAGGGCAGTGTGAGGGGACCCAGCACGTTGTGACATGGCCCTGGGCTCCAGCCTGTCTGTCTGTGACGTGTCTGTCTTGCAGGTCCATCAGAAGGGCTGGGGTACGGCTGCACCTCGCCCTCCAGGGAGGAGAAGGCCAGGGCTGTCCTCAGGCAGGGCTCCTGCAGCCTCAAGAGCACAAAGACGCTGATTGCTGAGCCTGTCCCCTTTGTTGGGGAGAGGATTGACCCTGCCCTGCCCCTGGAGAGCCAGTGGTGAGTCCTGCCTGCCCTGACTGCTGCCTGACCCCTCTGCCTGCTCTGGGATCCCTGTGGCCAGGCCACGATAAGCCCCGGGACACACCTGCTTCTTCCCTTCTTCTCCGGCCCTGCTTGTCCCTGCCACCCTTCTTGCAGTTGTGGTGTCCCTGTGTGCCCTTTGCATCTCCCTAAGCTGCCTAAGGGGAAGCCCCACCCCTTGTCCCTGCAGCCCAGCAGTGACACCTGTGTCCCTCTCCTCGATTATGGCTGCATTCCCCAGGGAGGGGCAGGGGGTGCTGGTGCCGCTGCTGTCCCGGGGGTGCAGAGTCCTGCTCCTGCCTGGCACAGCTGGTGCCTCTCCCCCCACAGCTGGTACCACGGGGCCATCAGCCGGACGGACGCGGAGACGCTGCTGCGGCTGTGCAAGGAAGCCAGCTACTTGGTGCGCAACAGCGAGACCAGCAAGAATGACTTCTCCCTCTCCTTGAAGTGAGTGGTGGGGCTGGGGGGTGGTGGACCCATGGCAGAGGTGACTCAGTGCTGAAGGTGACCCCCTCACGGGTGGGTGCCCCACATGAAGGTGTCAGTGGGGTAACACTGAGACAACCACAGGGTGGTCAGAAATGACTGGAATTGAATGTCTGCTTGGGTTTTTAGGGGGGATCTTTGCACCCACTCCAAGTTTTCCAGCTTTCTCGAGTCCTGAAACTGTAGGAAGCATTGCAGTGCACATCCTGCCGGGGAGGGGCTGCAGCTCCTCATCCAGCTCTTCTGGGACTCTTGGGGCACCCCAAAACCACAAAATCAAAGCTGCTGCTGTCCTGACGATGATGATGGATTAGCAAATACCTCCCTGCCCTCCTGCCAGATGAATGTATTAGCTCTATGCCTGGCAGATGTGGAATTGCATAGGGTATGGAGCACTTCAGTCACCTTTGTCCAACAATGGGCCACATATCCCTGTGCTTTTCTCAATGTACTTTGTTTCCCCTGGTGTCTCTGTACCTGCATTGCTTCCTGGTAATTCCAGCCTCCCCCATTCTTTTCCCAGGGACGCAATTGTGAATTTTTTTGCTTCATGTCTCTCTTTTTTGATGCTTTTTTGCTGCCTTCAGCACCAATCCAGGGAAGATCTTTTAGCAAAAATAATTTTTCTTCCTTTTGCACTGGTAGCTTTTAGATCAAACAAAAAGCCTTTCTGGAAAACTTCCCTCATTTTTTTTTATTTTTTTTTTTCAGTCAGCCTGTGGATTGGAGAGCCTGGGAGGCCATGGTAGGGTTGTAGATGGGGCTTCCTCCCCTACCAGCATGGGTGACCTTTTCCATCACCTCTCTGCAAGCTAGTCACTCATTTCTTTGGTTTTTTTTTCCTTATTTCTAATGCCCATCCTTAGTCTCTGTGGAAGAAATGGCCAAATCCTATTCTCAAACAGCATGTGCAGCTGGGTCATGGCCTTGCAGCAGCATGCCATCTCCCCAGAGGAGACTGCAGCCCATCCAGGGGCTGCTCAGACATTGCCTGTCCACCATGCCTGTCTTGCAGAGAGCCCACAGCCGCAGGAACATGATTTTTACCCTGTTGCCGTTCTCTGTAGAGTCTTTTCAAGGAAAACCCCCTGGGACAGTTTTTATATGGCTGTAAGTTGCCTGTCTGCATGTCTCTCTGTTTTATCTTGAACCAACTTTTTTTCCTTGAAGAAGGAGGCAAAGCTGAGGAGATGGTCTGAAAGAGAGCTCTGGTGCTGACCTAAAGCTCTTTTGTGCAGCTTTAAGGAAAATATGCACAAGAGAGCAGCAGGAGCAGCTGTACCCATAGCATCAGGCAGTGAGAAGGATTTAACTCTGCTGTGACAGTCCTGGCTTGTCCAGGATAGGCAGCCCCACATTGCCTGTCATGGGCAGATTGGTCATGTGGTTACCTCAAATGCTCAGGGAATGAGTCCCTCCTGGCTCGTGCCTGCATGATAGTGCCTGAGGTCATGCTACAAAGGCTTGGGTCCTTCCTCAGGTCTGTAAGGTCCTTGGCAGCAGTGGCACCTGCCCTTGTCCTGGTCCCATCCCTGCTGCTGGCTGTGAGGCTGTTAGGTTTGCAGTACACTCCTCTGGCATCTCTCCAGGGGAACCATCTCGGTCATGTCCCTGAGCTTGTGAGAAAGACCTGTGGAATGATTTGGACAAAACACGACCAGCATCACCTCTCTGTGGAGCTGTGTGGCAGCGCTCTGCCTCTGGACTGGCACTGATCCTGCTCCAGGGTCCTGCACATCTCTTCCCTGCCAGAACCAGCAAGGGCTGGGTCTGTCTGCAGACAGTCTGTCTGCAGTATTGAGGGCAGCCCTGTGTGTGATGTGTGTGTGCAGCATAACCTTGTTCCCCTTTGTGGGGCACCACGAGTGGCACAGCCCCCACAGCTCTCCCTTGCACCCTGCTGCTGGGCTGCAGGATGCGGCTGGCTGTCGCTTTTCCTTGGCCACTAGCTGGAGGGCTGCAGCTCTCCGCCCTCTTCTCCCCTGAGGCAGCTGGCTCCCTGTCTCGGTGCTAAATGGATTGCAAACCCATTCTGCTAATGCAGCTGGGCTGTCCATTACTGGCACCGTCTCCAGCTGGGGGGGATGGGACCAGCCTGCCTAGTGCTGGAAGCAGCTCAGCATTGCTCATGAGCTGCTTTTAAGTCATCAATATTTTGCTGTAATGTGCCTTCCAGACACTGCAGACAGGCTGTGGCTTTCCTCAGAGACGCAAATTAATAGCAACAGGGCCATTAGCCCGTCACTTGGAATCAGTGCTCGAGGCAGGATCTGCCTGTGCAGCCTTTGTGTCTCCGCACCCTGCCGGGAAGTGGCCTTGCTGTGCTGGGTGGGCTTTGTGGAGCCTGCAGCCCTGGTGTGGGAGGGGGCAATGTGCTGTGGGCAGAGGGAGAAGATCCTGCTTTGCCACGGTGAGGCTGAGGATACATGAGCATCATTCAGCGTGGGTGAGCCAGGTGGTTGCAGAAGGGGCTTTGCCACATGTGGGGGGTGAAAGCTGTTGCCCCTGCCTCACCCTGCAGCAAGAGCCCCCGCTGCTTCTGCTATGGCCCTGCTTCCCTGTCCACATGCACCCACCCCGGATGGACCACTTGCACCCTGTGGCACGGCCCTGGTCCCTGTGAGGACACACAGTGCAGTGTGGCCAGCCACATGCTGTCCTTGTGCCGTGGGCTTCCTCTGGAGTTTGCAAAGAGCAGGATGGTGCAGGTGGGCCATGACTGGGGACAGGACCCTGCAGCTTCAGGAGCAGGCTGCCTGTCTGGAGGGGATCAGGAGCTGTCAGGAAGCAGGGACTAGCTGCAACCCCTAACCCTGCCTCCATCTCTCCTTGCAGGAGCAGTCAGGGCTTCATGCACATGAAACTGTCCCGGACCCAGGAGAACAAGTACGTGTTGGGTCAGCACAGCCCACCCTTCAACAGCGTGCCGGAGATCATCCATCACTACGCCAGCCGCAAGCTGCCCATCAAGGGTGCTGAGCACATGTCCCTGCTGTACCCGGTGGCAATCCGCACCCTATAGTCCCCACATCCACCAGCTGGGCTCGAGGCCAGGTGCCCCTGACGCTGGGCTGCAAAGTGTCTGCAGGGCCCAGCGCCGCCGTGCCGGGGTGGGCTCCAGTGGGGATTGCTGCAGCTGGACTCCTCATCCCGGTCTCTTGGGGGGTCCCAGTTTGCCTGCTGGGACGGCACCAGGGGGGCCCCCACGCAAGGAGCTGAGTGGGGCTGGCTAGCTGCCCACTGCCCTTGCCTGCCTCTGGGCAGAGCTTAGGACACAAGGACTGGAGCTAGGGCCTGGGAGAGGCCTGGGGTTGGCCATGTGTGGGTACAGGGCGAGAAACCACCTGTTAAGGTGCCTCCATGAGGGCACCTGGTTCTGCCCACAGGAAGTGAAATGTCTGTGCCCACAGGCAAGGAGACTGGCAGAGGCAAGCACAGGCCTGCCCAGGGCTAGCGAGGCACAGGGGACCAGGCCAGGTGGTGGTCCCCACCAGCATGGGTGCTCTGTGCTCGCTGCTATCCTTTGCCAAATGTAAATAGGGATTGGTCTCGGCCGTGTGTGCAGCACCAGCCTAATAAAGTGGTGCATGGTTACCTCCTGTTCCATGGGGACTGCACGCTTGCATCACACCACCTCAAGTGGAAGATCGTTGTGGCAAAGTGGCAAGGAGGAGGATTTTATTATACAAAAGCTCTAAAAAAATTGGGTTTTCCTTCACTGTTGCATACACTGAGACCCATGTGCCTGAGAGGTCCAGCCAGCTCCCTCGTCTGAGACACAGGGGAGATGCTGGGGGTCGCATCCTCATTATGTCTTTGGGACCCTTCACAGACAATGATGAGCTAATTTTGGACTTGCTTGCTGTTCCCTGTAGAAGGGGATGCTCTTTGGGGTCTTTTGCCTCCTTGTTTTCCTTCACCCCTTGTAAGTCTTGGGTAGAATCCCTGAATTTCACAGATCTGTTTTCCTCCTCTGGGTATTTAGTGGCTCCAGTCCTGTTCTTTGTCTTCTTGACACTGTGTCCTTGAGCCAGCTTGCTCCTTCTCTCCATTTTGGCTGAAGCTACATCTGGTGCTCTGGAGCATTTAATTCATACCTTGCCTTTTAACCTTGCTCCTGGTGTTGCTTGCTACTCTACCCACACGTGTATGTTTCCTCCATGTAGGCTTCCAACTAAGCTCAGTCTCACTGTTTCTTCCCTGCAGCGACTTCCCTTTCCCTTCCTCTCCTGCTGGTCGTGCTGTGCTTGGCAGAGAGGATTGTGGTGGCAAATTTGCTGCTGGACCACCAAACCTTTTGCATCAGTGGACCAAAGTGCTCGAGATGTTGGTGGGATGTGTTCAGAGGTGGCTTGATGAAGGCTTTGTGAAAAAGCATTATCCTCCCCACCACCTGCTCCCAGGAAGGAGCTGATCCTGCAGGTTTGCTAGAGGGAGGGATGGAGATGATTGATGGCACTGTGGGGACCTTGGGGGTGTGAGTGCCACAGCCAGGGCAGGAACCCTGCTCCACCATCTGGGGCTCTGGGGTTTTCCAGAGTCAGTCTGTAGCTAGGGGATCACTGTCCTGGCTGCCCATCATGGCTTTGAGCTGCTGTGGGGACCACTTTGTGGAACTGAATGCATGCCACAGTTGGGAGCCTGCAGAAACTGTGATGCTTTGTTCCAGGATGCCTCAGCTTCTGCTGCTCCTTGAAAGGCATCAGTTGGAGCACATTGGGTGTCTCCTTAGAGCCCTGCTTGGCTGCTGGCAGATCCCAGCTGCCTCTCTCCATCCCATGGAGGCACTTTGGCAGGGATGGAGGCAATTCTACTGGAGGGTTTTTATCCCAGCAGTGCCACACCAGAACCTGCAGGAAGGGCTGGAGATGCAGAAATCTGCAGAGATGCTCTTGGATGCCGTTGCTGCATTGAAAAGGTTTCAAGGGCCCTTAGCAGCTTTGCTGTGCTATAACGGCTCCAGAACTCATCCCTGAGGGATACTCTGCCTTTTCTGTGGTTGCTGCTGGGAAAGTAGAGGTTTCATGGGTCCCTGCAGCCAGAGAGCAGAAGCACAGGAGAGCCTCCTCGTGTATTGTGTTGCGTTTTTTTCCCCTCAATAAACTGGCAGGGAGCAAACTGGCAGCTTGTGCTGGCTGTGGCAGTGAGCTCACAGCCTTAGGGTGAAATTGCTGCCCAAGCTGCCTGGCTCCTTTTCAGGGTTGTCCCTGCTGAGTACTAAGGACTGTGAGACCTGTGTGCATCCCACCAGCTCCCCAGAAATGGTTTTGGACCAGCAGGACTGTTCTGGAGCTGGGCTTTGTGTCCACATGCAGCTCTTAGTCCTCCCTGTGGCAATTACATCCCTACTCAGCCCTCTCTTCTCCAGGATGAAGAAGCCCAACTGCTCAAGCATGTCCTTGTACATGTTTTCTGGCCCTGACCATCTTAGTGACCTCTGCCGGACTCTCTCCATGGACTTGAGGTCCAAAACTGGACACTGTTTCGAGATGTGGCCTCACCAGTGCCAAATAAAGGGAAATAATCCACTTCCTTTGACCTGCTGACTTCACTCATATATTAACTGGGGTTGGAAGGGACCTCAGGAGGTCTCTGGACCACCCTCCTGCTCCAGGCACTGTTAGCATTGACCAGAGTCAAGAAGGGCCTTTCTTTTGGAGGGAAGCAAAAATGCCTTAAGCCCAGCTTGGGTTTTTTTTAACCCTCTTCATAGCATTTCCAGAAGGGACTGGACGTCAGGGATGAAGAAGGCTGAAAATTCACTGCAGTCTGAGGACAATGCCACCAGCCCAATGGAGCTTCCAGCTCAATGTGAACCCTTTTGTGTTGGAGGAGGTCCAACAGGAAAGATGTAAGAACAGGGTGTAGGATACAGAGCCATAGTGAAGAGCCAGCCCACAGTTTAACATTGGGTCAGGATGGACAGGAAATGGTGCAGATCCAAGCAGGTCCAGGGTCCTGTTTGGATCTGGGGAGGTCTCATTTTGGGGTTCCCTCAGAAAGTATGTGACTCTGGGTCTGACTGGTGCATTTTATCCTCTGTGATGGAAGCTGATCAGGAGCTCCCCAGAAAAGTGGAACTGAATCTCTCTTGCAAGGGTATTTTTGTGCTGCCTTGTGCTGTTCCATGACTGAAATGAGTGTTGTTTGGAAATAAGAGAGGTGGGGCAGCCATGTGACAGGGCTTGGGAGGTAACAGCAGATCCCCATTCACAAGGATGCAAATCCCCAAGACTGACAAGAGCTTGAGCAACATGGTGGTTTGAGGTTAACCCCATTGAGAGCATGAAGGCTGACCAAAGACTTTGTCTGTAGCAATTCCCAATCCACTTGGGTGAGCTGGAGCAGCCCCTGTGCCGCTCTGCCTGGTTGGGGGCCAGCTTGGGGCGGTACTTACTCCTGCACAGGCCTTCAGTGACCAAAAGATGTAGTCTTGCAGGAGGAAGGCAACCAAGAGGGGTGAAAGGCTGATTCAGGGCAGAATTTAATATAATCACAGAGTGGTTTGTGATGGAAGGGACCTTAAAGATCATCTGGTCCCAACCACTCTGCATAGGCAGGGACACCTCCCACTAGACCAAGTTGCTCCAAGCCCCATCCAGTTTGGCCTTGAACACTTCCAGGGATGGGACTTCCACAGCTTCCCTGGGCAACCTGTTCCCATGTCTCACCACACTCACAAGTAATAATTTCTTCCTGGTATCTAACCTAAATCTTCCCTCTTTCAGCTTAAAGCCATTACCTCTCATCCTGTCACCCCATGCCCTTCTAAAAAGTCCCTCCCCAGCTTTCCTGGAGCCCCTCCAGGCACTGGAAGGTGCTCTAAGGTCTTCCTGGAGCCTTCTCTTCTCCAGGCTGAACAGCCCCAACTCTCTTACCCTGTCTCCAGAGTAGAGCTGCTCCAGCCCTTGGATCATCTCCATGGCCTCCTCTGGACTCACTCCAACAACTCCATGTCCTGGTGTTGGGGACTCCAGAGCTGGACCCAGCACTGTAGGAGGGGTCTCATGAGAGCAGAGTTAGAGGCAGAGAATCACCTCCCTTGACCTTTTGGCCACACTGGTGGTGATGCAGCCCGGGACATGGTTGACTTTCTGGGCTGCAACCACAGGTTGCCAGTCCATGATGAGCTTCTCATCAACCAACACACCCAAGTCCTTCTCCTCAAAACTGCTGTCCATCCATTCTTTGCCCAGCCTGTATTTGAGCTTGCCCTCCTTGGAAGCTGTGATGTGTTTGCTGAAATTGTTACAGTCCCTAATGTCTGCATGTGCTGGAAATTAAGCACTTGGGTGAGCCTTAAGCCCAACATCAGCCTCATCACCTCCTCACAGCACAAGCTCCTGAAGCTCCATAGGCTGTAAGTCACTGATCATTGTGGGACTGGGTAAAACCCTCAGGTGCGTGCACTGTGGGTCCATCATCCATGTCACTTCCCTGCCCCTCTGGCCTAGAGAAGTTTCCTTAAGCCTGAGCCTAGTGATTCATTTAAAACCCCAGCCCTAGCAGTGATGCCCAAGTTGTTGGAACATCACGGAACACAGTGCACTGTATTCTGTCTTCACAGCAATCTGCAGAAGGCTCAAATAACCCAACAACTCAACTGCCAAACTTTATAGCAAAGGAGAGAAACTTGTTCCCGATACCTGCTGGCTGCCAGGGAAATGTGCCATGTAGTACACAGGTAGCACACACATAGCACAAGTTCGCATGAGGGATGCATGTGGGTCAGCTGAATGCCTCTTTTGAAATCTTCTCATAAAGACCAGCATATTTGACACAAGGGGCAGGTTTCAGCTCCTGATGCCAACCCCATCCTCAGTCCCTTCAATACATCCTGCATCATGTCAAACCAGTTACTTGCTCCTGGTGCCCTGTTTGAAAACTGTCCCAAAACATTCCTGCTTGGATGTCTCCACCTAATTCTCAGTGCTTGTGAGCAGTTCCCTCCTTTTCCTTGCACAATTTTCAAGGCATGTCTCCTAAACAGCTTGCTTGGGCAGATCTGGGTGAGATCTTCCTGGTGCCTTGCTAATAATGTGGTTGTGTCCCTCCCACAAACACAATCCAGGCACGATGACTCCATGCTCCCAACCCTGTGCTGCTTGCTTTTAATGTTAGTGGGGTCATAGTGGGATGGAGGAACAGTGCTAGAAGTATCTCGTTGCTTGGAGACACCCCTTTTAGTACAGCCTGTCATCAGCTGGTTCTTCCTGTGCTATATCCATACCCATGACTTCCAGCACTAGAAACTGGTTCATATTAGCTGGCAAAGGAAACTCCTTCCTTAAATCTAACCAACCTAAATGCACTGCATCACCTTGTCTAAGTTAATTATAAAAGAAAAATAATTATGTTACACTGAGACAATGTATCTGTGATAAATCCTGTTTCTATTTCCCTTTGTCTCCTGAACTGAGTTTCCATCAAAAAAAACCTCAGAAGGGTATGAATGTCTAGATGTTTTAATCCCCCTTTCCCCTTTTCTGGATGTGAAAGGCATATATGCTGCATTTGTTTGTTATTTGAGCCATATCCAAGTTATTCTAAATCTGGTTCTTCCTTCACAGTGAGGTGACCTTACTCCTTTCCTCCCCAGTCTCATGCAGGGCCTCCTGGTTGATGCTCATCTCATGCATTCAAAGTGTGTTCTCATCTGGTGGTCCTGCCTCAGGCATGCTCAGCCTAATGACCTGCACAGCTCCAAGTGTTGCTCTTAATTTCCAGGATAAATGTAGGCATGCTGAATTTTTCTCCATTAAATGGCAGTGCACAGCAAGTCCTGCTCTGTTCCAGCGTGGGACTGGTGGGGTCTCTGCACGTGTGTCCTCTCCCTGCTCATGTGGGGGAGCCTTGATGCCCGCATACAGTGCACTGTGACTTACTGCCACAGGCAGCATCGTGGTCTCTCTGCGCATGTGCAGTGTGCCCTGATTTTCTGCACCCGTCAGGGATTACCCCTCTGCAAATTCACAGCACAGCTGGTTTCAATCTCTGACCGTGTGCAGCATGGCCTGATTTACAGGGAAGGTTCTTGCCTCTTTGCCTCTATGTGGAACACCTCTGCTCACAAATGCCACTGCCCCTCTTCCAAGGGAAACAATCTGCCTGATTTGCCCCTTGTGCATGCAGCAGTCTTGGATTCATTGCATGTGCAATGAGTGGCCCTCCGCACAGTGGAATGTGGCCTCCGTGGGCTCATGACATCTCAATTTATTGCACGTTTGCTGCTTTCTCACCAACATGCCTTGTGGCCCCCAGGTGGGCACATCATAGTGGTGCTTTCTGCATATGTGCAAGGCACTAGCATCATGTCCCAACACCTGAGTGATCCCTAACTCTAGCTGGTAATTTATGGTAAAGATTGCAGGGTCTGTGCTGCACCTAATTCCCTTTTCCTTCTGCACAATCAGGCTCCTCTGCCCTCATCTGCTCAGCCCCTCTCATAACTGTCTCTTACAAAGGCTGAGGTGCAGCCTGGCACCACCATCCTGGGCTGTCCTGGTTCATGTCCTGCTCTGCAAACCCTAAGTAGGTGTTAAAGTCCTGCCAGAGGTGATGCAGGATGTCTCTGGTGAGTAGCAAGACCAAGTGTCCTGACAGATGCCATTTAAGCCAGAGTGCTCACCTAATTGCAGTTCCAGTAAGAGGTCTTCTCAAGAGGTATTTATGGGATCCCAAGGACTTCCTCTACTGACTTGTTGCCTTGGAAGAGCAGAAAGGGAAAACTGGGATATCAGAGACCCCAGAAATACTTCAGAGGGCATCATGCTTCAGAAGGGACCATACAGTCCAGAGGAGTGTTGTCACTTGAAGTTACAGAATGTGCTCCTCCACCAAGAAAGGTGAGGAAGACGTGACACATGGCCATGGCCTATGGCAGCCTGTGAAAGGAGCACGAGAGAGGCACAGATTCCTATCCCTTGCCCTGGGAAGGTTTCCAGCCCTGGTTGTGATGCTGGTGGCCAGAGCACACAGGGAGAGCTGCCAGCTGGAGGGGACCCACTAGGGCTGGCTAGTGGGTAAAAGCTTTCCAGCTTGTAGGGAAGGTGGGTCCTGGTTTTCTTCTTCCATAGCGGGGCTGAGCTAAAAAGCATCTTGCCCTCTTCTGCTGTGCCTTGTAACTGAGCTCCCAGGTGCCACAGGCTGGTGAAAGTGGTCCAGCTAGGACCAGGAAGGGCTGGAGAGTACATCACCCACATGGTTTTACTTCCAGCCAGTCCCAAAGGAAGCAGCACATCACACACTATAGCAGAAGAGAGGGATTTTGCTGGGATCCTCTGCCTCACAGATGGCCCTGCTCAGCTGAGGGTTCCTCTGAAAGTCCATCATCCAGGGTGACCCCAGACTTTGTGGCTCTGTCTCTGCTGGCCCCTCAGCCAGCATGGGAACTTGTGCTGGCAGCAGCTGCTACTGTTACCAGCACGGTGACATTTGTCCCTGCTGGGCTGGTCCTGCTGAGGGCCATCAGCAGCAAGATCCTTCCTTTATCATCCGCCCTGGCAGCTGCCGGAAATGTTTGCAAGGAAGGCAAAATACCCGTGAGGATGCAAGGTCAGGTCACCCTATGGCAGGTGATGGTTTTGACGATGTTGTGAGCGGATATTGGGGGGCTACTCCAGTGGGGAAGAAAAGAACAGTTTCCCACAGACATGCTTGCAGGTTGCTCTGGGCGTGGAGTGAGAGCATCTCTCGTGGCTTGATGCAGGGACCAGATAGGGTCTGTCACGGTGGTGGCAGGAGGTGACATCACTGCGTGGTGCCCCCAGGTCTGCCATCCATTCAGCAGTGCAGCTGGTTTGTGGTCTCTGTGTGTGCCAGGATGGGGGAGCCAGGACAGGCGATGCCTCCCTGATGGCAGAGGCACTGCTCATTCCATTTAGATAGAGGAATTTCAATCTCAGCTTGATGTCTCCTTGCCACAGTGCAACTCAAGACCCAAATTTTCAATTTTCTTCCCCACACAATACCAGATGGTCCCTGCTGGTTGGGGAACTGAAGCCCATTAGAGATGCTGCTGCCTGGTGGAGGCACAGTCAGGTATGTGAGCATGGATGATTTTCTGTGTAGCTCTACAGGGCAGCTGGCATGTGTGGCTTCTCCACATCCAAATCTGCTGCTCCCCCTGCAGCCCAGAGCAGTCCCACTGCTTCTTATCAGTCCCTATTCTGTCCAGGGGCAGGTGTCCACCAGCAATGAAGAAAGCCTTGAGAAAAGAGGTTGATTTAACTAAACTGAGAGGTAAGGGAGGCCACCGGGAAGCTCCTTCCAGTGAGGTGAAGGCATATCTTGTAGCAGAAGGCTACAGGCATGTAGCAAGGCAGCCCACAATGAATTTGCAGGGCAACCTGGGGAAGACACCCAGAAATCAGTGTTAGGTTAATGGGTAGACCTGATGATCTTGAAGGTCTTTGCCAATCAAGGTAATCCTGTGATTCTGTAATTCTGTGAGATCACCATGAGTGCTGCTTTATGGGCCTGGGAAGAGGGCCAGAGGACCTCTTCTGTAAGGACAGGCTGATAAGAGTTGGGGCTGTTCAATCTGGAGAAGAGAAGGCTCCAGGGAGACCTTAGAGCACCTTCCAGTGCCTGAAGGGGCTCCAGGAAAGCTGGGGAGGGGCTTTTGACAAGGGCAGGGAGTGATGGGATGAGGGGGAAGGGTTTAAAAATGAACGAGGGGAGAGCTTTGCGCCTTTCTGCTGCAGATGGCATTTGAAGGATGGTATGGATTATCTGTGTGTAAGAGGCTGTGTCAAGATGAATGGCATCAGAACAATCATAACAATAGCAGCAAACAAGGAAGGTCAAATAAGCAAACATCTAAACAGATCAGATGCAAAATGGGTGTGATATCACAGAAGAAATGTTCAATCTCCTTTGAGCCACAAAAGGTGTAGCTGAATAGCCAACTCACAGTTGTCTCACAGAGTCTCACAGAAAGCGGGATACCAGCAGTCCAGCATGCTATGAAGACACATATGAGCTCCTGCAGTGAGTAAGAGTATGGCCACAAAGATGACCTGAGGGCTGGACCCTCCAGGGCAACCCCTCCTATGAAGGCAGAGTTGGGGTGTTCAGCCTGGAGAAGAGAAGGCTCCAGGGAGACCTGAGAGCACCTTCCAGTGCCTGAAGGGGCTCCAGGAAAGCTGGGGAAGGACTTTGGACAAGGGCAGGGAGGGAGAGGACAAGGGGGAATGGTTTTAAACTGGAAGAGGGGAGATTTAGGTTAGACATTAAGAATAAATTCTTCCCCGTGAGGGTGGTGAGACCCTGGCCCAGGTTGCCCAGGGAAGCTGTGGCTGCCCCATCCCTGGCAGTGTTGAAGGGCAGGTTGGATGGGGCTTGGAGCAGCCTGGGCTGGTGGGAGGTGTCCCTGCCCATGCAGGGGGGTCGCGACCAGATGATCTTGAAGGTCCCTTCCCACCCAAAGCAGTGATTCCATAACCCTGCGCCAGAGGCAGCAGAAGACACCCCGGAGGAGCCGCGGGCGGCGGCGGGAGCGCGGCTGCCCCTGCCGGCCGGGCGGGCCGGGCGCTGCCGCCATGTCGGAGGCCGCGGCGGCGATGGCGGAGCCGCGGCTGCGGCGCAAGCAGCTGCTGAGCGCGGAGGAGGCGGAGCTGTTCGAGCTGGCGCAGGCGGCGGGCAGCGGGCTGGACCCGGAGGTGTTCCGGTGAGCGGCGGGACCGGCCAGGCTGCGGCCGGCGCCGGGGGCCCCGCTGACGGGCGCTGCCGCTGTCCCCGCAGGGTGCTGCTGGACCTGCTGCGCATGAACGTGGCGCCGCTCGCCGTCTTCCAGGTGCTCAAGTCCATGTGCGCCGGGCAGCGGCTGCCGCCGGGACCCGAGGGCGGAACCCCCGCTGCGCCGGCGCCGCTGCCCGCCGACACCCGAGGTAAGCGGAGGGCAGGGCCGGGCCGGGCGGGGAGCGGCGGCGGGCGCTGATCCCCGCGTCTCCCCGCATAGAGTCCTCCGAGGACGGCCGGGACCCCGCCCCGCTCCTCCCCGCATCCCGCCTGCGGCCGCCGCGGCTCTGGAGCCGGCCGCCGCTCTCCCGGGCCTCCCCCGCGGGCTGCCCGCCGCCCCGGGCCCTGCCCGCGCCTCCCGCCCGCCGCGCCGCGGGGAGGGGCGCCCGGGCCGGGCAGCCGGGCCCGAGGGGTGTCTGGGCCGGGCCGCGCGGGGCCCGCGCGGTGTGAGCCGCGGCCCGGGCGCCGGCGGGGAGGGACAGAGCTCTGTCACCTCCGGCCCGGCCCTGGCGTCTCCTGGCTGCTCTCCGCGCCCTTTTTTCTTGCTTTGTAGTCATTTTAGGCAGCGGGGGCGGAGGAGCGGTGCGTTTTGCCGGGGCGGGGGAGGCTGCGGTCCCTTCGGCTGGGTTTTGCAGCCTCCTGGGTCTGCCCTCTCGGCCTTTAAAAATCCCCCAAACTTATTAATACGCGATGTTACACAATGCTGCTTCACTTACATCTGGCTCAAAAACCAGGAAAGTTTCTGGCATTTTAGGAATCCCTGGAAAACGAGGGGAGCTGCGATGCTTCCTCTGTTTCATCTTCATACCGTGGGGTTTCTGCTGCTTGGCCAGTGGTTTCTGTCCCCAGGGGGATGGTGGTGAGGTGGGAACAGCTGGTATGGCCACTGCTTTTTGAATATGACTGTCTCTAATTCTCGGTGGACAGTAACAGATTTAGCCCTGAAGCTGTGCCATTATAGATATTGCTTTTTTTTTTTTTTTTTCCAAATCAGTTCTAATAAAACTTTTACTTCTTGAACTTCTGATGTGACTTTTGGCTGGTATCTCACAACCTCTGTGGATTGCTTCCAAAAGGTTTAAAAGTGAGTCTGCTGTCACTAAGCTTGAATTCACTGTGAGAACTTGCATTTCTCTTGCACTCAAAAAAAGCAGCAGAAAGGGGCAATGGCCAAAACAGCAAGGTTTTGAGATCATTGCCTGGGGTTGCCAAGGATAAAACTGCATGTCAAAAGCTTGGCTTGCTCTGTGCAAAACTCAGAAAGTAACTGTAAATGAGGCCTGTGCTAGGAAAGCAGAGAACATGGTAAGAAAGAAAAGCTCTGTCTGTAGGTAACCAGGTTTGGGGGGAAGGTAAGATTTCCCTGTTTTAAGAGTGTAGTACTGCTTAGTCTAGTCTCACTGGTGAGGCTACTGGAGTGGTTGGGGGTGTTTATTCTCTGACTGGGCTTGCAAGTCTGGTGGTAAGTCCTATAGAAAGGGAAGTTGAAAGGCAAGATTTGTTTCACCAACTATACGCAGTCAGTTTTAGGGTAAAGGCCATTATGCCACAATCTGAGGCGTCTTTATGACAGCAGAACCTGCTGCATCTGGTGTGGATTCCTACATGGGAAGTGGATGAGAATTAGCTGATTGAGCAGCTGCACAGAGATTCTGAGGAGCTTGCTAAAGCCTAAGTGGGAATTGGAGTGTGTGGGTAAGTGTCCGGTACTCCATGGACTTTTATCGTGAACAGGTTCCCCTGAGAGTCTTGAGAGAGTTTCTTGATTAAGAATTCCCTGCAGAGAAGGTGGTTGCAGTAAAGAGCACAGCCTCATTTGTGACTGAGAAGTGACTCTTAATATGCACAGCGTGAAAAGAAGACACCCAGCTGTCGACTTTTTCCCGAGCAAAATGAGCAAGGTAGTACGGATGTTTTGGGTAAGAAGCAGTGTGCTATCCTGGTACTATGTTGAGAGGAAAGATCTCCAAAGAGCAGTGATTTTGCACATAAGATGGTGTTAAATTTTGCTCTCTTCTCCTCTGCTGGTGCTTCAGGTGTGATGGACCACTCCACGTGTGAAGGAACTTTGTTTCTGTTTGTTCATCTGGACTAGCTTTTGTTCTGTCATGTATGCTGTTTCTGTGGCACTTCCTATAAAAAAAAAGATTATTCGAGCACTAGGCCACTGCCATGGGCTAGTTTTGGCCAGAAGTAGTCCAGCTCAGGTTTGAAATGGTTGTGTGGCAGCTTCTTTATTAATCAGTGTTAAATATCTCAAGAGGAGAAACCCTAAGGTAGAATTATGTGCCCTTAACTGTTGCCTCCTACCAGCTTGAGGTGTTGCAAGCACCTTAGAGAGGCTTTGAGTTTCCTGGAATGTGCATCTGTCTTGGGTGCTCAGTTTCCTTGTGCCTGCCTCGATCCAGGGTGCTCATTCTGCACCTTTAGCAGAGCAGCTCCTGGTCCAAGATGGTGCCTGGGTCACATTGCAGTCCTGGTGTCTCCGGCCAGACATTCCTCTCCATAGTTTTTCTTCAAAATCAAAAAGTGGATACCATCAGGTGCACTGTCTGACAAGCATTTCCAATCAGGAGCAAAGTTCAGAGGAAGCTGGTTTGAGCTCTGCACTACTGGTGGTAAAAACAGTATTAGCTGGGCCTTCACTGTCTCCTGTTGCTGCTTTATTTCACAAGGCTAAAATGTGTCTTCAGGCTGATTGATGCACTGAGATCACCGGATCAAACGCAGCTTACTGACACAGGAGGATTGTGCTCATCAAGCTACAGTTTCACTGCAGACACATGGTAAATGCTAAACACTGAACTTGGCTTTGCGCTCTCTGTGAGCTGGTGCTCGGTGGTGATGACAGAAGGGCACTTTGGGCTGCTCTCCCTGACCACTCAGTCCTGACCAAAGCCGGATGGGCAGCATTTGCACATCATGCTAGAAAGTTTGGTCTTCCCGGCTATGTCAGTTGTTGTTTTTTTGTTGTTGTTTTCTGGAAGCTTGTGTTAGAACCATATCTCACTTTGAAAACTTCTCCTTTTGCTCTCTGTCACCTCAAGTGGTTCTGCTGTCACCCAACACCCAATGATGTTTGACAGCAGACAATTCCTTTGTGAAAAAAATCACCATTGAAAAATGTGGCGGTTAAGACATGGACTCCAGGGTGAGAAGCAATGGAATTGTTTATTGTGAGAAAAATGCTCCCTTATAACTTTTATGGTGGAAACTGAGAATAAGCAATCAGGGTACAGAGCACTCACACAGGGTAAAAAGCACTCACACCTGCTCCTTGACACATACACAGACCTTGGGTTCCCAGGATGTAGCCAATCACATGATAAAAGAGTGTTCTGATTTTTGTCAACATTCGCAGTGCTGCTCACAGCAAGCCCTGGCCCTTAGCTGGTCTCATATTGTTTTATCTACTTCTTTACAGATAGAGGAGGCCCTTTATCTTTACCCATGGCTACTCTCTACAGAAAAACTAACTCAGAAAATATATTTGGTCAGAATTTAAGCTCAGTGACAGCTTATGACAACCTTAGTTTTGTATTCTTATTTCTGTAAGTATACTGAGTCCCAGTAAGATGTCATTAACATGGAGAAGGGGGCACGTTTTGTCCAGCTCTGCTTTTGAAGATATGTTCAATGTCTGCGCTTGCTGTGATGTGGTCAGAGAAGAGGCTGTGTTCGCCTGACTGCAGGTTGGCATCAAGTGCAAGTGAACAAGCTTCTGCAACTTTAATTGCAGCTCTGTGCAAATTTTGGCTCACTTATGTCTGACTCTGCAGTGCCTTGTAGACACTTGGAGCGATGTTCCAGGCGTGTCCAAGGAAGATGTGTAGGTTGAAGGTCATGGAAACAAATAGGTGTCCAGAGAAATCTCTCCATTCATGTAAATGGGTAATGATCTAAAGCAGAGCTGTGTCATCAGTGCCAACCTTGTCTCTGCTTTACTGGACTACCTTAGGCTGAATTAGAATTTGAACTACCTGTAGCTCAAGACAGGAGCTTGTTTTACTGTAGCCTTGGGGGAAAGTGTGTTGCTGAAATAAAGATCCCATTAAAATCAGCCTAGCTTCAGCAGAATAATTTTCTCTCGTTAAGTTGGGAGAAACAAAATTGAAGAGGAGCAAGAGTCATTCTTCATTCACTGAGCTCTCTGATTCTGAGCACAGTCCAAGTACATAATTCAGGAGTTGGGTAAGTGTTTAGAGGATGACTGGGGATGTCTTCGGAGCTGAATCTGTGGCAAATATTCAGCTTGCCTGGCCTCCCTTTCCTGTAGTAGCTCCTGTGGGAAGGGGAACCAAAGCTGTATCTGTTGTTGGCCATTCCATCTGTTGTTGGAAGATGCTGCTTCCATTGAAGAAGAGGATGGTGTGGCTTCCATGCAGGATCAGGCATTTGGAGGTGGGAGATGCCTCCTCTGCATAACAGGAACTTTCTTCTGCTGATAAAGCTAGAGCTCCTTGCACTAATACAAAGAACAGTGATTGTCCTCTGCTTTGCAGTGTGTCCTTCAGCTCTGTGTATGTGCTTCTTTCTCCTGTGTTTCCTCCCCTGTCAGAAGACAGAGCGATGGCTGAAGTAATCCAGTAATTGGTTATCTTAAAACTGATTACAAAATTTCTCAGTGGTACTCTTCTTTCTTACATGGTTAAGGGTCTCTTGGTTAAAAGCTCCAGCTTTTCCTCTTTTGGGAGGTTTTAACAAATTTTGATACTCCCAAAATACAGATGATATGTAGTGAAATAGTCTTTCTGTTGCAGAAGTAAGAACTTTGTACTCCAGAAGGGAGCAGAAAGAGCAGATAAACAGCTTTTATTAATTTTTCCTTATCCTAGGAATAACTTGCAAAAAGTCTCGGTTGGAATGCTCAAAACCTGACGTGGACCTAGTCCTAAAAGAGTAGGTGGCTCCTTTGTTCCTGAGAAAATATGTTTTGCTCGGGTAATGCACTTTGAGAACTGAAGTTGAAAAATACTTGTCACTTTGTTGCATCTTCACTTTTTGAATGGTGAAAAGGCTGTGTTGGATGCTGTGATGCAACCTACACTACTGTTTTTTTTGGGAAGGACTTCCTCCCATCTGAGTAAGTTTTTCAAGAGGAAAAAGGTCCTTATCTGAGAGGTACAGGCTTCTTCCATACTCCTTTTCAGTGTGCCATATTCTTTACAGTGCTTTTGGTACCATGGGAACCTGTTGCAAAATTGCCAAATGATTTAGCTACAAGTATGTGGCTGTGTCCACTGGAGAAGTAGGTAGCTTTTGAACAGGTCACACTTGGAGGAAACGCTGTGTGGAGAGGTATTCCTTTAGGTTACTGGGATTCACTACTGGTGTGAGACATGAAAGGATCCCCTGGGGAAAGCAGTAGGTTGAGTAGAGAGGAGGCTGAAAGAGAAGAGCTTTAGATTTCCACTTTGGAAAGCATATTTGGAGTTGGGATTCCTTTCCTAGATCTAGTAAGTCTTCACTTGCCTCCTGCTTCACACAGGAAGGTGCTTCTTCCTCCCTCTGCTGCTTAAGGCTTTCTCTTCTTGCCCTGTGTTAGACTGCAGACTCCTGCCTCCGTGTCTGGTGGTGGTCCTCTCCAAGAGGTTGCTCCCTGATCACAGTGGGCACTGCTGTTTTTAAGTGGGGGGGAGAGTCAGAAGTAGGTAGGGCATGCTTCTTCCACTGCTTGCATGCATATACCATTCTTCTCAAGCCATGTCTGGCTCTTAGAGATAAACATGTAGCTGCTTCTTTTGCAGTCACCTTGGGGGAGGGAGGTGTTTGATTAGGCTCTTCTGCATCAGCTCTGGCATCTGTAAATATTTGGGCTGCAGTCTGCTACAGCCAGACACATCTGACATAAGGGCATCGTGTGTCACTGAGGAAAATATCAGTGGCATCCATCTGTTAGTCTGTAGTACTTGAATTACAGATAGGTTGTGTTTGTTCAGCATCTTTTGTGCTTTGCATTAATTGACCCTGTTTATCTCTGATAGTGTTTTAACTGGTAGAAACTCACAAAACGTGCCTGTCCCTGCACACTTCATGAGCTGTTCTTGACCGGTTCCTGGGTCTAGATAGGATGCTTGGGTTGGGTTTTGTGCTGGTTTGTTTTACTGTAATTTTGAGGCTAAGAGGATGGAGGGCATGTGCTTTGTCTGAGTGCACCTTCTATTAAATAAAGTAATTCTTTCTGGCCAAGTTGTTTCAGCTAGGTCAGAAGATCAAGGGCCTGACTTCTGGTAGGGCATAATGATACGGTTGGTTTGTGTGTGGATGTGGTTACAGGTGTATACAGGCTGAGGACCTGCACTTTTATGGAAGAGATGCATGTGAGGAAGGGGAGGGCATTCACCTATAGAGGTGTCCTGGATTGCTCCTGCCATGGCAGGGGGGCGTGGAGCTAGATGGTCTTTAAGCTCCCTTGCAACCCAAACCATTCTGTGATCATGGTGAACTATAATGCTTTTTGTTCCTGCCAATTTTTCTCTCAAATGCTGTGAGATCACGTAGTGCCTTTGTGCAGTTTGTTTTCATGGACAATACTTGCATAGTGAAACTACTTGAAGTGCCTTAGCTACAAAGAAAGATTGCAATGCTGGTTGGCTGGCTTGGGCTAGTAAGTGCTGGCAGATCACTGGTGTGGTTTGCAAGAATAGGCTTTTTTAAGAGCACCTGACTTGGCTGAGTTAAGTGAACATATTTCTTTTGCCACCCTAGTCTGTCAAATTTTACAGATATGAAGGGGCCAAAATACTCTTTATTTGGAAGTTCTCAGGCTTTCTGGTGCTGCAAGGTGTTAACTTGTGGTATTGATATGAGTCCTGTTCTCAGGCAGCTGCTCCAAGGAGACAGGACGTCTGGTAAGTAAAACAGATATATTTCTAGTCTGTGCACTGTCAGTAGCACAAATGATCTACAGCAATGATTTCCAAACCGTGTCCCTGGAGACTTCAGTGTGTGGAGCAGCTGTTGGTATTCTGGAAGTTGCTCTGATAACGATTGCTAAAATGTCACTTTTCATTTTAACTGCCTGCATGTAACTACAGCTCAATGTATTCCTGTATTTTGTTTCCTCCTTGTTATTACTAATTTTTTAATGAAGTTTCTTGGAGCTTGCTATCTTTATTAAAAGCTATGACTATTTTGCCTTTATTTTTATTATCTTTTCTAATGAGAGTACTACTTCTCATGTGAAGTAATTCTCTCTGGTGCCAGGAAAAGTCAGTTGCCCGCACTTATCTCCTCCTGTCATTTGTTTGCAGCCCCTTTGTCACTTCCCTCTAGCTGAATCCAGCAGGGTGGGCTGCATGCCCCTGCTCCTTCTCCCTTCTTACACATTGCTTCTCCCTGCTGTTGCATTGTGTTTTAGGGATGGTGAGTTGTACCTAACTCCCATCTTTTGAACGCTGAGGAAATCTGTAAGTAGGTGCTGGGTAGGAGTCTGAACTGCTGGAAACCCCAGAAAATTACCAAAAATACAGACCTTTACTGATGAAGACACAGAAGTGACATGAAGAGAAGGGTTTGTGATCTGACAGTTTGCTGGCTTCAGAAACTGGCAAACACTGTCACATCTATTCACTTAGCCCGGCCATGGGGTGTCAGATGCTGATCTTGTGCTTCTCCTCTTATTTGCAGTGTTGGTGTTCCTGTGCCAAACTCGAGCTTTAAAGAACAAAGTGGCTGGTTACTTTGTAGATTAAACCTGATGAAATTTAACAGTGCAACTTGGTTTTGTGGCCCTGGTACCTATTGAGCTGAATTCACAAACTGGCTTTCTGTGTTGGGTGCTGGATACGTTTGTGATGCCTGATACAGTTTTGCCTTTTGCATGACCTCTTGAGGAAGCTTGCGGCTTAGATGCTGTGTGACACACAGGGTTGGCACTTGTAAATTAATGTATGTGTTTGTTTTTTCAGGGAGAAATAAAACCAGTTCTGCAGTCGGTGGGACCCAGGTTCTTGCAGAAAGGAGCAGCCGGGAAGGATCTGCCCAGAGAATGCCTCGGCAGCCGAGTGCAAGCCGGCTGCAGAAAGCAGGAGCTTCTGGGAAGAGCAGTGGAGGAGGCAGCAGTACCTAAATAAGGCCTTGGAACGGAAGTGTTTTGATGCCTGACAATATATATAAACTGTGCTTGTTAAAACTGCTTGTGTTGTGTATATTAACCTGACAAACATGATTTGTAATACACGGAGCAGAGCTGTTGTTTCTTATTTCCAAAACTTTCTTTGGCAGTGCAGACTACTAGGGGTCACCTGAGGGGCACCTAGGACAAAGAGAAATGAAGCCTGGAAAAGCCTGGAATAGTGACTTAGATGACTTAACTGACAAGCCAATGCCTTTGGCTCATCCTTCCCAAAAATCCGTTTTGATACACTCATGCTGGTTGTAACAGCAGAAAGTCTGGTTGGCTGAATTATGAGGTGAATAGTGCCGAGGTAGGTCATACATTACTATCACTGAGCCCTTCAGTGATGGCAGCTTGCACTGGAAACCTGAGTGGTGATGTATGTTCTTGTACTTTAACTGGTAGTTGCCCCATGCATGGTCACTTGGGTTTTAGCACCTCAATCTGAAATCCAGTTTGACCTATCACATAGTATTTAGTCCTTCCAGTGCTGCTGATGTGATTATTCAGAGTGTTGCAGAATCCTTTGCCTAATGAATCAGGTTAAATGAGATTATGCTGGACAGGGAGGAAAGAGCTTCATCATTTAGAGTAAGATCCATGCAAATGGATAGGAGAGGTAGGTAGATTTGTCAGAGCTTAAGTGTTGCTCATTCCAGAGCATATCTGGGCAGTGGATGTGCCTGCTATAGCCTTGGTAGCTCGGGAGCTGTTGGTGCAATTTCCCTAATTAGGAGAAAGTGCCTAATCCTACTGTGCACAGTAGCTTTCCTCTCCTACCCACACCCCTTCTGACTAGGCCTAAGGCTGTGGTTACCCAGGGAAGATGGTGTGTTCACAGCATGTGATGGTCCAGGGAGACTACTCCAGTATGAGCCCTTTTCCTTCAGGGATACCGACTGGCTCTGCATGGGCCCTTGTAGACATCTGCTACAGTGTGATCCTCTCCACAGACTGTAGGGGGCAATCTGCTCCATCGTGGTTTTGCTCCAGGGGCTGCAGGGGAATCTGCCCCAGTGCCTGGAGTACCTCCTGCCACTCCTTCTCTGCCCTCAGTGCTAGCGGGATTGTTTCTTGCATCTTTCTTTTCAAGAATTTTTCAAGGGTGGGAGTTAGAAATGGAAGTAAAGTAGTTCATGGCCTGCAGTTACACATGTTGAAACTTGGCTGTAGGAAGGGTGTTCAAACATGATGGCTTACAAGCTACTGCTTTTTTTGGTGTTTGCAAGAATTGGATATTTCTTGCTCTGATCTTGTAAGCAAGTGTACTTGCTTGTCCCTTCCTATCTCCCCCCAAAACACCCCAAAGCCCAAAAACAGTCCCTGCTTTTTCTCTTAGAAGAATCATTATTGGTGCATTTTGTCCCTGGAACAGGGGTGAGCAGACCTGAGATGTGATTGAAAACCTCTTTGTGCAGTATATTGACCTTTTCTGGCATTAAAGGTACCTAACAAAAGTGGTTCAGTGCATGCTCACTGCCTCTTTCTTTCAGTAGTTTCATACCTGCATTTCTTTTATTTGTTGCTCTGTAGCTTGGAACACGTCCTGTGTTGTACCTACTCACCCATCTCCAAGTCCCTATCACATCCTCCTAAGCTTTACTACTCAGCCTTTGTCTGCAGATCAGTGCTCCTGTTTTGCTGATGTCCAGTTATCCTGGGTAGACTGTCCTGGTCTCCTTTCCCTGCTACCTATCTGAGTAAGTGCTACGTTCATCCTTTCGTATCCTTCAAAACATCTGCAGCAAGTGAGGCACCCCTGGGGCTGGTGTTGGTTTTTAGCTTTCGAAACACCTTTCTCCACTGAGCTCTTTTGGCCAACGTAGCTGTTTTGTGTGGTGCAATAAGTGATGTGGTGGATGATGTAAGAACAGCAGAAATAATTCTTGACTTGAGGATGCCTTTCAGTGTCATCTTCCAGAGTGACCTTGTGGCCCCATTGAGGACATACGATGAATGGAAAATGGGCTGACCTGCAGCAAAGTGGGTGCAGCTATATGATGCAGAAGGGTACAAAGGAGGGCACCTCACCTTGCTTCAGACCAGCCTAAATGTTCTCAAGCATGATGGTGACACACCAAGGGGCACATTCTCCAGCAGGCGTTGGAGCAGCTGTCCCTGCCAGGGGCAGAGGCTTTAACCTAGACAGAGTTTTGGATGGTGGATGAAGCTCTGCAGTCCCAGGCTGTGGGGAGTGCCTGGGGCCACTTCCTGAGGCTGGCAGAGGTGGTCTTTCCTGCTGGGGGTGTGTTATTGAAGACTTGTGTTATTAAGTGGAGATACAGCCTGAAATCTGCAGGCTAAGCAGCATCAAGAGAGTGTGAGAAAGAGTTGGACAGGACCTTCTCAGTCCCTACACTTCAAGATCCCTGGACCTCAGGTAGAGTGAGGTGACACACAGAATCTGTCCCTAGCAGATTGTAAGAGGAAACTATGAAGTTGGCCAGGGCTGGAAGGTGGTGAATTCTAGCAGCAAGAAGAAGGCTCCACCTGAAGGTTTGCAACAATTAAACAGGTTCACTGTCCTCAAAGCTGAGGAGGAGGTGCATGTGCTTTCAAATAAACCATCCGGGCTAGTTGACCCTAGCTATGAAAGACCACCAAAAGGAAGGAGCAAGTGGTGACTCAGAGTTCAGAGCCCTGAGGATAGGTAGCCAGGCAAAAATGAAGATCACAACATTAGACTTAAGGAGAGCAAACCTCGGTCTCATTAGGGACCTGCTTGATACAGTCCCATTGGATAAGGCCCTTGAGGGAAGAGGAGCTTGATATTCAGGGATCATCTCCAAGCTCAGGAGCACTCCATGTCAATGACCCAGAGCTGCATCCCATGCCTGAGCTCCAGCTGCATCCCTGCACCTCCCCCTTACTGCCACATCCCCTGGTCTGCTTCCCAAGCCCATGTCCTCTCACCACCTCATCCTCATGTCCTCCAGAGCTGCTTGTGTGGGGCTGCAGTTCAGTGCAGCAGCTGGGGCCTGGCTGAGGTGCAACATCTCATCTGCATGATTTATGGGGTGTTGGAGTAGAGGCAAGAGGGAGAGGTGAAGGTGTTTTGGGGAACCACAAAGATGGCAAAGCAGAGGGATGGGAATGTGAAAGGGGTATTTTTCCCTGTTTAGATGGTTACCCCCTGGCTGTAGTAGGCAGGGAGGTTTGGTCGAATACCAACGAAAACCTGCACAAAAAAAAGGGTAGGGGGAGACGAAGTCGCCAAGCTCTGGCAGAAAATCGCCCCGCAGGGCCGGAGGTTGGGGCAGGCCGGGACAGGCGGGGGGGCTAGAGCTGTAAAGGCAGTGGGGAAGCACCCAGACAAGCAGCAGAGTGGCGCAGCGGAAGCGTGCTGGGCCCATAACCCAGAGGTCGATGGATCGAAACCATCCTCTGCTAGCTATGCTTTTTGGGTTGTTTCCATTTTTTTTCTCTCCTCAGTGTGTTTTGTTTCTTGCCTGGCCCCCGCACACCCACCTGGCTTGCGCGGATCCAGGGAGCGCCCTGCGGGTCCCTGCGCGATCGCCACCGGGTGCTGGGCGAGACAGAACGGAGAACCAGTTGATTGGAGTAAAAAAAAGGAACAAAAGGGCGGTGCTAACCTGGGCACCGTGAGCGCTGAGCTGCGACTGGCAGAGCCCCGCGACTGCCGCCCGCTTGAGGCAGGTCGGGTTCTCCCGGGGGTGGGGAAGGAGTAAAGGCATAACAAAGACCTTAGCACAACATCGTCCTTAGCAGACGATGATTTAGAGCTATAGTCCTTTAGGAAATGGGCCCAGCACGCTTCCGCTGCGCCATTCTGCTGGCCTCGAGGACCCGGGCTGGTCCCACCATCCCAGCACACGGGGCCCGTGCCGGGTGCTGTAAACAGACCCCCAGACTGGGTAGCTACGAATGAACGCGCTGTGCTGTGTCTCTATCCCCCCTGAAGTAAGAGCTTTGACCTTCTCCTGGGGACTGCAAATGAAGCCTCCCATCATGACACAAGGTAAGAAGGACTTGGAGCTCCTATATTAAGTCCAGAGGAGGCCACGGAGATGATCGGAGGGCTGGAGAACTTGAATCCTTGTGGAAACACCATCCAACACAGCCGTGCTTTCCTCTCCATTGTCAGATTTTTCCCATTCAAATGCTATAATGGTTCTGCCTAATCCACCGGGATGTGGAAGAAAGTGTCCTTCAAATCCAAAACTGTAAAATAAACATTTGTCTTAGGTAAGCAATGTCTATGGGTTGGGAATAACAGGATGCACATCCACAGTTATCTAATAGATTTCTCTTAGATCCTGAACAAACCTGTGTTCTTGAGATCGAGGTTTCTTTACTGGTGATGTAAGAGTTAATTTCAGGTTGGCATTCCCTTAACGGTCCGTATTTTAAAAAGGTGTCAGTTAATGGTTCCAACCCTTTTTGGGCTTCCAATTAATTCCCAAATATTTTCCAATTTTTAAAGATAACCCGAGAGGAGATTCAGGAGGGATCTCACTGGAAGCAGTCGTATCTACACCCCAACCTTAAACCAATCACCACTGTTTCAAACAGCTCCCGCAGAGACAAACACCCCCCTTTTTCTTGTCATGCGTCTACGTGTGAAATCTCCCCTATTTAGTTTTACGGTACCAATAAAACCCAAACGGACTGCTTTACAGCAGATAATCCCCCCCGCCCCCCAGTATCTCTTCTCGCGCTGCTCCGCGGAGTCGCCCCGCCCCGGCGCCGGAGCAGCCGCCGCAGTTCCCCGATCAGCCGCTCGGAGGCGCTGGAGCGCCGGGCAGGGCTCTGGGCCGTCCCAGCCGGGTCCCCGAAGCTGCTGCTGCTGAAGCGGGTCCGTCCGGTGCGCGCGGACCCAGTCCGCACAGAGCGGAGATGTTTCCTTTAATATCCAGTTCTGCACAGGGCAGGGAGCAGTGTTCCGCACAGCAAGGGCATCTTCCTGAAACACAAGGGCTAATTTTATACCCAAAAATGAGAGAAAGAACTTTATGTGATTTTTCCCCCAAATGTAATTTTCCCCCAAAATTTTACTTATTTCAATTAATAACTGACATCAAAAGGAATGTTGAAGAGACATCTTTCAAGTGGGTTGTGATACAGTCCCCTCTCATTGGCTGTAACAGATACTGAGCTCACAGCATGTTCACTAGGTATCTAGATGCCTTTTGAAAATGGAATATAATTGGAAACAGTAAGTGTGTGAGATAGAAAAAGCAAATTAAATTTCAGTGCACTATTAACTTATTATAAACTTGAATAAATAATGTTTTTGGGAAGGTTCTACCCAGTTGATAATGATTTAAAATTTCCATTATTAAAACTATCAAAGGGCATTTTGTTTTCATACTTAAGAGCATATAATGAGTCACAAGGGACTTCTGAGTTCATCTTGGCTCCAGGACACACAGAGATTTATTAAAGACAAAGCAAACACTTGGGAAGATCAAGCAGTTGGTTTTCATACAAAGATGATGAAAAGAGAAGACAGCCTGCAGCATCTGCACTGCTTCCCACAATGTGATGTGGGTAGGGGTCTGAGAGACCCCAGTCCATAACTGGCTGCCAGGGAGGCAAGTCTGACAGAGGTGAGTGTGCAGATTGGGAAGAAAGTAAATGAAAACTGATTAGGTTAATTTCTGATTTTCTGTGTTTTTCTATCAGTGGGAAGAATTGCCCATGTGTTGAGCTGTAAGGCTCACCAATTCCTGACAGGATTTTATGATGCCAGTTACAGCCTTATTGGAATGTCACAATGTTTTTTTAAAGGAAGAATCATGGAACAAACTGAAAACAAACTGAATAAACTGCATAGGCAGTCCTCCCCAAGCCTAAGATTTCCCTACCTTGTAAATCAACTAGGTCACCCAGATGGACAATGTAAGAAAATTGTGTGAAGCTTGTCCAGTTGCAAAAACTGATCTGATGTGGCTGCAAGATAATGCCATAGTTCTGGTGCAGGTAATTTTACACAGAATCTTACACAGAATCTTAGGGGTTGGAAGGGACCTGGAAAGATCATCCAGTCCAACCCCCCTGCCAAAGCAGGATCACCTAGAGTAGGTCACACAGAAACATGTCCAGGGGGTTTGCAATGTCTCCAGAGAAGGAGACTCCACAGCCTCTCTGGGCAGCCTGTCCCAGGGCTCTGTCACCCTCACAGTAAAGAAGTTTTTCCTCACATTTACGTGGAACCTCCTGTGCTCCAGTTTGCAGCCATTGCCCCTTGTCTGTCACTGGACAGCGATGAGAAGAACCTGGCTCTGTCCTCCTGACACTCACCCTTAATGTATTTATAAACGCTGATGAGCTCACTCCTCAGTCTCCTCTTCTCCAAGCTAAGGAGACCCAGCTCCCTCAGCCCTTCTTCATAAGGGAAGATGTTCCACTCCCTTATGAACACCTTTCCCCATGTTGGCATAGCTGGTGATCTGCAAAGGATCTTAAATATATCTAAACATATACCCAAGGCATAAAAATTAAAAGTTAGGGTATGCCTCTACAAGACAGGGAAACAATCAAGGACTTTGAGCCAAAAAAATGGTCTGTAATCATGTGTACTTAGAAAAGAAGAAAACTACCTTGTCCCTAATGCATATCAGCAGTGATTGAAACCAAGATAAGAAAATTCGCTCTTTCATAGAAAATATTGCTGAAATGCATCGGGAGTTGGAATTTTAAATAAGATATTAGGACATAGAAATTGGATCCAAGAATTACTTTTTACAGCCATGCACAGAAAATAGGTATTTAATTTGGTCAGCTACCAAAAAGCAAAACCAAACCTACATTATGGAAAACATCTTCCTAACATCTGGTGTTTTGCCCGACCTTCAGATTCCTCTCCTCCTGCTCTTTCTGGTGATTTACATGGTGACAATGATGGGGAACAGTCTCATCCTTATCTTGGTGGTGGCTAATCAGCATCTCCAAACCCCAATGTTCTTCCTCAGTAACTTGTTCTGCTTGGACATGTGCTACAGCTCCACCATTCTGCCTTCCTGAAAGGTGACAGAAATGTTTTCTACAGCAGCTGCATGACAGTTTTTAATATTTGCTTTTCTAGTTGGAGTATAGTGTTATCTCCTGGCAGTGATGTCTTACAATTGATAAGGGTATGCAAATCCTTACATTACATTACCCTAATGAATCGTAAGCTTTGCACAGCACTAGCTGCAGGGGCCTGGGTAGGTGGTTTTATTATGACCTTTTTTTTAATCACACTGTTGATGTCACAAACAGTCTGTTGTGAGCTCAGTGAGACTGACCATTTCTCCTGTGATTTCAATGCTGTGATAAAATGCTCCTGCAGTGACACATTTCTGATAGAAGCTGTAACATCTCTGATGTCTGTTGCCATATGTAGACTCATTCCCATATGTGACTCAGTCAGGACGGACAAGTGACTCTCTAGAGGTGCTTATTTCTTTGCAAGGGCTGCAGAAAGATCCTAGGTATGAGTCATAAAGTTAGAAAACTGACCTGTGATCTCCTTAAATATGATAATGTTAGTATGAGAAATATTAAACTAAATTATCTTCTATATTTTTTCTAGCTGTAGTGGATATTCATATATGGATTTTGGTAGCAGATGCTTTAGGGAGGAGGGGCCAAGGGCCGCAGATAGGCCAGTGTCCAGTCTTACATGTTTGCTAGTGACGCCTGCATGGAGTCAAGTTAAGCTGGCTATCACGGAGTCAAGGGAGTGTTGTTCCTGGAGGATAATCAAGTATCAGATGTCTGCCCCTTTCTATTTGATTATGGATAGATAAATCAGCTCTCTTCTGTGGATTCCCTGGGTACAGGTCCAGGATTAGCACTGATCGCATTCTGTGAACTCCAGAGTTGCTTATTTGCCTGTGTGTCTTTGATGACTTTTTCAACAATTGAAAACAATACTCATGCATTGCTCCTTCTGAGGACTGAACTATTAATAATAGCTCTAACCCAACAATAGCAGTATAGGCAGCCACTTGACACATAAACTTGAACACCAGCAATTCTAAACTGGATTGAGATGTCTTCACTGAACTGTCTGCATGTTCTGAGTTATCTTAGTTAAGACATCTTTAGCATCTTCAAAAGATGAGATAATACTTTATTCTAATTTTAAATACTCCATCCTAATTTCTGTTGTTGCATTTCAACCAACTCTTTTCTTTTTGTGAAATAGACCAGATTTCACTTAGTTCTGTCTCAGAGCTTGTGATTTGATGAGTGCATCCCTAAGGTTTGTGAAGTCAGGCACAAATACACTGTGAACAGACCTTTCTCTCTACTTTTAGACAGTGACAGAGGAACTGTGGTTTTTTGAACACCCACATCACGAGTATGTGTGCATTTTACTATTAAAACATCTCTCTTCAGTAGGGAAGAACCATAGAATCATAGACTTGTTTGAGTTAGAAGGGACCTTAAAGATCATCCAGTTCCAACCCCCCTGCCATTGGCCGGGACACCTCCCACCAGACCAGGTTGCTCCAAGCCCCATCCAACCTGCCCTTGAACACTTCCAAGGATGGGGCAGCCACAGCTTCTCTAGGCAACCTGTTCCTCAGAGGAAAGAATTTATTCCTAATATCCAATCTAAATCTCCACTCTTTCAGCTTGAAACCCTTTTCACTCATGCCATCACTCCATGCCCTTGTAAATGTCCCTTTCCTACTTTCCTGGAGCCCCTTCAGGCAATGTAAGATGCTCTAAAGTTTTCCCTGGAGCCTTCTCTTCTCCAGGCTGAACAGCCCCAACTCTCTCAGCCTGGCCTCACAACACAGCTGCTCCAGCCCTTGGATCACCATCGTGGCTTCCTCTGGAGTCGCTACCACAGCTCCATGTCTTTCTTATGCTGGCATCACCAACTCATACCTTGATCTCAGACAGGCAAAACCTTCACAATGACCCTTAGTCAAAATAATTTTCATTGAACATCCCACTGGAGACACTTGTGGAAGAGTGTTGGCAATTCAGGTAGGGGCAAGGGGTGAGCTGGATGAGTACTGCAGAGGCGGGGAGATCGGGGGTGGGCGCAGTATTGTAGGGAATTGCTCAGGGCTTTGGGATAGGGTATGACACTGAGAGTGGGAACCTGGGAACTCACTGGATGATAGCACTGGGACAACTGGGACCTGCAAACTGTCACCACAGCTGAAGAGTACCCATCCATGTCTGGGAAGCAAGGGGAAGGGTCTGCAGAGACTAGAAGCTTAGGGGTTTCAGGGGCAGGCTATGAGGCACCACTGAAGCAGTGGGGGCTGGTGGGATTGGGATCTGGTCTGGGGCAGGAGGGACTCTGTGTGGAGAAGCTGGGTGCCATCTCAACAAGGCTGGACCGCCAGGGCCCTGCAAGATTGAACAGAGGGGTACCAGGAAAAGTAGAGTGGTAAGGGCTGTGTTCCAGGACTGAATAGCAGCGCTTGAGCCTAGAACACACGGGGGAGGAGGGGCCCAAGGCTGGGACAGCTGTGATGTGTGGGCCACTCTGACATGCCCTTGCTCAGGCACCTTTGCTTTGCAACTGCTGCAGCCTTCCAGGAGCCCAGGTGCCTCCTCTGTGCATCCCACACTGCCTAGGAGGAAACCTGAGGCAGATGAGGCTGGAAATGGTCCTTTGTAGGTCAGCATCCAACTCTTTCTTTGACAGGACACTGCTTTGTGAAAGCACTTACTCCTTCCTGGGTTTTCCTGTACCCATGCTCTGATTTCCTGCTCTGATCAGCCCCCAGGGGGATCATGTAGACTTCTTGCAACAATTCCACCTCTAATAGCCTCAGCAGGCCTCATTAAAACCTCAGAAAACTTTATGCCTGTGACCACCTTTCAAATTGCATAATTTTTACCCTAGGGCTTTATAGACTTAGCAAACTGTAGCTTTTTCTTGCTGCAAATCTCTGTATAGTCATCAGGTGGTGTTATTGTTTGAGGGACCCTGGCATGGTGTTGAAGGCCTATAAGAAGAACTAGAGAGAGACCCTGAAAGATCCAGGAGGGCGGGGGCAGGGAGGGGTCAATATTCCCCCTGCTTCCTTCCATATAAAAGTGTGAGAACCAGAAGCTCAGCCCTTGCTTTCCTGTGCCTCCTTCCCTGCTGTTGCTGCTCAGGGATTCTTCGGTTCGCCAGGTCTCTCCAGAATCCAGCTCCATCTGGTGCTGCCAGGAGCTGTGGACCCTTCTCCTGAAGCAGCCTTGCTGCAAGGGGCCCTCACCCACCAATTTCTGCCACCAGCGAGATGGGGTTTGTATGTATTTGTGTATCAGTGGAGAGACCTGTTCTTTCCCCCACCTGTTATTCCCTTTCGGTGTTAGTGAATTGTTCCTGGTTCAGTTTCCGACCCTTCAGTCTCTCTTCCTTATTCCCTTCTGTCTTTCCTTGGGAGGGTGGAGGGGGGTAACAGGGAGCAAGTCTGTCTTCTGGTTTGTGTTTTACTCTGTTTAAACCAGGACAGGTAGCCGATAGGAGAGTCTTTGAGAAGGAGTTTTGCCAGACTTCAAGTTTGTAATGACCTAATGATACAACAGGAAAGTTCTTGTTTCTTGTTGAAGCCTAGTGGTGGTAAACAAATATGAATTAATTAATTAATAATGAACTTACAGAACACTATTTTCCAATAGGGGCTGATGCTGTTAAAGAAAAATGATCAACATTTTGGTTGCGGTCAAGCATATTGTGGACTGTGTTTTCAGCTGTTTCCCTCATTCACAAAGGACAAAACTGGCCATGAGAAAATTGTCTGTCTCACCATCTTAGGAAACAACACTGCACTGCAAACACAGTGACTGCTCCAATTCCCTTTGGTGCTGTTCTTTTAAAATTACCTGCAAGCTCAGTTAGGATGAAAAATATATTTATGCGCCAGAAATCATGACATACCTAAAACTATTCAAAACACAATTCACATTTTCTAACACTTTAAAGATGGGTTTTCAGACTTTTTCACTTGACTGCAAATGACACCAACACAGCCCGTCCTGGCCACATTGATATGATCGGAAGACACACAAACCAATACAATATGATGTTAGCATCATAAGATGAGAGAAGATCAAAGGTGGGGATTAGTGTTGGTACTTGTCCAATAATTAAACAGACAAATATTAGGTAGGACAAATATCAAGCTAATGGAAAAAAACTCATTTGTCAGGCAGGCGAATAAACATTGTGTAAATGGAAAAAAAGCAGAAGAAAATTTAGTGGATAGTGAGCTCATTAATGTATTAAGAACAAAGATAAGTGTAATGCACACACAGATTTTTTTCTTTCGACAAATGAAAAAATATAAATATAAAGAATGTAGATATAATTAAAGAAGCATGGAGAATTTTGCCATATTTCAGTCAATTTCAGAAAAACATTTTTGGCAATTAAATGAATGGATCAAAATTCAGGAAAAATGTTGATGTTTACCAGGACTGTATATTTTTAATTTCCAAACAACAACTTTTTCTTTAGAAATAGGTCAATATGTATTTTTAAAGTAAAACATTGATTTTAAGATGGTAAGTGGATACAAACAAGCTAAAACATTTTGCTTCAGGAAGAGTGACAGCAACTAACCATAAGCCAAAACAAAAATGGGGAATGATCTGGCTTGTCAAGAAACAAAAGAGGAACAGGTAGAAAGACAAGACAACCCGCTGTGGTCATTGCTGCACTGCTTTCTTTAGCGCTGAGGAGGTCACTTCCGTGAGCTTGCAGTACAGCTAGTTGAGAAAGGAGAGGGCCGAAT
This sequence comes from Apus apus, assembly GCF_020740795.1. Taxonomy (NCBI): domain Eukaryota; kingdom Metazoa; phylum Chordata; class Aves; order Apodiformes; family Apodidae; genus Apus; species Apus apus. Next base: position 206,426 of record NC_067291.1, on the reverse strand, counting down.
TATTTTTCCTTCCTATGTTCTTCCTCTGACCTTATGATGGATATAAAACTTAATTGAATTCTCCTCCCACTTCAGGTAGGTCTTCAGTGGGTTGAGTTTCTTCATTTTCTCGTTTTGAGGGGAAAGCTGTATCAACAGGCACCACAACCAGTAGTTTTACTGTTTTCTGAAATTCCCAGCATGTTACTTCAGAGGTTTTGGTGCCTCAGAAGGAAGGCCTCCATGCCTGAAGAGTAATCTGTACTAAACTTGTCTGTACTAAACTAATTGAAAGCTCAGACCAGAGGTATAATATATGAACTTGAATATTCCTTAGAAGAAGACTTCTCTCATTCAACTTTTAGCTGCTTACAAGCTAGAAGGTTGGTATCAGTTCAACACTCAAGGTGCTGGTGGAGACCATTAAGCATACCTACAACTTACCTCCTCTCATCCTCAGAGGGCTGTCAAGCACAACAGGCTGAATCATCTTCAAAGAGAATTTATAAGCGTTTATCAGACCTTCATGTGACATATATAGGGAGAAGTAAAAAGAGATTTTGGCAGTGAAATCAGTCCCCAGAACTCGACCTAATCAACAGAAACAGGAACTTCTAGAAGATCACTCATCTGATGTTTTTTTGTCTGCTGCATCAGGATGAAATCAGACATGATCTAGAAATGCCTGTCTCCCTTTGTGTAGGGATTTCTTTTTGGTGCCTTGATGATGAAATTTGATACAGAAGTTAAGAGTTCCTACAAAGATAAATGCCTCTGCCTCAGGAAGCAATCCCCAGCTTTCAGGAGCACAGTCACTGACATTTACTGGTGGTGGTGATGTCACTTGGTAGAGTTAAAGATTCACAAACTCTATTTTGAAACTGTAACAGTGGGAAAGGAGGGTCACCATTGTTGGATGCCCAGGACAATATTTCCTGGTTAACTATTGTCTAGAAGCAGACCTGTAACAGGATGAAAAATTGAGCAAGATTGGGTAAGAACTTAGCTGTGGTAGCTGATAGGATGAAGGTATAATCTCTAGTTACCTTGGCTAATTTTAATGCTAAAACCCACACCCCTTTGCAAATAATAAGCATGCTAATGGGGTAACCTCGCTATATATTTTAATCATTAATTTAGATGCATATATATAGTTAAGAGGGGTAGATGAATAAATGGTAACCAAATCTAGATCCCTTTTATAGACAACACCTCTGGAAAATGGTTGCTCTGATCTGTTTTGGCATGCAGATGTTTGACTGAACCCTGCCAGGCTTGAGACTCAGCTAACTGATCAGGACGTGAAATGCTGCTAGAGAAAACATGAGGCACTGCTGGACATGGTGGATACCAAAAGCTAGAGAGCTTTCTGAGGAGTGGATGCAGCTCATGGAGGGTTAAGGAGGAGGGAGGTGAGAAATGGCCAAACATCACAGGTAAAAATATGGGAGTTTGGGTACATTTCAGGGCATGGAGGAGGATTACAATACACAAGTAATGACACCAAGTGATACCAAGTATTTCTGAGATAACCTAATGTTGGGGAGGAGAATGAGTATTTGTTTTTCTTGCATTTAGAGCTTGGCCAGACTGGCCTCCTGTTTGCTTTTTTGCTCAGCATAAGGTGAGATAGTGAAACCTTAGGCTGCACTGAACTGCTGTCCAACTCTAGACAAACCATCATCTGGAAAAATAGTAAGGAAATGTTAATATAATGAAAAACCATGGAAACAAGCCCCCCCATGACTATAAGACACATGACAGGAAGAAGGCCAACTGAAACCGGAACTTGAGGGACTATAGTTCCAGCTGGAAATATTGAAGTGAGGGACAGCAGAAGACCCATGTATTTCAGGTGCAGATGGAACAAAAGATGAAGTCTAAAGTGCATGCAGAAGAGACAAGAAACATTGGGAGAAGATGTTTCTTAAATAGACTGATTGTATGAGCAGTTGTGTGCATGTCACATGGACAGACTGTGAGGCCTTAAAAGGCACAGGTACAATATGGACAGAATCCCTCTCTGGAAACACCCAGCTTGAGCTGCAATAAACAGCATGTAGTGATATGACAGGGGGTAATGGCTTTAAACTGGAAGAGGATGGATTTTGTCAAGACATTACAAAGAAATTCTTCACTGTGAGCATGGTGCATGGAGCAGGTAGCTCAGGGAAGTTGTGGATGCCCCATCCCTTGAAAGTTTTCAAGGAGAGGTTGGATAGGACTTTGAGTATCCTTGTCTAGTGGGAGATGTCCCTGCCCATGGCAGTGGGGGTTTGTACCAGATGAAGTTTAAGGTTCTTTCTAACCCAAACCATTCTGTGATTCTATGACTGCCTCAATAAAAAATGGAAAAAACATTGGCTCTTCCCACTGCCATCTTAGGTGTTTAGATAACTACTGATTTCTGTCTGGTGGTGCTTGTGACTTCTGACTTTCTTAGGACACTTAAAGTAATGTTGGGTTCTTTGCAAGTTATGTCAGAGTTAGCATGAAGTTAGGAATTAGTACGTTAGGTTGGGATTTGCTTGGAGATGTACATTACTAAGGCTTTCTTTCCATCTTTTTTCTCTCTTGAGTTTTCCTTCTTGAAGAAATGTGGCTCTTAACAGACCAGATATGACTTGTCCTGAAAGTGTGTCACCAGGAATAAGCAACTGGCCTGCTTGTGCTTTGAAACGATGCAGAAACAACACTGATGTGTACAGGCTGCTTTCTCTACCAACATCAAGCTAAAGGGCGTCAGCATGGAGTCTCCCTCTGGCTAGAGTGTCCTTGATTTCCTTTCACTGATGAATCAGTTAAAGAATAACTTAAAGTGGATCTCTAACTTTCAGATGTCTGGAATCTTGAAAGATGTGTTGAAAAGCTGTGGAACAAGATTTGTTTTTCAGTTAACCTGTTTAATTTAACACTTCACAGTCTTCACCCCTCCAGCCTAGAGAGAGCTGTTACTTCACTTTGCAGCACTTTGCAGTTCCCCTTGTTGAACTTTCTGAGGTTCCAGTTGGTAGATTTCTCTAGTCTGTGGAAGTTCCTCTGGATGGCAGCATGACTCGTGTGTGAGTCAGTCCTCCCAGTTCTGTGTTAGCAGCAGGCCCCATGGTACAGATAATTAATGGAGTATTAAACAGGATTGGACCCAGCACTGACTCCTGAGGTACTTTGCTAGTTACTAGCCTCCAACTAGATTTTGTGCCATGGATCACCTTGTTCTGGGCCTGACCATTCCACCAGTTTTCAATCCACCTCATTGTTCTTCCAGCCCACAATTCATCAGCTTCTCTATGAGGAACCTAGGGAAACCATCAAAAACTATTCTGAAATCAAGGTAGACCACATGTGTCTGTGTACTTACAAAAGCCTTTCTTTTTGTCTTTGACATCCTTGGCCAGATACATCTCAGTTTTGACTTTCATAACTGCATCTCTGCATGCTCAGACAGAGAAAAATATTTGAAAATAACAATTCTTAATTATGTCATGGACTTTCATCATGCAAACTGCCAGCCAGATGCTTCTGTGTGGTGGATCAAAAATCCCCACCCACACACACACATGCACACACACGCCCTGGGCACTGGAGGAATGCTCAGAAGAGGCAAGCAGAGACTGGGAGCCCTTGAGGCTCAGGGGAACGAGGCAACTGTTGCAAAAGAAACCAAAATCATCTCACTATGAAAGAAAATGGAAGGATACCTTTATTTTTTATTTTGTTTGTTGGGTGTTGGGGTTTTTTGTTGTTTGTTTTTTTCCATTTTTCTTTAATGTGCAAATCCTGAAAGAACCAGTTGTACTTAAAGAAATTAAGACCTAGAACAGGGTGAAAGCAAGCCTTGCCAGGCCCAGAAATTGGTTGATGACCCAGCAGCATCACAAGTGAGAGCTGGACAAGATGTACAAACGTACGTCCAGCTGCATGGCTGGAGATCCTGACCTGGAGATCGGGGACACTTCTGCCTAACCCCGGTCCCTAAAGTGGTCTGTTCCCTGAAAGAGCTGTGGTATGAGGAGAGCCCACACTGGAGCCTGTTTATCCTGAATGAGTGCAGGCCCCAGTGAGAACCTATGGTGGAACGGAGGAAACACATGAGGAGGAAGAAGCAGCAAAGGCCAGCTGTTATGAACTGATGGCAGCCCCCCCACTGCTCAGAGTAGGAGAAGGCAGAAGATTTGGGAGTGAAGGAATTAAACTGAGCCCGAGGAAAAGGGGAAGCTAGGAGGAAGGTGTTTTAATTTTTTGTTTTTCACCATCCAATATATTTTAATTGGCAATAAATTAAATTAATTTTCCCCAAGTCCAGCCTGCTTTACCTGTGATGATAATAGGTCAGTGACCCACAAGTTTAAAATCTTATTTTCTCCCCCTGCCCTCTCCTGCTGAGGAATGAGAGAGCGGCTGGGTGGGAATGTGGAAGCCACCTAAAGCCAACCAACCACACGTGGCTGAAGACATTTGCATACACATGAATGAGAGAATGAGACAATTCACACAAATGAGAAAGTCACATAACTCATGGCAGATGAGAAGCAGGATAAGATTCACTTGGTGTCCAGTCAGGGAGTTCAGGCTCAAGTCTGAGCCCTTTTGCAACAACAGAGTATTAATCCAGCTGCTGTGACATTTCCCAACCATGTTGCTTTGGTACAACAACTTCCTTCTTGTTCCACTTGTTTTACTTGTCTTTCTAGGTTTTTTAGGATACAAACCCAGTCTTTAGAGGAGGTGATGAAGAGTTAAATACTTCAATCTTGGATTCACATCACCTAATTTTTCACCAGTGTCTTAACGCTAAGCTACCACATTACCATAGAGAGCTACGACACCATCTGCAGTCACCTACCAAAAGATAAGAATGTTTTATTTCCAGAATAAAGTGGACAAAAGGTCCATAAGATAAGCTGTTATTGTACTGTTGCTTGCCATATTTAGGGCTATGTAATATTTTGCTTCAAGTTGCAAAGGTCTATATTCACCACTGTTAAGTGTTTTTAGTGATCTCATGAAAATCTTTTCAGTTACTGGGTAACCAACATATGTCAAGTTCCATTTATTTCCCTTAATGTTAGTGAAATAGGTAAGAAAAAAATATCATATTACTACAGTGATTCTATCAGTTACCTGTATAGCTTCAAAAATGTGGAGGGAAACTCTACTTATACCACACTTAGACTAAAACATACTGTTTATTTATATAGACCATGGATAAAATTATTTAATCATCCTGAAAGCTGTTGTCTGGAGATCCAATTCTACTGGGAACACATGACAATACAAATGCTGCCACCTATTAGCTGTAGGAGCTTCTGGAATCAGAGAGGACATGCAAAGGGATTGCTGCTTTTTTTTTTTCTGTTAATAATTTCTATTCCTCTCTGCCTTTGGAATTGTGGTCCCTATTGAAGAGAGAGAAAATTCTACCAGTTTTAGTAATGTGAAGTAATATTTCAGCTTCTATCCCTCATTCTTAGTTGGTTCCTAAGGCAAAACCAAAATATAAGTGTGTTTCCATGATTCATTTCTCTAATTGGACCCTGGAGCTGCTATTAAGATCTACAAGAGGAATCTCTTACACCTCCCTTTAGGCACTGGCAATGCAGGTTTTTACATCTGAATTGCTTATTCACCTGAGAGAAAGAGGAACCTCCTTGGCATCAGCAATTCATATTATTCTAGATGTCTGTGGTGGAGAAACATTAATTATACTGGGAGTATATATGCTTATTTCTATTGTCTGTAGAAAACTCTGGCAACTGTAGCTGCCTATTTTGCAGATAAATATGTTGAACAAGTGAATCTCAGGCTCTGTCTCTCTACTCTTCCTAGCCTTCTCATCTCCCCATTTTCTCTTTTGTCATTGCTAAGGAAAATAAAAAGGCATTTTCAGAAATCCTGAAAACCCAAGGACTTCAAAATCTTCAGCTATTTTATGGTTATTAGTGGTACAGTTTGACTACTGTGCAAGTAGAAAGAGCTCTCCATCTGTGGATGGCAGACAAAATCCTACTGGGCATACAGATATCTCTATGGTAGTCTAAGCAGTTTGTCTTATTTTTAGCTGGGAATTTTGGTTCCATTTTTATAAGTTCGCATCTCATGCATATGAATCCTGAAGAGAAAATATAATCCTTAGTTTTCACTAGAATGTGGATTTTATATGATTTGATGAAACAAGTGCATGAACACTGTTATTAATTTAACCTTGTTTAGGTTTGGACTGTACTTTTGCAGGGTTAACACTGAAAATTATGTAGGGAGATGACTTCTGCTTGAGGCAAACCAGGAGGTGGAAGGCCACAGGATCTCCATATCACCTAGCTTAGAGCACCAAGAATTAAATTAATCACAGTTGATTCTAGCTATCAAAAAAATTGGTCATTTGTAGACTCACTGCATTATTAATTATACTGTTAATCCTGTCACCCTTGGACACTTGTCTTAGAAGGAAAGAAACTGTGCTTTAGAGGTATCAATTTATTTCTATATGAAGTAAACACAGAATGGGTTCTGGAAATTTTTGTGTCTATTTTTGGTTCACCTAATTTAGAGAAGTTGAATCCCAGCCTTTGACTGCACAAGATAATCTTGTACAGGTTCCCCAGCTGAGATTCTTACACTGGGGTCATTGTCTCATCCAATGCAAGTTTCTCCTCATGTTTTAAACCCCTTTTTGCTTGGATCTGTAGCTATTTTGGAGACCACAAGTCTGACCCAAGCTACTAATGTTTTCATGGTTGTTTGTTTGTTTGTTTTATGGGACCTGTTGGGGAAATTAAGCCCAGAAACCAAACAGTCACTACTCATTTCTTACTGTTGGGGTTTACCTTCCAAGGCAAGATTCAACTCCTACTTTTCATGCTGATTTCCATAATATTCCTGGCCATCCTGATAGGGAACTCTCTAATTGCTGGGATCACAACCATTGATGCTCTCCTGCATGCTCCCATGTACTACTTCCTGAAGAATATTGCCTTGACAGAGATCAGCTACAGCCTAAGCATTGTACCCAAGATGCTCTTGATCCTGCTGAGAAAATTTTTGCTGAGAAAAAAATTATTTCCTTTACAGCTTGTGCCTTGCAGCTCAGCTATGTCATGCTTTTTGTCACCTGTGAGTGTTTCCTCTTAGGAGCAATGGCTTATGACTGGCAAGTGGCCATATACCACCAGTGCCAGTGGCATTGTGCCACCATGATGGGCAGGGATCGCTGCTTTAGGATGGCTCTTGGCTCTTGGCTGTCTGGTGTTCCTGTAGCTCTGGGCTTCATCAAATGGTTATTTGCACTGCCCTTTTGTGAGAGAAATACAGTCAATTTTTTCTTTTGTTATGTTGCTCATGTGCTGAAGCTGGTGTGTGCAGACATATCTTTGTTCAAACATTGTTATAATAGTGATGATTCTTTTTTTTTCTCTAGTAGCCATGTCTTACCTTTGCACTGTCCATGCTGTTCTTCAGATGCTCTTGTCTGTGGGCCACAGGTAAACCTTTTCCACTTGTTCCTTATGGTAGTGACTCTTTTCTACAGCACAACTGGCATCATTCACCTGTGACCCAAATCCAGCCTCTTGTCCAACATGAAGAAAATTATTTCCCTGTCTTAGACAGTTGTCACTCCTGTGCTCAAGCCCATCATCTACAGCTTGAGCAATCAGGAAGTCAGGCAAAGCCTGAGGACATGCATTGACAAGTGCTTACATAGGAAGAAGATGGTCATGTTTGCTATGCTGAGGTTCCTGTGTAGCTCCACAGAACAGAAGTGTTTTCCTGGTAAAAGAAAAAAAAGAAATTTGTGAATGAAATGAAATGTCTTTCTGAAAGATCTGTGCTATTTTTGCATTGCTTTCCTGTTAAATCCCTAAAATATCTTGCATTTTTCACTTGGCATATTAGAATAAATTTTAATAACACTAACTGTCCTGGCAAAAAAATAAGTAAACCTTACTCCCTCTGGGAATGTTATAAAAGGGTATGATAAAATTTTCATCCTCCCCAGTCATTATGTCCTCTCGTCTATGTCCATAAGTATATAAAGTCTCAGGCTTGGGAAAAAAGTGATAGCCTGGAATTTACCCCTCAAAAAACCAAGCCAAACCAACACCACCAACAAAAAAACCCTACACCTCCCCCCCCCAAATAACTCCCACAACACAACCCCCCAAAAAAAAACCCAACAGAAAATGCAAAAAACAACTTCAAAAAACCCACTTCAATCCTCAACAATTGGTTGAGAAACAAATTAAAACCTTTTGATCTTAGAGGAGGAGTTGTTTTTCCTGGAAGTGTTATTCCAGCTGATGGCAGAGACAGGATTAATGTCTAGATTTTTCCTCTCAGAACAAAGACCTCTTTCCCAAATTAGCAACTGACTTGCTCAGTTTAAAACAGAAAGGGTAAACTGAAACATCCTCAGTGTGCTGCAGTAGCTTGGCTTTTATTAATTCCCTTCCCTGAATGCTGAAGTAAAGTGTTTGGAGGGGATTGCTTCTTACCTCATCAAACCTGGTGCATTCTGTCTGATTCTTTTTCTGACTGAAACACTCTGTCAGATGGAGTGCCAGATGGGCCTGATAGGAGGTGGAAGAGTTGGGAATGAAGGAATGAGGTTGAGTCTAGGAAGAATAAGGATGAGTAGGGGGAAGGTGTTTTAATTGGTTTCTCATTATCCAATCTATTTATAATTGGCACTAAATTAATTTCCCCCCAAGTCAGTCTGTTTTGCCTGTGATGGCAATCAATCAATGATCTCAAGAGATTTTTTCACCTTATTTGTCTTGTCCTGTTGAGGGAGCATGAGAGAATGGCTGGGTGGAGGTCTGGCTGCAGTCCAAGGTCAACGAACCTGTCATGGTTTGGGCCTAACACAACAAAAAAGAACCAGCCATGTGGCTGCTCACAGCTTCCCCCACAGCCCATACACAACACATGCAGTGGGATGGGGAGGACAAAGGCCAACTAGAAGCTTATGGGTCAAGACAAGGACAAGGAGGGTTTGCTCACCATTTACAGTCCCAGGCAAAACAGACAACTTGGGGAAAAATAATAATTGATTTTTATCACTAATCATATACACAGAGGACACAGAATAAAGATCAGGGCTTACATATGCTACTCCACCCCTCCTTTCTTCTCACCCAGATCCCTTTGTTCCTGGTTTCTCTCCCTCCTTCCCCCAAGTGGCACAGGGGGATGGGGTTTAGAGTCACTTCACAGGCTGGTGGTTCCTGCTGCTCCTTCCTCCTCAGGAAGGATTCCCCACAGTCCTTCCCTGCTTCCCCATGGGGTCCCTCCCATGGGAGAGAGTCCTCCACGAACCTCTTCTTTATGAGTCCTTGCCACTGGGTGGGCTTCCCACAGAGTCATGGGCTGCTTTGGGAACAGGCATCTTCCCTGGTGTGGGAATGCTCCACACCTATGTCGTCCTAAAAGTGGGTCTGTCACTCGGTGTGCAAGGAACTAGTCCACACACAAGTCAAGAGATTTGCTTTAATATCCAGTTCTGCATAGAGCAGGGATCAGAGGGTCCACACAGCAAGCACAGTTTCCTGAAACACAAGTGCTACTTTTATACCCAAAATTGTGAGAAAGAACTTGATCTCTAACATTGTTCTACAACTGGCACACACAACTAGTCACTAATCCCTCGCTTCCATTTCCAGTGTTCAGGAATGTCACTGTGTGTGGTCCAAGAGTGGGGGCCTTGTTGTTAGCAGGGGTCCCTCTAGCCCGTGGGTATGAATTTTAGTATGCTAATGATCATTAATGTATTCATACGGTGATTTCAATTACTGTCGCAAGCCGGTACCGGGGGCTCCCGGCTGTCAGGATACCTTTGCGACTGCCCCTCCCGACGTGGAGGGGTCTGTGAATGAGCCCGAGGGTCACACGCGGCGCTGCCTCTCACGGAGGAACGGCCACCGCGGGGCCGTATTTCAGGGGGGAGTTAGAAAGCACCCCCACCCCACCACGCTCACAAATTGCCTCTGAAGCCAAGGTTTGCTCCACAAACTGATCGGTTTATTAAGGGTTAACACAAACCGAGGGATGATGTTTAGGGACAATGCAAATGTGAATGGCTACCAGGGATATAAATATGTATGTGGTGAGAAAGTGTCCTTTAGGGAGGCAATGCAAGAGGTCCTGAGCTTTTGAGGGAGAGGGTTAAGGACCAAAGGGAGGAGGGAGGAGGGAAGGAAACCTGACGCCGGTCCTCCTTAAGAGGGGCAGCCTCTCGGCAGCGGGTGCAGCGGCCGCTGGTTTCCCCTCCAGGGCAGCAACACGGGGAGGGGGCTCCAGCCCCGACCCCAGGGCTCAGGACCCCGGCACGCTCGGCGCTGAGGCTCAGGCTGGACCCGGGGCAGGCAGGCAGGCAGGGTCCCAGCAGCAGTGTCCGCAGCAGGGGGGTGTCCCAGGCAGAAAGCGTCCGAACGGGCCTCAGGGAGGAGGGAAGGGCCCACCTGCTGCCCTCGCCCCTTTGATACCCCCTGACCCACCTGTCCAGTCAGTGTCACTGTCCAGAGCCAACGAGCGTCCATGAGCCCCACGTTAGGGCGGTGACTGCCAGGGGCACAGGGTGGCTTGTCGCCTATCCCTTCTGTCCCGGGCCACAGCTGTTGTTTTGGGTTCAGTTGTCCTTGAGAAGCAAGTCTGTTTTAGTTCGTTAGCTGGGGATAATCAGGAGAGGCCTTCGCTGGCTGAAAAGGCATTTTGTTTAGACTGATGTGGGGAAGGAAAGAACAGTTTCCCACAATTACTCAATGTGTTTTTTTCCCCAGTGCTTAAGACTGTAACCAAGACAAGCTGTGGGCAGAGCTCCTGTCCATCCCTGTCATCTTTCCTGCAGGTTTCCTGCAGACCTGTCTCAAGGCCAGGCTGGTGACTTCTTGGAGAGTGTTTTTCTCTAATTGGAATCTAGTTTTGTCTAATTCTTATTGTTTCAGTGTTATCTAGGCCTTGTTTTTATTCTGCGTGTCCCTTATGTTCTCTTTTATGTTATTTTTCCCAAATGTGATTTCCCCCACAAATTGTATATATTTCAATTAATAACTGACAACAATAGGATAGTCAGAGGAGACTTTGATGTGTCAGGTACTGTTGGACCTAAGCATCAGTCAAAATGTATGGAATAAGGGGTGGAGATTGTTCTGAGTCTGTCTGAGATGGAGTCAAAAGTCTTCACAGCAGCCTGTATTGTGTGTGCTTTGCCTTTCCAGCTCAGTGTTGATAAACACCAGTATTTTGGCTATTGCTGAGCAGTGTACAGAGTTTTTCTCTCCAGACCTGAGTTCCCACCCCCCAAGAAAGACAAGTAGGCTCTGGGTAGGGACGAGGCTGTGGTTGGGCACATATGGAATATGCATCACACTTGAATAACTACAAGCTCCTGAGGTAGTCTTTGCTACCACAGCTGCAGTACTAATTTCTCAGCTAGAAGAATGCCAAGTGCTCAGTCTTTGAATTCCACAAAATAAAGGGCTTTGTCTTCAACTTCGCTTTCTGGCTCACCCTCTGAGGGCCCTCCTACTATGAAAAACATGCTGATCCACAGATCCACAGTGGGGTGAGGTTTATGCAGATTTTTTTTTTTAATCAGGTAATTTATATACTTGGAAAAGTAGTCAATTTTCAGGATGCAGGGTCTTTTCTTTGCATTTGTATTTAAGTAAGAGTCTTAAAAAAATTAAAAAGGAAGATTGGGAGAAGTAGTTTCCTCTGACTGGATGTGTTCATCTGTCAGTTGGAGAAAATAATAGTCAGCATCTGTGAATCAGAAAGGAAGCAGTAGAAAGAGAAGAAAAAAATGTGTTAGAAGGAATAGGGGAAAGAAAGGGATTAGATCACCTGTACCTGACTGAGAAAAATAGACAGAATCAGAGGAGGTTGTGGGACACACCTTAACAGAGTGATGCCTTTCTGCAGATGGATTACAATGAGGAGGACTAGAGGTGACAAACAATGTATAAGAAACGGAAGCATTTGTATTTAACAGAGAATTGCATCTATACACTGAAATTGCAGGTGATTGACTAAAATTCTGGTAAGTCTAGAATATTATAAAATCTAATGTTTCCAATAAAGTTTGTTCAAAGATCATATGAAAAGTATTTTCAGAGAAATTTGATCATTTTTAGAGTGGATTCATATGTGTGTAAATTACCTTCAGACAACATACACATTTTTATTATTAAATCAGTTTGGGAGATTTTTGTTTACTGTCTTCATGCTGAAATAATAAGCTAAAAAAGTATGAGAAAGAGAAAGAATTTGCAGTCACTATTGTAAGCTAGAAATACCTGTGCCTACCTGCCCCAGTAAAATAATGTCAGACTTTGTTCTTTATTGTATGGTTGGGACTTACCAGTAAGAGATAAACATGCTTACCTGAAACAAACAAACAAAAAAAAAAGGTGAAAGCTTGTGCATACTCATTTGCATTTTCGAAGATTTACAAGACTGGCAGGACTAGCCATATTGTCTCAGTGGCAGGTGTGTAGCAGGACACTCCATCTCTCTGATCCGGGACAGCAGGAAAATCCAGTGGGATGAGTCAATTTGTCTTGAATGCACACCAACTGACTCAGCTCCTGCAAATCCATCCCAGTGTGGTAGGAGATGACATGTTGGCTTTTGTCCCGCTCTGCTGCTGCTCAAACAAAGGACATTCTTCAGGCAAAGTACAGAGTCCAATAACAAAACCAGTTTGTGATCTCATGCTGAGGTGTCTTTTTCCTTTATTCTCAGCAACATACAAAAGAAATGCTGATGATAGTATGGCACCTTGGAGCACCTTCTGGTGGCTGTTGATAAAATAATGGAAATTGTGCAATTTTTTAAGATCAGAGAACTGTCTGGAAGAGATGGTAACTACTAGAAATATGAAAGTTGAAATTAGCTTAATGAAATGTAGGCACAGTAGTAGAAAGAAAGCATCAAGTGTAATTCATATTAGGAGTTAGAAGCTTTATTGAGGAGATGGAATGTTGTAGCAGGAGGTTAAAGATTAGCAGAATTGAAATAGGAATGTGACTGAAAGTAAAGAAGCAGCAGTGGTTTACATCTTACATATTCTGGTGTTATGTATAGACGGAAGTTTTTAGTTTAATATTTTCTCCTCTGTGATATTTTACTCTTTTCTTTGTTCTAGACATAAAATAGCAGAAGACTATATTAAAGTATGTTTTTCTGTGTTAATTTCTATGTAACTTTTATGTTTTACTACATGTGTTGTGTTTTTCTCACTTCTGCACTTGTGTGTATTAAACCAGCACAGAGACAACTGAGTTTTGTAATGTGGTTACTCCTCACCACTGTGGAACTGCTTATCATTTTAGCAATGCAGAACAGGACAGAGGTCAGTGAGTTCATCGTTTTGGGCCTTGGCAATGTCCAGGGGCTGCAGTGCTTTTACTTAATCTCCTTTCTTTTGCTCTACTTGACCAGTCTTCTGGAAAACGGGATCATTTTGACTATGGTATCTGAGCCTCGGCTCCACATGCTGATGTCCTTCTTCCTAGGCAATCTCCTACCTGGACATTTTCTACTCTACAGTCACTGTTCCCAAAATGCTGAGTGGCTTTCTCTTTGGGCATCAGCCCCTCTCTTTTTATGGATGGTGGTCCCAGTTCCACTTCTTCCACTTCCTGGGCAGTACTGAGGCTATGCTCCTGGCCACCATGGCCTATGACCCCTATGTGGCCAATTGCAATTCTTTGTGCTACACCCTTGTCATGAGCTCACGGACTTGTTTGCTGCTGGCTGTGGCCAGCTGGTCCACTGGTTTTGTACATGCCATGGTGCACTCCATTATGACCTCTCAGTTGAGTTTCTGTGGCCAGAACCACATCCATCACTTCTGTGACATCAAGCCACTCTTGAATTTGGCTTACAGTACTACCACTCTCTAAATGACCCTCCTCAAAGTTGTCATCACAGCTATTGTTCTAGGTCACTTGACTCTCATAGTCCTCTTCTACATCTTTATCACCTCCTTTGTCTTCCAGAAAGTCTGGTACCAGGAAGCAAGATGAAGTCCTTCTCCACCTGTGCCTCCCCCATCACCATTGTGGCACTGCTTTACATATCAGTGCTCTTCAATTATACACCACCCTCCTCTGGAAGCCCTCCCTAAAAGGGATGTTCAAGTGACTCTCATATACAGTGCTGTCATCCCAGCTCTGAAGCTCTTGATCTACACTACCCAGGAACCAGGAGATGAGATCTGACCTGAAAAAAAATGTTAGGGAGAAAACTCTTTCTCAGAGGAAAGGGACTAAACCAGGAACAAAGCTCAGAATGTGCTTTTACCACCACTTGTGTTTGTAAGGCAAGAGGTCAAAAGGACACTGTATTGCAAGAGAATGAAAAATTACTGATTATTTCGTGTAGTTTAACGCATTTGCAAGTTAACTGTGTAGGCCTAAATCAGGGAAGATATTCAAGGACTTGACATTTCCTCCATCATGATGTCTTCCATCATGATGGGGTACCACATGGTACCCCATCTGATCTCTAGCTTCCAGTACAGAAGCATGTGTGTTTCTTGCAGGACCTGAGGTATAGCTGACAGCTCCATGCAGATGTCCTGGATAATCTAAGATATGATATGAATACTTGACAGCTGTGTTTAGGCAGCTGAATCACTCTCCTGTCATTCAGATTTTCTGTATAGCTGAAGAGATCTCGCATGTGTTACATTTTGGGTGGGCATAGCCTGAGAATTATATTGTTAACATTTGACTTGAGTAAACCCTCTGGAGGGATCTGTTTCTTTCTGTTAAGTATAAGAGAAACCTTACTAATGAACCTAGATTTCAAAATAAACTAAAAAATGGATGAGAGCTTCACTAGCTTTAGCAGTGTGGCTTGTCTTGCCTGTGTTTATATACTTGAACATTTGTGTTCTAGACAATGATGTAACAACTGATTTGCATTTACACAGAGTACTACAGACAAGTTAAAATTGCTCAAGTATCCTACCCAGACTTTGCCTGTAGATCCAGAACAGAACAGGTTTATGGCAGGTCCTTTGTCATGCTTCATGCCTATAAAGTATGGACATTTGTGACAGCACCGGATATCTGTTGCATCCCAATTTTGAAGTGGAGTTCAGCTATTTAGAAGTGCTTCATCTTCAGATGCTGTGGATCTTTACACAGACATTCCCACATTCACTCTTAACTTGGGCTGCAGTTCCATGTTGAGGGAGATAAGAAGCATGTGATATTCTTGGACACTGGATGTGCTGTGTCTGCCTTTAGCATTTCAGACAACAGAACAAAGGTGTGCTCTGAATTGTTGGCATAATGGCCTGGATGCAGAGAATGGAGAGCAAACTTCTGGCTCCAAGTATGATTTCTGGAAATGATGCCTTGACTCAGTCAAGGCATCCACAGATTTTAAACAGACTCCTTGCTTTCCAGCTTGACAATTCAGATCCACGTAACAGCATTAAGCATCTGACAGTGAGGTGTTTAAGGCAATACTCACTGTAAGAGCACGCATGTGATTTGGTTGATCTAAGAAAAGGCATCAGAAAAGCGATTTGTGTGTCCTCCACCCGATGCTCTAGAAAGACACAGGGATCCATATGGTTCTGCTTCATACATGTCAATCCTGTGGAACATGAAAGGTATTGATATAACATGTGAACAGACTCCTGGATCTTGGCCGCATGCCCTGAAGAGGTCCAGTTCTATGGTCTGGTCCCCATATCAACCAAGCATCTAAATCCCTTCAGGATATTCCTGAACTTGCTGCCACTTCAGATGCTCGAAGGTATCCTGCTTGGCCTTCAAGCTGCCACTTCAAAATGACATGCAGGTCTTGGTCCTTGCCCAACCCTACAGACTTGTTCTAAAAGCTGGGGTATCTTTACTGGCATCAAGTGCATACATTCAGACAGGCACTTTGAGCTGATTTCCACTCCCTTGCCCTTCCTACTTACGCCTGAGTGTGTTATAAACCTTAATCAAGACTTCTAAATATGACTCCATCTTCCAAAAAGGGCATTATGAACAAGATAGACATTCTTTCTGTCAGCACAATCCTGTCTCACTAAACATTCAGGCAGCACTTCTGCACTTTCCCAGAGTGCTCACATGCTCCTTCTAGCACCCTTGGGACTTGACAAGCTTTTGTAGTACACTTGTGTGGGATGACTGGTGAAAGTGTGTCCTGGTTTGAGCCAGGATAGAAGCCATTTTCTTTCTAGTAATTTCACTTTCAGTTAATTTTTTTCTAAGTAGCTGCACTGGCTGAAATTAACAGCGTATTTTCAGTCCCTCTCTGTTTCTAGGACTAATAACACAATGTTTTAGTTATGACTAGAGAATGGTGTGCAGAACTGAGGCCACTGCTTGGATCTGAGAAAACACCTTATGCTATTTGTTTAATTGCTGACCCAGCATTAACCCATGGCAAGGTGATTTAGAAATCAAATCTACGTTCACCTTCAAGGAAAGGTACAAAATTGTCAGACCCTTCAAAGCGGAATGCAGCTAATATGCAGTCGGTACCACAGTAATTGTCCGGGCCACCCTAGTCATTAGCAATATCTGAGGGGGCCTTGTGCTGACACTAAGGACACCAACACGGAAGGTGGAGTGGAGACACAACAGTCAGGCCTGAAGGTACTAGGGAACTAATAAGCTGCACATTTGCAGACATCATGGTTGGACTTTCTAATAACATGGGGATCTGAAAGTCCCCTAGAACTGACAAGTCACATATTTGACACCCTTGGCCAAAAATCTGTCACTTTTTGGACAAATTATTGTCTTTTAGTGCACTTTGCTAATTATAATATCATTTCAATACTAAAACACACCTCCATCCCAAAAGCTATCTACCTCCAAGGGCTGACCACCCCTCAAGGAGCTTGTGCACTGAATTTTATGTAGTCTATACCTTTAAAAGGAAAGTGAGAGAACTTTACACCAACCACAACAAAGGTATGTATTACTAGATTCACTCAAGCACCATCTGGAAGAAAACAACCTTACAAAAATGGCCTAAGAGGGGAAGGATGCTAGGCCAGATAACAACCATGTCAGGGAAGATACTGTTGCCAAGCCTTTGCCAGGATTACCCTTGACTTCTGGAATCAGTCATTGGGTGGAGCCTCTCCCCCCATAGAGATGCCTTTGTGTATGATTCGAACACTTGGTTACAGTGAGTGCACACGTGGGAAATTTTTAAACCTCCCTAGAACTCCCTTTTCCCTTTTTCCTCCCTCTCCCACCCCCTTTCTTTTTTCTTTCTTATCACGTAACACATTAGTAGTGAGGCTGTATTACTCATATTCTTAGTATTTGCACCTGCTTTGTAGATAGCTAATTTGTCACTGGCAATCCGAAGAACTTGTGCATTTGTTGTTTCAATAAATCACACTATTGTTTGACTGCCAAGACCATTGTCCCTGAATGCAGACCAAACCTTTGAGTGTGGTGTGTGTCTGGGAGGGGTTGGTGTAATGTTAGCCAGAAGTAGGAAGCTCCAGGACTCTGCAGGTGTGGAGGAGGACAAGGCTCGTGCTAGTTTAGAAAATACCAATGTGATTAACTTGACTACTTGGGGATTTTCTCCATTCTGGGCTGTTTGCCTATGTTTCCACTCCAAGGTCCATCCAGGAGCAGGGTGGAGCAGGTATTCCCAATGGGCACTGTATTGGCTATATGTGGCCAGGTGTTGGTAGTGGAGAGGGTATGGGGCATTACAGGGTGGCTTCTGTGAAAAGAGCTAAGGGGTTCCCTTGTGCCAGACACAGCAGGTTCCAGCTCCACATCAGACCCAGTACAG